>NC_134136.1:10845000-11470000 GCF_040939455.1 Microcebus murinus
ACTATAGAAAATAGACTAAATTGAGGGGCATGTTTAAAGTAAAATGTTCAAACAAAAATTAAGAAAAACCATATATAAGAATGGGTTATTATGAATAAAAATGATAGACAAATTAGAGCAAAGCAAATAGCATGCCTGAAAACAAACAAACAAACAAAAACTTAATTAATGAAATTAAAAACTCAGTGAAAGGATGAAATATCCAATGGACTACAGTTGAATATATGGAAAACAAAACAAAAAAAGTAATTCTGAACATCCATGAACTATACATATCCATTTTAATAATTATGATGAACTGTTCTGGAGGGTAGTGGTGGGGCTAATATAAGGTAGATCTAAAAATAATAACCTATGTAAATAGGAGGGTGATAAAGTATTCTACCTCTCTAATCTCTCAAAATAGGACTCAAAATATGTCTCTAGCATTTTACTTTTGAAAAGAATTGTTTAAAATTTTTTTAAGATTTTCACAATATTAACATCTGTTAATTCTGGGAGATGGGCACACTTCCTTATTGAATTATTCTTTGTTCTTTTCAGTAGATTTAACTTTTTGTCATACTTATAAAAAGGAAACAAAACCAAGGAGCACAGGATTCTGAGAATGATGCATACAGGTAAATCCAATTAGTGTCAAGAAGCTCACACATAAAAGAGCATAGCTTTGAGGTGAGAACAGAAAAATCCTGCTGGAAATACATGACAGAAAGAGATCCATTCCCCACCAAGAAACCCTGCACCTCCTGAAGAGCAGCAGCATCTTATACTCTGTGGTAAAATAATAAGAAAGCAGAGAGGAATCCACTTCACATTTGCGTCTTTTTGGAATGGACAGACTAGTATTAAGTAGAAAGAAAAGAAGAAGAATCTGGAGTTAAGTGATAAATACAAGTTGTTATTTAGTAAAAATATAAATAGATGGCATATAGATAGTAGATATATAAATAGATAGATAGATAGACAGATATTTTAAAAATTAACTGTCCCAGAGAATATAAAAACTGAATGGAAATTCCTCAAGCTTCCCAGTGAGAAAATGGACTACTAGCCCTGAATGAAACTAGGTGTGAGTAGATTTCAACACACTCTTAAAATTTACTGAAACAACTACATACAGAGCTTAGTATGAGCAACCCAAAAATATGTTCTCTTCCTGAGGCCTGTGTCTGGGATATAAAGAGCTGATTGTGATTCATCATACTACTTTATGTGATCCATTCCTCCTACTTTACTGGGGGATGAAAGAACCTGTCAGAAACCACCTTAGAGACAGGTCTTATTATTTTCACTTTTCAAATAAGGACAAGGAGGTTAAGTAGCTTGTCCTTCTTTATACAGCTAGTTAGTAGTAACTCTGGGATTGGAACCCAAGTTCTGACACCGGAAGTCAAGATCCTTCCACTGTCCTACATTTCCCACCATCCTTTTCTACTATCTCCATCTTCAAATAGTTACAATAATATAAATTCATATTGTTATAGCTTACGATTTTTTGAGCCTGAAGGAGCTCAGGAAACTTCACTCCAAAATATGACTCCTTGATATAAAGAGTATTTTGAATTAAAGGACCTTAGAGATTAACAGGTCCTCTGAAGGGGCTTTCCCTCTACCTGCATAACCAGACAGACCCATCAAAAGAACAATCAACTTCCCTTCCCTTCCTTGTTACCTCCCTATATTGCAGGAAATAAAATCAACAATGTCACCAGACCCGGGCCCAAATCATTTTAAATATGTCTGTCTCTAAAAATTATTTTAATTTGCAAAAAGAATCATTTACAAGTCAATCTGTTTCCTCCATCCATTCATCCTCCCTAGCAACCATTTATTGTCCCTAATCAAAATTACCTATATTACTAATCTCCCTCTCCCCTCTAAAAGGAGCACATAAAACTATCTGGATCCCACTGGGATACTGAGTAATCACTCTGTGATTCTCCCCATGTGCATGGTAAATAAACCTCTTTCTCTTATTAATCTTCTTTAATTGTGAGTTGATCTTTCAGGAAACTTTTAGTGGAAAGGGGAAGTTTTCCCCTCACCCCATAAGCTTTTACAATTCATGGTGCACTATGATAAGCATGGTAAATAGTTTATCTCAACTACTTTTCATGAAAACCCTATGAGGCAAATTTTACCATTATATTATATGAGAATGATTTGGATCATGGTGGTCATGTTTTACTTCACTTTTCAAAGCATAAGTTTCCTTATCTAAAATATGTCCTATCCAGCCTCCCTCTGAAAATTTTCTGTGGATGTTAAAACAATGAGATGTCATTCTCAATTTATAGACAAATGAACTTAAATTGGGAAACTGAAGATGAAATACAGGAGAAGAGAAATAAAATTAACCTTGAAATGAGAAAGAGCTTTCTACCAATTAAGCTGTTCAGAGGTAGAGGCTGTCTTTCCTTGCAGGGATGTACTATATGAGAATCTACGAATCTGGGGAAGGCTTTATTGAATATAACTCCATGATTGATATAAGTTTGATATAACTACATGATTCTGTCAATGGCAATAAGGCCCTTCAAAATCTTATTTATTATCTTTTACAATTTCATAAGGCATTTAAAGGAAATAATGAAGATATAATCTCTAAATCTATTCAGAAATTCTGTCTCTGGATATGACAGAATTAGTAAAATGCTCACCAAATATTCCATCTTCTCTCTCATACTTCCCAGTCCCTTTGGGGTTGTGTATGATGAATATCTAGTTTGAACCAATAGGCTGTAAGAAAAGTGATGTGTTAAAAGTTTTTTATCACAAAGGTATGTTGGACTTTGTCAAATGCTTTTTCTGCATATATTGAGAGAATCATATGGTCTTTGTTCTTGTTTTTATTTATGAGGCAGATTGCATTTATAGATTTGCGTATGTTGAACCAGCCTTGCATCCCTGGAATAAAGCCCACTTGATCATGGTGAATTATTTTTTTTTTGATGTGCTGCTGAATTCTGTTTGCTAAAATTTTGTTGAGGATTTTTGCATCTATATTCATGAGGGATATTGGTCTGTAATTTTCTTTTTTTGTTGCGTCCTTTCCTGACTTTGGTATCAACGTGATATTGGCTTCATAGAATGAGTTAGGAAGGATACCATCCTTCTCAAGGTTGTGGAATCATTTTTGTAGTATAGGTATGAGTTCATTTTTGTATGTTTGGTAAAACTCTGAAGTGTAGCCACCTGGTTCAAGACTTTTCTGTTGGTGGCTCATTCCTTAAAATTATCAAATCCATTTATGACACACCCATGGTCAATATCATACTCAATGGGGAAAAACTGAAACCCCTCCCACATCTATCTGGAACTATACAACAATGCCCACTATCACCTCTTCTATTCAATATAGTACTCAAAGTCTTAGCTATAGCAATCAGTCAAGAAAGGGATATTAAGGGCATCCAAGTGGGTGCAGATGAGATAAAACTCTCACTCTTCTCCAGTGATATGATATTATACCTACAAAACCCCATGGATTCGTCCAAGAGACTCCTAGACTTGATAAATGAATATGATAAAATCTCAGGTTACAAAATCAACATACACAAATCAGAGACATTCATATATGCCAAGAACCATCAAGCCAAAACTCAAATAAAAAATGCAATACCTTTTACTATAGCCCTAAAAAAATTAAATATCTAGGAATGTATTTAACAAAAGATATGAAAGACTTATACAAAGAGAACTACGAAACACCAAAAAAAGAAATTCCAGAAGATGTAAACAGATGGAAAAATATACCTTGTTCATTAATTGGTAGAATCAATATTGTTAAAATGTCAATATTACCTAAAGTCATCTACAGAATTAATGCAATCCCCATCAAAGTACCACCA
Organism: Microcebus murinus; assembly: GCF_040939455.1. Classification (NCBI taxonomy): domain Eukaryota; kingdom Metazoa; phylum Chordata; class Mammalia; order Primates; family Cheirogaleidae; genus Microcebus; species Microcebus murinus. The sequence continues at coordinate 10,848,852 of NC_134136.1, forward strand.
TCATTCTTTACATATCTAGAAAAAATAATTCTGCACTTTGTATGGAACCAGAGCAAACCTCGTATATCCAAAGCAATCTTAAGTACAAACAACAAACTGGGAGGCATTAGTCTTCCTGACTTCAAGCTGTACTATAAAGCAATAATAATTAAATCAGCCTGGTATGGGCACAAGAACAGAAGCTTCTATATTTGGAATAGGACTGAGATTCCAAAGTTGAAACCATCTGCATACGGTAACCTAATCTTTGATAAAGAAGATAAAAATATACAATGGGGAAAAGAATCTCTCTTCAATAAATGGTGCTGGGAAAACTGGATACCTACATGCAGAACATTGAATCCCTACTTCTCACTTCTCACAAAAATCCATTCAATGTGGATAACAGATTTAAACCTAAGGCATGAAACCTTAAGAATCCTAGAAGAAGAGATTGGGAAAACCCTCTCAGACATTGTCCTAGGCAAAGAATTCTCAAAGAAGACCCCCAAAGCAATCACCGCTGCAACAAAAATAAACAAATGGGACCTGATAAAATTAAAAAGCTCTGTACAGCCAAGGAAACTATCATTAGAGCAAATAGACAACCTACAGAATGGGAGAAAATATTTTATCTCTACACTTCTGATAAAGGGCTGATAACAAGAATCTATCTAGAGCCGGGCGCGGTGGCTCACGCCTGTAATCCTAGCTCTCTGGGAGGCTGAGGCGGGCGGATTGCTCGAGGTCGGGAGTTCGAAACCAGCCTGAGCAAGAGCGAGACCCCGTCTCTATTATAAATACAAAGAAATTAATTGGCCAACTAATATATATAGAAAAAATTAGCCGGGCATGGTGGCGCATGCCTGTAGTCCCAGCTACTTGGGGAGGCTGAGGCAGGAGGATCGCTTGAGCCCAGGAGTTTGAGGTTGCTGTGAGCGAGGCTGACGCCATGGCACTCACTCTAGCCTGGACAACAAAGCGAGACTCTGTCTCAAAAAAAAAAAAAAAAAGAATCTATCTAGTGCTCAAAAGAATTAATAAGAAAAACCTAAACAACCCAATCAAGCAATGGGCAATGGAAATGAACAGAAACTTTTCTAAAGAAGACAGAATAATGGCCAGCAAACATATTAGAACATGCACAACATTGGTAATCATTAGAGAAATGCAAATCAAAACCACAATGAAATATCACCTAACCCCAGTGAGATTGGCCTGTATCAAGAAAACCCAAAACAACAAATGCTGGGGAGGATGTGGAGAGATAGGAACACTCTTACACTGCTGGTGGGACTGCAAAGTAGTGCAACCTTTGTGGAAAAGAATTTGGAGATATCTCAAAGAGCTAAAAATAGAAATAGCATTCAACCCAGCAATAGCATTATTAGGCATCTACCCAAAAGAGCATAAGACATTGTATTATAAAGACATCTGCACATGAATGTTTATGGCAGCACAATTCACTATTGCAAGGACATGGAAACAACCCGAGTGTCCGTCAATTCATGAGTGGATTATTAAAGTTTGGTATATGTTTGCAATGGAATATTACTCAATTCTAAGAAATTACAGTGAGCTAGAACCACTTATATTATGCTGGATTGAGCTTAAGCCCATTATCCAAAGTAAGGTGACACAAGATCAGAATAATGGGCTCCATGTATACTCGCCATCAAATTGGCACTTACTGATTAACACTATGGTGCTCAAAGGGTGGTGGTGTTCACCAGGGATTCGGGGGTTGGAGGGGTAGTCCCACATCTGAGGAATGTGGTGAACATTGTGAAGGAGAAGGGAATACCTCTAACCTTTGCTAGGGAGAGGCAAAGATATAAAATGTAACCAAAATGTTAAGAAAAAAAGAAAAACAAGCATTTGTTGGGTGTGGGGCAGGTGGGAGGGGGAGGGGTATATACATACATAGTGTGATGCACACTGTCTTGGGGATGGACACGTTTGAAGCTCTGACTCTGGGGGTGAGGGGAGACAAGGGCAATATATGTAACCTTAACGTTTGTACCCCCATAATATGGTGAAATAAAAAAAAGAAAACAGAAGAAAAAAAATACTAGATCAAAAAAAAATATTCTCAGGGTAATGAGCAAGATAAAAATAAATTTAAAAATAAATAAATAAATAAAGCTATACTAGGCAAAGCAAAGGATAACTGTAGAATATCAAGGATTAAAACATATTGTTAAAAATTCCCAAATACATTGAATAACTTAAAACAAATGGATAATTTTCCAGAAAAATATAATTTATTGGAACTGACTCAAGAAGAACTAGAAAACCCACATAAACCTCATAAAATCAGAAAATTGAATTGGCAACCAAGAGTTTTCTCTAGCCATCAAATGTACTGGAGCCAGATGGTTTTATATGAAAACTCTACCAAATCTTTAAAGTACAAATAATCTCTACATGATATAAGCTGTTTCATAGAATAGAAACTTATTTTATGAGACTATAATAACTTAGTATCAAAACCAGACAAGGGCAATACGAGAAAGTAAATGGTAAACAGCTGGGTGAGAGGGTGAGATGGCTCACACCTATAATCCTAGCACTCTGGGATGTAAGGCAGGAGGATCACTTGAGGTCAAGAATTTAAGACCAGCCTGAGCAAGAGTAAGATGGAAGACACCCCTCCCCTCCGTCTCTGCAAAGAATAGAAAAATTAGCCAGGCATCCCAGCATGGTGAAATAAAAAAATACCTACTCAGGAGGCTGAGGCACCCTTGTCAGGGCAACAGAGAAAGACTCTGTCTCAAGAACAAGAAAAAAAAAATTGTCCTAGAAAGGGTTATAAGGCCTTTTCTCCCTTTAACCACTTTCCTTCTCTCCAAGGGATTGTATGTTCTATCTGATTTGTATCTCAGTTTAATCCGCATGATCTTCAAGCCCCAGTGTTTTTAAACTTCCAAAATAAAATTATTTTCTCTTTGGATAAAAAAAAAAAAGAAGAAGAAGAAGAAGAAAGAAAGAAAGAAAGAAAGAAAGAAAGAAAGAAGGAAGGAAGGAAGGAAGGAAGGAAGGAAGGAAGGAAGGAAGGAAGGAAGGAAGGAAGGAAGGAAGGAAGGAAGGAAGGAAGGAAGGAGAAAGGAAGAGAGAAAGAAAGACAGAGAGAGAGAAACAAAAGGAAAAGTGACGTGTGATTTTTAGGCTCAAGATGTAAAATTCTCTTGTGTGACATTCCAGCTCTTTTCTCCCCTGCCACTTTGATCATGTTAGCCACGCGAAGCTCTAAGAATTAAGAAGACTGAATATTTACTGGATTCTTGATTCCTGTGTTAAAACAAGAAATAAAAATTTATGTATTATGTCACTGAGATCTGGGAATTTATTTATAGCTATGGCATAGAGTATTTTATTCTGACTAGTGAATATAACTAAAATATTCTAAGCTCTTATACTGTACCAAGCATTGTGATAACTACTTTACATGATTTATCTTCCTTAGATTTCTAAATAATGTTAGAAGGGAAATACTATTACAGTATATATTTCAAAATTGAGAAAAAATGAGTCATAGAGAGGGTAACAAACTTAACCAAGGCACATAGCCAGTAAGTGATGGAATTTGGAATGGAAAACAGCCAATGCAGTCACTGAAAATGATATTTCAAAGCTTTTATATTCAATAGGAAGTGTTTATGAAGTGATGTTTGCTAAAGATATAAAGTATATATGTATAATGTGATTTAAACTGTAAAAAAATATAATGAAAATAGGATGTAAAATGCTAAAATGTTAACGATGATATCTTGGTGGTGATCTTATGAGTAATGGTTATTTTTTAGTATGCTTTAAACAGAATAGAAAGTCCAGAAATAGACCCACATGTATTCAGTTGATTTTTTATAGGAGTGTCATTGAATGAAAGTTTTTGCAACAATTAGTGATGGACTACCTTGATACCAATATAGAATAAAAAATAAACATTCACCCTCATAGCAAACAATGCACAAAAATTATCTTGAAGTAGACCACAGTCCCAAATGTAAAACTGAAAATTATAAAAAATTTGGAGGAAAACATAAAAGAAAACCTTTTCCAAAGTTTTCTTACTAAAAACTAAAGTAGAATAAATTGTAAAATTAAAAATTGATACATTGGACCTCATCAAATTTAAACAGTCTTGCTATATGAAAATAGAACTTTGGTCAACAAAGTAAAGAAAAAAATCTATACAATGGGAGAAAATATTGGCAATCTATCCAACTAACAAAGAATTCATAAACAGAGTATATAAAGAACTCAAACAACTCAATAGCAAAACATTAAATAATTTCATTTAAAAATAGACAAGTGATCTGAATAAGCATTTCTCAAAAAATATATACAAATGGACAACAGGCATGTGAAAAAATGCTCAACATCACTAATCATCAGGGAAATGCAAATCAAAACCACAATGAGATATTATCTCACCCCAGTTAAAATGGCCTTTACCAAAAAGACAGAAAATAACAGGTGCTGGTAAGGACATGGAGTAAGGGGAATGCTTACATACTGTTAATTGGAATATAAATTAGTGCAGCCAGGATGGAAAACAATGTTGAGATTCATCAACAATGTTAAAATAGGACTACCATATGATCCAACAATCCCACTACTGAGTAGAAATCCAAAAAACAGGAAACCAGTATACTGAGAGATATCTACATGCCATGATTATTGCAGCACTATTCACAATAGCCAAGATATGGAACCAATCTAATCATCCATCGATGTGTGGATGGATTCAAAAAATGTGGTATATATACACAATGGAATGTTATTCAGCCATAAAAATAATGAAATTCTGTAACTTGCAGCAAACATGGATGTCACTGGAGGACATAATGTTACACAACATATCAGAAAGGCATATACTGCACATTCTAACTTATATTTGAAAGTTAAGAAAGTTGATCTCATGGAGGTAGAGAAGAGAATGGTGGTTATCAGAAGCTATGAATGATAGTGAGGAGGGGAGATGAAGAAGTGTTGGTTAATATATACAAAAATATAGTTAGAAGAAATAAGTTCCACTATTTAATTGCACAGTAGTGCAACTATAGTTAACAATAACTTATTGTGCATTTAAATATAGCTAGAAGATTTGGAAAATTCCCAACAAAAATTAGTGGTAAATGTTTGAAGTGATGAATATCCCAATTACCCAGATTATATCATTATACATCGTATGCTTGCATCAAAATATTACATGCACACCATAAATATGTATAATTACTATGTATCGATAAGACTTTGATGAAATTATTTATCAATTCCAGAAGTCTCTTGGCAGAATATTTGGGGTTTTCTAGATATAAGTTCATATCATCAGCAAAGATAGTCAGAATGTACAAAAAACTCAGGCAAATCAGCCTGGAAACTTCAAACAACCCCATTAAAAAGTGGGCAAAAGACATGAACAGAAACTTTTCAAAAGAAAATAGACTAATGGCCAATAAACATATGAAAAATGCTCAATGTGTGTAATCGTCAGGGAAATGCAAATCAAAACCCCAATGAGATATCGCCTAACTCCAGTGAGAATAGCTTTTATCAAAAAGTCCCAAAACAACAGATGCTGGTGTAGATGCAGAGAGAAAGGAAGGCTTATATACTGTTGGTGGGACTGCAAACTAGTACAACCTCTATGGAAAGTAGTATAGAGATACCTCAAAGAACTAAAATAGACCGACCATTTGATCTAGCAATCCCAAAGGAAAAAAAGACATTTTACAAAAAAGACACTTGCATTTGAATGTTTATTATAGCACAATTCACACTTGCAAAGATGTGAAAATAACCCAAGTGCCCATCAATACATGAATGGATCAATAAAATGTGATATATATATATATATATATATATATATATATATATATATATCATGAATTATTACTGAGCCATAAAGAAAATGGTGAACTAATACCTTTTGTAACAACCTGGATGGAACTGGAACCATTCTTTTAAGTGAAATATCACAAGAATTGAAGAACAAAAAACATGTACTCAACTACTAAATTGAAACTTATAGATCAACACTTATGTGCACATATGATAGTAAAATTCAACAGAAATCAAGCAGATGGGAAGGGAGCAGAGGGGGTGGGTAAATTCACCCCTAACAGGTACAATGCACACTATATAGGTGATGGACACACTTACAACTTTGACTCAAATTGTCAAAATGTCAGCCCTCTGTATTCACAGGTTTTTCATTCCATGAATACTGCATTTTTGATCAATATTTCCCTGAATCTCTAGTGTAGACCCCTCAGATACAGAAGGGCAACTGTACTTCTCTGTAATCTGCTTTGGATATAGGCACCTTGAGAAGTAGGAATTCATTTCAGACAATTATGGAAATGTAGTTATGTTTCTGATGTAACTCACAGATACATATCCCAGGAGTGTAGACCATGGACACTTTACCTAGAAGCTAGTCATCTCGAATCTGCATGGTTCTTCCCTAAGATCTCTCCTATTCAGGCAGCTTTCACTTATTCACTGGAGATATCCCCCTATTAATTGAAGTTCAGACACAATCTTGTGAAAAATCAGCATGACGTACTGCCAGTAAGGTATTACTTAGAGTTATCTGGAGGAGTCTCCAGAAAATGTCCTTTCTGTTTTTCCTCACTGCCATTACCATGTCTAGTGTCTTCTTAACTAAGTTCACAGTGTATACATAAAAACGATAAACCCCATCCTTGGAGGGGCAGAGTAAAAGAGTTGATGCCCTACTACAGCGAGTTGGTTTGGATCATCTGTTAAAAGCAGAATACAAGGGCTTGCCTTGGTATCCAGGCAATTGCCAAACTACAGGCTTGTGTTCTGGGAAGGAAAATTTCAACCAGAATCACTAGCAATTGCACTAAAAGACACTTTCCACCAGGAGCTGACACATATGCAGCGAAAGATCTCTGAATAACCTTTTAGCAGCTCCCCTCCAGCCACAGATCAAGCAACCTCCGAAGTATAATCTCTTAGGCTTGCCGGTACCTGTTGCTTATCTCACTCCAACTAAATAGGTAACAGGGCTCAAGGATCCCCTGGAAGAGGCACGATACTCCCCAAAGACTGAGATTCCTGTTTACCACAGTTAGTGATTTAGAGCTCATTATATAGGTTAGGTATAGCTTGATAACCGACCCCCCACACACAAACCACAAGCAACAAAAAGAGAGAATAACCTCATAGCTCATCACAGTGCCTCCCACCTCATACTAGTAGTTGATAGGGGAGACACACTCATAGGAGGTATATAATTCCGGGGAGTCTCAGCAAGGGATCCAATCTCACTAATCTCTATTAAAAGATGGTAAAGAAAACATGTCAAATATAACCCAACAGGCTCAGACTTCTCTAAGACATTACAGGTCCAGAGAACATATCCCCATATCTGCCAAGGATCATCCCTCCGGAATCCCAGAATTTAGCTCATAATCCAGCCCCTGCACCTCTGGTCCTCGATAAAGCACCCAGATGAGAAAGAACCAGTGAAAGTTCACAAGAAACATGAAGGAGCAGAGAGAAAAATCAACTCCAAAAAAAATAAAAAATAAAATAAAACTCATTCTCTATCAACTGACACCAACTTACATGATATGATTAAACTGACAGAGGAAGAATTCAAAATATGGATTGCTAGAAAAATCAATGGAATTGAAGAAAAAATATAATTCCAACATAGAGGAACCACAAGAACATTACAGGAAATGAATGAAAGATTCTCTAAGGAAATTGAAATTATTGAGAAAAACCAAACAGAAATTCTGGCAATGAAGGAAACAATCAAGGAACTACATAATACAGTGGAAAGCACCAAGAACAGGATGGACCATTCAGAGGAAAGAATCTCAGAGTTTGAAGATTATGACTATGTGCTAAACAAATCAGAGGAAGAAAGGAAATGCAGAAACAAGAGACAAAACCAAAGTTTACAGAAAGTGTGGGATTATGTTAAAAAGCCAAATCTCAGATTGATTGGGATTCTGGAAGGGGAAGAGGAACATTCACAAGGACTGGAACACTTATTTCATGGAATACTGGAGGAAAATATGCCAGGCCTGGCTAGAAATCATGCTATCCAAATACAAGAAGCACACAGAACTCCTGGGAGACTCAACATGCAAAGGTAATCACCTCATCAGATGGTTATTAGGCTGACCAAAGTAAACGTGAAAGAAACAATTCTCCATGCAGCGAGACAAAAGCAGCAAATGACCTATAAAGGTAAGCCTATCAGACTAACAGCAGACTTCTCATCTGAAACCTTACAAGCCAGGAGGGATTGGGTGCCTACTCTTAATCTTCTAAAACAGAATAATGCCCAACCTAGAAGTCTTTATCTGGCAAAATTAAGTTTCATCTATGACGGAGGAATACAGTCCTTCTTGGACAAGTAATCACTGAAGGAATTTGCAAAGACAATATCAGCCCTAAAGGAAGTTCTCAGATCTCCCTTCCACACTGAACAGGGCAATAGACACTCCGCAAAGTAAAATCTTCAAAGAATTAAAGGATAGAACGTGAACTGCATGATGGCTCAAAGAGCAAGTCACAGCACCAGGACTTCAATAATATAAATGGAAATCTTCCTCCAATTTAAATCCTCTCAATAAATGTAAATGGTTTAAACTGTCCTCTGAAAAGACATAGACTAGCAGAGTGGATAAAAATCCACAAGCCTAATATCTGCTGTCTACAAGAAACTCATCTAACTCACAAAGATGACTTCTGACTGAAGGTCAATTGATGGAAAACTATCATCCAGGCAAACGGAAGTCTAAAGAAACTAGGGGTAGGTATACTATTTGCAGATAACATAAGCTTTAAAATAGCAACAGTAAAAAAGGATAAAGATATCCACTTTATAATGGTGAAAGGGAAGATCCAACATGAAGATTTTACAATTCTTAATATTTATGCACCCAATGCAGGAGCACCAATTACATAAAGCAAACCCTGTATGATCTAAACAGCATGTTAAACAATACTACCATAGTAGCAAGGGACTTCAACACTCCACTGAATGAACTGGATAGATCCTCCAAACAGAAAATAAGCAAAGAACTAAAGGGCTTAAACAAAGCTCTTGATCAAATAGGGTTAACAGATCTCTACAGAACATTCCACCCAAATAAAGTTGAATTTACATTCTTCTCAGCTGCCCATGGATCCTTCTCCAAAATTGATCACACACTAGTCTGCAAATCAGATCTCAAAAAATTCAAGAAAATAGAAATTATACCATCTGTCTTTTCTGACCATAGTGGTATAAAACTAGACTTCAATTCCTATTGAAACACTCAATGCTTCACAAAGTAATGGAAACTAAACAATCTATTATTGAATAATTATTGGGTCAATGATGAAATTCAAAGGGAAATCAAAAGTTTCTTTGAGCAAAATGATAATGGAGACACATGTTACCAAAACCTGTGGGATACAGCAAAAGCATACCTGAGAGGAAAACTAATAGCATAAATGCTCACATCCAAAAAACAAAGATTAGATACTGACAAGCTAACGAATAGACTGAAGGAATTGGAAAAAGAAAAGCCAACCAATTCCAATCCTAGTCAAAGAAAAGAAATAACTAAGATTAAAGCAGAGCTAAATAAAATGGAGAACAAGAGAATTATATGGAAGATCAACAATACAAAAAGTTGTTTTTTCAAAAAGATAAACAAAATTGATAGTCCTCTTGCCAGACTGACAAAAACCCAAACGGAAAGGACTCTAATTAACTCAATAAGAAATGAAAAAGGAGATGTCACAACAGACACCACAGTAATACAAAACATTATGTTTGACTACTATACAAAACTATATGACTAAAAACTAAATAAAGAGGAAGAAATGGAAAATTCCTGGATTCATACAACCTCCCTAAGTTCACCCAGGAGGTAACAGAATTCCTGAATAGACCAATCTCAAGCTCAGGAATTGGAGCAGTAATTAACAACCTCCCCAAATGGAAAAGTCCCAGACCAGATGGCTACACTTCAGAGTTTTACCAAACATACAAAGATGAACTCATACCTATACTACAAGAATTATTCCACAACCTTGAGAAGGATGGTATCCTTCCTAACTCATTCTATGAAGCCAATATCACGTTGATACCAAAGCCAGGAAAGGATGCAACAAAAAAAGAAAATTACAGACCAATATTCCTCATGAATATAGATGCAAAAATCCTCAACAAAATTTTAGCAGACAGAATTCAGCATCACATCAAAAAATAATTCACCATGACCAGGTGGGCTTTATTCCAGGGATGCAAGGCTGATTCAACATAAGCAAACTTATAAGTGCAATATGCCTCATAAATAAAAACAAGAATAAAGACCATATGATTCTCTCAATAGATGCAGAAAAATTCCACCATGTATCTATAAATGGATAAACAAATGTGACGTATCCATAAAATGGACTATTCTTTGGTCATAAAAAGAATTCTGTGCAGATATATGCTGTGATTGAGATGAGCTTTGAAAACATTATGCTAAGAGAAATATGTCGGTCACAAAAGACCACATATGATATGATTCCATTCATTTGATAATCTGTGTAGGGAAAATCATAGAGGCAGAAAGTAGATTATTGGTTGCTTAGAACTATGGGAAGGGACAGAAAGAATAAGAAGTGATAGCTAAAGGGTACACCTTTATGAAATGATGGAGAAGATGTTTTCGGATTGTGGTGAGGGATGCCCCTATCTGTGAATATACTCAAAATCATTGATTTGTATAATTTGAATGAGTGAATGCTATGGTTTGTCAATTATAACTCAATAAAGGTATTTTTTTAAAAAAAGAAATGTGGAGAATTTTGAATGAAAACTTAAGACAGTTATTTGTAATTTTAATTCATTTGAAGATCACAGGGAAGCTATGAGCCTTTTTCTTACCCAGAATAATGCTTATCCATTCAGAATCTTATATGTAATTCAGAAGATTTCTAAATATCCTAAAATCTTCTGTGCTTATCAGGTTTAAAACTCTAGGAAACTCTGGGGAAATATAGAGTTTTGGAAAACAGAGAATATTTTCTGGTGAAATTTCAGGCATTCTGGTAAGCCAAAGGAGCGATGCTTTTGGTCAGGAAGCACATAAAGCGCTCCTCAAGCCTTCAGGCTGGACACTGCCTCAGCTATGAAGTAACAAAAACTCATTGGAAAGCAACAAGTTCTTTTGTCTCCCAAATGATCTCTAAAATAATATACTCAAAAGCTAACACCAATGGATCAGCTAAGTAGACTTGTACTTAAACCATCATTTTATAATTTTCATAGCCCACTATGTACAAGACCCTATATTGGAAGTCGTATGAAAGATGATAAGACCTAAGAGTAAGATAAGGAATGAGTCTTGTAACTTGATGAATGTATAGGCTCTGACAAAGAAACAAAAACACATATTATGAATGACTTTAGAATATTTAACAAAAAATCATGTTAGCAAATGTAAATGAACATAGTGGTAAAGAGGGCAGAAAAAGTGAAGGAGTGCAACCTTTCCTTTTATACTTGAGACCCTTATAATTTAGAGGATGTTTCTGTTCACTGAAATGGCAATAACAATAAGTTCTATTTATTATTATTCTGCTTAGAATACAATAAATATTATATTAATGTATAATAAAACATATAGATAAGAGTTAGTTGGTCCTATTGGTTATCATTAAAACAATCTATTTTGAGGAGCTGAACCATTAAGTCTTTATTTGAGCCCCTACTATGTAATCAGTTCTGTGCCACGAGTTGTGGAAGATAATGAGAATAATATAAGACAAAATCTTTGTCTTCATTTGGGTTAAAATGTAGCAACATGACCAGATTATCAACTGAAGTAACTGAACATTTAAAATTAAGCATAATAGTAATAAGGCTTAAATATATGTTACGTATTCTAGGAGTTTAGATAATGTAAAAACAATAGGCAGAGAGGATTTCATAGGGAAATAACACTTTGTGCCAGGCCCCTGTAAGATGCTTTACCAATTTTATATCACATCATTCTCACAAGAACTGTATAAGGTACATGGGATTATTTCCAAATTTGGCAAAGCAGTTTAAGACCACAGCCATTCAATAAATTGGCCAAAATAACACAGATGATACATGGCAGTGTCAAGTTTTAAACCTATGTCTTTCTAACTTTTAAGTCTATATTTTCAACTATGAATTATCCAAACCTAACCAGAGAAGTGTATGCTGGGAAGCATTGTATAAAATGGCCAGAAGTGTATTTGAAACTGAGGAATTTCCAAGTAGTGTAATAGGGGAACTGCTGGAGGTTTTATAGCACAGGGATCATATATCAGTAGTACACAAGGAAATGTAATCTATCAATAGATCAATGTACAGAATGGTAATCTTATAGGAGGAAAGAGTAGAGGTAAGAAAAACAGTCATGAGGATACAGCAGAAGTTCAAGTAAAAATATTACAAGCTAAAGTAAGCTATGTTACTGCCAGGGGAATAAAGAGGAGAAACAATTTTGAAGAAAAAAATCAATTTAACAAAAAAATTACCATCATTTTTTATTTATTATTTTTTGAGACAGAGTCTCACTTTGTCTTGTTTATTTTTTGTTTGTTTATTTCGGCATATTATGGGGGTACAAATTTTAAGGTTTCAAAAAATGCCCTTCCGCCCTCCCCCAACAAGTCTGAGATTCCAGCATGACCATCCCCCAGTTGGTGCACATCTCACTCATTATGTATGTATATACCCACTACCTTCCCCCCAACACCTACCAAATAACCAATTACTGTAGAATCTATGTGTCCATTTAGGTGCTGCTCAGTTAATACCAGTTTGCTGGTGAGTATATGTGGTGTTTGTTTTTCCATTCTTGGGATACTTCACTTAGTAGTATGGGTTCCAGCTCTAACCAGGAAAATAAAAGATGTGCTATATCACCATTGTTTCTTAGAGCAGAATAGTACTCCACGGTATACATATACCACATTTTATTAATCCGTACTTGGATTGATGGGCACTTGGGCTGTTTCCACAGCCTTGCAATTATGGATTGTGCTCCTATAAACATTCTGGTGCAGGTGTCTTTTTTGAAGAGTGTCATTGGACCTTTTGGATAGATGCCCAGTAATGGGATTGCTGGATCAAAGGGTAGATCCACTTGTATCGCTTTGAGGTATATCCATATTGCTTTCCACAGAGGTTGAACTAGTTTGCAGTCCCACCAGCAGTGTAGGAGTGTTCTTCTCTCTCTGCATCCACACCAGCATTTATTGTTTGGAGATTTTTTGATAAAAGCCATTCGCACAGGAGTAAAGTGATATCTCATTTTGGGTTTGATTTGCATTTCCCTGATTAATAGAGATGTTGAACATTTTTTCATGTTTGTCGGCCATTCTTCTGTCTTCTTTAGAAAAGTTTCTGTTCAAGTCCTTTGCCCACTTTTTAATAGGGTTATTTGATTTTTTCTTGCCGATTTTCATGAGTTCTAAGTATATTTTAGTTATCAGCCCTTTATCATTTGCATAGGATGCAAAATTTTTCTCCCATTCTGTAGGTTGTCTGTTTAATTTCATGACTTTGGCTTAATTTCATGTTTCTTTGGCTGTGCAGAAGCTTTTTAGTTTGATCATGTCCCATTTATTTATTTTTGTTGCTGCTGTGATTGCCTTTGGGGACTTCGTCATAAACTCTTTGCCTAGGCCGATGTCTAGGAGAGTGTTTCCTACATTTTCCTCTAGAGTTCTAATAGTTTCATACCTTAGGTTTAAGTCTGTTATCCAGCATGAGTTCATTTTTGTGAGAGGTGAAAGGTGTGGATCCTGCCTCAGCTTTCTACAAGTGTCTATCCAGTTTTCCCAGCGCCATTTATTGAAAAGGGATTCTTTTCCACAGCATATGTTTTTCTCTGCTTTGTCAAATATTAGATGGCAATATGAGGATGGTTTTATATCACGGTTCTCAGATCTGTTCCACTGGTCAATATTCCTATTTTTGTGTTAATACCAGATTGATTCAATTACTGCAGCTTTGTAGTATAATTTGATATCTGGCATATTAATACCTCCCATTTTTTTTTTGTTGCCTAGAATTGCTTTTGATATTCGGGGTCTTCTTTGATTCCATTCAAAGCGTAAAATTATTTTTTCTATATCTGTGAAGAATGCTGATGGGATTTTAATAGGTATTGCATTGAATCTGTAAATCAGTTTGGGTAGTACAGTCATTTTAATGATGTTGAGACTGCCGACCCATGAGCATGGTATGGATTTCCATTTGTTTACATCCTCTGCTATTTCCTTGCTCAGTGTTTCATAGTTCTACCTATAGAGGTCTATTACCTCCTTGGTTAAGTATATTCCTAGGTTCTTTATTTTCTTTGTTGCTATTGTGAAGGGAATTGAGTCTTTGATTTGGTTCTCAATTAGATTGTTGTTGGTGTATATGAATGCCTCTGATTTCTGTGTATTGATTTTGTATCCTGAGACATTACTAAATTTATTTATCAGTCCAGAAGTTTCTTGGTTGAATCTTTGGGGTTTTCTAAATTTAATATCATATCATCAGCAAACAGTGAAAGTTTGATCTCTTCTGCCCCTATTTGGATACGTTTAATTCCACTTTCCTGTCTGATTGCTGTAGCCAGGACTTCCAGCACTATGTTGAACAGAAGTGGAGATAGTGGGCAGCCTTGTCTGGTTCCAGTTCTAAGTGGGACTGAATTCAATGTCTCACATTCAGTATGATATTGGCTATGGGTCTATCATATATGGCTTGTATCATTTTTAGGTATGTCCCTTCTAGGCCTATTTTCTTAAGTCTTTGTATCTTGCAAGGGTGTTGAATTTTGTCAAAAGCTTTTTCTCCATCTATTGAAAGAATCATGTGGTCTTTGTTTTTTCTTCTGTTTATGTGTTGAATTGCATTTATTGATTTATGTATGTTGAACCATCCCTGCATCCCTGAGATGAAGCCCACTTGGTCGTGATGGATTATATTTTTGATCAGCATCTGGTCGGTTAGCTAAGATTTTGTTGAAAATTTCTGCATCTATATTCATTAGGGATATTGGTGTGTAGTTTTCTTTTTATGTTGCATCCTTTCCTGGTTCTGGTATCAGAGTAATGTTCGCTTCATAAAAGGTGTCGGGGAGGTTTCGTTCTTCTCGATGTTGTGGAATAGTTTCTGTAAGATAAGTACTATTTCTTCTTTATAAATATGGTGAAATTCGGGTGTGAAACCATCTGGTCCGGGACTTTTCTTTTTAGGGAGATTTTTAACTGCTGTTTCTATTTCAGCTCTTGAGATTGGTGTGTTCAGGGAATCTATTTCTTCCTGGTTGAGCCTAGGGAGGCTGTGTGTTTCTAGAAATTTGTCCATTTCCTCCACATTTCACAGTTTGTGTGCATAAAGGTTTTTGTAGTATTCATAAATTATATCTTGTATTTCATTGGGATCATTTGTGATATCTCCTTTTTTGTTCCTGATGGAGCTTATTAGAGATTTCTCCTTTCTGCTTTTTGTTAGCTTATCCAAGGGTGTGTCAATTTTGTTTATTTTTTCAAAGAACCAACTTTTTGTTTTATTAATCTCCTGAATAGCATCACTGTTTTCAATTTCGTTCAGTTTTGATTTGATCTTGTTTAATTCACTTCTTCTGCTGGGTTTGGGGTTGGTCTGTTCTTCTTTTTCCAGCTCTTTGAGTCAATTTATTAGATTGTCTATTTGTGATCTTTTTGTCTTTGGGTTATACGCATTTATGGAAATAAACTTTCCTCTCAGTACTGCTTTAGTTGTGTCCCAGAGGATGTGATAACTTTTCTCTCCATTTTCATTTTGTTCATAGAGTTTCTTTATTTCCATCTTGATTTCTTCATTTATTAAGTAATCATTTAGTAGGAGGTTGTTTAATTTCCATGTTTTTGTGTAGAAATGTGAATTTCTTTTAGGGTTGGTTTCTACTTTTAGTCCACTGTGATCTGACATTATACATGGTATGATTTCTATTTTTTTAAATTTTTTGAGGTTTACTTTGTGTCCTAGGATATGGTCAATCTTAGATAATGTCCCGTGAGCTCATGAGAAGAACGTATATTCAGTGGATTTTGGGTAGAATGTCCTGTATATGTCAGTCAGAACCAATTGTTCTAGAGTTTTGTTTAAGTCCCTTATTTCTTTATTAATTTTATGTTTGGAGGATCTGTCTTGTGCCGTCAGTGGGGTGTTGAAATATCTGGTGATTATGGAGTTGCTATTAATCCATTTACTTAGATCCAGTAAGGTTTGCTTATGAATCTTGGCGCACCTAAGTTGGGTGCATATATATTTAAAATTGTTATCTCTTCTTGTTGAAGTGTGCCCTTCACCATTATATAATGACCCTCTTTGTCTTTCACTACTTTTATTGCTTTAAAAACTAAATTGTCTGAAATTAGAACTGCCACACCAGCCTTCTTTTGCCTTCCACTTGCTTGGAATACTCATCTCCGCCCTTTTACTTTTATTCCTATGCATCCTTGCAGGTTACATGAAGAAAGCATATACTTGGTCTGTATTTTCTTATCCATTCAGCCAGCCTATGTCTCTTGAGTGGACAGTTTAAGCCATTCACATTTATTGAGAGAACTGATAGGTATGGTAGATTACTGTTCATTCTGTTGGGTTGGATGTTGTTGCTTTTATTTCTCTCTGGAGCCATTTTATTATCTGGCCTTTAATCTTTGGGTTTTGGTTGTTTTTATATTCATGAGTTTTTATTATGGTGTTCCTTGTGTAACACTGTTTTGAGTACTTCTTGGAGGGCTGTTCTTGTCTTTGTGAATTCTCTGAGACTTTGCTTATCTGAGAATGTCTTAATTTCTCCTTCGTATATGAAGCTTAGTTTTCCAGGGTACAACATTCTACATTGGGCGTTATTTTGTTTTAAAAGAGTGAGAGTGGGTCCCCACTCCCTCCTTGCTTGTATTGTTGAAGTTGGGAAATCTGGAGTTATTTGGATCGGTTTTCCTTTGTATGTAACTTCCTTCCTGCATCTAACAGCCTGTAGGAGGGTCTCTTTTGTTGATATTATGGTCAGTCTGATGACTACATGGCATGGTGTTTTCCTGTTTGCATTGTATCTCCCATGAGTCCTTTTGGCCTCTTGTATTTCTAATTCTAGGTTACTGGTTAGACCTGGGAAGTTTTCCCTCAATTATTTCTTCAAATGCCTTTTCCAACCCTTGGGTTTTTTCTTCTTCCTTATCCATAATCCAGTGGACCTGCAGGTTATTTTTCTTTGTATAATACCACAATTCTTGTAAGCTTTGCTCATGTCTCTTATTTTTCTGCTCTAACTCTCTGATTAACTTATTTCATTTGAATGAGTTGTCTTCCAGCTCTGAGATTCTTCCTTCTGTTTGGTCCACCCTATTTTTGAGGCTTTCCACTGTGTTTTGAATTTCCCTGAATAAATTCTTCATATCGAGGATGTCTGATTGATTCTTCTTCAAGATGTCGATCTCCTTAGTGAATCTTTGTTCCAATTCTTGTATCTTCTTTGTAGTTTCTTTGTGTTGGTTATCCATTTTTTCTTGCATTTCATTGTGCTTTTTTACAATCCAATTTTGGAATTCTTCTTCTGTCATTTTAGTGTTTTGGGTTTGTTCAGACTCCATTTCTTGAGAACTGGTGTATCTCCTTGTTTATCCTTTTATGAGAGTTCCACGTTGCTCCTCTGTGGATTCTCGACACTATCTGTGTAGTGGGGAGATCCATTCGTGCACGTAGGAGACCAAGATCTGTGTCTCCTTCTCTGGCATCAGGAGTCTGGAGAGTTACCTCTACTCTGCCATTTTTCCTCCTCCCTAGTATTATTTTTTTTTTTTGTATAAGGAAGCATGCTGAGACTTATGGGTAAAGTAAATTTGACAAAATTTCCAATTATAAAACATTATTTTTAATTTTGAATAATCAATAATATATACAAAAAAGATATCAAAAGAGTCCAAATGAAAACTGCTATATCCATAAAAAAAATGAGTAATGACAGAGACAGTGTTGAGATCGAAGGTTTGTATATATTAGGTTGTCAGGGAAAATCTTTCTGAATGGGTTTCAATTGAACCAAATCCTGAATGAATACAAGGAGTTAGCCATGAAATGATCCTGGAAATTAGTATTAAGGCAGAATAATATATTAAGTACAATGGTCCTGAGGTAGGAAGAAACTTGAGTTTTATACAGAACAGACTGAAGTCAACTTAACTGGCATAAAGTGAATGAGAAAAAGAATAGTGGAAAATGAAGTGGCATGAGTAGTTTCCAGATCATATAATCCTACTCAAATAAGGAGCTTGGATAGTTTTCTAATTGTGATTGGCAGCCATTAGATAATCTTAAGAAAGGAAGTGACTATATTTGACTTATATTTAATAAACATCACTCTGGTCTCTGTATAGGGAAGAGACTGTAGTAGGAGCATGAGTAGAATTGGGGATATCACTTAGGAAGCGATTGGAGAAATACTAGGAAAACATAATAGTAACTTAGGCCAAGGTGATAGAAGTTGAGATGGAGAGAACAAGATGGATTTGTGATATATTTGAAGGTAAAGCTGGTAAGACTTGAAAATGGGTTGGATGTCAAGTGAGGACAAGATTACAATTAAACATGTCCTATTCGGAGGCCAGAACAAATGGGTGATTTTGGGACCACTTAGTGACATGGGGAAAACTGCAAGAGAAAATGGAAGAAAGACAAGAGTTCTACTTTGGTCACATTTAGTTTGAAATCATTTTGACACTCAAGTAGCACTTAGCTGAGTTGAAGCCATCAATATCAGATAACATTTAAAGCAACAGGACTAGCTGAGATCAACTAGGGGAGAGAGTGTAGATTTTAAAATAAAAAGGGACAAGATGGTACAAGACAGTAGTATTTAACATGTGGGGTGTCGGGCAGATGGGAGGGGGCAGGAGGGGTTGGGTATACACATACATAATGAGTACGATGTGCATCATCTGGGGAATAGACATACTTGAAGCTCTGACTCTGGGGGGGAGAGTGGAATGGCAGCACACATAACCTAAATATTTGTACCCCCATAATATGCTGAAATTAACAAAATGTGGTCCAGAGATCTCTGAGAATTCCTGAGAATTTTTCAAAATATCTTAAGATCAACACTGTTGTCATAATAATACAAATGTGTTATTTGCATTTTTTACTCTTATTTGTAGTTTTCTTTCTTGCTTGCTATTTCAATAGATTTAAGGGTTACAAGTGTTTTTTTTTTGTTACATGGATCAATTGTATAATGCTGAAGTCAGGGCTTTTAGTGTATTTGTCACTAGGATAGTGTACATTCATTGTTCCTGATAGGCAGATTTTTATCCATCACCCCCTTGTTAGTTTTCTTAGTTTTCAATGTCCATTACACCACTTTATGACTATATATATATATATATATATATATATATATATATCCCTCATTTAGCTTCCATATTTGCCATTTTCACTCTCATGTTTTCCATAGGCTGTATCAGAGTAGATATAAAAATATGCCCATCTTTTATAAGGGCAGACATTAAATATATTTGCAAAATTGAAGAATAATGTCATTCTTTTCACTGTTTTTTGTGTTTTTGAAAAGTAGAATTGTTTTTTGCTAAAACATCAGTAATTTATATTAATGTTTATTAATTATTTTAATTTTTGCCTGTTTTAATTTTGAATATAGTAAATCTCAATAGACACAACCCATAGACATGGAAGCTCTTTCTTGTCTTCAATAATTTCTAAGAGTGTATAGGAGTCCTGAGGCCCCACAAAAATTAATAACTATTGACCAAATATATTACTTGTTTATCTCTCAAGGCATTGAATTTAAAAGCCTGTGATAATTCGTTTCATAATCATGATACCCATAAAACTGGACCTCAGTCATTGGTCTAGATAGAGGACACAATGTTTACCAAAAAGCATATAAGCCCATGTTTTAATTCTTATTAAAGAAATTCTAGGAAAACTACCTCTAAAACACCAACAGCAGCTAATGTGTGCTAATGAAGTATAAACTGGAATTGATTTCTACCTGACTTGAAAAGAATTGAATACCATCTTATTTCACAAATACCAACATTTGATATATGACATTGAAGGACCTCTCCATCTAGGCATTTATTTGTATAATTAAATGGTTTTTTTTCTTTTGAACTAGGTGGGGTGAGGTTGTGTATCAGTAGTTGAGGAAAAGGCAAGAGGAGATGATAATACTGTGCCTATTTTCAGCCTGATTCCAGAAACCAGAATCCCTGTCTTTAATCAAGAGTGACTATAATAAAAGGCTGATACTAGCTTTATGAGCAATTTAGGACACAGGTGATGAATTCATGAGGCCTGGGTGACAAAGTGAAAACCAAAATGGTAAAAATAGCATTTTCTCCATATCTTCGTTGAAGATGATGGTGTTCTTTTTGGATTGCAGGGCACCAGAGAATTAGCTTTTTATTGACCTACCCTTCCCTCACAAAGACCTACAAATTAGAACTTTAAGTAAGTGGCCAATGGATGAGAACATAATGAAATTTTTTCTTGACCACATATGATACACTCCCTGAGGACCTTTCCCCCCAAAGAAAAAGACTTTAGAAAGGTATAGGGTGTGTAGGAGGGGGAGGAGTCTACTTATGGCTTGTAGTTATAAAGACAGAGATTATAAAACAATAACATTTATATATTCACATTAATATAATTTCATTTGTACCCATGGGTTGGTATGCCTAGAGCTTATGAGGATTATAAACAGAAATATAGATTCATTGTTTCTCATCTAATATCATAGCTTAAAGCCTAATCATAGATCTGGAATAGAAAATAACCATCATTTTTCTATGCATTTGGGTTAATTATGTCACTGCCGATCTCTGTCACTCGTGTGATTAATAATAGAGAATTGACTATACATCCTTAATTAAACATGTTAATTAATTTTCAATTTTATGTTCACTTGAAAACAAACTGTATTAGTGAAAGAACCTTGGAGAAGACCATCTGTCTGACTTTCAGATATTATACTAAAGGGATCTTTCTGTATATGCAGCAGTTGCTATTCACATGGTATATGATCTCATAAAATTAATGTCTGCATCCCCATCTGCATTTATTGCTCTTGCTTTTAAGTGTCAACAGCTATTGCTGATCCTTGACACAACCAATCAAAGCACAGCACAGGAGGCTGACTGGTGACAAAGGTCAGCAAAACATGTGTTGCCTCTTGGAGGATAGAGGTTTGTTTTGTCCAAGGCTTATCAGCTGAGGCTTTTATGGTGTGCTTTGTTTGTCTTCTGGTTCATTATTAACAAAATCATCTATGGAGCTTTCTTGCCAGAATAAGCAATCATATCCCTTCTCCCGAAACGCAAGGTCACCACTAGACTCTATAGACACTATTAAATCCTCTACTCCATTGGCTCACAAGTTTCTCTATTATCACTGCCTCTTAGTCTTTTTGACATCTAAACATTGGTGTTGCCTAGAGCTTAGTCCACAGATATTTTTGATTCATTATCAACACTCAGTTTCTAGCCGATCTCAACCAGTCCCATAGCTTTAAATACTACTTATAAACTGATGACTCCTAAATGTATTATCTCTACCTGAACCTCTTCCTTGGTCCTTGCTCTTATATATGTAACTTCCTACAGATCACACTTGGACATTCAACAGATATCAAATTTTAATATATTCCAAACTAAACTGATTACCTCCCTAAATCTGTTCGTCATAGAGCTATTCCCAATTCATTAAATAGAGTCTGCATTCTTCTAGTTGTTCAAGTCAAACTTGGATCTCTCTCTCTCTCTCTCTCTCTCTCTCTCTCTCTCTCTCTCTCTCTCTCTCTCTTTCAGCATATTATGGGGGTACAAATTTTAAGTTTTAAACCTAGGTCTTTCTAACTTTTAAGTCTATATGTTCAACTATGATTTATCCAAACCTAACCAGAGAAGTGTATGCTGGGATGGGTTCCAGCTCTAACCAGGAAAATACTAGATGTGCTATATCACCATTGTTCCTTAGAGCTGAATAGTACTCCATGGTATACTCCATGGTATATATATACCACATTTTATTAATCCACTCTTGCATTGATGGGCACTTGGGCTGTTTCCACAGCCTTGCAATTATGAATTGTGCTGCTATAAACATTTGAGTGCAGGTGTCTTTTTTGAAGAGTGTCATTTGATCTTTTGAGTAGATGCCCAGTAATGGGATTGCTGGATCAAAGGGTAGATCCACTTGTATTGCTTTAAAGTATCTCCATATTGCTTTCCACAGAGGTTGAACTAGTTTGCAGTCCCACCAGCAGTGTAGGAGTGTTCCTCTCTCTCCGCATCCATGCCAGCATTTATTGTTTGGGGACTTTTTGATAAAGGCCATTCTCACTGGAGTTGAGTGATATCTCATTGTGGTTTTGATTTGCATTTTCCTGGTAATTAGAGATGTTGAGCATTTTTTCATATGTTTGTTGGCCATTCTTCTGTCTTCTTTTATTTTTTTTATTTTTTTTAATTTTGGCATATTATGGGGGTACAGATTTTAAGGTTTCAATAAATGCCCATTCCCCCCTCCCCCCAAAAGTCTGAGTCTCCATCATGACCATCCCCCAGATGGTGCACATCTCACTCATTATGTATGTATATACCCACCCCCCTCCCCCCTCCCCCTTCCCACCTGCCCAATACCCTATTACTGTAGTACCTATGTGTCCACTTAGGTGCTAGTCAGTTAATACCAGTTTTCTGGAGAATATATCTGGTGCTTGTTTTTCCATTCTTGGGATACTTCACTTAGTAGTATGGGTTCCAGCTCTAACCAGGAAAATATAAGATGTGCTATATCACCATTGTTTCTTAGAGCTGAATAGTACTCCATGGTATACATATACCACATTTTATTAATCCATTCTTGGATTGATGGGCACTTGGGCTGTTTCCACAGCCTTGCAATTATGAATTGTGCTGCTATAAACATTCGAGTGCAGGTGTCTTTTTTGTAGAGTGTCACTGGATCATTTGGGTAGATGCCCAGCAATGGGATTGCTGGGTCAAATGGTAGATTCAGTTGTATCGCTTTAAGGTATCTCCATATTGCTTTCCACAGAGGTTGAACTAGTTTGCAGTCCCACCAGCAGTGTAGGAGTGTTCCTCTCTCTCCGCAACCACGCCAGCATTTATTGTTTGGAGATTTTTTGATAAAGGCCATTCTCACTGGGGTTAAGTGATATCTCATTGTGGTTTTGATTTGCATTTCCCTGATGATTAGAGATGTTGAGCATTTTTTCATATGTTTGTTGGCCATGCTTCTGTCTTCTTTAGAAAAGTTTCTGTTCAAGTCCTTTGCCTACTTTTTAATGGGGTTATTTGATTTTTTCTTCCTGATTTTCGTGAGTTCTAAGTATATTCTAGTTATCAGTCCCTTATCGGATGCATAGGATGCAAAAATTTTCTCCCATTCTGTAGGTTGTCTGTTTACTTTCATGACTATTTCTTTGGCTGTGCAGAAGCTTTGTAGTTTGGTCATGTCCCATTTATTTATATTTGTTGCTGCTGTGATTGCCTTTGGGGACTTCTTCATAAACTCTTTGCCCAGGCCGATGTCTAGGAGAGTGTTTCCAACTTTTTCCTCTAGAGTTCTAATAGTTTCATACCTTAGGTTTAAGTCTGTTATCCAGCGTGAGTTGAGTTTTGTGAGAGGTGAAAGGTGTGGGTCCTGTTTTAGCCTTCTACAGGTGGGTATCCAGTTTTCCCAGCACCATTTATTGAAGAGGGATTCTTTTCCCTAGCATATGTTTTTGTCTGCTTTGTCAAAGATTAGATGGCTATATGAGGATGGTTTTATATCAGGATTCTCACATCTGTTCCACTGGTCAATATTCCTATTTTTGTTCCAATACCATATTGTTTTAATTACTACAGCTTTGTAGTATAGTTTGATATCTGGCATATTAATGCCTCCGATTTTGTTTTTGTTTCCTAGAATTGCTCTTGAATATTCGGGGTCTTCTTTGGTTCCATACGAAGCATAAAATTATTTTTTCTATATATGTGAAGAATGCTGATGGGATTTTAATAGGTATTGCATTGAATCTGTAGATCAGTTTGGGTAGTATAGACATTTTGATGATATTGAGTCTGCCGATCCACGAGCATGGTATGGATTTCCATCTGTTTACATCCTCTGCTATTTCCTTCCTCAGTGTTTCATACTTCTCCCTGTAGAGGTCTTTTACCTCCTTGGTTAAGTATATTCCTAGGTACTTTAATTTCTTTGTTGCTATTGTGAAGGGAATTGAGTCTTTGATTTGGTTCTCAATTAGATTGTTGTTGACGTATATGAATGCCTCTGATTTCTGTGTATTGATTTTGTATCCTGAGACTTTACTAAATTCATTGATCAGTTCCAGGAGTTTCTTGGTTGAATCCTTGGGGTTTTCTAAATATAATATCATATCATCAGCAAAGAGTGAAAGTGTGATCTCTTCTGCCCCTATTTTGATACCTTTGATTCCAATTTCCTGTCTGATTTCTGTAGCCAGGACTTCCAGCACTATGTTGAACAGAAGTGGAGATAGTGGGCAGCCTTGTCTGGTTCCAGTTCTAAGTGGGAATGATTTCAATTTTTCCCCATTCAGTATGATGTTGGCTATGGGTCTGTCATATATGGGTTGTATCATTTTTAGGTATGTCACTTCTATGCCTATTTTCATGAGTGTTCGTATCATGAAAGGGTGTTGAATTTTGTCAAAAGCTTTTTCTGAATCTATTGAAAGAATCATGTGGTCTTTGTTTTTGCTTCTGTTTTGTGGTGAATTGCATTTATAGATTTATGTATGTTGAACCATCCCTGCATCCCTGGGATGAAGCCCACTTGGTCGTGGTGGATTATTTTTTTGATAAGTGTCTGGATTCGGTTAGCTAAGATTTTGTTGAAAATTTTTGCATCTATATTCATTAGGGATATTGGTCTGTACTTTTCTTTTTTTGTTGCATCCTTTCCTGGTTTTGGTATCAGAGTAATATTCGCTTCATAAAAGGTGTCAGGGAGGTTTCTGTTCTTCTCGATGTTGTGGAATATTTTCTGCAAGATAGGTACTAGTTCTTCTTTGTAAGTATGGTAAAATTCAGGTGTGAAGCCATCTGGACCAGGACTTTTCTTTTTAGGGAGATTTTTAATTGCTGTTTCTATTTCAGCTGTTGAGATTGGTCTGTTCAGGGAATCTATTTCTTCCTGGTTAAGCCTAGGGAGGCTGTGTGTCTCTAGAAATTTGTCCATTTCCTCCACATTTTCTAGTTTGTGTGCATAAAGATTTTTGTAGCATTCATAAATTGTATCTTGTATGTCTTTGGGATCAGTTGTGATATCTCCTTTTTTATTCCTGATGGAGCTTATTAGAGATTTCTCTTTTCTGCTTTTCGTTAGCTTAGCCAATGGTGTGTCAATTTTGTTTATTTTTTCAAAGAACCAACTTTTTGTTTTATTTGGTTCTTATTTTGATTGTTGTTGGCGTATATGAATGCCTCTGATTTCTGTGTATTGATTTTGTATCCTGAGACTTTACTAAATTCATTTATCAATTCCAGGAGTTTCTTGGTTGAATCTTTGAGGTTTTCTAAATGTAATATCATATCATCAGCAAGCAGTGAAAGTTTGATCTCTTCTGCCCCTATTTGGATACGTTTAATTCCACTTTCCTGTCTGATTGCTGTATCCAGGACTTCCAACACTATGTTGAATAGAATGGAGACAGTGGGCAGCCTTGTCTGGTTCCAGTTCTAAGTGGGAATGAATTCAATTTTTTCCCATTCAATATAACGTTGGCTACTGGTCTGTCATATATGGCTTGTATCGTTTTTAGGTATGTCCCTTCTTGACTCCTCTGTTTTTCAAAATCATATCTAATACATTAGAAAAATCTGTAACTACAAAATCAAAATATATCAAGAAACTAACTGGTTCTCACCTTTCTACCACCACAGTACTGTTCAGATTACAAATATCTTTCTTTGGAATTGTTGAAAAATGTTTCATATCTGGCCTCGTATTTTTTTTTAATTTTTTTTATTTTGGCATATTATGGGGGTACAGATTTTAAGGTTTCAATAAATGCCCATTTCCCCCCCCCAAAAGTCTGAGTCTCCATCATGACCATCCCCCAGATGGTGCACATCTCACTCATTATGTATGTATATACCTGCCCCCCTCCCCCCCCACCTGCCCAATACCCTATTACTGTAGTACCTATGTGTCCACTTAGGTGCTACTCATTTAATACCAGTTTGCTGGAGAATATATCTGGTGCTTGTTTTTCCATTCTTGGGATACTTCACTTAGTAGTATGGGTTCCAGCTCTAACCAGGAAAATATAAGATGTGCTATATCACCATTGTTTCTTAGAGCTGAATAGTACTCCATGGTATACATATACCACATTTTATTAATCCATTCTTGGATTGATGGGCACTTGGGCTGTTTCCACAGCCTTGCAATTATGAATTGTGCTGCTATAAACATTCGAGTGCAGGTGTCTTTTTTGTAGAGTGTCACTGGATCATTTGGGTAGATGCCCAGCAATGGGATTGCTGGATCAAATGGTAGATTCACTTGTATCGCTTTAAGGTATCTCCATATTGCTTTCCACAGAGGTTGAACTAGTTTGCAGTCCCACCAACAGTGTAGCAGTGTTCCTCTCTCTCCGCAACCACGCCAGCATTTATTGTTTGGAGATTTTTTGATAAAGGCCATAACTGGATAGCCACCTGTAGAAGGCTAAAACAGGACCCACACCTTTCACCTCTCACAAAAACCAACTCACGCTGGATAACAGACTTAAACCTAAGGTATGAAACTATTAGAACTCTAGAGGAAAAAGTTGGAAACACTCTCCTAGACATCGGCCTGGGCAAAGAGTTTATGAAGAAGTCCCCAAAGGCAATCACAGCAGCAACAAAAATAAATAAATGGGACATGATCAAACTACAAAGCTTCTGCACAGCCAAAGAAATAGTCATGAAAGTAAACAGACAACCTACAGAATGGGAGAAAATTTTTGCATCCTATGCATCCGATAAGGGACTGATAACTAGAATATACTTAGAACTCACGAAAATTAGGAAGAAAAAATCAAATAACCCCATTAAAAAGTGGGCAAAGGACTTGAACAGAAATTTTTCTAAAGAAGACAGAAGAATGGCCAACAAACATATGAAGAAATGCTCAACATCTCTAATCATCAGGGAAATGCAAATCAAAACCACAATGAGATATCACTTAACCCCAGTGAGAATGGCCTTTATCAAAAAATCTCCAAACAATAAATGGCCTCGTATTTTTGATCATTGCTTCTCTGTGTTGGAAAACCACACAGATGCCAGCATGATACTTTTGAAATGTAAATCATATTTTACCCTCCTATTAAAAATAGTAATAAATGACTTAGAAGGCCACATATAATTTGCCACTTCCCTCATTCTGACCTCATTTCCTACAATTGTTTTCTCTTATTCAACTCATTCTACTAACACTTACAGACATTTTTATTTCTTGAATAGGTTAGTCATGCTCTTACCTCTAGAACATTTTACTTGTTGTTTCTTCTACCTAAAATGCTCTTATGCTAGGTGTTCAATTCTTTTGGACTTTTGTACATATATTATCATATTAGACTGATCTTTCTGATGCCACGTGTAGAATAGTAGCCCTACCCCCAACTAACTTTCTCTATAATTCTTACTACATTTTACTTTTCTCCATACAGTTTATATTTATCATATTTATCACTTGAAATGTAGTTCACTTAAAAATTATATAGTTATTTTCATCTTCAGGTAGAAGGAGTTGATATACTATTTCTTATTATTCCTAAGTAAATAAAATACCCTGTATATTATATATAAAATAAGGATAAGATAATTCTAAAAGTTTAAAATAAGAAAGAAGACCCATTAAGGACCAAAGAAAGAAGACATAGTGGTCCCTGTTTTCTTTTGATTTACACATCCCAGGCTTGCAATCAAGAAAGAAGATGTTGGGAAAACCCTATCAGACTTTGGTCTAGCCAAAGAATTTTTGAGGAAGACCCCCAAGGCAATCACTGCAGCATCAAAAATAAACAAATGGGATCTGATCAAATTAAAAAGCTTCTGCACAGCCAAGGAAACTATCATTAGAGCAAATAGACAACCTACAGAATGGGAGAAAATATTTGCTCTCTACACTTCTGATAAAGGTCTAATAACAAGCATCTACCTAGAAATCAAAAGAACTAACAAGAAAAAATCAAACAACTCCATCAAGAAATGGGCAATGAGGCCGGGCGCGGTGGCTCACGCCTGTAATCCTAGCTCTCTGGGAGGCCGAGGCGGGCGGATCGCTCGAGGTCGGGAGTTCGAAACCAGCCTGAGCAAGAGCGAGACCCCGTCTCTACTATAAATAGAAAGAAACTAATTGGCCAACTAATATATATAGAAAAAATTAGCCGGGCATGGTGGTGCATTCCTGTAGTCCCAGCTACTTGGGAGGCTGAGACAGAAGGATCGCTTGAGCCCAGGAGTTTGAGGTTGCTGTGAGCTAGGCTGACGCCACGGCACTCACTCTAGCCTAGGCAACAAAGCAAGACTCTGTCTCAAAAAAAAAAAAAGAAAAGAAAAGAAATGGGCAATGGAAATGAAATGAAACTTCTCCAAAGAAGACCAAATAATGGCCTGCAAACATCTAAAAAATGCTCAACATCTTTAATCATCAGAGAAATGCAAATCAAAACCACAGTGAGATACCACCTAACCCCAGTGAGAATGGCCTGTATCAAGAAATCCCAAAACAACAAATGCTGGGGAGAATGTGGAGAGACAGGAACACTCTTTCACTGATGGTGGGACTGCAAACTAGTACAACCTTTGTGGAAAAGAATTTGGAGATACCTCAGCTAGAAATAAAAATGCCATTCGACCCAGCAATAGCATTGTTAGGCATCTACCCAAAAGAGCATAAGACATTGTATTATAAAGACATCTGCACCCGAATGTTTATGGCAGCACAATTCACTTTGCAAGGACATGGAAACAACCCAAGTGTCTGTCAATTCATGAGTGGATAATCAAAATTTGATATATGCTCACAAGGGAATATTACTCAATTCTAGTAAATGACAGTGAGCTAGCACATTTTATACTATCCTGGATTAAGCTTAAGCCCATTATCCAAAGTGAGGCAACACTAGATCAGGAAAATGAGCTCCACATGTACTCGCCATCAATTTGGTACTGACTGATTAAAATTATGGTTCTCAAATGGTGGTAGTGCTCACCAGGGATTTGGGGCGGGAGACCCACATCTTAGGGATGTGGCGAGCATTGTGGAGTAGAAGGGCATACCGCTAACCCTTCTTAGGGAGAGGCAAAGATACAAAATGTAACCAAAATGTAAAAACAAAACAAAACAAAACAAAAACCTTTTATCGGGTGGTGGGCAGGTGGGAGGGGGGAGGAGGGGATGGGTGTATACATACATAATGAGTGCGATGCGCACCATCTGGAGGATGGGCACAATTCTTTAAGCTCTGAGACGGTGGGCAGGGGGATGGATGGTAAGGGCAATATATGTAACCTTAACAATATTTGTACCCCCATAATATAATGAAATAAAAAGGAAAAAAAATGTCAAAAAAGAAAGACCAATACATAAAGTCTTAATGAAAGTTCCAATAAAAATCTGCTCTCACCAGCCTAAGGAATAAAAAATGGGAAGCTTAGTGTGTGACAGAAAACTTAGAAATAAGCACTCTTCTCCAGCAAAGCAACACTGAGAAAGCTATGGCTTTATCCTTACTGATACCAATAAGGGCTGAATAGATAGCCTAACATTCCAACCTCATCAGCCTTCCCCAACTTCCCATTCCAAGGTGTTATCTAAAAGAGGTGTCATATTCATCTCTTTCTGAGGATGGAAAGTTTTCTTCAACCACAGTGTCAGTAGGGAATACATAGGGAGCCTGGAACCTACCCTGGACTGGTAGTAATGAGGTGGTGTAGTGTTACAGGAAGACTAGTGGGCAGTCAGGACCTTCACCAATATCCAGCAGCAATGAGGCAATTTCCCCATGAATAGTGTTACAGGAAGATTTGTGGGGGCAATAGGGATACTCCTACCCCTTCCAACCAGAGAGGTATCAATGAAAGTCTAATGGAAATCCATATCTCCCACTGTCACCCACTAGCAAGGAGGAATAAACTTCTGGTGTAAAAATGGAGATCAAATGAGGAACTGGAAATTCTTTCTCCATTTGACAATAATGAGAGGGTGACCCCTCTTCCTTCACTGGAGCAGTATCAGAGGAAGCCAGCTAAAACAAAAGGATTAAATCTTCCTAACATAATACAAAATGTTCATGTTTCAACAAAAAATTACTTGTTATACCAAGAGTGAAGAATGTATCAAACTAAATGAAAAAAGTAATCAATAGATATGAACATCAAAATGACACAAAATCAGATATTAGAATGATCAGCCAAGAATGTTAAAACAACCTGAAACATACTTCTATGTGCAATTGCACACATACAAACAAATGAAATAATAGAAAAACTAAGCAACAAAATAGAAAATATCAGCAAATAGAAGCTATCAAGAAAAAAACAAGTGGAAATTTTATACTTTAAATACACATGATGAAAATAAAATGCTCAGTGCATTTTCTACATGCTTCTAGGTAGCATGGAAAAGGCTATAAGTCATTACTCAAATCCACAAAAGAAGACAAAAAAGCTAAACAAAGTGATAGTTAATAACATTTCTTAGATTCACTAGACAACTGATGGCACAGGGTAAACCGCTGCACTCAAAATTTCTAGAGGCAGACAATCAGATGCAGAGGAGAAGCCCACAAGCAGAAACTTCTCCAGGAACCGTCCAGCGAAGGAAACCTAAACTGTAATTGCCATATTACTGGATTCAGTGTAGATTAGTTTGAGAAATAAAAATACATTGGAGGGGAGTACAGTTTTAGGTTGCCTCCCACATGTTTGCAAGTTTTACTTTTAGGAGTCCTACCAGGTTATCACAGTGACTATTGGATAAAAATCTTCTTGTGCTTCAGGCAGGGGGAGGAAGAAAGTGGCCATTTTGAAATATGGGCAGGACATTCTGTTCTTCTTAACAAAGCCTGCCCTCAAAATAAACGATTTTCCCAGAATATGATTAATTTTCATTTTGTGCCTGTGTCAAAGCATCACATGTACCTTATAAAGATATACAACTCTCATGTTTTCACAATAATTTGAAATAAAAAGGTTTTTAATAAAACCTATTTTACCAGAGTCTAACAGACTGAGGTTTTACCAGAGCCTAACAAATTTGGAGAAAGGAAAATACACAACTGTAGCTTGCTCTGGCCTTCATTGTCTCAACTAAGGGGTAGAAGATGAAGGGCTTAAAACCATTCATAATGTCACAGCCCAGAGGCCCAGGCTCACTAAAATACTGACACCAAATCATATTATTTGATATCACTTCCCCTCTTTCACACCTTACCAAAAAATCACTCAAGGTCTACTACCACATTTCTTTTAGCCGAGTAAATCATCCCTGAATTTCAATAAAAAATTACAAATTATATTAAAAGTCAATATGACAAACACACACCCAACATCATACTGAATGGGGAAAATTGAAAGCATTCCCACTTAGAACTGGAACCAGACAAGGTTGCCTTCTATCACCATTTGTATGAAACATAGTGCTGGAAGTCCTAGCCAGAGCAATAAGATAAGAGAAAGAAATCAAGGAGATCCAAATGGGGGAAGAAGAGGAAAAACTATCACTCTTTGCTGACTATATGATCTTATATCTAGAAAACCCCAAAGGTTCGGCCATGAGACTACTGGAATTGATAAACAAATTCAGCAAGGTCTCAGGTTACAAAATCAATATACAGAAATCAGGAGTACTCCTATACACGAACAACAGTCAAACTGAGAACCAAATCAAAGACTCAATACCCTTCACAATAGCAACATAGAAAATAAAATATGTCAGAGTATATTTAACTAAAGAGGTAAAAGGCCTCTACAAGGAGAACTTTGAAACACTGAAGAAGGAAATAGCAGAGGACATAAACAGGTGGAAAACAATAAAATGGTCATAGGTCAGCAAAATCAACATTGTTAAAATGTCTATACTACCAAAAGTGATATGTACATTCGATCGAATCTCTACTAAAATACCAACATCATTTTTCAAATATATAGAAAAAATAATTCTTTGTTTGATATGGAATGAGAGAAGACCCTGTATACAAAAAGCAAACTTAAGCAAAAAGAGCAAATTGGAAGGCATCAATTTACCAGACTTCAAGCTATACAACAAGGCCATAGCAATTAAAACAGCATGACACTAGCACAAGAACAGAGATGTAGACCAATGGAACAGAACTGAGAACCCAGATATAAAACCATCCTCACATAGTCATCTAATCTTTGACAAAGCAAACAAAAACATACATGAGGGAAAAGAATCCTTATTCAATAAATGGTGCTGAGAAAATTGGATAGCCACATGTAGAAGACTGTAATAGGATCCACACCTTTCACCTCTCACAAAAATCAACTCACAATGGAAGACAGACGTAAACGTAAGGCATGAAACCATAAGAATTCTAGAAGAAAATGTTGGAAAACCTCTTATAGACATTGGCCTAGGCAAAGAATTTATGAAGAAGACCCCAAAGACAATCACAGCAACAAAAATAAATAAATAAATAAATAAATGGGACTTGACCAAATTAAAAAGGCTCTGCACTGCCAAGGAAACTATCACCAGAGCAAACAGACAATCAACAGAATGGGAGAAAATATCCACATGTCACACATCTGATAAAGGGCTGATAACTAAAATCTATGTAGAACTCAGGAAAATCAGCAAGGAAAAAATCAAACAGATCTATCAAAAAGTGGACAAAGTACATGAACAGAAAGTTTTCAAAAGAAGATAAGCTAATGGTTAATAAACATATGAAAAATTGCTCAACATCTCTAATCATCAGGGAAATGCATATCAAAACCACAATGAGATATCACCTATCTCCTTTGAGAATAGCCTTTATCAAAAAGTCCCAAAACAGTAAATGTTGGCATGGTTGTGGAGTGATAGTAACACTCATACACTGCTGATCGGACTGCAAACCAGTACAAACTCTGTGGAAAGCAATATGGAGATAGCTCAAAGAGATATAAGTAGAACTACCATTTTGATCCAGCAATCCCATTACTGGGCATGTACCCCAAAAAACAAAAGAGATTTTTTTTTTATGTTTCAGATCAGGTTTCTTTACTAAATTAATACTTAGATAATAATTTTCTATTGTTTTGGAGTCACAAATTACCTCCCCTACTCGCCTCCCTCCAATAGATAAATACATAAAAAATTACATTAGTTTACAAATTCAAAAATGCCATAATGTCTATATACTGAGATTCACAGTTTCTGGACTTATTTTTCCACCACTTAAACTGTGGGTCATTGCTATCATGTGAGAATGTTTGTTCAACTCCTCTTGTTGAAGTTTCACCAAGGACTCTTTCTCCTCCAAACGACCTTCTAATTGTGCCTTTTGAACCTCTAGTGAGGAAGCCTTAATGCTCAACTCTTTTCTTATTTGTTCTGTTATGCTTAATTCTTTTCTAAGGATATCAATAGTTTCTTCCTTATCTTCCCTCTCCTTTTGTAAAACTTTAATCTTTTCTTCTTGTACTTTTGATTTTTGATGCAAATTTGTTAGTTTATATTCTCTGTCTACTAGCTGGTTCTGTACTTCTTTTTTCTGTTCTTCTTTCTCTATTAATTGAGCAACAGTTTTTTCATTTTGTTGCTTGAGTGACTCATTCAACTTTTTCACTGTCTCAATTTGTTTATTCAGAGAATCACATGTGATCTGTAAATCTTTATTCTTCTTTTCAGTAGTTTCATTTCTCTGAAGAAGTTCCACGTAAGACTTTGTCAATATTTCATGTTCTTCAGCCACAGACTCTAACTTTCTATTATGTTGAAAGAGATGTTCAATATCACTCTGGGCTCTCTCTGATTCAGTCTGTTGTGACTTCAGCAAAACACTAAGTTCTTCATTTTTTCTCTCAACTTCTCTCAACATACCAGCAAGTGTCCATGCCTCTGTCTCAGCTTGAGTTCTTTGGCAGCAATACTGAGCAATCAGTCTATCTGCCTGGGCAAGGGCTAGAGCTTTTGCTTCCAAGAGATCTTGTAGCCTGCTTTCTTTGGAAGCTAATGTGGACAGCTTCATCTCATATACATCCATTATGTCAGATATTCTCACATCATTAATCTGGTCCTTTACCACCACTCCTGATTGAAGTTTTTCTATTAATTCCTCAATGTTCAATCCAGGAATGCTATCTTTCAAAAGAGGAGAAGTTAAACATTTTACTGATGTTGGAAAACTGTGATTTAATGATTGCAAAGGAACTCTTCTGGGCATATGTTCTGTTTCCTGTTGTCTATAGGCATTGTTCGCTGCTATACTTTCTCCAAGTACTAAAGCAGGGAAATCTGGCAGTGGAGCAACTTCCAATAATATTCCCAGTCCAGACTGCACTTGTTCTCTATTATCTGATGTTAAAGCAAAAGCCAAAGGGGTAATCAAATGTGGATCCTGAAGGTTTTTGTAGAAGCTTACTTCCATACCAGGAACCAACTGTTTAAGTTTGTTCATCAAATTGAGAGTTTTCAAAACCACATCAGCAGCAAGTTTGCATAATTCGGAATCTGCTACATTTGTTCCAAACCCCAGGTCAATCTTGCCATATGTAAATTGTTGTTCTATCAGAGTGGTACATTTCATAGTAGTCAGAATTTTTGCAATATGCATTTTCAGAGTATCATCTCCACACAGAGTTGACAAAACTTCAATGGACCTGACCATCCTTTCACATTTTTTTCTTATTAAGGCTTCATCTAGATTTTGTCCTGTGAACTGAAGCTAATCAAGGATTGTAGGCAGCAGAAGGGTCACAAAATGGTCAGCTGCTGGACAGTTAGCAGTGTCTATGACATCCTCAAATAATTCCTTGAACAATTCCAATGCTAAAACAGAACAGTTTTCTGATCCGTCCAAAGGTTGGCTTAACCAACAAAGTAGAGCCACAGTAGGTTCTAAACATTTAGAACGGTTTCCCAGAATGTTGCCAGATGGAGAGTGTTCAAACATCATCTGAGTGAGCACATGGCATAGCTGAGTCACTTTGAAGAAGAATCAGGATCCTTCCCATTAAGAAGACCTAGTACTTGACTAAGACATGAAGAAAAGTGTTCATACCTGGTAAGATAATCAGCAATTTTAGGATTCTTAAGGAGGTCCATCAGTAGGTCAACTGAATACTTTCTAGTTAGAGTACCATCACCGTTTATGAGAATATTAAATATTAGTTGAAAAGTCTGATGAATGTTTCGAGCATGGAATAGCTTTTCCCCTACCTCTTCATTTAATGTCAAACTGGATAATATTGAAAGTGCAAACACAACCACAGTTAAACTACTATGGGCCAAGAAGGTTATAAGAGTTCGATAAAAAGATTTCACATTGCTCAATGTCTTTATGTGAGTTTGAACAGAAAGACTGTGCCGACAAAGATTTGCCAATAATCCTAGACAAGGCATTGTTAACTCATCTTCAGAAGATTGAATATGATCTATCAGAAATGTAATTAATTCATCTATATTGGCACCAGAATGGAAAATTTTGACGTTATACGTTAAACTCTGTAGAAGCTGAATGCACTGCAAAAACACTGAATCACTGTGGCAAGTGCTGCTTCGACAAACCACTCCTGCCAGCACACTATTCAGATTGTATGTATTCTGAAGACAATCTCTGGTTTCATTGTCTACAGCTCCAAGTGCCACAAAAGCTGAGCAGCGTTTGCCTCTGATTTAACGGCTTTGTACTGACTGATGGTAATCAGCAAGGACTTCAAGCAGGCGGTGGAGTCCATCAAGACCGTCCGCAGGCCCCCAAATCCCACCACCCAGTCAGTTCGGGTTTCTGACTTTCGCCGAGCTTTTTTTGATTTTCCCAAAAGGGATTTTATAAAAAAGATATCTGCACTTGAATGTTTATAGCAGCACAATTCAGCATCGCAAAGATGTGGAGACAACCCAAGTGCCCATAAATACATGAGTGGATTAATGAAATGTGCTATATGTATACCATGGAGTTCTACTCAGCCACAGAAAAGAGTGGTGATCTAGCACCTCTTGTATTATCCTGGATAGAGCTAGAACCCATACTACTAAGTGAAGTATCCCAAGTATGGAAAAACAAGCACCAAATTTACTCACCATCATATTGGTATTAACTGATCAACACTTAAGTTCATATATAGTAATAACATTCACTGGGTGTCAGGCAGATGGGAGGGGGAGTGGATGGATATAAACACACCTCATGGGTGCAGTGTGCACCATCTGGGGGATGGACATGATTGAAGCTCTGACTTGGGTGGAGAAAGTGCAATATATTTAACTTAAATATTTGTACACCATGTAATATGCTGAAATAAAGAAAAAGATAAAAATAGCTGTCCTTAAGAAGATCAATGAACTTCAAGAAAACACAGAGAAGGAATTCAAAAGCATATCTGAGAATTCTGACAAAGAGATTGAAATTAAAAAAAAAACACAGTAGAAATTCTGGAGGTAAAGAATTCAATTGATAAACTTTGACCTTTGATCAGGTCAAAGATATGCCAACAGGCTCAAATTCCTCTAAGATTATTTAGGACCAGAGCACATCTCCCCTGCTCTGCCATGGATCATTCCTTTTGAATCTCAAAATTTAGTTCATAAAAAAGTCTCAGCACATACAGGTCTTGACAAAGTCTGCAAATAAGAAAGAACCAGTGAAAGATCACAGAAAACATGAAAGATCAGAGAGAAAAGTCACCTCCAAAAGAAAATACTCAATCTTCACCAACTGACACCAACTTACATGATATGATTAAACTGATGGAGGAAGAATTACGAATATGGATTGTTAGAAAACTCAATGGAATTGAAGAGAAAATAGAATCTCAACATAGAGAAACCATAAGAATAATTCAGAAAATGAAGGAAAAATTCTCCAAAGAAATTAAAATAATACAGAAAAAACAAACAGAAATCCTGGCAATGAAGGACACATTCAAGGAAATCCAAAATACAGTGGAAAGCCTCAAGAATAGGATGGATCATGCAGAGGAAAGAATCTCAGACCTTGAAGATTAAGCCTGTGTGCTAAACAAATGAGAGGAAGAAAGGGAACACAGAAACAAGAGACAAGACAGAAGCTTACAAGAACTGTGGGATTATGTAAAAAAAGAGAATCTCAGATTGATTGGGATCCAGAAGGAGTAGAGGAACATACACAAGGGCTGGAAAACTTATTTCAGGAAATACTGGAGGAAAATATCCTGGGCCTGGCCAGAAATCTTGATGTCTAGATACAAGAAGCACACAGAACTCCTGGGAGATTCAATGTGAAAAGGCAATCACCTCATCACGTGGTTATTAGGCTGACCAAAGTAAACACAAAAGAAGCAATCTTCCATGCAGCAAGACGAAAACAACAAATAACCTACAATGGAAAGCCTATCAAACTAACAGCAGACTTCTCATCTGAAACCTTACACGCTGGGAGGGATTGTGTGCCTATCCTTAATCTTCTAAAACAGAATAAAGCTTAACCTAGAATTCTTTATCTGGCAAAATTAAATTTCATTTATGAGAGAAATAAAGTCCTTCTCAGACAAGCAATCACTGAAGGAATTTGCAAAGACTAGACCAGCCCTATAGGAAGTACTCAGACCTATCTTTCACACTGAACATGGCAATAGACACTCCTCAAAGTAATATCTTTAAATGATTAAAGGCTAGAACTTGGACTGCATGATGGCTCAAGGAGTAAGACAAAGCAAATGGACTTCACCAATGAATATGAATGGAAATATTCCTCCAATTTCAATCCTTTCAATAAATGTAAATGGCAAAACTGTCCTCTGAGGAGACACATATTGGCAGAGTGGATAAAAATCCACATGCCTAGTGTCTGCTGTGTATAAGAAACACATATAACCCACAAAGATGCCTTCTGGATGAAGGTCAAGGGATGGAAAACTATCATCCAGGCAAATGGAAGTCACAAGAAAGCAAGGGTAGCTATACTATTTGCAGATAACATAAACTTTAAAATAGCAAAAGTAAAAAAGGATAAATAAGGCCACTTTATAATGGTGAAAGGGAAAATAAAACAAAAAGATTTAACAATTCTTAATATTTATGCACTGAATGCAGGAGCACCCAATTACATATAGCAAACCTTCTCTGATATAAATAGCATGTTAAACACTACTGCCATAGTGGCAGGAGACTTCAACATCCCACAGAATGAACTGGATAGATCCTCCAAACACTAAATAAGCAAAGAAATATTGGGCTTAAACAGAGCTCTTGAACAAAAAGGTCTGACAGACCTCTACAGAACATTCCACCAAAATAAAGATGAATTTACATTCTTCTCAGTACCCCATGGATCCTTCTCCAAAATTGGTCACATACTAGGCTGCAAATCATATATCAACAAATTCACAAAAATATAAATTATACCATGTGTCTTCTCTGACCATAGTGGTATAAAATTAGAGTTCAATGGCCATAGAAACACTCAACACTTCACAAAGTCTTGGAAACTAAACAATCCATTATTCAAGAATTATTGGGTCAAGGAGGAAACTCAGAGTAAAATCAAGAGTTTCTTTAAACAAAATTATAATGGAGACACACGTTACCAAAACCTGTGGGATAGAGCAAAAGCATACCTTAGAGGAAAACTAATGGCAATAAATGCTTACATCCCAAAATTAGAAAGCTTAGATACTGACAACATAATGAATAGACTCAAGGAATTGCAAAAAGAAGAGAAAACCAATTCCAATCCTAGTAGAAGAAAAGAAATAACTAAGATCAAATAGAACTAAATGAAATTGAGAACAAGAGAATTATACGGAACATCAACAAAACCAGAAGGTGGTTTTTCAAAAAGATAAACAAAATTTATAGCCCTCTTGTTAAATTGACAAGAATTAAAAGGGAAAGGACTCTAGTAAACTCAATAAGAAATTAACAAGGAGAGATCACAACAGACACCACAGAAATATAAAACATTATTTTTGATTACTGTAAAAAACTATATGTCCCAAAACTACAGAATGAAGAGGAAATGGACAAATTTCTGGAAACATAAACCTCTCTCAGTTCACCCATGAGGTAACAGAATTTCTGAATAGACAAATCTCAAGCTCAGAAATTAGAGCAGTAATTAATAACCTCCCGAAATGGAAAATTCCCGGACTAGCTGGCTAGACTTCAGAGTTTTACAAAACTTACAAAGGTGAACTCATACCTACACCACAGAAACTATTTCACACCATTGAGAAGGAGAGTATCCTTCCTAACTCATTCTACAAAGCCAATATCACCTTGATAACAAAGCCAGGAAAGGACGCAGCAAAAAAAAGGAAAATTACAGACCAACATCCCTCATGAATATAGATGCAAAATCCTCAAGAAAATGTTAGCGAATAGAATTCAGCAGCACATCAAAAAAATAATTCACCATGACCAGTTGGGCTTTATTCCAGGGAGGCAATGCTGGTTCAACTTATGCAAGTCTATACATTCAATTGATCTGATAAATAAAAAAGAGAATTAAGACCATATGATACTCTCAATAGACGCATTTGACAAAGTCCAACACACTGTTATGATAAAAACTCTTAACAAAATAGGAATTGGTGGCTCGTACCTTAAAATTATCAAGTCCATTTATGACAAACCCATGGCCAATATCATATTGAATGGGGGGAAATTGAAACAATTCACACTTCTAACTGGAACTAGACAAAAATGCCCACTATCTACTCTTATATTTAAAATAGTGCTTGAAGTCCTAGCTATAGCAATCAGGCAAGAAAGGGATATTAAGGGCATCAAATTGGGGGCAGATGAGATCAAAGTCTTGCTCTTTGCTGAGGATATGATATTATATCTAGAGAACCACATGTTTTCATCCAGGAGACTCCTAGATTTGATAAATGAATTTGGTAAAGTCTCAGGTTACAAAATCAATATACAAAAATTAGAGGCATTCATATATGCCAATAACAGTCAAGCCAAAACTCAAATCAAAAACACAATACTTTTTACAATAGCCCCAAAGAAAATTAAATATCTAGTAATATACTTAATGGAAGATACGAAAGACTTATATAAGGAGATCTACAAAATGCTAAAAAAAAAAAAAAGAAATTGTAGGAGATGTAGACAGATGGAAAAATCTACCTTGCTTATGGACTGGTAGAATCAATATCATTAAAATGTCAATATTACCTAAAGTGATCTACAGAATAAATGCAATCCCCATCAAAGTACCGTCATCATTCTTTACAGATCTAAAAAAAAAATTCTTCACTTTGTATGGAACCAGAAAAAAACCTCGTATAGCCAAAGCAATGTTAATTAAAAGTAACAAACTGGGAGGCATCAGTCTTCCTGACTTCAAGCTTTACCATAAAGTAACAATAATTAAATCAGCCTAGTATTGGCATAGAACA
Source organism: Microcebus murinus (assembly GCF_040939455.1). Lineage (NCBI taxonomy): Eukaryota > Metazoa > Chordata > Mammalia > Primates > Cheirogaleidae > Microcebus > Microcebus murinus. Next base: position 10,889,517 of record NC_134136.1, read on the forward strand.
GAGGCATTGATCTTTGGAACAGGACTGGATTCCAGAGATGAAACCATATGCATATGGTAACCTAAACTTTGATAAAGCAGACAAAAATATGCATTGTGGGAAAGAATCTCTTTTCAATAAATAGTGCTGGGGAAACTGGATAGCTACATGCAGAAGAATGAAACTGGATCCCTACCTCTCACCACTCACAAAAATCCACTCAAGATGGATAACATAATTAAACCTAAGGCATGAAATCTTAAGAATCCTTGAAGAAGATGTTGGGAATACCCTTTCAGACATCGGCCTAAGCAAAGAATTCTTGAAGACCTCCAAAGCAATCACCGCAGCAACAAAAATAAACAAATGGGACCTGATCAAATTAAAAACCTTCTGCACAGCCAAGGAAACTATCATTAGAGAAAACAGACAACCCACGGAATGGGAGAAAATCTTTGCTGTCTACACTTCTGATAAAGGTCTGATAGCAAGAATGTATCTAGAACTCAAAAGAATTAACAATAAAAAATCAAACAACCCCATCAAGAAATGGGCAATATAAATTAACAGAAAGTTTTCCAAAGAACACAGAATAATGGTCAGCAAACATATATAAAAATGCTCAACATCTCTAATCATTAGAGAAATGCAAATCAAAACCACATCCCTATGAGATTGGCCTCTATCAAAAAATCTCAAAACAACAAATTCTTGCAAGGATATGGAGAGACAGGAACACTCTTACACTGCTGGTGGGACTGCAAATTAGTGCAATCTTTGTGGAAAAGAATTTGGAGATACCTCAAAGAGCTAAAAATAGAAATATCATTTGATTCAGCAATGGCATTATTAGGCATCTACCCAAAAGAGCATAAGACATTCTATAATAAAGACATCTGCACCCGAATGTTTATGACAGCACAATGCACTACTGCAAGGACGTGAAAACAACCCAAGTGCCCATAAATTCATGAGTGGAGGCCGGGCATGGTGGCTCAAGCCTGTAATCCTAGCACTCTGGGAGGCCAAGGTGGGCAGATTGCTTGAGGTCAGGAGTTTGAAACCAGCCTGAGCAAGAGTGAGACCCTGTCTCTACTGTAAATAGAAAGAAATTAATTGGCCAACTAATATATATAGAAAAAAATTAGCCAGGCATGGTGGTGCATGCCTGTAGTCCCAGCTACTTGGGAGGCTGAGGCAGAAGGATTGCTTGAGCCCAGGAGTTTGAGGTTGCTGTGAGCTAGGCTGATGCCACGGCAATCACTCTAGCCTGGGGAACAAAGCGAGACTCAGTCTCAAAAAAAAAAAAAAAATCATGAGTGGATTATTGAAATTTGGTATATATTTACAATGGAATATTACTCAATTCTAAGAAATGACAGGGAGATAGCACCACTTATATTATCCTGGTTTGAGCTTAAGCCCATTATCCTAAGTGAGGTGACATAAGATTGGAATAATGGGCTCCACATGTACTCGCCATCAGATTGGTACTGACTGATAAACACTATGGTGCTCAAATAGTAGTGGTGTTCACCAGGGATTTGGGGGTTTAGGGGGTAGACCCAGGTCTGAGAGATGTGGTGAGCATTGTGGAGGGGAAGGGCATACTTCTAACCCTTGTTAGGGATAGGTAAAGATACAAAATTCAACCAAAATGTTTGTACTCTCATATTTTCTTGAAATAAAAAAAAATAGACTGTTACAAATTTTTTCTAAGATAAGCATTTTAAGCCCTAAGTTAGAAGCAGACTGAACTGAGCATACAAATTAAAGATAAAATGTATAAAATCAGAATACTGAGTCTGTATACTACTCTAATCTACTTCTTGTAAACACAGAGTCATGTAGTCAAGAGTTAAGCAGGAATAGCCTTGAAGTCTAGGATAGTTCCAGCTGCATGTTATCTGCTGAGAAGGCATTGTAATCAGCTTCTCCACCAACCGCCCAAACCGAGCTTCTGCCTTGAAAAAAAGCTCAAGGCGATGGCAAAGAAGCAAAGAAGAAGCAAAGAAGAAATGTTGCTTTGCAAATGTCCTCTGACAATGCCCCCTTGTTGGAAGTAGTTTCTAATCTGTGAACTAACATGTCCACAGATTCCTTCAAGACAAAGCCCTACAAAACTCATGAAATCTTTTCGCATCTCTTAGCCTATTTCCCAACAATTATCTACACTTCCTTTGGAACCAGAAAAGAGTCTGAATAGCTACAGAAATCTTAAGCAAAAAGAACAAATGTGGAGGTATCACATTACCAGACTTCAAACTATTCTACAGGGCTCTTAGATAAAACAGTACATCATTGGCATAAAATAGAGACATAGATCAATGAAACAAAAAAGATAACCCAGATGTAAAGCCATCCACATTCAACCAATTGATCTTTGACAAAGCATACAACAATATACACTGGAGCAAAGAATCCCTATTCAATAAATTGTGCTGGGAAAATCGGATAGCCACATGCAAAAGGATGAAATCTGATCCGTATCTTTTACCATTCACAAAAATTAATTTTAGATGGATAAAAGACTTAAATGTAAGGTATATAACCATATGAATTCTACCAGAAAATGTTGAAAAACCTCTTCAAGGTATTGGCCTTGTCAAAGAAATCATGAAGAAGACCCCAATGGCAATCACAGAAACAACAAAAATAAATCATTGTGACTTGATTAAATTAAAAATCTTCTGCAAAGCTAAGAAAATAGCACAGAACACAATGTACAGAATTGGGTTAAATATTTGCAAGCTATAGATCCAATAATTCTAATAACCAGAATCTACAAAGAACTCAAGCAAATCAGCAAGAAAAGAAAACATTAAAAAGTGACCAAAATACATGAACAGAAGGTTTTCCAAAGAAGATAAACAAGTGTCCAATGAATATTTGATAAAATGAGCTGCTTAAGCAATCATCAGGAAAATGCAAATTAATAACACAATGATATAACACCTTACTTTCATTAGAATAGTGTTTATTAAAATGTCTAAAACAATAGATGCTGGTGTGGATACAGAAAAATAAAGTAATGCTTATACACCTTTGGCAGGACTGCAAATTCATACAACCTCTATGAAAAACAGTATGGATATTTCTCAAAGAACTAAAAGTAGACCTACCCTTTGAGCCAGCAATCGAACTAGTGCATATTTTCCCAAAGGAAAAGAACTCATTGTATCAAAACACACCTGCAGTCGAATGTTTATTGCAGCACAATTCAGAATTGAAAAGATGTTGAATCAACCCAAGTGCCCATCAATTCATGAGTGGATTAACAAAATGTGGTACATGTATATGATGAAATACTACTCAGCCATGAAGAAGGATGTATTAAGGTCTCTTTCAACACTGGATGAAACTGGAGAATGTTATCCTAAGTGAGGTAACTGAAGAATGGAAAAAAAAAAAACACCACGTGTAGTGAGTATTAAATTGGAACTAACTTATGAAGACACATGTGCAGAGAGGGAAGTAAAACTCAGTATAAATTATGCATGGGTGATGGGTGTGGATATGCCCCCATAAATTTTAAAATAAAAAAAAATTTAGTAATGTGCAAGTCAAAGAAAACCTCACCTGCTTGAGCACACTTTTATTCTCAAATGCTGTGCAAAAACTTCATACTTTTCTCCCATTCTGTAGGTTGTCTGTAGGTGTGCTCTCATGATAGTTTCTGTGGCTGTGTAGAAGCTTTTTAATTTGATTAGGTTCCATTTATTTATTTTTGTTATTGTTGTGATTTAATTTGTGGCCTTCTTCATGAATTCTTTCTCTAAGCCAATGTCTGTAAGAGTTTTTTCCAACATTTTCTTGTAGAATTCTTATAGTTTTATGCCTTAGGTTTCAGTCTGTTATACACTGTGAGCTGATTTTTGTGAGAGGTGAAAGGTGCAGATCCTGTTTCAGTCTTCTACATGTGGCTATCCAATTTTCCCAGCACCATTAATTGAATAAGGATTCTTTTCTTCAGTGTATGTTTTTGTCTTCTTTGTCAAAGAATAGATGGCTATATGAGGATGATTTTATATCTGAGTTCTCAGTCCTGTTCCATTGATCTATGTCTCTGTTCATGTGCCATTCCCATGATGTTTTAGTTACTATAGCCTTGCAGTATATCTTGAAGTCTGGTGACCATCAATACATGAGTCAATTAAGAAAATGTCGTATATGTATACCACAGAGTTCTACTTAGCCACAAAAAACAATGGTGATGTACCACCTCTTGCATTATTCTTGATGGAGATGGAGCCCATTCTACTAAGTGAAGTATCTCAAGAATGGAAAAACAAGCACCACATGAACTCACCATCAAATTGGTATTAACTGATCAACACTTATGTGCACATATAGTAGTAACATTCATCGGGTGTTGGGCAGATTGGGTGGAGGAGAGGATGGGTATATTCACACTGAATAGGTGCAGTGAACACTGTTTAGGGGATATACATGCTTGAAGCTCTGCCTTAAGTAGAGCAAAGGCAATATATGTAACATAAACATTTGTATCCCATAATATTTTGAAATAAAAAAAAATAAAGAGTAGATTCCAGAGCTGCTAGTATAAGAATTCTCCCTGGGAGGACTCCGAGAGAATAAACTGGAAAGAAAGAGACAGCAAGACTTGGCACTCTTCAAATCCAAGAATTCAGTTACCCTGGATTAAGGCTAGGCCTATGTTCAACTGTGTATAACAAGAGCCCAGCTCCAGAGCATAGCCATAGAGGAGTTTATTTTTCTCAGGTAGTAAGTGATCAAAGGGCCAGCAGACAAGATCTGGTATGCAGGCTCCGTGATGGCATTAGGGACCATTTTGTTCCATCAGCCTCATTACATGACTCCACTGATGCTATTAAGACGATTGCTACATCTCCAGGTATCATAGCCACATTCCAGATAGGAAGGGCAAAAAAGCATGTACTCAAGGAGTGCATCCCTTTTTATCAGAAAAATAATATATTCCCAGAAGACTCACCGTATATACTTCTGCTTACATCTCAGTGTTCAGAAAAGCATCACAGGGCCACTCCTAGCTGCAAGGAAGTCTGGAAAGCTGCGTGTTTTTAATTTGGCATATGGAGAAGACAGAGGAAATACATATCAGGTAGAAAACTAGTGGTGACTGCCTACTCCTAAATTTCCTTGTTTGCCTGAATATGCCCACAAATACTTTTTTATACTTAAGCTAGGTTGAGGAAGGTATTTATAGCTTTCAATCAAAAAGCCATGTCTAATACGCCTGCCAAATGCCATTACCTCTATACACCCACCTGATCCTATAACATCAGAATAATCTTGATGCCTTCCATTTCCAATAGGTCCTTTTCCCACCAGCAGCCTGAGGAAGAGGAACCACAGAGACAGGGATAATCCCACCTAGACAACAAAATCTCACCCCAGCAGACAAAGGAGGCAGAAGAACCCTGCCTGCAAGATTCCTGGCATCTAGCTCTCTACTTCCCCTAGATTTTCCTATGAAGGACCACAGAAGGGCTGTGTCAAAGGCATCAATCAGCACCATAAACTTCTACCTAGTCACTGCTATTGACCCCATCGCCCAAACCCAGCAATGTTTTCCAGGACTTTTTCCTGGCAGGATAGGGGGAAGAGAGCAACAGCTCTGATTTGCTTCTATAACACTTAAACATAATATGATGCATCCGCATAGAGCACTGTGCAGCAATAAAATAGAATGAGGAAGCACTAGATGTATTGCTGCAAAACACTTTCTAACACTGCTTCTAAGGGGAAAAAGCAAAGTGAAAAGTGGTTATATTAATATATGTATGTGTATATATCCATATATGAGGTAGTGATTTGTGTTAAAGGAAATAAAAATAATACATGTGCAAATATTTGTACCTGCAGAAAATATAGCTAGAAAGATATACAGTGCAAGAAACTGGTACCATCATCTGCCTCAAGAGTGAAGAACAGGGAAGCTACAGAATAGGAGGGAGATGTTTCTCTGCACACTCTTTAAACCTTTTGAATTTTGGACCCAGAGTGTATTATTTATCTGAAAAAGAATGAAAATACATTTCTTCTAAGTAAACACGTTACAGTTTGTGATGATATGCCTGGGTTTGTTTTATTTTGTTTTATAAGGCAGAAAAACAAGAAGGATGAAATTGGCTGCCTAAGCTAGGAAGAAAAACAGAAAGACAGGGAGGAAGGAAGGAAGGAAGGAAGGAAGGAAGGAAGGAAGGAAGGAAGGAAGGAAGGAAGGAAGGAAGGGAGGGAGGGAGGGAGGGAGGGAGGGAGGGAGGGAGGGAGGGAGGGAGGGAGGGAGAAGCAAAGAAAAGAAGAAGAAAAGAAAGAAAGAAAGAAAGAAAGAAAGAAAGAAAGAAAGAAAGAAAGAAAGAAAGAAAGAAAGAAAGAAAGGAAAGAAAGGAAGAAAGACAAAACTAGCATTCATTTAATAATAAAATAGAAATAATGTTTTTTGATAAATGAATGCTTTCTCATATTTTGCTCAAAGCATTTACAGGCATCAGTCCATTCATCTCTCTGTCTTCTATGAGATGTAGAAAAATTGATTCTATTCCTTTCTAGCTCAGAGCTGAGGAAAGGCTTAAAGAGCTGAGTCTGGAAGACTAGCCTGCTTCCCCATATTGGGCAGGCCCCATGTCTTTGCTCTGTCTGTTCCCTGTACCTGGAATTCCCTATTTTCTCACCCTTCTATTCCAACAAGCAGTTCCAACGCCAACACACCATTTCTATTGAAAACAGCTGTTCTATTAGGCCAGAGGTCAGCAAGCCTTTTCTGTAAAGGCCCAGGTAGTAAATATTTTAGGCTTTTCTTTTTGATGGCCATTATGTCTCTGTCATAACTGCTCACCTCTACTGTTGCAGCATGAAAACATAGATAGATAACACAAAAACAAAAGGGCATGGCTGTGTTCCAATAAAACTTTATTTACAAAAATGGGCAGGCCATAATCAGAAACACTGATAACACCCAATGCTGGCAAGGATGTGAAGCAACAGGAACCTTCATTCATTTCTGATGGGGATACAAAATGGTACAGCCACTTGGGAAGACAGCTTGGTGGTTTCTTATAAAATCAAACATACTCTTACTATAGGATCCAGAAATTTCTCTCCTTGGTATTTACCCAAAAAGATAAATACCCAAAAATTTATGTCCACATGAAAACCTGCACATGGATGTTTAGAGCAGCTTCATTCACAATTGCCAAAACTTGGAAGCAAACAAGTTGTCCTTCAGTAAGAAAATCAATAGATTGTGTTTCATCTAGACAATGAAATATTATTCAGCACTAAAAAAATGAGCTATCAAGCCATGAAAGGACATTAAGAAACTTAAATGCCTATTGCTAGGTAAAGAAGCCAATCTAAAAAGGCTAAATACTATATAATTCAAACCACATGACACTCAAGAAAACACAAAATTATGCAGAAAGTAAAAAGATCAGGGGTTGACAGAAGTTCGAGGGTGGGAGGGATGAATAGGTGGAGCATAGAGGATTTTTATGGCAGTGAAGCTACTCTGTGTGATACTGTAAATTGTGGATACATGTCATCATACCTTTATCCAAACCCATAGAATGTGTAACACCAAGAATGAACCCTGATGCAAACTATGGACTCTGAGTCATTATGATGTGTCAATGTAGGTTCATCAATTGTGACAAATGCACCACTCTGGTGGAAGATGTTGGTAACAGAGGAAGTTGTGCATGTGTGAGGGCAGGGAATAAATGAAACATCTTTGTATCTTCCTCTCAATTTTGCTGAGAATCTAAAATTTCTCTAAAGAGTAAAATCTATTTTATAAAACAAAACAACTTCATACTATTGATGTTTGACATACTACCAAAATAGACTCATCTTTTCAGAGAAATGAATAATTATTCAGCAGTTAAAAAAAAACAAACAGATACCTGTAATAATCGAACAGAACAGAGAACCTGGAGATAAATCCACAAATCTATATTGAATTTATCTTTCACAAGGGTTCCAGGGCCATACATTTGGGAAGGACAGTCTCTTCAATAAATCCTTCTGGGAAACCTGGATATCATATGCAGAAGGATGAAATTAGACCATATCTTTCACATATTCAAAAATAAAATCAAAATGGATTAACAATTTGAATCAAATATCTGAAACTGTGAAACTACTAAAAGCAAACATTGGGAAAACCCTTCAGGACATTGGTCTGTTCAATGATTTCTTGAGTAATGTTCCCCCAAAGCATAAGCAACCAAAGCAAAATTTGGAAAATGTGATCACTTCAAGCTAAAAAGCTTCTGCACAGAAAAGGAAACAATAAACAAAGAAAAAAGACAACTCACAGAATGGGAGAAAATATTTGCAAACTACCAGTATGATAAGGGATTAATAACTAGAATATATAAGGAGCTCCAACAACTCAATAGAAAAAATCAAATAATCAGATTTAAAAAATAGGCACAGAAGACATAGAAATGGCCAACACATATGAAAACACACTCAACATCATTAGTCGTCAGAGAAATGCAAAACAAAACTACAGTGAGATATCATCTCATCCAAGTTAAAATGGCTCTTATCAAAAAAACAGGTAACAACAAATGTTGGTGAGGATGTGCAGAAAGGGGAACCCTTGTACTAAACTGATGGTGAGAATGTAAATTAGTGCAAACACTATGCAGAACAATATGGATACTCCTCAAAAAACTAAAAATAGGAATGCCATATGTCCCAGCAATCCCACTGCTCATTATATAGCCTAAGGAGGAAAATTTAGTGTGGAAAAGATATCTGCACTCTCATGTTTGAGTGCTATGCACGATAGCCAAGATTTGGAATCAACCAAAGTGTCCATCAAAGAATGACTAGATAAAGAAACTGTGGTACATATACATAACAGAATATTATATAGCCATAAGAATTAATGAAATCCTTCCATTTGCAACAACTTGGATAAAACTGGAAAACATTATATTAATTGAAATAAACCAAACATGGAAAGACAAATCTCCCATGTTCTCACTCATCTGTGGGATCTAAATATTAAAGCCATTGATCTCATGGAGACAGACAGTAGAATAATGGTTACTGGTGGTTGGGAAGGGTAGCAGGGATGGGAGGAGTAAAAGGCAGATGGTTAATGGGTGCACAAATATAGTTAGATACTTAGAATGAACAATATTTGATAGCACAACTATGTGACTATAGGCAACATAAGTTAAGGTATACTTTAAAATAACTTAAAGAGTGGAATTAGAATATTCCTAACACAAATAATTGATAAATGTCTGGGGTGGTGGATACCCTAATTACCCTGATTTGATTAATTTACATTGTTTGCCTGTATCAAAACATCACATGTACTCTATAAATATATATAACTATTCTGTACTATAATAATTAAAAATAATTAAAAAAATAAGCAAAATATATTTTTAAATATCAAAGGAATTATAAGATGAAATTAATTTTAAAATAAATGTTCTAAGTGTGGTTTCTACAAATTTTTAGTTTATTGAAATTTTCTTAGTGGTCCAATACATAGTTGGCTTAGTTTGCACTGCTATAATAAAGTAACATGAACTGAGTGGATTATAAAAAAAGTATTTCTCACAGTTCTGGGGTTTGAAATTCAAAGATAAGGGCACCAGCAGATCTAGTATATGGTGAGGATCTGCTTTTCAGATGCCTTATATTTTCATTGTATACTAATACAGGTGAAAGAGTTCTCTCGGGTATCTTTTATAAGGGCGCTAATCACATTCATGAAGGCCCCACCCTCATGACCTAATTACCTCCCAAAAGGCCCATCTCCTAATACCATCCATTGGGATTTAGGATTTTTGCCTATGAATTTTGGGAGAACACAAGCATTCACTCCACAACAATATGTAAATATACAAATATGCCAATTGTGCATAAAAAGAAGGCACATTTTCTGGTGTCAGTCAACAGAGTTTTATGTAGAACTATCAGACTAAATTGATTTAGTTTACTTATTGAAATCCTCTCCATCCTTGTTAAATGTTTGTCTATTGTGATGCTATTCTATTTTGTACTTTGTATTCCTTTTGCTTTATGTATTTTAATGTTATATAATTTCCTACAGAGATTCATGAACCTTAGAATTTCATTATGGTTTGTACTTTTAATGAAGTATTTTTCATGTATTTTGTTGATCATGTGTAGATGAATTCAACCTGACTGACATAAGTTTTGTAACTGTAATTTTCCTTTGTTGTTATCCATGCTCTTATTTTCATCTGAGGCACTTTGTTTTAGATGTCTTTCACAATTTGAATTTAAGATTCTCTTCAGATATCACTTCCACAGACAGGTCTTCCTTGACAGACAATCTCTCCCCCCCCCCCCAAATATCTAGCCCCTTTATAAGTTTTATATTTATTCATAAAATTTATCACCACCTAAAAATATATTATATATTGATTGAATTGCTTATATTTTTCATCTCTCGGTGTAGAATCTAAGACCCATGAAGGCAGTGAGTCTCTGTGTATTATTCACTACTGCATCCCTGGTGCTTCAAAAACTCCCCTATTCATTTTAAATGATGTTTATTACATTGAAATCTGTTGGTATATAATATACCCTTGGTTTTAATTCAAACATGCTATATTATGTTATTTCTTATTTTAATAATTTAAAATTGTAATACTTTATTTTTTAAGATATAAAAGTTAAAAGTTTATTTTATCGTTCTTAGAGGAGAGAGAGAATAAGAGGGGGAAGAAAAAGAAAGGGGGGAAGAGAGCAGAGAGATGGCGTGGCACCTGAAAGAAAGAGAAGAAGGTGCCAGCAATGAGGCCAAGTCGCTTGCTGATTTTAAGAGGGGTAAAGAGAAAGAAAAATATTGATGACTGTCTGTTGATAACAAAAGTGGCAGCAGGTAGATAAGAAAAAAATGCAAGGATGCCAAAGTCCAAGACTTGATTTCCTGCCTTTTCTTAAAAAATTTCCTTTGCTATATACTTAGAGATTTGTTTTTTACAAGTGGGCATTCTTTTTGATCATTTGGAAGAGGTAAGTTTCTTTGTTTCTGCATTTTTCTCTTAGATTTTCTATTCGAGTCTCATGGCTTTAAATACCATCTACACATTGGTATTATAAAATATTCATCCTCAAACAAAGATGTCTCCAGAACTTCTGAGTATACCTGTTGCTTACTCCGGATTTCCACATCCCTTGCTGCAAACCTTCCCTTCTTCAAAAGGCATTTTGTTATTTATTTACTTATTTTTACTTTCAGAATATTTTGAGGGTACAAACGCTTTCATTACATAAATTGCCCTTGCACCACCCCAGACAGAGATACAAGTGCACCCATCCCCCAGACAATGCTCACTGCACCCATTAGGTATGAATTTATCCATTCTCCCCAACCCCTCCTACCTGCCTGACACCTCAGGAATATTACTTCCATATGTGCATATAAATTTTTATTGATTAGCACCAATTTCATAGTAAGTACATGTAGTGTTTGTTTTTCCATTTTTGTGGATACTTCACTTGGAAGACTGGGCTCCAACTTTCTCCAAGATAATATGAGAGGTAGTTTACCATGAGTTTTATGGCTGAATAGTACTCCATGGTATACATATACCACATTTTATTAATCCACTCACGTATTGATGGGCACTTGGGTTGTTTCCACATCTTTGCAATTCTGAATTGTGCTGCTATAAAGATTTGAGTGCAGATGTTTTCTTTATAGAATGTCTTTTTTTCCTTTAGGTAAATACCCATTAGTGAGATTGCTGGATCTATTTTTAGTTTTTGGAGGTATCTCCATACTACTTTTCACAGATGTTGTCCTAGTTTAGTTTGCAATCCCACCAGCAATGTATGAGTGTTCCTATCTCTCCGCATCCACACCAACATTTGTAGTTTTGAGACATTTTGATAAAAAACATTCTCACTGGAGTTAAGCAATATCCCATTGTTGTTTTGATTTACATTTCTCTGATGATTAGAGATGTTGAGCATGCTTTCATGTTTCTTGCCATTAGTCTGTCTTGTTTTGAAAAGTTTCTGTACATGTTTTTTGCCCACGTTTTAATGGAATTGTTTGATTTTTTTCTTGCTGATTTTCCTGAGTTCTATATAGATTATATTAATAATTATCAGCCCTTTATCAGGTATATAGCATACAAATATTCTCTCCCATTCTGTAGGTTGTCTATTTGCTCTAATGATAGTTTCCTCGGCTGTGCAGAGCTTTTGAATTTGATCAGGTCCCATTTATTTATTTTTGTGGTTGCTCTGATTAGTTTTGGGGTCTTCTTCATAAATTCTTTGCCTAGGCTGATGTCAATAACAGTTTTTCTAACATTTTCTTCTAGAATTCTTATGGTTTCCTGTCTTAGATTTAAGTCTGTTATCCATCATGCATTTTTTGTGTGTGTGGGGGGTGAGTGGTGAGAGGTGTGGATCTTCTACATGTGGCTATCCAATTTTCCCAGCACGATTTATTGAATAAGGATTCTTTCCCCCAGTTTATGTTTTTATCTGATTTGTCAAATATCAGATGATAATATAAGGATGGTTTTATATCTGGGTTCTCAGTCCTTTTCCATTGGTATATGTCTCTGTTCTTGTACCAGTCCCAAGATGTTTTAGTTACTATAGCCTTGTAGTACAGTTCGAGAGCTGGTAAAACAATGCCTCTCAGTTTGTTCTTTTTGCTTAAGCTTACTGAATGAATCCACTTTTCACCACTGCTACCACTAACACTAACCTAATACAGTCACTATGATCGCTTCTTGGGTTATTGCAAAAGCCCTCCAACTGGCCTCATTTTCTTCACTCTTAACACTCTACAATCCACTCTCTGCCCAACAGCCAGTGAGCTCTTAAAATGTAAATTGGATCACATTTCTTCTTTGCTTAAATCACTCAATGGATTCTCATGCCTCTCCAGTTAAAATTCAAACTTTTTACCATGTCCTTTAAGTACAAGATGTCAAGGTCTCAAATCTCATCTCATGCCACTATCCTAGTCACAGGGTCTCTTGCTGTGTTTCATACAGGATACACTGGTTCCTGCCTCAGGGTATTTACCTTTGCTCTTATGTGTGAGTGGAAATGCCTCTCTCCTATTCCCAGCACATAATAGCATTTAATAACCATCACCGCATAAATAAATCATTACATTTATAAGTTGATATTGTATTCAAGCTCTGTTACTTGATTTCAGTATCTATTGAATACTGTTATAAAAAATGAACAAAACAGCATGCTCATAATTTTCTTTCCTATTTTATCCCGTAACTCCCAATTTTTGTTTCTTCACAACACTAAGTGTATATTTTCAAGTACACAATACTAATATTTTGTTCTAAACCCATAATGCTATTGCTTTTTGGCTTGGCCAAAGTTGTTTTAGGCCACAGATGAAGAAATGGACTTAAATGGGCACTTTTCTTGTACCTTTCCCAATAGCCTACTCATTCTCTCTGTAGTTATTATTATAATTACTCCCCCTCTTATGTTCCAATTTGCCAAATCTTTGCTTATTGTTAGAGCTAATTAACTCCGATCAATCTTCCTTCTGTTTTCTTTCTTCTATTTTATTTATTTATTTATTTATTTATTTATTTATTTATATTTAATTTTTGAGGCAGAGTCTCACTCCTGGCAGAGTCAAACTCCTGGGCTCAATTGATCTTATTGACTCAGCCTCCCAAGTAGCTGGGACCTCAGGTGCGCCCTACAAGGGCTGGCTAATGTTTTCTATTTTTATTAGAAATGGGGTCTCACTATTGCTCAGGCTGGTCTCAAACTCCTTAGATCAAACAATCCTCCTGCCTCAGCCTCCCAGAGTGTTAGTATTAGAGGTATGAGCCACCATGCCTGGTCACTCTTTCTTTTATTTTTATCCCAGAAACTTATCAGTTTTTCTTGTCTCTGTGTCAGTATGAATGTATGGTGAGTGGATGAGTATTCTATATCTTTCCTTGTTATTTTTGCTTAAGCTTGCTGAATGAATCCACTTCTCACCACTTCTACCACTAACACTAACCTAATACAGTCACTATGATCGCTTCTTGGGTTATTGCAAAAGCCCTCCAACTGGCCTCATTTTCTTCACTCTTAACACTCTACAATCCACTCTCTGCCCAACAGTCAGAAACTCTTAGTTGCCTTCCTCAGACCACTTCCCTCTGGATTAGATGTGAGAGAGATTTTACAAATTGTGTCCACATTTTCTCTGTCAATCCCATCCTCAACCACATAACTGAATGAATCCTTAGAAAATAAGGATAGAAGATATATCCATAAAGTTGTTTGTCTCTCAATCTTTGGATACCACTTTCTAGAGTGGGAGACCATGCTGTTTTGTTTTTACAGTGCTGATATATTTTTTTCTCATTTTTAAACTTATGCTTGTTCATATTTCTTGTTTTTACAGATGGTTTAAATCAGGTTTTACCACACGATCTTAGACCAGAATTAACCAATCTCAATTTAGATTGGATTTTTTTTGGCATTCTATAATTTTATTATTTTGCCAGCTTCATTGAAGGATAATTGCTATAAAAAGCTGCATATAATTAATTCATGCACTTTGGTAAGTTTGGACACATGTATTCATTCATGTTACTATCACCATAATCCAGGTAATAAACATATTCATCACCTCCAGAAGTTTCTTTGTGTCCCCTTGTTGCTGCTATTGGAGGTGATTGTTGTTTTGTTTTGTTTTTTGTTTGTTTTAGTAAGAACAGTTAACATGAGATCCACACTCTTAACAAATTTTTAAGTACACAATACCTTAGAATCACTTGCATGGATAGACAGAATATGTGGGTGGAAGTAGGGAGCAAAATTTGGAAGAATGCAAGAATGTTCAAGCAGAACCTTGGAGGTAAAAAAAAAAAAAAAAAAAAAAAAAAAAAGAATGTATCAGAAACACTACTTAGGAGACTGTACTAGTCATCCTGTGAGAAATATTGGTGACATTTACTCTAGTGGGGGTTGGGTAGTCATAGAGCTATAGATACATTTTGCAGTATATTTGATCTAGAACTGACCAGACATGAGGTAGGGTGTGGAAATAAGGGAGAAATTTCAAAGATAAAGCTAATTACCAGGTCTGTGACAGGAGTAACTACATATAGGGAATTGCCATATTCAGAGATAAGGGTACAGAGAGGCCAGGCAGATTTGAGTAGATGATCAAAATAACAAGTACAAGTTTAAGAAAGCTGTGAGATATGCAAATGGAGCTTAGAAGAGACATCTCAAATGGAAGATAATTTTGTAATCAGAAAGTAGCTGGATGATATTTGAAGTCATGGAAGGCATTAGGAATAGTTTGTACTGAAACCCAGGACGACATTTAGACAAATTTTAAACAAAAGGTTAGTGTAGAATTGTCCCTTTTCTCTGGCTGGTCTTTCTCTACCTATGTGAAACTAGATCCAGTAAAAGGCAAGCCATAAGGGTGTGATGATGACTTTAAGGCATTGTTCTCTCATTGCTGACATACCAAAGATTCTGACACAGAGCTTCATTGCCTAGTTACTACTAAAAAACTGAAAAACACTGAACTCTCATCCTCAGATCAGAGCAGCCTCTGCCATACTCTGATGTTACTGGCAAGGCAGAAAAATTGAGGCCAAAGCAGGTCTAAGAAAAGTTGTGGATGTTGCGATGGGGTAAGACAGGGGTGTCTCCAAACTTTTATAACATAAATCTAAAATGTCTTTAAATGAAGAAAAATATGAAGAGCATCCAAATCAACTAGTGATGCCCAGAGAAATTCAAGATGAGTTAATTAATGTAATCCATACATCTTTAAACAATATAGCTATACAAATAAATAATCTAAATAAATATGCTGAAGACCTACTTGGGGAACTATCTGAAGAGGTTGATAAAATCTCTTTCAGACATAAAGCTTTACAAAAACGTGTAATCCAGTTAACTAACAGTATTAGCCACAAGGATCCAAATGAAGAATTGTCCTTGGAAACTCCAATATCAAAAAAGACTGTTGAAAGTACAACTATTCAAACACAGCAGGCATACTCCTCCAAGCCACCATCTCTTAAAATGTTTGAAACACATGAAGCTTCTGTACAAACCTCACTTCTCAATATGCCTACTCCTTATTGCCAAGATGATACAGAAGGTTTAAAGATTTTTCCTGATAGTTCTTATTGCTTTGAAGTTCATAAGGAAGGCATTACACTTCAGAGTAAAGAGCAAAAGAGGGAAAAGCTCAAGCAAAAGAAGCAGCACACAGATTATCCCAATGAACCAGAAGGTGAGTCTCAATGTCAATTTACAGAAGTTGATGTTTTAGTGGACCATATTTCAGCTGCTTGCGGTGAGGCCTCTCATTCATATGTGGATCAACCAGCTATAAACTCCTCATTTTCAACGTTCCAATTTAGTGAAATAAGTAAGCTGCTAACAAGAGCTGTAGGAAAAGTGCTATCCAGCCCTCTTCATTTGCCAATGCATGGAGCTGGAGACCTAAAAAATTCATTTACCTATGTCAATTATGGAACTGGAGTGGGAAAAGAGTTACAACCCCAACCTCGACGGTTTCTTAAAACAGAGGTATTTGTCAGCCCTACCGCACCAAATTCACCACCTCCATTACCACCTGATTGGGTAGCTCTATTAAGAGGTTCAAGGAAGGCAAATCCTCCCCCAACCATACATTTCTCAAGTCAGCTTCCATCACCTGTTTTGAGAACTCCGGCAGCAACATCACCTCCTGATTGTCTGCAGGCTACTCCTGAGGCAGCTCTTCCAATTACTCCACCTAAAGCAGACTTCTCTCCTCCAGTACCTGAACCTTTTCAATATTATGAATTGACACCAGATAATCTATTCTCACATGGTAAAGATCAGGAGATGCCTCCACCTCTATCTTCTC
The DNA here is from genome assembly GCF_040939455.1 of Microcebus murinus. Lineage (NCBI taxonomy): Eukaryota > Metazoa > Chordata > Mammalia > Primates > Cheirogaleidae > Microcebus > Microcebus murinus. The sequence goes on from NC_134136.1 coordinate 10,906,384, forward strand.
TAGTAACTTCTCCTAATATTCAATTAAAGACAACAGTTACACCACCAAGACCTTCAGTTTTTCAATCTGGAAAATCTTCATTCACACAGCCACCGAGACCTTTAGCTGCAAAATCACCAAGATATTCAATTCAATCAAAATCAGGATCTTCATTTCCATCACCATCAAGATTTTCAGTTTCACCATTACCAAGTTCTTCAATTGCACACAGATCACAAAGTTCATTTTTTCAATCACCAACATCTTCTTGTCCACAAACATCAAGATCTTTGATTACATCACCAAGACATTCAGTTGGTCAGGTGCCAAAATGTTCAGTTGTCTCCTCATCAAGACGTGTAGATGCATATTCATCAAAATATTCAGTTGGACAATTATCAAGATCTTCAGCTGCACAATCATCACCATCTTCAGTTGCACAGTCAAGAAGGTCTTCAGTTGCACAGTCAACCGCTTCAAGTTTGAAGTCACCAAAATCTTTTACCCTACAGTCATTGTTTTCCTTTGTACCATCACCATCATCTTGCATTTCAAGTCCTTGGGTTCTATCAGTGTCCCAGTCTTCATCATCTTCAGTTAGTCCTGGTTTAAATCAATCTCCATCAACTGTACCAATAATCACTAAAGCAAAGAGTGTCCTGATGGAAACAATAAGAAAAGGGATTTTACCACACAAAACTAAAGATCAGTGTGTACCAAAAGCAAACATAGAGATTGCTAAAAATGAGGTAAATTGCATCCCAATTCATTATAAAGCTATGGGACATAATTTTGGTAAAGAAGACAGTGAGGTTGATTGGATGGAGGAAAATAAGCAAATAAATAAGTCCAAATAAATTAAAAATAATTGTTCATGTTCTCATTCTTTAATGGTTAAGTCATTTCTAATGTTTTATCTTTTTTAAAAAATAATTAAGCACTATTTTCCTACTTTTTACCAAGAAAATTGTTAGTATGTTTTTCACACTAAATATTTCAGTTTTCTTAGAGGACCCAATTTGTTCAACTAAACCAAAGCTACTAAGTATTAAATATTGATAATTCTTAAAGTAGATTTTAAAAATAATTTCTAAGACAATATATATTGAAATTCTACAGGTATCCAGGACTTTATTCCATTTCAACTAATGTTTAACCCATGCTTTCAATATTTCTGCCTCAATTTCATGGGTGAATTAAAAAGTATATACAACTTATAGCTCTGAATGTACCTAAGGGGACAGTTATAGGTTTTTTTTCTTTATTAGTTTTTGAGTTTTATGGCTGGGTAAGGGGATTGGTGGCTTTATTGCCTGGAGTTATTGAGCTATTTCCATGAGTTTAAAGTTTTATGAATGAAATTTTCAGAATTAATAAAATTTATTAAATAATGTTGAAGAATATCAAGTTTTTGGTTTTCTTCTGAGACAGAGTCTCACTTTGTTGCCCAAGCTAGAGTGAGAGCCATGGCGCCAGCCTAGCTCACAGCAACCTCAAACTCCTGGGCTCAAGCAATCCTACTGCCTTAACCTCCCGAGTAGCTGGGACTACAGGCATGTACCACCATACCCGGCTAATTTTTTTTCTATATATAATAGTTGGACAATTAATTTATTTCTATTTATAGTAGAGACAGGGTCTCGCTCTTGCTCAGGCTGGTTTCGAACTCCTGACCTCGAGCAATCCGACCGCCTCGGCCTCCCAGAGTGCTAGGATTACAGGCGTGAGCCACCGTGCCTGGCCAATACCAAGTTTTAATAAATTATTTAATAATGTAAAGTGAAGTCATGGGACTGGGTGAGCTCACCTAAGTAAAATGTATAATGTAAAATGGGAGCCAATGTTTGAACCCTGAGAAAGTCTAAACTTGAATGATATGAAAGATCTAATGAATTTCCAGAAAAGACTGAGGGTAAATGATCAGAAATAATGGAAGGAAACCAGGAAAATGGTAGTTGGGTTACAGAAGCCAGAAGATGAAGATTTCAAAGAAAGAATTGTCAGCTACATCAAGACCTGCAGAAAAGTAAAATGAGAACTATTGGTTTTGATAACACAGAGGTCTATTGGCTTTGACAATAAGTTTCAGTGAGGAGGTAAGAGGAGGCAGTAGGAGGCAGAAATGATTTGGGGTAGTTTAAGTTAATGCAATATGGGGAAGTGTTTAGATACATCTTCCACTAGACTGGGTTGTAAAGGGAAGGAAGAAAATATGGTAGCTATATGGGTATGCAAAGTAATTGATAGGATAAGAATTTGGAACCAGTATATATTTTGCATTTTCTCATGAGATGCCCAATCAGACATAGCCATAAAAGAAGACACAAGAGAGCCTTAGGAAAAAACAAAGTTTATTATACTGATAGGACCTAGAGAAAAGAGGCACAGCACACCATGCAGAGCCAAATGAGAAAGACACCAGAGTGCTAAAGAGATAGAAGAGAGGAACAAGAAGTTTCCAATCACTGCCTTGATTGGAGTTTCAGCAGGAAAAGCAAGGAAAGTCAGGGTGAACAGTGTGGGATTGACTAGTTTGAATAATTTCTGCAGACTGTGAGCTATAGGGGTAGTCTCTAGTTTCCTGGCATCTAGCCTTGGTATGATTAAGGCAAAGGAACATTATATTATATCCTGGGGTGCATAGGCCAGATAGAGGAGATATGATTCTGGATTGGTTAGGCTACATAACAAATATATGCTCTGACTGGGCCCTTTGTCATCCTTAAGAATTTGCCAGCCCAATGAAGAACAGTATCTCCCTATCCAGAAAGATTTCTTGAGATGTCAAAATATTAAAATATATGGAAAATATAAAAATATTTATAATTAATGTGAGCATGTTATGAATTGATAAAGGAAAAGGAAGAAAGCTAAGTTCTTATATCTCATGATAACAAGTCAATAAACAGGTCTAAAATTGAAATATTAAGATATATCAATGAAATAATATTATTTAGGTACATGGAAATAAATATCAAAATGAAGAGCTAGTAGAAACAAATGTAAATTCCTCAGGGGATGGGGAAATTGAGGAAAGAAATAAATGTCTGTTTTTGCAATAAACCTAATGGAAACATTTGGCTCCCAAAATAATATGTTGATATAAGTAGAAAAACTTTAAAAATGTAATGAATTTTATCTAGAAGGGAAATTAAAAAGACATTTATTATCGATGTTATATAGTGAAGGGAAAATAATTTTTCCTTCTTTCTATCTTAAGTTCATTGGCTGGAGCCCCTTTGGCAAACGACAGATTAACAAGAGAAAAACAGTTTATTAGCATGTATATTTCACAGACACATAGGATATGCCCAGAGAATGAATAAATCTCAAATAGATGGCTTTGAAAGCCAGCTTATATAGCATCTTCAACAAAGAACAATACTTTTTTAAAAAGTGATGAGACAAAGGGAGGGAAAGGATCTTGAGTCTCTAGTGGTGGCAAATTGTGGAAAGGCAAATAAATGGTAGATAAAGGCTAGTTAGTAAAGCTTTTTATAAAGATTCTTCTGGTGACTTCTCCAGGCTGCTAAGAGTCTAAAGTTGTTTTTAGTGATCAACCTTTATCATTCCTAGTAGAGGGGGTAGGAGATACTTTTGTAATTTAATGTCCTGCTTTTAGGCAAATAGGGGAAAGGCAGAGCATTTTTCTTGCATCTGCTTTTTTTTTTTAATTTCCTTCAGCTTAAAACAATCCTAATGTCAAATTGATATATTTTGGGGTGGCATGGTGTAGTTGCCTACAGTGGAAAGAATGTACAATTCTATAAATAATGTCAGAAAAATAGTAAAATTCCTTTAAAAAATCCTCTATTTCAGAATTGTTAAAAAAATAGATTTTCAACACTCATCACACACACAAAAAAATAAGTTTGTGAGGTGATAAGTATGTTAATTACCTTTTTAAAAAATTACATATATATTTTTATTCAAGAACATTATGGGCGTGCAAATGTTTAGGTTACATATATTGCCTTTGCCTCACCATAGTCAGAACTACAAGTGTTTCCATCCCCGAGACACTGTGCACTGCAACCGTTAAGTGTGAATATGCCCACCCCTCCTTCCTCCTACCTATCCAACACCTGATGAATTTTTCTATCATATATGCACATATGTGTTGATCAATTAATACTAATTTGATGGTGAGTACATGTAGTGCTTGTTTTTCCATTCTTGTGATACTTCACTTAGTAGAATGGGCTCCAGCTCTATCGAGGATAATAAAAGAGGTGCTAATCTTTCTACAATGTATACTAGATCAAAACATCACATTGTAACCTAGGAGTACATTTTCTTTTCCAGATAAAATTTAATTATTTTGTCAATTAAAAATTAATAAGTTTATTTTTAAAAAACAAGATTCTAACAATACCCCACATTCAAAAACATTCAACATAAAATGCTTTTGAAAAATAGCTATCCAACTATTAGAAGAAAGAAAATATAAAGTATGTAAAGAATATATTGCTGAGTATATATAATTTGCAAGTAGCTATGTCCTTTCTAAGCAAAAACCAAGAGGTAGAATCAAAAAAGTAATATATCAACAGATATGATAAAATTTTTTATATGAAAGAGAACATAAAACAAATTAAAAGATAAATAGCACAAAGGAGAAAATATTAGAAGCATACATAGTGATGATAAAATATACAAAATATTTCAATCATTAAGAAAATAAATAATCCAATAGAAAAATGGTCAAATTATATGAGCAGGCAATTCACAGAATAATCAGTAATACACAAAAATATGGTCAATGTGGTTAGTGCATGATATATGCAAATTCAAACAAAAAGATACTATGTTTTGCCTGTAAGATTAAGAAAATTTAAAAAGATGCCTCATAGCAGAAAACTTGGTTCCTAAAAAAAAAAAATAAAAAAATAAAAAATAAATAAATAAAAAGATGCCTCTATCTAGTCTTGGCTTGGGCATAGAATAAAACTCATTTGCTATTAATGGGAATATAAACTGATATGGTCTTTTTGATATGTAATTTGACAATATCTAATAAAATGTAAATATCCTTCTATAAGAAAAACAATTTCACTTATGTGCACCTATCCTAAATAACCATAAAAATGTAGATACTCTGAATACAAACATATTTTTTCTAATATTACATGAAGTAGAAAAACTAAAGAAACATATATCCAATAATAGGGGAATGGTCAAATAGGTGTCATGACTCCTAGAGATCAGTATGCTAAAAATTAGTGAAATATACTGTAAGTTCTCGCTTAACATCATCAACAGATCCTTGGAAACTACAACTTCAAGTGAAAAGACATACAGAAGGTCATTGAATAATGAGGTTTTGTTCAATGTTGCTTAGAAAATAAATTGTTTTGTTATAGGTTGTTTTGTTTAAAGTTTCAGTTTCCAAGAACCTGGTAAGTGAGGACCTAATTTGTCAGCTGGGATACCAGAGCAGTTGACTTTTCAAAGCCTGAATCCTCTTCCTATGTTTGAGAGATTTTTAACTGTGCAAGCTTATGTGGGAGACAAGGCCCTATCTTCCTCTACAGAAATCCAAAAGGTCACATATAATTGATTTCCTTTAATCTGGACAAATAGGCTGCAGGAACATACCTAAACATATCCAATTAGATGTTCTTACCTGGAATTTGAATCATGAGCAAGTGACACACTGTGGTGGATTATGTGATATGCCACCCAGATCCCAACAGGAATGAGGGATTATTTCCTCCTCGTTATGGAAGTGATGCTGGCATGCAGCCCTTAGCTGCCAGCCAGCTTGTGAAACGTCTTGATTAAAGAAATATGCTTTGTCTAAGGTCACATGCTGCTTTCAGAACAGACCACATATAATAACTTAACAATGTCGAAGTTTATACTTTGACATTGGCCTAATTCCCTTGCCTTCATATTAACTCTGGATAACTCTACTAAGCCATAGGAGCTTCACAAATCCCAGTGTGGTCAACTGAGGACTTCCCTGAAACTGTGTATCAGACCAGCTTCTCTTTGCTCAATCCTATTTCCTTCCCTTTCTTTCCACGTGTAATGATCCCAAGAGTACTTCCTAATCAATTTCCTGCTTATTAATCTTCATCTCAGAGTCCACTTCTAGAAGAACACAATCTGCAAGAGAAACAAGCAATGACAGTTTTGAATTCACTCTGACGCAGAGATATACAATACCCAATCACAATGTCATCAGTGATTTAGCCAGGCTACTTCTGTGTCATGACTTTGGCTATGTTGCCAGCAACTCACTTTTCTTTAGTTTCTGCTCATTTTCTCAAGCTTAGTTCTAGCCTTTGCATCAATTCTGAACTTCCCAATATTCTCCAAGTATCCTTTTCTCTTTAAGTATGTTAGAGTCAGTTTTATATTGTTTGCAATCAAATTCCCCGTACCAATTAATGTACTTACCTGGAAAGATTTCCAAGATATACTGTTAAGAGAAAAAAGCAAATTCCAGATAAATATGTGTACTATCATTCCAGGTATGTAAAAAAGCTATATAAAATAATATATCATGAGGACATGCATCTGTACATTCATGTAAAATGTTTTAAATTATGTCCACCAAACTGGCAACAATTTTTTTTCCTGAAAAAAAAGAGTAAAATAAGTGTGAGGGTGAAAGGGGACATCAATGGTTTACACTATGTACTCCTCTAGTATTTGAATTTTTTACCAGAATTTTCATGTATTACCTGTGACATTACTTTTAAATTAGTCATGTAATTAATTAATACATAACTAGTACTTATTTAATTAATTCATTATATAATTAATTAATCCTTTGAAAGTATATTAAGAAACTCCTATAAGCCAGGCACTATAAAAATCCTATAGGTATAGCGATCAACAAAACAAAACAAAAACTTTTTCAAATCTTATAGAATTTACATTCTAGTAGGCTAACAATGAACAAATAAGAAAACTATATAAAATATAAGAGTTATAATCCACACAGGAAAAAAATAAGAAGGATAAAGGAAAATAAAATTCTAAGGTAATCAGTTTCAATGTGAAATAGGGTGAATAGTGAAGGCCTCATTGAGAAGATGTTAATCAAGAAAATGCTGACAAGTAAAGGAGAAAGCAATTAGGATATTCAATTAGGATATTTGAGGGAAGAGCATTTTAGCTAGGAAAAAAAAAGGACATGCAAATACTCTGAGACTGAAGCTAGTCTAGTATACTAGAAAAATAACAAAGAAGCCAATATTTCTGCAGTACTGAGTTGGGGAGAGAGTAGGAGAAGAATCATGAGAGGTAATGAGAGACACATTCCATGAAAAAAACTGAAAATATATTCTAAATGAGATGGGAAGCTATTGGAATGTTTTGAACAGGACTATAACATGATCATAGGACCACTATGGCTGTACTACTAAAAATACCGTGAAGGCTGGCAAGTGCTTAAGTAGTGAGACCAATTGAGAATTTCATGTTAATTATTCAATCAAGAAATAATAGTGGCTTAGAATGGAGAAACAGCAGTGGAGGCTATGAAAATTGTGTAAATTCTGGAAATATTTTAAAGGTCGTTCTAAAAGATTTGTTGCTGAATAGGAAGTATATTGGGAAATAAAAAGAGGAACCAGGGATGACATCAATGTTGGGACTTAAGAAAATGGAGGCAAAGAGTAGCCATTAATTAAGAAGATAAAACTGTGGGAAAACTAGCTATAGGGGGACATCTCAGAAATCAAAATTTTGAACATAATGGAAGGATATTTAATTTGTCTAAATTTTATTTTTCTCATTTAACTTGGTAATATATGGTTAAAATGCTAAAATAAAATGATAACTTGTGTATTGAGAAGTCATAGCCTTTGTAAACATATGTGTACCAAACATCATAATTGAATGTAGAAATATACAGACCTACATTAATAGTAGTAGGCTTAAATTTCTCACTTTCAATAATGGATGGAAAAACCAGACAGAAGATCAGTAAGGAAATAGAAGGTATGAACAGCACTATATACAAACTAGAACTAACAAACAAATAGAAAATAATTCATCCAACAGCAGTAGCATACACATTTCTTTCAGGTACACATTGAACATTCTCCAGGATAGACTTTATGTTAAGTTACAGAATTTTAGTAAGTTTTAAAAAGGTTGAATTGTACAGAGTATCTCTTAAAATAACAACAGAATAAAATATCAATAAGAAGAGAAAAAGTGTAAAATACGCAAATATTTAAAAATCAGAAGCCAACTTACAAACAAGCAATGCATCAAAGAAGAAATCAGAAGAGAAATTGGAAGTTGCCTTCAGAAAAAATTAAACCATAAATACCACATATGAAAATTAATAGGGCATAGCAAAAGTAGTGCTAAATTGGAAATTCGTACCTCTAAATGCTTACATTTAAAAAGAAGAAAGGGAGGGCATGATTTATTAGAGACATCTGGTGCCAGGTTGTCCAGGAGGGAAGGAGGGGTTTTGGATAAAGGAGAGGGGGGAATGGGCACAGCTCAGGTGTAGTTTGGAGGGAAAGGTGCCAGAGCCTGCTGGAGAATTCATGGAGAGACAGTGTGAAGCAAAACAGTAAGGAAAAAGAGATATAAGCAAAGAACAACCCCAGAGAAACTAGGACCCCAGTGAAGGGATAGGTGGGATTTTTGTTTCTCCTTCCCACACATCTCCCCTAATCACTGACTGGGCTGCCAAGTTGCTTGGAAGCTTTTCCGCTGTCACGAGCCCAAGTGTGGCTGTAACCACTGAACTTGGAACTACTTGAAAATAAAGCATCAGGCTTTTAGCCCCTTCAGGATCCCCACCCCCATGACCACAGCCCACAGCAGAGGAAGTGGTCACCATACTGCTTCTCCAACCACTCCAGGGAGCTCCAGCCTTCAGTTTTCATACCATGTATTCCCACACAGGCAGTTCCCAATGACTTCCCAGCTGCAGGGGACCCTGGGGAACTTGTGTGATCCCAGAGCTTTGACATTCTATGTGGGCTTCCTTCCAGGGCGAGGGGCCAGAGTGATAGTGCTCTTCCGTTCAGACTTTTTTCCTACCTTCCCCTCCCCCACCCACTGCAGCCAAGATAACTATTTGAAGCAAGACTTTAAAGGGTAGCTTGTGTGCCCTCCAGTCTGAGGTTTCCACAGAGTGGGGCCGACACATTTCCCCTTGAGGACATGCAGTGAATCCAAGGGTGCTCAGTCTGGTAGCTCTCCTCCCACTGGCATTCCCCAGAGATTCCTGCCAGTGGGACAGGTACCTGGGCCAGATCCTATATCCCCAGGACTCCATTGGGTGGCTAGGGGGCACAAATAAGATATTTGGGAGCTGGACTCAGGAGGTGAGGGAGCCCATGTGGGTGGAACTGGGGAAAGTGCAATGTGGGTATGAGCCAAGATACTCTGGTGGAGCACTCATCCCCCCACAGAAAAGCTGTGCTTTAAGATTGGGACAGGCTCTTGGGTGAAGAAGTTCCCAGCTTATAATGGCATTTTGTGGTGAGTGCTGATGCCTATTTGTAACCAGACACTGGAAGAAGACTCTGGGGCAAGGGTAGAGTAAGAGGGGTGGAGCTCACTTTTGATATCTAGTTGGTGAATTGCAGATGGCCCCTTTCCCATGAGAAGACTTTTCACTTCAGTGAGGCTGCTTCTAGCCCCTTTTCAGCAGCTTTGCCCAGTGGTCTGGGGGCCAACCTTCAATCCCTGCTGAGACAGTTCTAGGACCTAGATTTACAGATCCAGAAGGCTGAATTGCCTGACCAAACCCTGCCCATCTCACTACTCCACCTACCTCTGCTATGGTGGAGATAAAGCAATCCCTTGGGAGATATAGGACCCCTTCCACTGCCTGGGGCATTCAAGTTCTTCTCCTGAGGGGCCAAAGCCTATTATAGGCACAAAAGAACATCAAAGTGATTGACTCATCCCTGCAAGCACCAACTACTGATAGGAAGAACAACCATACAGCTCATTAAAGCATCTACTTGCCGGAGCCAGCCGGGGACTTGCGGCACCTGGAGTTAGGGGGCGAGGCTGAGAAATGAAGAGACAACAAAAAGATGGGGACGGGAGGACAGAGTCCTTGCTGACTGCCGCACCTCGTTTATTTCAATTGCTGTATTTATACAGATAAGAACAAAGGAGAAGCAAAATGCAAGGGAACAGGTGGTGCATGTCTTCATTAAACCAGAAAACAAAACAGTTCTTGTTTCTTTTAACCTTACGTCACTTTGATAGCCCTTTCCCTCGCTTAAGCAGTTTTCTAATCTACAACTTAACTTTTTTCTGATATCAAAAAAGCTACAAATACTCAACTATGATCACTCAGACAGTTCAAGGAAAGAGCACCCAAGCGTAATTAACAATTCTGAGAAAGGAGTGTGCAGGGCCTAGGGGGGCTATAAGCTACCAGGGCTGTGTGCACAGGATTACTTCAGTGACCTTCTATAACTGCTACTGTTATCTCCAGCACCCTCCGTGAGCTAGAAGAAAGGCCAAGAATGTCAGAGCTATGAGTTAAGGCGCCAGGTGCTGTGTCTCAAGGACCCCAGTGTTCCGGGCAGCAACCGCACTTTAACTCTCCCGTGTTCGGGACAGCTCCCAACATCTACTGACTCAATCAAATAAAGCATGGCCAATTCTTGCTCACAAGCACCACCCCCTACCTCAGAGATTAAGCTGGAGGTCCTAATATGGATAGAGTGCTGGGGCATTGTGCTCACCTCACAGACACTGTGGCCTAGTTGTGAGAAGGTTTCCTCTGCTACCACAAGCTTATGCCTGGATGGACCAGGGATCTGCTTGGAGTCTGTGTGGAGTCACTGCATTGGACAACAGATGCGGTAGGGATCAGGTGGCAGCTGACTCCAGGTTTCTGCAGCTGAAGCCATGCTGTGCTTTCAGGTGCATAGCGCCAGGTCAGCACAGACTTCGTTTTGTGATGGTGGCTTTTACCACCACCTGGAGAGGGAGTGGACTAAGTGGAGACTCCTCCGAGACATACCCTGTGACTGAAAGCCAAGAACCCCTCCCATACAGCACAATGGAATCTGAGCATGGGAGTTAACTGGGGAAGTGCAAGCTCTGACCTGGGAAGCTCTGGGTAACTGTTTATGTGGGTCCTGGGGCGGGACAGAGAGAACTCTGTGGTTTTTGGGCTGTAGGAACTGACTTCTGCTCATGTAACTTGACATCCATGAGGTCCCCAAGCCTGAGGAACACCCTGTCACATTTTCGGCCCTGACTCTGCCTGCCACTCTGCCCTCCAGGTCAGATCAGCCCTCCAACTTCTTGGCCTTTCTTCTAGTTCCAAGGCCTTGCTCAGAAACCATGCCTCTGGCTCCTCCCCAGTCCCTGCTTTGAAGCTCTCATGCCAGAGCCTCAGGCTCTGCTTCTGTGGTTCTAGAGCTCCTAACAGGCCTGGGACACTGCCCCTGAGATTCCAGAACTGCACCTGGACCCAAGAATCCACCACTGCCAAAGGGCCATCAGAAATGCTCCAAGGTCCATTGCCCACCAAGGACCTCCCAGCCTTGACTGAGAGTACACTGGGAACTGGTTTGAGCAAATGCCCACAGGCTGAGAACCTATGACCATTGCCTATATAGTCTCACCCTGCTGACACTGTCAATTCTGCAGGGAGACCCTGGGCAGAGCAATCCCCACGATGCCAGTCTCCATGGAGAAGGTCTCACCCAGCTGCCAACTCGAACTTCCTAGTACTATCTGGTTAACAATCCAAAATATGAAGCAAAGATCACTCAGCACAGGCTTGGACATTGGCAATCACAGGTTAACAGGACAAATCAGAACAGCTGTATTACAGGCTTGTAGTGCACATACCCCTTCCCTGCAACATCAACATTCCAGAGAAGGAATATAAGCACCATCTAGGGATTTCGCCTTTTTATAAATAAGAAGGAGAGTTCCCAGCAAGGAACAGGTGCCCTGAAAACATATTATACCTGAGTTGAGAAAAGAAGTTTCAGAAGAGAAGAAACCAGCAAAAGAAACCTGACAACATTAAAAAAAAAAAAAAAAAGTTTGACACCCCAAGGGATTGCAATGGAGCTACAATAGTGAACTCCAACTACAAAGAGATTGCCAAAATGACAGAAATTGAATTCAGAATATGGATGGCAAATCAGATGAATGGAATAAGACAGGATGTAATAGAATTGAATGAAATAAAAGAGTCATTTAGGACATTTCAAAACACACCAGAAAGCTTCAGCAACAGACTAAACTAAGGAGAAGAAAAAATCTCAGAGCTTGAAGACAAGACTCTTAAATTAACCCAGATATTTAAAGAGGGAGAGAAGAAAATAATAAAGGTAGAGAATCACATAGAAAGATATGGGAATATGACAAGCAAATTAATATATGAATTTTAGGTATCCCTGTGGGAAAAGAAGAAAGACTTAAAAGCATGGAAAATCTATTCAACATAAATTATTGAGGGAAACTTCCCTGGTATTACCAGAGATCCAGACATCCAGACATAACGTTCATTGAACACCAGGAAGATTCAAGGAAAATAGGATACCTTCAAGACACATAGTAATCAAACTGACCAAAATCAAAATGAAGGAGAAAATTCTGCAAGCAGCAAGATGAAAGCAATGACTGACCTACAAAGAAAAACCCAAGAGGCTAACGGCAGATTTCTCAGCGGAAATCTTGAAAGCCAGAAGGGAGTGGGACCCTATCTTTAATCTCCTTATGCAGAACAAAACCCAGCCTCAATTTTCATGTTCTGCAAAACTACATTTGACAATTGATGGAAAGATTAACTGTTTTCCAGATAAGCAAGCACTGAGGGAATTTGCCATGACAAGACCTGCCCTGCAGGAAATACTCAAAAGTGAAATATATAGAAATGAGAACAATAGATACCTAGAAGTGTAAAATCACCCCCCAAAACTAAAGCTCACAAATCTTACAAAACAATAGCACAATGGGGGAAACAAAGCAATAAGATGCTACCCAACATTATGAACAGAGCAGCAATCCATGTATCAATTTCATCTCTTAGCATCAACATTTTAAATGTGCCACTCTACAGAACATAGGCTGGCTGAATGGATTAAAAAACACAAACAAACTAAGACAGATCTAAACCACAAGGACACAGATTGGCTCAATGTGAAAGAATGGAAAGAAATATTCCATACAAACATAAACCAAAAGATAGCAGGTGTAGCCATTCTCAAATCAGAAAAATTGACTTTAAATAAAAAATGGTAAAGAAATACAAAGATGATCATAATATAATGGTAAAGGGAGCAATTCACCAAGAAGACATAACAATCCTAAATATATATGCACCTAACATAAGGGATCTCAGATACATAAAATAAATTTTATGAGCGCTAAGAAATGAAATAAATGATAGCGTCATAATTGCTAGGGACTTCAACAACCCACTTTCAGAGATGGACAAATCATTGAGGCAGAAAATAAACAAAGAAACTCCAGACTTAAACGGGACTCTAATAAAATTGATCTAACAGACATTTACAGAACATTATATTCCAAAACTACTAAATATGCATTCTTCTCATGAGCACAAAGAACATTCTCCAAGATTTATCATATATTTGGCCACAAAAATTGTCTCAACAAATTATTTTAAAAATAGAAATTATATCATGTATCTTCTCAGACCATAGTGGAATAAAACTAGAAATCAATCCCAAGAGTGACATTCAATTCCACACAAAGGATGGAAATTACCCAAACTTTTGCTGAAAAATTATTGTGTCAATAAAGAAATTAAGACAGAAATAAAAAAATTCATTGAACTCAAAGACAAAGGAAATAAAAGCTATAAAAATCTATGGGGTTCAGTAAAAGCATTCCTAAGGGAAAAATTCAAGGGCCTAAATGCCCACATCAAAAAGGCAGAATGATCACAAATTTAAAATTTAATTTTACATCTCAAAGAGCTAGAAAAGGAAGAGGAAATCAAACCCAAAGCCAGCTGTAAACAAGAAATAACAAATGTCAGAGCAGAATTAAATGAAATGGAAAAATATAATACAAAATGTCAGTGAAACAAAAAGTCAATTCTTTGAAAATATAAATGAGATAAATAGACCTCTTGTTAGATTAGCCAGGAATAGAAGAGAAAGGACCCAAATAAGCTTAATCAGAAATGACAAAGGTGATGCTACAACTGAAAGCACAGAAATACAAAATATCATCCATGAATAATATATGAGTCTCTATGCATCTAAACTAGAAAATGTAGAGGAAATAGAAAAAATCCTGGAAACATCTAATCTGCCAACACTCAGAAAGGAATAGAACTCCTGAACAGACTGATAATAAGCAGCAAGATTGAATCAGTAATAAAAGGTCTTCCAACAACAACAAAAGCCTTTGACCAGATGGAGTCACAGCTGAATTCCACCACCCATGAAGAAGAACTGGTAGTCATATTACAGAAATTATTTCATAATATTGAAAAAGAGGGAATCTTCCCCAACACATTCTATAAATAAAATATCACCTTGGAACCACAGCCAGGAATGGACACAATGACAAAAGAAAACTACAGACCTGTATTCTTTATGAATATAAACACAAAAATCCTCAATAAAATATTAGAAAGCTGAATTTAAGAGCATATTCCAAAATAATCCACCATGACAAAATGGGCTTCATCCCAAGGATGCAAAGATGGTTCAACATATGCAAATCAATATATTTGATTCACCACATAAATAGAAATAAAAACAAAGAAAATATCTCAAAATCTCAATAGAAACAGAAAAGGCATTTGGCAAAATTCAGCCCCCTCTCATGATAAAAGGCCCCAAAAATCAGGCATAGAGAAAACGTATCTCAAAAATTTAAAAACCATACATGACAAACTCACATCCAACATCATATTAAATGGGGAAAAGTTGAAAACATTCCTACTAAAAACTAGAACAAGACAAGGGTGCCCCCTGTCGCCACTTCTATTCAACATAGTGCTGGAAGTTTGAGCAAGAGCAATCAGGCAAGAGAGGGAAATAAACAGTATCTAAATAAAAAAACGATGAGTCCCAACTGTCAAATTTTGTTGAAAATATAATCTTGTATTCAGAAAACCTCAATGAATCCACCAGGAGACTCTTGGAATTGATAAATAAATGCAGCAAAGTCTCATGACATAAAATCAATGTACACAAATCAGTAACATTTCTACATACCAATAACAGAAAAGCAGAGAGTCAAATCAAAGACTCATTACCATTCACAATACCTACAAAGAAAACAAAATGCCTAGCAATATATGTAACTGAGGAGGTAAATAGTCCCTACCAGAAGAACTACCAACAACTGAGGAAAGAAATCTCAGATGACACACAAAAAATGGAGAAAACATATAATGCTCACGGAACAGTAGAATAAACACTGTTAAAATGTCCATACTACCCAAAGTAATTTACAAATTCAATATATTCCCCATCAACATACCAGCATTATATTTCAAGGATCTAGAAAATATACTTCTACACTTTGTTTGGAATCTGAAAAGAGCCCAAATAGCCAAAGCAATCCTCAGGAAAAAGAATGAATCTGGAGGCATCATATTATCAGACATCAAACTATGCTACAAGGCTACAGTAAACAAAACATCAGGGTATTGCTACAAAAATAGAGACATATACCAATTGAACAGAATAGAGAACTCAGATATAAAACCATGTACCTGCAGCCAACTGATCTTTGACAAAGAAGACAACAACCTACACTGGAGGAAGAAAGCCCTATTCAACAAAAGTTGCAGGTAAAATTTGAGAGCCATATGTAGAATAAAACATGACCACGTCTCCCAACACTCACAAAAATTAATTCAAAATGGATAAAGACTTAAGTGTAAGGCATGAAACTATAAGAATTCTAGAAGAAAAGGTTGGAAAAGTTCTTCTAGGTACCAGTCTAGGCAAAGAGTTTATGACTAAGGCCCCAAAGGTAATTACAACAACAATACAAATAAATAAATGGGACTTTATTAACTTAAAATACTTCTGCACATATAAGAAAATAATCAACATAGAAAATAGATAATTTCCATAATGGGAGAAAATATTTGCAATCTACACATCTATTAAAGGGCTAATATTCAGAATCTACAAAGAACTCTAACAAATCAGCAAGAAAAGAACAAAAAAAAACCACTAAAAATGTGCAAAAGAGTTGAACAGAAGATTTCAAAAGAAGACAGAATAATGGCCAATAAACATATGAAAAAATGCTCAACATCACTACCTATCAGGGAAATGCAAATTAAAAGCACAATGAGATACCACCTTACTTCTGTTAGAATGGCTTTTATTTAAAATTCTAAACAAATAGATGCTGGTGTGGATGCAAACAGAAAGGAAATTCTTATACACTGTTGGTGGGACTGAAAAATTAGTACAATCCCCGTGGAAAACATTATGCAGATTTTTCAAAGAACTAACAGTAGGCCTACCATTCAATCCAGAAATCCCACTACTGGGTTTCCATCCAAAGGAAAAGAATTAATTTTACCAAAAGACACCTGCACTCAAATGTAATGTCGCACAATTCACAATTTCAAAGATCTGGAATCAACTCAATTTTCCATCAATTCAAGAGTGGATTAACAAAATGTGGTATATGTATACCATGGAGTATTACTCAGCCATTAAAAGGATAAATTAATGCCTTTTGCAGCAATTTGGAAGGAAGTGGAGACCATTACCCTAAGTTAAATATCTCAAGAATGGAAACATAAACACCACATGTATTCCCTAATAAATTGGAGCTAATCAATGAACACAAAAGTGCACAGAGGGAAGTAAAATCCTTGGAAATCCAGCAGTGGTGGGGTGGGAAAAGTGGGGGAGCAAAAAATGCAACCTATTGGCCACAATGAACACTATTCAGCCTATGGGCACATTTATAGCCCTGTCTCAAGCCATGTAACAAAAACATTTATACCCCCTTAATATTTTGAAAAAAATATATAAATAAATAAGAAGAAATATTTCAAAATGACAATCTCAGAACACCAACCTATTTTATACTCTAAAGAATTAGAATTAAGAGAGAAAACTCCATCAAAATCTAGAAGAAGAAAATAATAAAGATTATAATAGTAATAAATAAAGTGGAGAATTGAATATCAATACAGAAATTTAATTAAACCAAAACTTGGCTTTCCAAAAGTTTAATAACTTTGACAAACTTTTCCTAGATTGACAGAAAAAAAATAGAGAATTCTAATCGCTAAAATGATAAATGAAATTGTGGACATTACTATGAATTTTACACAACTAAAGATATTATAAAAGTGTTTATGACCAAATGTATGCCAATTAATTTGATAACCTACATAAAAGAGAGAGATTTCTAGAAAGAAATAACCTACAAATATTGATTAATAAAGAACTCAAAAATCTTGATAGAATGACAACAAATAAGGGCACTGAATCAGTCATCTAAAATCTCCCACAAAGGAAAATTCTTAGCCAGATGGCTTCTCTGGTGAATTCTCCCCCATATTTAAAGATCTATCACCAATCCTTCTCAAAATCCTTCAAAAAGAAAGAAAGAAAGAAAGAAAGAAAGAAAGAAAGAAAGAAAGAAAGAAAGAAAGAAAGAAAGAAAGAAAGAAAGAAAGAAAGAAAGAAAGAAAGAAAGAAAGAAAGAAAATGAAGAAAAAAATAAAGAAAGACTTCTTAGTCTGAGGCCAGTATTAGTGTTAGTGTGTTATGAATGCCAAACAAAAGCATTATAAGAATACAAAACTACAGATCAATATCTCTTATTAATATTGATGTAAAAACCCTCAATAAATACTAACCAACTACATTAAGCAGCTTATTTAAAGTATTATACACTATGATCAAGTGGGATTTATTCTTAGAATGAAAAGATGGTTAAATTATCAAAACCAATGCAATACATCACATTTACAGAAGGAAGAAAAGAAGCTACATAAACATCTTAATTATTGCAGAATATCCATTTAAAAAAATTCAGTATCCTTTTATTATATAGATATAGATACACACATACACACAAACACTCCAAATAAGCTAGGGAAAGGAGAAAAATTTCTGAACATAATAAAGGCAATATAAGAAAAACTTAACATCTTATTACATGACAATAACTAACATAATATTCAATGTTGAAAAATTAAATTATTTTCTCCTAAAATTATGGAAAATAGTAGGATGTCCACTTTTACCACTTCTTTTTAACATAGTACTGCAATTCTTTTTTTTTTTTTAAGGATTTGCATTCATGTAACTTTCTTTTTCAGAATATTACGAGAGTACATTTGCTTTTGTACAGATTGAGTCAAAATTATCTATGTGTGCCCTTCACCTAGATAATGTGCACTGTGCCTATTAGGTGTGATTTTTACCCATCCCCTCCTCCACCTTCCCACCTACTTGATTTCCCTTGAGTTACACTTTCAAATGTGCAGATAAATGTTAAAGAATTAGTTCTAATTTAGTATTCAGTACATGCAGTGTTTGTTTTTCCACTCTTGTGATACTTTACTTAGAAGAATGATCTCCAGGTCCATCCAGGTTGTTATATAAGATACTAAATCACCATTTTTATGGCTGAGTAGTACTCTATGGTATACATATACCACATTTTATTAGTCCATTCATGTATCAATGGGCACTTGGGTTGTTTCCACATCTTTGCAATTGTGAATTGTGCCACTGCAAGTGTCCTTTATATAAAATGTCTTTGTTTTCTTTTGGCAAATACCTAGTAGTGGGATTGCTAGATCAAATGGTAGGTCTGCTTTTATTTCTTTGAGGTATCTCCATACTACTTTTCACAGAGGTTGTACTAGTTTGCGATCTCAGCAACAGTGTATAAGTGTCCCTTTCTCTGCGCATCCACACAAGCCTCTGTTATTTTGGGACTTTTTGATAAGAGCCATTCTCACTGGAGTTAAGTGGTACATCATTGTGATTTTGATTAGCATTTCCCTGATGCTTAGAGACTTTGAGCATTTTTTCATATGCTTGTTGGCCATTAGTTTATCTTCATTTGAAAAGTTTCTGTTCATGTCTTTTGCCCACATTTACTGGGGTTGTTTGATTTGCTCTTGCAGATTTACTTCAGTCATTTGTATATTCTGTTTATCAGCCCTATATTGGATGTATAGCATGCAAATATATTCTCCATTCTGGAAGTTGTCTATTCACTCAGTTGCTTGTGCATTTGGCTGGGCAGAAGCTTTTTAATTTGACCAGATCTCATTTATTTGTTATTGTTGTTGCTTTGATTGCTTTTGACATCTTCTTCATAAATTATTTTTTTGCATAGGCTGGTACCTAAATGAGTTTTTCCAACATTTTCTTCTATAACTCTTATAGTTTCATGCCTTAAGTGTAAGTCTGTTCTTCATGATAAATTGATTTTTTTGAGTAGCGAGAGGTGCAGATTCTGTTTCAGTGTTCTACATGTGGCTATCCAATTTCACCAGCACTATTTATTGAATAGCAATCCTTTCCCTAAGTGTATGTTCTTGTCTACTTTGTCAAAGATCAGATGGCAATATTAGGATAGTTTCATATCTGGGTTCTCTGTTCTAATCCATATGTATATTCTCTGTTGTTTTTCCTAGTACCATGTTATTTTGGTTACTATACCCATGTAATATAGGTTGGAGTCTGATAAGGTGATGCCTCCAAATTAGTTATTATTACAAAAGGATGCTATATCTCACAGATATTGATAATCGTTTGTCCCCATTTTCATTTAGTTCACAAAATCTTTTGGTTTTCATCTTTATCTCCTCCCTGATCCAACTATCATTCAGCAATGAGTTGTTTAGTCTCCATGTCTTTGTTTGGAGATGAGTGTTTTTGTTAGAATTTATTTCTAATGTTATTCCACTGTGGTCTGAAAAGACGAATGGTATAATTTCTGTTTTTTTTTTTATTATGGGGGTACAGATTTTAAGGTTTCAATAAATGCCCATTCCCCCCCCTCCCCCCAAAAGTCTGAGTCTCCATCATGACCATCCCCCAGATGGTGCACATCTCACTCACTATGTATGTATATACCCGCCCCCCTCCCCCCTCCCACCTGCCCAATACCCTATTACTGTAGCACCTATGTGTCCACTTAGGTGCTACTCAGTTAATACCAGTTTGCTGGAGAATATATCTGGTGCTTGTTTTTCCATTCTTGGGATACTTCACTTAGTAGTATGGGTTCCAGCTCTAACCAGGAAAATATAAGATGTGCTATATCACCATTGTTTCTTAGAGCTGAATAGTACTCCATGGTGTACATATACCACATTTTATTAATCCATTCTTGGATTGATGGGCACTTGGGCTGTTTCCACAGCCTTGCAATTATGAATTGTGCTGCTATAAACATTCGAGTGCAGGTGTCTTTTTTGTAGAGTGTCACTGGATCATTTGGGTAGATGCCCAGCAATGGGATTGCTGGATCAAATGGTAGATTCACTTGTATCGCTTTAAGGTATCTCCATAGTGCTTTCCACAGAGGTTGAACTAGTTTGCAGTCCCACCAGCAGTGTAGGAGTGTTCCTCTCTCTCCGCAACCACGCCAGCATTTATTGTTTGGAGATTTTTTGATAAAGACCATTCTCACTGGGGTTAAGTGATATCTCATTGTGGTTTTGATTTGCATTTCCCTGCTGATTAGAGATGTTGAGCATTTCTTCATATGTTTGTTGGCCATTCTTCTGTCTTCTTTAGAAAAATTTCTGTTCAAGTCCTTTGCCCACTTTTTAATGGGGTTATTTGATTTTTTCTTCCTAATTTCTGTTTTTTAAATATTTTTGAGACATGTTTTGTGGTCTAGGGTGTGGTCAATCTTAGAGAATGTTCCATGAGCTCATGCTAAGTATGAATACTCGGTAGTTTTAGGGTAGAAAATTCTGTAAATGTATGTGAGGCCAATTTGTTTTAGAGTTCTATTTAAGTTCATTGTTTCTTTGCTTATATTCTGTTTGAAGAATCTGTCCAGTTCCATCAGTGGTCTGTTGAAGTCCCCTGCTATTTTGGCGCTGCTGTTTATCATTTGTTTATATCTGTTAGGGTTTGTTTTATGAATCCTAGGACTCCTGTTTTATGTGCATAAGTATTTAGAATTATTAAGTCTTCTTGTTGAATTATTCCCTTGGCCATTAGGTAGTGGCCATATTTGTCTTTCTCTACATTTGATAATTTGAAATCTATGTTATCTGATAGGAGAGCTGCTATACCAGCTTTCTATTGGTTTCCATATGCATGGAATATTACTTTCCATCATTTCACCTTGAGTTTAAATGAGTACT
Source organism: Microcebus murinus (assembly GCF_040939455.1). Taxonomy (NCBI): domain Eukaryota; kingdom Metazoa; phylum Chordata; class Mammalia; order Primates; family Cheirogaleidae; genus Microcebus; species Microcebus murinus. Next base: position 10,927,646 of record NC_134136.1, read on the forward strand.
TGTGCATTAGATGTGTTTGTGGAGACAACAGATACTTGTCTTGTATTTTTCTATCCATTCATTCAGACTATAGTGTCAAGTTCAAGTCATTCACATTTATTGAAATAATTGATACGTTGGGTGGATTTCTGTTCATACTGTTGGGTAGACCCTTGTTGCTTTGTATTACCTCTTGAACAATTGTGGCATCTGGCCTTTGACCTTTAGCTTTTAAATGATTTTATATCAGTGGGGTGTCCATTGTGCTGATCAGAGTATAATGCAGTTCTGAATACTTCCTGCAAAGCAAGTCTGGTCTCTTGCATATTCGCTCAGCAATTGCTTGTCTGAGAAAGTCTTTATTTCTCCCACAGATAAGAAACATAGTTTTGCAGGATACAAAATAATAGGCTGGTCATTATTCTGTTTCAGAAGACCGAGGGCAGGTCCCTATCCCCTTTGGGCTTATAAGGTCTCAGTTGAAAAGTCTGCACTTAGTCTGATAGGTTTTCCTTTGTAAGTTACCTAATGTTTTCATCTTGCTGCTTCTCAGAGTGCCTCTTTCATGTTTACGTTGGCCAGCCTAATGACCATGTGTTTTGGTGATTGCCTCTTTATGATGAATCCCCCAGAAGTCCCGTGTGCTTCTTTTGCCTAGATATATAGATTTCTAGCAAGGCCAGGGAAATTTTCTTCAATTATTCCCTCAAATAAATGATCCAACCCTTCTTTGCCCTCAGGTATGCCTACAATTCTCATGTTTGCTCTCTTTACATAATCCAACATTTTGTGTTTGCTTTGTTCATTCCTCCTACTTCTCTTTTCTTTCTCTTCAACTCGTTTGTTTATCTGACAGGGTTTATTTTCAAGTTCTGAGATTCTTTTCTCTGCCTGATCTAGTCTATTCTTAAGGCTTTCCACTGTGTTTTGTAATTCCTTGAATAAATTTTTCATTTCTAGATTTTATGTTTTGTTTTCTTTATTACTTTGATTTCTTTAGAGAATTATTCTTTCATTTTCTGCATTGTTTGTGTGGCTTCTTTGTGTTGGGTTTCTATTTTCTCTTGTATTTCCTTGAGCTTTCTAACAATCCATAATCAAATTTCTTCATCTATCATTTTAACCATTTCATTTAGGTGGGTATCCATTAGTAAGGAGTTATTGATTTCTTTTGAGGGTGTCCTTTTGCTATAATTTCTTATGGGTCCAGAGTTCTTTCACTGATTTTTTTTCATCTGATCTCTTAGTTGAGAACTGGGAGTACTAGGGTTGGCTTATGGCCCTGTCTCTGAGTTCCCAAAGATTGATCCCTGATCATGCCAGGGAGAAATGTTCTGGTCCTGAGTTGCCTTTGGCATGTTTTAGTAGATTTGATGAACCTCCTGAGTTACCTCTGACCTGTGGTCTTCACCTCTTCCCAACAGAGTGTTGTGGGTTTTGTCCCACAGCTTAATCTCTAACCTGGTGGTTTGTACTTGTGGGTACAAATGTGCCACTCCCACATTCCATAGTGTTGGAAAGCACTATGTTTAATTATATTGTTGTTATCCTGTCATTGATTATAATTTGAATGGAGGAGCCAGCTGCTGAGGTAATATTTTGTGCCTGTAGTAGCCTTTGGTCTCCAAGTGGTACACACAAATGCCCCAAGCTTTAGTAGGGGCCCTGTAGCTCCCAGGAAGTTGTCTGGTCCCCACTTCTCCTGACATGAGAGAAGGAACAAGACAGATCATGGCTGGAATGTGAGAGCCTGAGAGGCTTTGCTAAGCCTCAGTGGGGCTCAGTGGTTGCTTATCTGGCCTCCAGGGGGAACAGCCGATATTTAGTTCAGAGCAATCTCTTCAAGCCAGCAGGTCTGTCCCTGGGGGAGGGGACCTATTTGTGTGATTGTAAAGGCCTCAGGACAGGCTTTTTCCATCCATGTTCACTAGCCTGGTTTCTCTGTGGGGGTGGGAATGAGCCTTTCTTATTTGCTTCCTGGGACTCCACATCCCTCTCCTGTCAGATCAGTCTGAGTTTATGCATTCCCTTGCCACCTGAAACCAGCTCCCAAACTACTCTACAGTCCATGTGTCTGACCCACTGGCATGCATCTATGTTCTCAGTGATGGGCACATCCAGAGACATATCCTCCACCCCTGCAGAGAAACAAGCTTTTCAGCACAGAGCATTATCACAGTTGCTATGGGGGAATGGGTCATTGTCTTCCTACACTGTTCTTGTGTCTGGGGGGCACTGGTCTAGCCTGCCTGTCCAAGCTGTCACCAGATGATCCTCTCGGACACTGGCATGGAGAAAAACAGGTTTCTAAGTGCCAAGGACTCTCATGATTGCTATGGAGCAAGAGACCATGGCTGCAAGCCGGCTACAGACAAAATTGTTTTCTGTGGTGCCAGGAATGGGGGAGATGCAAAGGATAAAGCACCCAGGCATAAGAGAGCCACCTCTCTGGTCCCTCATGGCACTCTTCCACAGGGTGAGAGATTCTGTGTCCCACTGCTCACCAAAGACACCCAAGTGGGGGAGGGGAACCCCCCTTCCCTTTCACTTGGCTCTGGACTTCTCTGGATTTTATCTGTACCACTGCTGTTCTCTCTTTCTTTCTTTTTCTCATCTTCACAGCCTTTCTTGGTGGGATTCCCGGATACATCCATTTTCTCTCCTTGTGATCTTTATCCAAGCTTCAACATCTCTCCGCACTCCTCAATCCAACTTTCCACCCTCCAGCTGGGACAGTCTGATGACTGCTCCCTTTAGTCAACCATCTTACCTCCCTGCATAGTAGAGGAACTCTAACCAGAGCAATTAGAGAATTTTTTAAAAAATCCAAATTGGAATGGAAGCAGTAGAATTATCTGTGTTCACAGATAATATGAACTTAACTATAGAAAACTCTAAAGAAAACACTAAAGATTAAAAACAACTGGTAAACTAACAAAGAAATTGAGCAAAGCTGCAAGATAAAAAAAATACTCAAAAATCCACTAACAACAAAAAATATGAAAAGGAAATTATGGAAATAATTTCATTTAAAATAGCATAAAAATAATAAAATATGTAGGCATAAACTGAATAAAGTTGTTGAAAGTCTTGTATATTGAAAACTATAGGGAGGTAATTATCAGCAACATGGCAGAACAGGATGTACCTGATTGTCCCTGCTTCCATAGATGCACCAAACAAACATCTACATATGGATCATTTCCCTTTGAGAGAAAACCAATAACTAGTTGAGAAACTCTCAAATATTGGGTAACTGAGAATATATCCATGTCAAAATGAGTCTAAAAAAGAAAGACACATTCTTGCACAAACACCAAGAACACAATACCTTACAACCAACAAGGAGCCCCCAACTCCCAGCTTCTTCCTAAGAAATGAAGATTTGTGCCACATACATAGCACTCCTCCAACTTTAGAGGTTCCTGCCTACAGCTTTAGCTCTTGAGTCACCTAGCTGAGGCAACAAGAGAGACTCAGTACTTGAGAGTTTTCCTGGAGCTGAGAGAACAAAGAGTTGGTTTTGACTAAGCATGCAAGCACTCCTAGTAACTGTACCTCCTGAGATAAGTCCAGCTTCCAGTTTCTCCCTGACAGGAGTTTGCATGTACGTTTTTTCAACTACTGCCTGAGTTTCTGGCTTCCAACTAGTCTGTCTCTGGAGATTACAAATAATAAATATACCACTTTGAGCCAGAACAGGAATGTAGGCATTCTGCATTCTTCCTCATCTTTCTCCAGCAATAAATTCAGGTGTGAAGATTCTCCCTGAAAGAAATTTGAACATGAATTAAGTTACCAAACCTTCGTAGCTCCTACCTAAGGATCTGGCTACTAAATAATCTAGCCCAAAGAGTGGCAGAAAATAGGCATATACAAGTTCCTTTGAAACACACAAGACAAAAAATGTGGCTGTGATTGGGAACACAAGAACTTCCAATACCCATAACCTCTGGGATCAGACCAAGTTCGAGTTTCTTTCTAGATGAAGTTTATTTGTACATTCTTCCAGCTGCCATCTGGGAATCTGGCTTTTAACTTGTCTGTCTCTTGTAATTAATGGGGCACATAAATAATAGACTAATTGAGTCTCAATAAGAATATGGGCACTACCTGAGTTATCTCCCTCTCATTCATTGGTTTACAGATTCTATCTTGAGAGAATATTTGAGAATTTGGCATGCCTGAAAGGAAAATGGACACTCATCATGCCTTCTTCCATTGCTTGTTCCAGCAATAAGCCCAGATAAACCCATATCTGAAGACTCTTCTTGGAGGAAATTTGTGCACACATCAAGTACTTCAAATTTTACAGATCTCATCTGAAGGGTCCAAATCATCTAGCTCTGGAAGTTAATAGGGATATTCTTACTTTAATGACTCAAAATACAGAGAACATCAAGGTGAGTTTTTAAACTTGGACACTTCCTGTGGCTATCTTCCCATACTCAGGATTTGCAGTCTGAGATAGGAACTGTTCCCATTCCTGCCATATATCTCCACCTGTGTAATTAACGAGGTAGAAGACAGGAGGCCACCGGAGCAGCCCGGAGACCAACAGGAAGGGTAGGTGAATTGGCCGTTTCCCCTCCACTGCATCTTGGACTGCTGGTGGGCTCCCTAGCGGGTAGAGAGACTTGCAGACACCAGCCAAGCGATGGCTGCCAGCAGTGAGCAACACCACCTACCAGCTCAGAAACTAAACAAGAGGTGTGAACACCCAAATGAAAACCTAAAGGAAAGAAACAACAACTGAGCGACATGGGAAGAAATCAGCGAAGGAACACCAGAAATATGAAGAAACAAACGGAAAACACACACCCAAAGAGGAGCACCAGCCCCTTAGAAACAGACAACAACCAAAACCTGGCAACCAAAATGACAGAAGAGAAATTTCATATGTGGATCATAAGAACATTCACCGACCTGCAAGAACAACTCAACAACCAACACAAAGAAACCACAAAAAGCCTCCAGGATATGGAACAAAAGCTCACTAAAGAGATCAACACAGTGAAGAAAACTTAACTGAATTCATGGAGATGAAGAAACAACTCAGGGAACTACAAAATACAGTGGAAAGTCTCAAGAACAGGGTAGATCAAACAGAAGAAAGAATCTCAGAGATTGAAGATAACACCTTCCAATTAAATAAATCAGTCACAGAGATAGAGCAGAGATAAGAGAAAAGAGCAAAGCCTACCAGAGATGTGGGATTATATGAAGAAACCTAACGTGAGAGTCATAGGATTACCAGAAGGGGAAGAAGACATCACTCAAGGGTTGGACAAGCTGTTTGAAGATATAATAGAGGAAAATTTCCCAGGCCTTGTTCAAAATCTTGATATACAAGTTCAAGAAGCTCAGAGGACCCCTGGGAGATTCAATGCAAACAGGAAGACGTCATGTCATGCAGTCATCAGATTGACCAAAATAACAACTAAAGAGGCCCTTCTAAGAGCTGTAAGATAAAAGAAGCAAGAAACTTATAAGGGAAAGCCAATTCCAATAACACCAGACTTCTCTAATGAGACTTTACAAGCAAGGAGAGACTGGGGCCCCATTCTCACTCTTTTGAAGCAAAACAATGCCAAGCCTAGAATCTTATTCCCTGCAAAACTAAGCTTCGTATATGAAGGAGAAATAAAGACATTCTCAGACAAGAAAAGGCTCAGAGAATTCACCAAGACAAGACCAGACCGACAAGAAGTACTCAAAAAAGCATTATGCATGGAACATCATAGTAATAACCCACGAATATAAAAACAACCAAAACCCAAAGATTAAAGGCCAGATATCTCTATGGATCAAGACAGAAATCATAGCAACAACATCCAATCCAACAGAATGAACAGTAATCTACCTTACCTATCAGTTCTCTCAATAAATGTGAATGGCTTAAACTCTCCACTCAAAAGACATAGGCTGGCTGAATGGATAAGAAAATACAGGCCAATTATATGCTGTCTTCAGGAAACACATCTAACCTGCAAGGATGCATATAGACTAAAAATAAAAGGGTGGAGATCAGTATTCCAAGCAAATGCAAGCCAAAAGAAGGTTGGTGTGGCAGTTCTAATTTCAGACAGTTTAGTTTTTAAAGCAACAAAAGTAGTGAAACACAAAGAGGGTCATTATATAATGGTGAAGGGCACACTTCAACAAGAAGATATAACAATTTTAAATATATAAGCACCCAATTTAGGTGCATCCAGTTTAATAAAGCAAACCTTACAGGATCTAAGCAAAAGTATTAATAGCAACTCCATAATCACCGGAGATTTCAACACCCCACTGACAGCACAGGACAGATCCTCCAAACAGAAAATTAATAAAGAATTAACAGACTTAAACAAAACTCTAGGACAATTGAGTCTGACTGACATTTACAGAACATTCTACCCAAAATCCACTGAATATACATTCTTCTAATCAGCACATGGGACATTCTCTAAGATTGATCATATCCTAAGACACCAAGTAAACCTCAAGAAATTTTAAAAAATAGAAATCATACCATGAATCTTCTCAGAAAACAGTGGAATAAAAGTAGAAATCAACCGTAACAGAAACTCACATTTCTACACAAAAACGTGGAAATTAAACAACCTCCTACTAAATGATTACTTCATAAATGAAAAAATCAAGATGGAAATAAAAAAAATTCTATGAACAAAATGACAATGGAGAGACAAGTTACCAAATCCTCTGGAAGACAGCTAAAGCAGTTCTGAGAGGAAAGTTTATCTCCATAAATGCCTATAAGCAAAAGTCAAAAAGATCACAAATAGACAATCTAATGAAACGACTCAAAGAGCTGGAAAATGAAGAACAGACCAGCCCCAAACCCAGGAGGAGGAGTGAAGTCAACAAGATCAAATCAGAACTAAATGAAATTGAAAACAGGAAAGCTATTCCGGAGATTAATAAAACAAAAAGTTGGTTCTTTGAAAAAATAAACAAAATAGACACGCCATTGGCTAAGCTAATGAATAGCAGAAAAGAGAAATCTCTAATAAGCTCCATCAGGAACAAAAAAGGAGATATCACAACTGATCCCAAAGAGATACAAGATACAATTTATGAATACTACAAAAATCTTTATGCACACAAACTGGAAAATGTGGAGGAAATGGACAAATATCTAGAAACACACAGCCTCCCTAGGCTCAACCAGGAAGAAACACATTCCCTGAGCAGACCATCTCAAGATCTGAAATAGAAACAGCAAATAAAAATCTCCCTAAAAAGAAAAGTCCTGGTCCAGATGGTTTCACACCCGAATTGTACCACACTTAAAAAGAAGAACTAGTACCTATCTTGCAGAAACTATTCCACAACATCAAGAAAAACGGAAACATCCCCGACACCTTTTATGAAGCGAATGTTACTCTGATACCAAAACCAGGAAAGGATGCAACAAAAAAATAAAACTACAAACCAATATCCCTAATGAATATAGATGCAAAAATATTCAACAAAATCTTAGCTATCCGAATCCAGACGCTTATCAAAAAAATAATCCATCACCACCAAGTGGGCTTCATCTCAGGGATGGTTCAACATACGTAAATCTATAAATGCAATTCACCACATAAACAGAAGCAAAAACAAAGACCACATGATTCTTTCAATAGATGCAGAAAAAGCTTTTGACAAAATTCAACACCCTTTCATGATACGAACACTTAAGAAAATAGGCATACAAGGAACATACCCCAAAATGATACAAGCCATATATGACAGACCCATAGCCAACATCATACTGAATGGGGAAAAATTGAAAGCATTCCCACTTAGAACTGGAACCAGACAAGGCTGCCCACTATCTCCACTTCATTCAACATAGTGCTGGAATTCCTGGCTATAGCAATCAGACAGGAAAGTGGAAATAAAGGTATCCAAATAGGGGCAGAAGAGATCATACTTTCACTGTTTGCTGATGATACGATATTATATCTAGAAAACCCCAAAGACTCAACCAAGAAACTCCAGGAACTAATAAATGAATTTAATAAGTCTCAGGATACAGTATCAATACACAGAAATCAGAGGCATTCATATACGCCAACAACAATCAAATCGACAACCAAATCAAAGACTCAATTCCCTTCACAATAGCAACAAAGAAATTAAAGTACCTAGGAATATACTTAACCAAGGAAGTAAAAGACCTCTACAGGGAGAACTATGAAACACTAGGGAGGAAAATTGCAGAGGATGTAAACAGATGGAAATCCATTCCATGCTCGTGGATCGGCAGACTCAACATCATTAAAATATCTATACTACTAAACTGATCTACAGATTCAATGCAATGCCTATTAAAATCCCATCAGCATTCTTCACAGACATAGAAAAAATAATTTTATGCTTTGTATGGAATCAGAGAAGACCCCGAATATCAAAAGCAATTCTAGGCAACAAAAACATAATGGGAAGCATTAATATGCCAGATATCAAATTATACTACAAAGCTGTAGTAATTAAAACAATCTAGTATTGGCATAAATATAGGAATATTGACCAGTAGAACAGAACTCAGAATCCTGATATAAAACCATCCTCATATAGCCATCTAATCTTTGACAAAGCAGACAAAAACATATGCTGGGGAAAAGAATCCTTTTTCAATAAATGGTGCTGGGGAACTGGATAGCCACTTGTAGAAGGCTAAAACAGGACCCACACCTTTCACCTCTCACAAAAATCAACTCACGCTGGATAACAGACTTAAACCTAAGGTACAAAACTATTAGAATTCTAGAGGAAAATGTTGGAAACATTCTCCTAGACATCGGCCTAGGCAAAGAGTTTATGAAGAAGTCCCCAAAGGCAATCACAGCAGCAACAAAAATAAATAAATGGGACATGATCAAACTGCAAAGCTTCTGCACAGCCAAAGAAATAGTCATGAGAGCAAACAGACAACCTACAGAGTGGGAGAAAATTTTTGCATCCTACGCATCCGATAACGGGTTGATAATTAGAATATACTTAGAACTCACAAAAATCAGCAAGAAAAAATCAAATAACCCTATTGAAAAATGGGCAAAGGGCTTGAACAGAAACTTTTCTAAAGAAGACAGACGAATGGCCAACAAACATGTGAAAAAATGCGCAACATCTCTAATCATCAGGGAAATGCAAATCAAAACCACAATGAGATATCACTTAACTCCAGTGAGAATGGCCTTCATCAAAAAGTGTCCAAGGTCAGGAGTTCAAAACCAGCCTGAGCGAGACCCCGTCTCTACCATAAAAATAGAAAGAAATTAATTGGCCAACTAATATATATAATATAAAAATCAGCCGGGCATGGTGGCTCGTGCCTGTAGTCCCAGCTACTCGGGAGGCTGAGGCAGGAGGATCGCTGGAGCCCAGGAGTTTGAGGTTGCTGTGAGCTAGGATGACGCCACGGCACTCACTCTAGCCTGGGCAAGAAAGCGAGACTCTGTCTCAAAAAAAAAAAAAAAAAGTGTCCAAACAATAAATGCTGGCGTGGATGCGGAGAGACAGGAACACTCCTACACTGCTGGTGGGACTGCAAACTAGTTCAACCTCTGTGGAAAGCAATTTGGAGATACCTTAAAGTGATACAAGTGAATCTACCAGTTGATCCAGCAATCCCATTGCTGGGCATCTACCCAAAAGATCCAATGACACTCTACGAAAAAGACACGTAAACTCGAATGTTTATAGCAGCACAATTCATAATTGCAAGGCTGTGGAAGCAGCCCAAGTACCCATCAATCCAAGAATGGATTAATAAAATGTGGTATATGTATACCATGGAGTACTATTCAGCCCTAAGAAACAATGGTGATATAGCACATCTTATATTTTCCTGGTTACTGCTGGAACCCATACTACTAAGTGAAGTATCCCAAGAATGGAAAAACAAGAACCACATATACTCAGCAGCAAACTGGTATTAATGAGCAGCATCTAAGTGGACATATAGGTACTACAGTTTTAGTGTATTAGGCAGGGGGGCGCGGGGTGGGTATATTCATACATAATGAGTGAGATGTGCACCGTCTGGTGGATGGTCATGCTGGAGACTTAGACTTGTGGGGGGAGGGGGGAAAGGGCATTTATTGAAACCTTAAAATCTGTACCCCCATCATATGCCAAAATAAAAAAAAGAAAAGGAATTTGGACCAAAGAACAAAATAGCATATTTCAAGTTCTGGGTGTAGATTGCTGTGATAAATTAACTGGTTATATGCATTTATTGACTATTGTTTATGACATAAACAAACCTGCTCTTCTTCTGTAATAAGAAAAGTTGGTAATATTGTACCTTTCTTATTTTCCACTTTCAATATTATTATACAATAAAGAGCTGAATATATAATATACTGCTGAGAGTGTAATGAGCAGGATAAAATATATAAATAAATAAATAAAATTAAAAAAACTGTCCTTTGAAAAATAAGGTCATTACATTGTAAAAAAGTGTCAATTCAATCAATATAAATTAAACGCAATTTTTAATATATATGCACTCATTATCAGAGCACCTAAGTATATAAAGAAAAATTTGACAAATATAAAAAAATAAACTGACAGCAACAAAAAAATAATAGGAGATTTCAACACCTCACTTTCAATATTAGTTAAAATATCCAGAAAGAATATCAATTAAAAAATAGTAGATTTGAAGTACACTATAGACAAAATGGACTTAATAGACACATATAGAAATATTCACTCAACAGGGGAAGAATACACATTCTTCTCACGTGCACATAGAACATTTTCCTAGCTAGATCATGCTAGTTGACAAGTCTTGTCTTCATAAATTAAAAAAATTGAAATCATATCAAGTACCTTTTCTAATCACAACAAAATGCAACTAGAAATCAGTAACAGCAGGAAAATAGAAAAAAACAGGAAAAAACAAGATATCAAAAGGTAGCTTATAAATATTTTGAGAAAAAAATTAAAATACAGCATATTGAAATTAGTGGAATGCAACATAAGCAACAATAAAAAGGAAATTTATAGCAATAAATGCCTGCATTAAAATGAAGAAATAACTCAAATAAATTTAAAAGCCTAAGTTTATACATTGAGGAAATAGGGGGAAAAAAGAACACATATAATCAACTTATTTTCAACAAGGCCTTCAAGGTGACACAATATGTAAGGGACAGTTACTTCAATAAATGGTGTTGAGAAAACTGCATAGCCACAAACAAAAGATTGAAACATTACATCATACATAAAAATTAATTAAAAATGGATTAAACATCTAAATGTAAGACCTGAAATCATAAAACAAAATAAAACAAACAAAAAGAAAATCTCTTTGACATTGGCCTTGGCAAGAATTTTTATGTCATCTCACCAAAATCATAGCCAACAAAAGCAAAAATGAACAAACGGAACTATGTCAAACTAAATAGTTTCTCCTCTATCCATTAAAATATGAGAGGTGCTAGATCACCATCATTTCTGATAATTGAGTAATATTCCATTATATACATATACCAAATTTTAATAATCCACTCATGAATTTACAGGCACTTGGGTTGTTTCTACATCCTTGCAATAATGAATTGTGCTGCCATAAACTTTCGGGTGCAGATGTCTTTATTATACAATGTCTTTTGCTCTTTTGGGTAGATGCCTAATAGTGCTATTCCTGGATCAAATGGTATTTCTACTTTTAGCTCTTTGAGGTATCTCCAAATTCTTTTCCACAGAGGTTGTACTAATTTGCAGTCCCACCAGCAGTGTGAGAGTGTTCCTATCTCTCTACATCCTTGCCAGCATTTGTTGCTTTGGGATTTTTTTGATAAAAGCCAATCTCACTGGGGTTAGGTGATACCTCATTGTGGTTTTGATTTGCATTTCCCTAATGATTAAAGATGTTGAGCATATTTTTATATGTTTGCTGGCCATTATTATGTCTTATTTTGAAAAGTTTCTGTTCATGTCTTTTGCCCATTTATTGATGGGGTTGTTTGATTTTTTTCTTGTTGATTTTTTTTTTTTTTAGTTATACACTTTGTATGGAACCAGAGAAGACCTCGTATAGCCAAAGCAATCTTAAGCAAAAAGAACAAACCAGGACCTATCAGTCTACCAGACTTGAAGCTTTACTACAAGGCTATAGTAACTACAGCAGCATAGGAATGGCACAAGAACAGAGATAAAGAACTTTGGAACAGAACTGAGAACCCAGAAGTGAAACCACCGGTATATCATCATCTAATTTTGACAAAGTAGATAAAAATATACATTGGGGAAAATAATCTTTTTTCAATAAATGGTGCTGGAAAAACTGTATAACTACATGCAGAAGATTGAAACTGGATCCCTACCTCTCACTTCTTACAAAAATCAATTCAAGATGGATAACAGGCTTAAACCTAAGGCATGAAACCTTAAGAATCCCAGAAGAAAATGGAGAGAAGACTCTTTCAGACATCAGAGTAGGCAAAGAATTTATGAACAAGACCCCCAAATCAATCACAGCAGCAACAAAAATAAATAAATGTGATCTGATCAAATTAAAAACCTTCTGCACAGCCAAGGAAACTGTCATTAGAGCAGATATACAGTCTACAGAATGGGAGAAAATATTTGCTTTCTACACATCCAATAAAGGGCTGATAACAAGAATATATGTAGAAATATATATATGTTTCAATTTCTTTAGCAAATCTGTCATTCATTTGCTGCATTGTTTTTGTGGGTTATCTCTGTTGGGTTTCTATTTTATCTTGTATTTCATTGAACTTCTTTACAATCCATGTTGGAAATTCTTCACCTGTCATTTCAATATTCTGCTTTTGGTTGATATCCATTGCTAGACAGCTGGTATTCCCTTTTGGGGATGTCCTTTTGTTTTGATTATTCATTCCTCCAGGGTTCTTTCACTGATTCCTTCCCATGTGTAACAACTGTTGCTTATTACCTTTACATTTGTTTTTGTTTATATAATGACACTCCCAACTTTATCTCAGAGCTAGTAGGTGGTACATATGTGTGAGAATTGACCCCACTCTATATGATGAATCACTAAATGCAGTAAAATGGAGTACAAATGGACCTCCTTTTCAGTAGGTGGCACTTGCCAGTAAAACAAGCTTCGATGTTGCTTTTGGCTCCTGTGACCAGCTCTAGTTCCTCAGGAGAAGCACTCTAATGCCCCAGGATGTGGGTGGTGCACTAGGACTTCCAGTTGTATCGTTATTCTCCACCTCAGCAAGGACAGGCTTGGGAGTGGTGCTGGTCATGGCTGGGATGTGTGAGCCTGCCCTCTAGCTCTACAAATGCTTGTAGCAGGGGTCAAAATCTGTTCCCTGCCTCTGGATAAAGCTTCCATAAATGGACTTAAGTAGCCCCGCTCTACCAGAAACTCTATGTTTGGAGGCAAGGCTGTCTGAGAAACTCAATCAGGAATTCTGGAACAGGACTCACTTCTTTCCACCATTCCCTATACTCTTGTTTCTCACAAGCCTTTGCAGGAAAACAGGCCATCAAGTCAGCCGAGCTCACTCAAGACTGTGATGCAGGCCAGGAGGTTTTCTGCTCAAGATCCTGGCCTGAGCTGGGAGCATGGCCCTCCATGAGAGGACAGGTGCCCCATAAGCACACCACAGCTAAGGCCCACACTGCACTCCAACCCCTGTTCTGCTACTGTAGGCACACATTTCTCATGGGACTAATTTGTAAATATCCTCTCCTTTGCTCCCAAGCAATACAATCGAGACCAAAGTTCACAGGATCTGGCCTGCAGGCCCAGTCCCCAGGCCCAAAATATTAATCCCAGACCATACCAGGAAGAAGGATACTGGTCCCAAGTCTCTCAGAGGGTGCCCAATATGGTTCAATGTTCTTCCACCTGGGTTGTGTTCTGCTTTGCTTTAGTTACTAGCAAGTAGCACCAGAGAGGGCCAGCAGGCAGGGATCTCACAGTCTGAGCGTGCCTCACTCTGCTGCAGGGCCCTAAAATTCAAAGTCTGTGCCTCATTCTCTGTGGAAGCCTCCATGTTATAGCTTAATTGTCTTTCTCAGCAGCCCCAAGTCGGGGAGTGGAAGGGGCAGAGTCTATGTGGAGGAAAGTCTACCCTCTGGTCGTCTCTAACCCTCTCTCTGGAATGATGAGGCTCTGGAGTCACCTGGGACCCACTAGACCTCTGTGGCTCCTGCAGTATGGGCTGGATTTGGGATATATCTGTGTGGGGATGAGCAAGAACCAAGACAGAACCTGAGGGTAGAGCCCCCTGAGGAGGACAATGGCAACTGGTGGGCAGAGAAGCAATATGGTGCTCGTCATCTGACTTGGGTCTATGGGGCATGAGGTGCCCTGGGGAGGCTGGGAGTCTGGTGCTCTGTCTTCACGAAGCTCTCAGCTCACTGGTGGTAGCACACTCTGGGCTTGGATGGGCAGAAAGTCTCTCCAGCAGCTCAGGAGCCCACCAGCAGTCCAAGATGTGGGGGAGGGGTATGCTATATACTCCACCTATGCTTTTCACTGGTCTCTGAGCCTCTCTGGGCTTTATCACTGTCAATGCCTTTCTCCTTCCTGTTCTGCTCCACAACCTATTCCCATGGAGTCTCCTGTAGGTTCAGGCACCCTTCCTTCAGACCTTATTGGGATCCACGTTTTTCAGTCTGTTTTTTCTATTTCATCTAAAACTTCTCCTTCTTATAGAGATGCTCTGGCTGGTGGTGTCTTTAGTCCACCATCTTGCTTGCATATGGGCCTAAAGCTTCGGAGTCTACCATCTTGTTAACATTGGCCTGTATTTCATTTGTTTTTATTGCCAAATAGTATTCCATTATATGGATATGTCACATTTTATTGATCCATTAATGAGGTGATGGACATTTGGATTGTTTCCACTTTTTGGTTATTAAAAAATAATGCTGCCAGAAAAATGGCGGAGTAGAGGTAACTCTCCAGACTTCTTCTCCCAGAGAAGGAGACACAGATTTTGGTCTCCTATGCGCGAGTGGATCTCCCCACTACAAGGACAGCGTTGAGAATCCACAGAGTAGCAACGTGGAACTCTCATAAAAAGATAAACAAGGTGATCAGGAAATAATATCATGTTCTCTGGAGAGTGCAAAGCAAACAATAGGGCACGTGGGAGGGTGCCGGCCCACTGGGCCAGGTGGTGAAGTGGGATCAGACCCACAGGAGAACTCCTTGCTTCCCCATTGACCTCAACACCCACCCAGCCAGAGACCTGTCTGAAACTGGTGCGAAATCACAACAGAAGAAGAGGGTGCTGGAAGGTGTGGTTGATGGTGAAAGGCAGCAGTGTGGTCCCCTCTGAGCTCCATGCCAGGGATGGCTCCAAGATGGGAGGAAACTGATCTGTGCAGACCGGGGAGGCAGTTAGAGGTCTCGGCTCTGGTAACCAGCGAGACTAAGTGGGGGCTCTAAGTTGGAATTGCCCTGGGCAAATAAAACTGCACAGGGTGGGTCAGTAAATGCGTGGGCTCCCACTGAACAGGCAGTCAGGCAGGCGGCATGGAGGAACCTACGGGGCGCCCTATTGACCCAGGTCCCTAACCTGGCACTGGCTGCACCCTAATCAGTCACCCCCAGTACTGGTGCCCTAAGAGTGGGCTAGCGATTGTCATTGAGGGGGTCCACAGCCCAGCCATCAGCAGTCAAGTCCCCTGCCCCAACCCAGCTAGAGACTCCCCTGGCAAATCCTGCCCCCACACAATCTGCGATTGGCTCGTCAGGCCTGGTTCCATCAAGGATCTACTGAGAAGTCTAGAAGCCAGGAGTTACAGCCACTGGGGTGCAGGGCATGCAGGGCAGACTGGGGAGATACAGCCTCCCATCAGCCCCCATCTCTCTTGCCCAAAGTGGTAGGCTCCACCCCTGCAGGCAGGGCGAGACAAGAAAACCCACTTTCCCCAAAAGCTACCCCTGTCAAGGGAACCTTCCAAGTGTAGTGGAAGAGCTCCCCTCAGTGGTAGATCAAGAAACTACAAAAAGTAGATGACTGAGCTCTAGCAATCGACCCAGATGGGGAGTGCCCAACGCAATTCAAAAAATCAAGCCGAAAATACTCCCCCTAGGAGATACACCAGCTCTCAAGAAATGGAGACTGAACAAACCCAAACACTAAAATGACAGAAGAAGAATTCCAAAATTGGATTGTAAAAAAGCTCAATGAAATGCAAGAAAAAATGGATAACTAACACAAAGAAACTACAAAGAAGATACAAGAATTGGAACAAAGATTCACTAAGGAGATTGACATCTTGAAGAAGAATCAATCAGACATCCTCGATATGAAGAATTTATTCAGGGAAATTCAAAACATAGTGCAAAGTCTCGAAAATAGACTTTCTTCTGTTTGGATGGACCAAAGAGAAGAAAGAATCTCAGAGCTGGAAGACAACTCATTCAAATGAAATAAGTTAATCACAGAGTTAGAGCAGAAAAATAAGAGACACGAGCAGAGCTTACAAGAATTGTGAGATTATACAAAGAAAAATACCACTGGGTCCACTGGATTCTGGAGAAGGAGGAAGAAAAAACCCAAGGGTTAGATAAGCTTTTTGAAGAAATAATCATGGAAAACTTCACAGGTCTAACCAGTAACCTAGAATTAGAAATACAAGAGGCCAAAAGGACTCCTGGCAGACACAATGCAAACAGGAAAACACCACGCCATGTAGTCATCAGACTGACCAAAATATCAACAAAAGAGACCCTCCTACAAGCTGTAAGGCGAAAGAAGCAAGTTACATACAAAGGAAAACTGATACGAATAACTCCAGATTTCTCAATGGAAACAATGCAAGCAATGAGGGCGTGGAGACACACTCTCACTCTTTTAAAACAAAATAATGCCCAGCCTAGAATCCTGCACCATGCAAAACTAAGCTTCATATATGAAGGAGAAATAAACACATTCTCAGATAAGCAAAGTCTCAGAGAATTCACCAAGACAAGACCAGCCCTACAAGAAGTACTCAAAACAGTGTTACACAAGGAACACCATAATAAAAACTCACGAATATAAAAACAACCAAAACCCAAAGATTAAAGGCCTTATAATACAATGGCTCAAGAGAGAAATAAATGCAACAATATCCAACCAAAGACAATGAACAGTGATCTACCTTACTATCAGTTCTCTCAATAAATAAATGTGAATAAATGTGAATGGCTTAAACTGTCCACTCAAGAGACATAGGCTGGCTGAATGGATAAGAAAATACAGGCCAAATATATGCTGTCTTCAGGAAACACATCTAACTTCCAAGGATGCATATAGACTAAAAATAAAAGGGTGGAGATCAGTATTCAAAGCAAGTAGAAGCCAAGAAAAGACTGGTGTGGCAGTTATAATTTCATACGAATTAGTTTTTAAACGAACAAACGTAGTGAGGCCAAGATGGTTATTATATAATGGTGAAGGGCACAGTTCAACTAGAAGAGATAACAATTTTAAATATCTATGCACCCAACTTAGGTGCACCCAGATTCATAAAGCAAACTTACTGGATCTAAACAAATTGATTAATAGCAACTTCATAATCACCGGAGATATCAACACCCCACTGACGGCACAAGACACATCCTCCAAACAGAAAATTAATAAAGAAATAACGGACTTAAACAAAACTCTAGAACAATTGGGTCTGAATGACATTTACAGGACATTCTACCCAAAATCTGCTGAATATACATTCTCATCAACTCACGGGACATTCTCTAAGATTGACCATATCCTAGGACACAAAGTAAACCTGAAGAAATTTAAAAAAATAGAAATCATACCTTGTATCTTCTCAGATCACAGTGGAATAAAAGTAGAAATCAATCCTAAAAGACTCACAATTCTACACAAAAACGTGGAAATTAAACAACCTCCTACTAAATGATTACTTCATAAATGAAGAAATCAAGATGGAAATAAAAAAATTCTATGAACAAAATGACAATGGAGAGGCAAGTTATCAAATCCTCTGGGACAAAGCTAAAGCAGTTCTGAGAGGAAAGTTTATTTTCATAAATGCCTATAACCAAAAGCCAAAAAGATCACAAATAGACAATCTAATGAAACAACTCAAAGAACTGGAAAAAGAAGAACAGATCAACCCTAAACTCAGCAGAAGAAGTGAAATAAACAAGATTAAATCAGAACTAAACGAAATGCTATTCAGGAGATTAATAAAACAAAAAGTTGGTTCTTTGAAAAAATAAACAAAATTGACATGCCATTGGCTAGGCTAATGAAAAGCAGAAAAGAGAAATCTTTAATAAGCTCCATCAGGAACAAAAAAGGAGATATCACAACTGATCCAAAGGAAAAACAAGATATAATTTATGAATACTACAAAATCTTTATGCACACAAACTGGAAAATGTGGAGGAAATGGACAAATTTCTAGAAACACACAGCATCCATAGCCTCAACCAGGAAGAAATAGATTTCCTGAACAGACCAATCTCAACAGCTGAAATAGAAACAGCAATTAAAAATCTCCCTAAAAAGAAAAGTCCCGGTCCAGATGGTTTCACATCCGAATTTTACCACACTTACAAAGAAGAACTAGTACCTATCTTGCAGAAATTATTACACAACATTGAGAGGAATGGAAACTTCCCTGACACCTTTTATGAAGCAAATATTACTCTGATACCAAAACCATGAAAGGATGCAACAAAAAAATAAAACTACACACCAATATCCCTAATGAATATAGATGCAACATTTTGAACAAAATCCTAGCTAACCGAATCCAGACGTTTATCAAAAAAAAATAATCCATCAAGACTAAGTGGGCTTCATCCGAGGGATACAGGGATGATTCAACACAGGTAAATCTATAAATGCAATTCACCACATAAACAGAAGCAAAAACAAAGACCACATGATTCTTTCAATAGATGCAGAAAAAGCTTTTGACAAAATTCAACACCCCTTCATGATACAAACACTTAATAAAATAGACATAGAAGGAACATACCTAAAACTGATACAAGCCATATATGACAGACCCATAGCCAACATCATACTGAATGGGGAAAAATTGAAAGCATTCCCACTTAGAACTGGAACCAGACAAGGCTGCCCACTATCTCCAATTCTATTCAACATAGTGCTGGAAGTCCTGGCTACAGCAATCAGGCAGGAAAGTGGAATTAAAGGTATCCAAATAGGAGTAGAAGAGATCAAATTTCCACTGTTTGCTGATGATATGATATTATATTTAGAAAACCCCAAGGATTCAACCAAAAATCTCATGGAACTGATCAATGAATTTAGTAAGTCTCAGGATACAAAATCAATACTCAGAAATCAGAGGCATTCATATATGCCAACAACAATCAAATTGAGAACCATATCAAAGACTCAATATCCTTCACAATAGCAACAAAGAAATTAAAGTACCTAGGAATATACTTAACCAAGGACGTAAAAGACCTCTTCAGGGAGAACTATGAAACAATGAGGAAGGAAATAGCAAAAGATGTAAACAGATGGAAATCCATATCATGCTCATGGGTCGGCAGACTCAAGAACATTAAAATGTCTATACTACCCAAACTGATCTACAGATTCAATGCAATACCTATTAAAATCCCATCAGCATTCTTCACAGATATAGAAAAAATAATTTTATGCTTCCTATGGAATCAAAGAAGACCCCGAATATCAAAAGCAATCCTAAGCAACAAGAACAAAATGGGAGGTATCAATATGCCAGATATCAAACTATACTACAAAGCTGCAGTAATTAAATCAATCTGGTATTAGCACAAAAATGGGAATATTGACCAGTGGAACAGACCTGAGAACCCTGATATAAAACCATCCTCATATAGCCATCTAAATTGGACAAAACAGACAAAACAATACACTGGGGAAAAGAATCCCTTTTCAATAAATGGTGTTGGGAAAACTGGATAGTCACTTGTAGAAGACTAAAGCAGGATCCACACCTCTCACCTCTCACAAAAATCAACTCAGGCTGGATAACAGACTTAAACCTAAGGTATGAAACTATTAGAATTCTAGAGGAAAATGTTGGAAACACTCTCCTAGACATCGGCCTAGGCAAAGAGTTTATGAAGAAGTCCCCAAAGGCAATCACAGCAGCAACAAAAATAAATAAATTGGACACGATCAAACTACAAAGCTTCTGCACAGCCAAAGAAACAGTCATGAAAGTAAACAGACAACCTACAGAATGGGAGAACATTTTTGCATCCTATTCATCTGATAAGGGGCTGATAACTAGAATCTACTTAGAACTCATGAAACTCAGCAAGAAAAAAATTAAATAACCCTATTAAAAAGTGGGCAAAGGACTTGAACAGAAACTTTTCTAAAAAAGACAGAAGAATGGCCAACAAACATATGAAAAAATGCTCAACATCTCTAATCATCAGGGAAATGCAAATCAAAACCACAATGAGATATCACTTAACTCCAGTGAGAATGGCCTTCATCGAAGTCTCTAAACAATAAATGCTGGCATGGTTGTGGAGAGAGAGGAACACTCCTACACTGCTGGTGGGACTGCAAACTAGTTCAACCTCTATGGAAAGCAATATGGAGATACCTTAAAGTGGTACAAGTGGATTTACCATTTGATCCAGCAATCCCATTACTGGGCATCTACCCAAAAGATCCAATGACACTCTACAAAAAAGACACCTGCACTTGAATGTTTATAGCAGCACAATTCATAATTGCAAGGCTGTGGAAACAGCCCAATTGCCCATCAATCCAAAAATGGATTAATAAAATGTGGTATATTTATACCATGGAGTACTATTCAGCTCTAAGAAACAACGATGACATAGCACATCTTATATTTTCCTGGTTAGAGCTGGAACCCATACTACTAAGTGAAGTATCCCTAGAATGGAAAAACAAGCACCACATATACTCACCAGCAAACTGGTATTAACTTAGCAGCACCTAAGTGGACACATAGGAACTACAGTAATTGGGTATTGGGCAGGTGGGAGGGGGGAGGGGTGTGGGTATATACATACATAATGAGTGAGATGTGCACCATCTGGGGGTGGTCACGCTGGAAACTCAGACTTGTGGGGGAAGGGGGAAAAGGGCATTTTTTGAAACCTTAAAATTTGTACCCCCTTCATATGCTGAAATAAAGAAGAAATAATGCTATTACTAATATTTATATTGAAGGTTTTGTGTGGATATATATTTTTATTTTTGTTGGGTATATATCATGGAGTGAAATTGGTGGGTCATATGGTAACTTTATTTTTAGCAATCTTAACCTTTTGAGGAACTGCCAAACTCTTTTCCAATGCTGCTATACCATTGTATATTCTCATTAGGCAAAGAGTGGAATTTATTTTGCTCTTAAGTTATCTATACACATACACATAGGAAACAATGGTGAGACTGGGAGGTATGGATTTACTTTTACTTAAATGCTAGGTTTTAATGGTAGTAAAACTGCCTATATGGTCCATTTGCAGGCTCTAAAAATGATGTAGCATAGCAAATAACAAAGAAAGAACATGCACAAGTAATATGAAATCACCTGACCTTTTTGGAAAAGCATTGTAAGTCAGAAAATATGAAGTAGTAACTCATGTGATTCCCTTTCTTTTTATTTTCAACATCAAAAAAGAGATAATAGAACGTGATGGAAAAATACAACAATGAAAATTAGAAACTTTGTGTTCTAATCTTAGTTCTGCTGTCAAATCAATATGTGATCTTAGAAAAGTCACTCTGAGTCTTGTTTCCCCATTTATAAAATGGACAGAGTTGGACTAGAATATCTGTCTGAAAAATCCAGCTCTAAAGTCTATGATTCTAATTTCTTATTTAGTTTTTTTTACGATATGTTTATTTGTTGCTATGTGCCAAGAAAGATGTTTGCACATGAATTTTAGAATATAGAGGAGCTTATTGATTTACAACATTAAAACAGCTTGAAATATTGGAGTAGTCATTACTAATGAGAAGACAAGCAAGGCTAAAATGGCTGTATATTGGCTGTTCACAACTTGGATTAGGGCAGGATGTGGAAGGAGGGATGTGTTAACAGTTGGAAAGAAAATGCCAATCAGAGTAGAATTTAATTATTTTATGGAGGTACTCCAGGTCCAAAAACTGTGTCTCCCTTACATGAGTATTGTTCCATATTATTTCCAAATGCTTCCAATTTGTATTAGTAACCTCCTCTGAAATTGAAAACAATCCAACTTTGAAGGATTTGGCATCTTTTTGCTATGAAAGTCTTGCCCTGTTCTACTAAGAACAGTTCAGTAAATGCATTAGAAATATCATGAAGTCATTGAGATGGGAGGAAACCTCTCTTACATGCCATCATTGCCAAAACCCTCTGGATAAGCTCCACACAGCTATGTTGAGTGTATTAAGAATGTGGAATGTCTTTCATATTCATAACTAAGTCAATACTACTGCCATTTCTCAGTTGTCACAATGTGAAACTGCAAAGCAAAATAACATTAATATTTCATTTATCTTGATTTTCATATAATATATTTTATAATTTACCTTAATTTTATATTGCCTTATTTAAAATTTATTGCATCTAATCAAGTCATTTTTTTCAAGTTATCTTTTAAAGGAAGCATTTGAACTTACTCTTACCTTGAAAGTAAAGATTGAATTTTTCAGTGAAGACTCATAAATATAACCTGAATAAACTATTGGGACCTGCAATTAATCAAGATAACAGAACTAGGCAAATTGAAGGAGGCTGGAGAAAAGTATCAGAGATAACTGTGAAGAGCTACTCATCTGGAAAACATTCACTGAAATAAGTTTTATAAACAACCCAAATCTATCACACGCATGTTCCCTCATGTGTCATATGGATATTTAAGAAAACTGAAATTCTAAAATGCTAAGCATGCTCAGGAATCACCCTATCAAAAGGGGAGATCAGAACATTTGGTGGTTTTGAATATACAATGAATAATCATATTCAGAGAGGGGATTAATATATGATTATTCCATAATGGACCATAAATGTAGACACTCAAAAGATAAAAGTTGAAGAAAATATTTCATGAAACTATACTTGTAACATTTTTTAGAGTGACTATTGAGTCAAATAATACAATCTCAGAGCTGGAAAGAACTCCTAAGGATATATCTATTAGCCTTGCTAAGCATTACTCTTATCTAACCAGATAACAAGAAATTATACTTTGCTAGAAATGCCCTACAAATAAGGTAGTTCTTAAGGCAGAAAATGTATTGTGGCTATTGAGCACACATACCTTGGAATTAAAAAAACCCCAAACTTCTTTTTTAAGGTATTCAATTAAACATAATGACATAAATTGGTTGAATGTGAAAAGATGAAAAAGATGTAATATGGACATAGTAAATATTCCAATACTTAATTAATAAATGGAAAGCGGAAAACCCACAGAAAATAAAACAAACAAATGAAAATGAATTAGCCATTTTCCTAAATGTCAAATTACCAAAAATATTTTTCTATTCTTATTTTTCCCTCTCTGGCATTTGATAATAACAATCACCACTTTTTTAAGAAGTGCCCCCCTCGTTCAGCTTCTTTGGGTTTAAAGGTAGAGAAATAATAAAATATTTATGATAGAATTTAGTTAGAACTTTGGAAAAAAGATGATTGAGAGGTAGAACCTATTTTCATAGGCTCTCATCTTCTAGAAGATAACCCAGGAAATAGATATACATATAGATATAGATATAACCCAGGAAATAGATATAACCCAGGAAATAAATATTTTGTAATAAATATGTTCCAAATGAGTGATAAAATGGTTAATTTCTTTTTGCTTTTCTCATATTTCTATGAATCTCTTCTAATTGTTTAGTTTTGATATTTTACTATCAAAACTATCTCTGGAAAAGAGTTGAACACACATATAAAACTTAGCTTAAAATTATTATATGGTAATGAAAAATAAAAAACAGCACAGATTAAAAATATGCAGACAAAACATCATGACAGAAAACTTAATGCAATGTAAATGGAAATAATGTTCTGCTCTGTACATTGTTTTGAGACTTACAGACTCACTATATTTTAAACCTTTTAAAATACAAGATAAAAAGTGGTAAGAGGTTACAATCAGTTTAGTTTCAAATGGTATTACAATATACTTTATTACTTTTAAGTTACTGCTAATAAATATAGCATTTAAGCATAAGTTACAAAGTCATATGTAATAAAAATATTTTCACAAAATCTAGAGCCAAGATGGCTGACTAGAGAAAGCTTGTCAGACCATTCTGGCAGAAGAGTTGAGGGTTAGACTGAGGAGAGGGAAGAGTGATTACAGCTCATAAGTAGACCACAGGGACAGACAACAAGGGAGTCCAGGGACACCACGAAGAGGAACTGTGAGGGTGAGAGAGAGGAAGATAGAAAGGAGAAATCAGCATTGTGAACTAAATCCAGGGAGTTCTGGAGCTCAGTGAAAGGGATAAGGGGTCTTCCCCATCCCCACCCAGATGTCTCAGACCACCAGCGAGACACAGGGGTCGCAGCCCATGGGAGAGTCCCACAAGGGACCAGAGGGCCAGCATCCCTGCATGTGGATGCCTCCTGCTTTGCACTTTCTCCACTTCTGGCATCCCCAAAAGTAATTTTTTTTACTTTATTATTTTTTTACTTTTTTCATGGATTGATGTTACTGGACCTTCAGACCCAAAAGTAATTTTGACTCAGGCTGGCTTGTAGCCATAGCAGCTGCCAAAGTGCTTGTGCTGAGAGATGTAGCTACCCGAAAAGCCCTGGTTGCCCCAGGACACAGAGTGGTGCAACCAGGGCCTGAGACCACAGCCCCTCCTTCAACCGTAGCAACCACTAGAGTTCTCTGTGCTGAAGGAACCACTTTCAGCACTGTGGGTGCGTTTCCACCTGAGCTAGTGGACAGCTGCAGTTTGCGATCTTCTTGCCCACAGACATTTGGCAGGTTCATCTACCAATGGCGCAGACAGCGGAGCAAGGGAAACATAGGGGAAAGGTCCCAGCTCCAGGGTTGGTGGGCAAGAGAGAACCCTTATGTATTGGAAGGGTGTGGAGGAGCATAGGAGAACAGGAGGCTGTGTGCCCCATCCCCCACCCGGTGCTGAAGAACAGCCACACCAGAGTAGGCTGCAGCACTGAGATTGAATTTGCATAAGCCCTGGTTCCCATGGTAACCAAATGCCTTAAGTGCTGCAGGCTGAGTCTGAACAGCTGCTCCTCCCTCCACTCACTTAAATACAGAGAGAAGCTGGTTCCAAGAGATGCCATTACTCCCCTGGTGGGAGCCTCCCCTAGTGGAGAGCTCTGCAAATAGGCCCACCCGCCTCACTTTGGGGTCTAGTGGAAAAGGGGTGCACAATTGGAGATCACCCTATCCACGAGCATCACGTGGAGACGAATGCCAGAAGGCAAGACATACGAACTGTGAGGAAGCTCCAGAGCCTGTCTTGGGTGGACAAGGAACACACGTGGACCAATCAGAGGGGAAGTGCCCAGGGTTGTGGAAAGACAGAAAAAGCCTGGCTAGAGGCCTCAGCAATTACATGATTAGGCCCTGCCCATCAGTAGCAGCCCGGCTCCAGGCTTGGAAAGATAGCCCTGAACTCTATATAACTGGCTCCCTCTAGTGGCTGGATAAGCAAATTCTGAGCCACACACCCAAGATCCTGCACCAGAGCTACAATCTATTTTGCTCCTCCCCCTGATTCAGGGGACAGCACGGTCCAAGCAACCCCTGGGACCTACAAGGCCCCTCCCAAAGCTTGGGGCATTCATATACCTCACCCTGGGAACCAGAGCCAACCACAGGCACAATAGATTACCTCAGCAACTGGCTCCTTCACACAAACTAAAATCAATAACAGCAGGAATAACCACATAGCTACACAAAGTGCCTTCCAGCTCATGCTATTAGGGAGCAGTGGATTCATACCCACAAGTACAATACACCAGCTCAGAACTTAAACCGGGGGAAAAAAACTAAACTCCATGGAAAAGAGGTGAAGACAATAGATCAAAGTAACCCAAGAGGTACATCAAACCTATTAAAACACTTCAAAGGCAATTAAGGATCAGTGCTCCTCTCCCCATAACGCTCAGAGAACAATTCTTGGGGACACAGAGGCAGGTTCATAAACCACCCCTAAGACACCCAGCTCTTGACCAAGAAGCCATATGAGAAGGAATCAGTGAAAGAATCCCGGAAACATGAAAAATCAGAGTTAAAGACCCCTCAAAAGAAATCAATGGGTCCTAAGCAATCGGCACTGATCTAAACAAAATGATTAACATGATAGATTAAGAACTTCAAATATAGATAGTAAGAAAGCTAAATGAAATACAAGAGAAAAGAGAAATACAACAAGGAAACCACAGAAACCATGCAGGAATTGAATGAAAAATTCTGTAAAGAAATCAAATAATTGATGAGAGAGAGACAAGATGGCAGACAATAAATGCCTCCAGCCAGACTGTCTCTGTAAGAAGGAGAAATTTTACATGAATAGAAAAAAAGTAACCAGACAAACAGATCAGATGAAGGTTGGAAGGAAGGGTGCCTGAACCTAAAAGGAGACTTCACGGGAAGAGGTTGCAGAGCAGAACTGGAAGGAGGAAGGCATTGGTGGGAATTCAGCCCTGAGTGGTTTGGAGACCAGTGAGAAAGGTGGATGGAGTGCTTAAAATTCCCCCACCCTTCACCATTGCATCTTGAATAGTTGGTGGGGTCCTGAGCTGCTGGACAGACTTGCTGACACCAGCCCAGAGGCTGCTGCTGCCAGTAAGCAGAGAGCCACTTGCAGACATGGCACCAGGCTCTCAGCTCTCTCAGTGTGCCTTCTGCCCCACAGACCTGAGCCATTCGGCAGGTGCCATATTGCTTCTCTACCCACTGGCTGCCTTTGTCTTCCTGGGGTTGCGGCCTCAACTCCTCATGATCTATCTTTCTCATCTGCACACAGACATTTCCCAACTCTCTCCCAGATTGCAGGAGCCACAGGATCCAGAGGGTCGTGCAAGATATGTGGGACTCCAGAGCCTTGTCATTCTGGGAGGAATGCCTCCCAGAGAGAGGGTCAGAGAGTACCAGTGTGCAGCCCTTCCTACACCTAGTCCTTCATTGTCCCACTCCCTTCTCCTACCTGCAGCTGCTGAGAGAGATATTTAGCTACCACCCATACACATCCACAGGGAATGGGGCTCAAACCTTTTGTTTTGGGACCCTACAGTGGACTAAGGGGTACACGGACTGTGAGCTCCCTATCTTCCAGCCCTTCCTGGTGCTGCTAGCCTGGTGACTCCAGCAGAGTTGGGCAAATATTGAGGTAAAGGGACACTCATTCAGATTAGGTACACCGTGGGTTACTTAGGACCAGCATTCATTCATTATGCTGGCATGGTCAGGGATTCATCTCCAAGCCTAGGGACAGGCTTCCAAGCCAGATCCTATACACCCAGGTCTAATCACGTTGCCCAGGCAAAGAAGGTATATTTGTGAATTAGTCTACTGAAGTGTGTGTGTGCCTTCAGGGGAAGATCAGAATGGGTCCTAGCTGCAGTGTGCTCCAGGGGCACACATCTTCCCATGGGAAGGCCGTACTCCCAACTCAGGCTCTGATCCTGGGCAGGGAACATCCCAGCCCACATCACAGTCATGGATGAGCTCAGTTGGCTTGAAGTCTGCCTGCCAGCAGAGGCTTGAGAAAAAACATAGAATAGGGGAGGGTAGAAAGGAGCGAGGCCTACTCCAGACTGCCAGACTGTGGGTTGCAGACAGCCCCAACTCCACACACATACTTTCTCCTTTGCCAGGGTCACTTCAGTGCTCACTAAATGCTTTGCTCAGAGGTAAGTAACAGACCTTTGACCCATGCTAAAAGCATTTTTGGAGCTAGAGGGCAGGCTTACCCAATCCATCCCTGCCAAGGTTCACTCCCACACCAGCCCCTGATGAGGTGGCTAATAAGGACACATCTAGAAGTCCCAGAGCCTAGCCCACCACCTAAGGCACTACAGTGATTCTCCAGAGAAATTAGAGCTGGTCACAGAAACCAGAAACAGCATTACAGCTTGTTCCTCCCAATAAGTGCTACCTACTGACAAGCAGGTCAATTTGCACTCCCTTTTACTGAATTTACTAACTCATTATACATGGTGTGGTCGATTCTCACCCACAAGCACCACCTACTGACTCAGAGACTAAAATACATGTGTGATTATCTAAAAAAAAAATTCAAAGTAAGAAGCAGCAGCTGTTCTGGATGGAAAAGAATCACTGAAAAAAACTCCCGAAGTATGAAGAATCAAATGAAAAAGACACCCCCAGAAGGAAACACCATCTCTCCTGCAATGGATACCAACCAAAAACAGAACTCTGAAATAACAAATGAAGAATTTCAAACCTGGACTGTAATAAAACACAGTGAAAGACAAGATAAAATGGATACTCAACACAAAGGAACCAGAAAAAAAAAATGGAAGAAAAATTCACTAAATGAATGGAAAGATTAAAGAGAAATCAAGCAGAACTTCTGGAAATGAAAAATTTATTCAAGGAATTACAAAACACAGTGGAGAGCCTCAAGAATAGGGTAGATTGAGCAGAAGAAAGAATTTCAGGGATTGAAGATAACACATTTTAAATAAATAAGTCAGTCACAGAGACAGAGTAAAGAAATAAGAGAAAAGACCAAAACCTAATAGAAATATGGGATTATATGAATAGGACTAAAATAAGAATTATATGCATCCCTGAGGGTGAAGAAGAAAATACACAAGGCTTGGATAAACTATTTGAGAATATAATGGAAGAAAATTTCTTTGGCTTGCTAGAGATCTACATATCCAGGTACAAGAAGCTAAAATGACTCCTGGGAGACTTATTGCAAACAGTAAGACACCAATAAATTTAGTCATCATACTGGAAAAAATAACCATGAAGGAGGCCCTCAGAAGATCCAAAAGGTGATAGCAGCAGGTAACCTACAAAGAAAAGCAAGTCAGAGTAACTGCAGACTTCTCAACTCAGTCCTTACAAGCCAGAAGGCACTAGGGCCCCATTCTCCAGCTCCTCAAACAGAATAATGCCCAGTCTAGAATTTTGCATTCTGCAAAACTATGTTTCTTAAATGAAGGAGAAATAAAGACCTTCTCAGACAAGCAAAGACTGAGAGAAATTATCAAGGCAAGAGTTGCCCTCCAGGAAGTACTCAGGAGAGTATTACACGTGGATCAGCACAATAGATACTCACTAGTGTAAAATCATAGAAATGCTAAAGGTCAAAGGCCAGATACCACATGGTCAAGAGAAAAAAACAAAGCAACAAAGTTCAACTCAAAATAATTCACAGAAATCTGCCCCACTTATCAATTCTTTTAATAAATGTGAATGGCTTGAACCGCCCACTGATGAGAAATAGGCTGGCTAATTGGATAAATACACAAAAGCCAAGTATCTGCTGTCTTTACAAAACACACCAAACACACAAAGATGCATACAGACTCAAGGTGAAGGGATGGAAAACAACATTCCAAGTAAATGAGAACCAAATGAAAGCTGATACAGCATTTCTCATATCAGATAATTTAGTCTTCAAATCAGAAAAAGTAATGAAAGAAAAAGATGGTCACTATGTAATGGTGAAGGGTAAAATTCAACAAGAAGACATAACAATTGTAAATATTTATGCCCCTAACTCAGGTATACCCAAATTCATTAAGCAAAACCTACTTGATCTAAACAAAATAATAAACAAAAGCACAGTAATAGCTGGAGACTTCAACACCCCATTGCAGAACAGGACAGATCCTCTAAACAGAAATTAAACAAAGAAACGATGGAATAAAATAGAACTCTAGAAAAAATGGGCCTGAAAGTCATTTACAGAGTAGTCTACTCAAAAACCACTGAATGTACATTAGCATCAGCTAATGGGACATTCTCTAAGATAAATCATATCCTAGGCTACAAAGCCTGTCTCAACAAATTTTTTAAAAAAAGAAATTATATCATGCATTTTCTCAGACTATAGTGAAATAAAAGTAGAAATCAACTTCAACACAAACTCTCATCTCTACACAAAGTCATGGAAACTAAACAAACCTGCTGAAAAATTATTGGGTTATAGAGGAAATTAAGATGGAAATAAAAAGATTCCTTGAACTAAATGATAAAGGAGACACAAGTTATCAAAATCTGTGGGACACAGATAAAGCAGTCTTGAGAGGAAAATTTATATCTATAAATGTCTATATAAAAAAGACAGAAAGATCACAAATCAACAAAGTAATGAATCATCTGAAAGAACTGGAAAATGATAAACAATCCAACACCAAACCCAGCAGAAGAAAATAAAAAACAAAGATTAAAGCACAACTAAATTAAATCAATAACAAAAAAACTATATGGAAGATTAATCAAACAAAAAGTTTGTTCTATGAAAAGATAAAAAAAAAAAAATTGGCACACGTCTTGCTTGATTAACCAGAAGCAGAAAAGAAAACACTCTAATAAGCTCCATCAGGAATGAAAAAGGTGACATGACAACTGATACCACAGAAATGCAAAATATCATCTATGAATACTATAAAAACCTCTATGCACATAAACTTGAAAACATGGAAGAAATGTACAAATTCTTAGAAACACACAGCCTCTATAGGCTAAACTAGGAAGAAACAGAATTCCTGAACAGACCAATATCAAGTACCAAAATTGAAGCAACAATAAAAAACCTTCCTAAACAGAAATGTCCCGGACTAGATGCTTTCACACACAAATTCTACCAGACCAAAAAGAAGAATTGGCACCTATTCTGCATAAATTATTCCACAACACTGAGAGGGAAGGAATCCTCCCCAACAGGTTTTATGAAGGCAAAATCAACCTGATACCAAAACCAGGAAAGGACAAAACAAAAGAAGAAATCTCCAGATCAATATCCCTTATGAATGTGGACACAAAATTTCTCAGCAAAAGTCCTAGCAATCTGAATTCAGGTGCTTATCAAAAAAATAATCCATCATGACCAAGTGGGCTTCATCCCTGACATGCAGGGATGGTTCAACATATGCAGATTTATAAATATAATTCAACACATAAATATAAGTAAAAATAAAGACCATATGATGCACTCAATAGACATAGAAAAAGCATTCAACAAAATTCAGCACCCTTTTATGATAAGAACACTTAACAAAATAGTCAAGGAAAAGCCTTACCTAAAAATGATACAAGCCATATATAACAAACCCACAGCCAACATCATACTGAACAGGGAAAAACTGAAAGAATTCTTGCTTAGAACTGAAACCAGACAGGGTTGTGCTCTATCACCACTTCTATTCAACATAATGGTGGAAATTCTAGCCAGAGAAATCAGACAAGAGAAGAAAATCAAGGGAATCCATATGGGAGCAGTAGAGGTCAAACTGTCGCTCATTGCTGACAATATGATTTTATGCCTAGAAAACCCCAAAGATTCTGCCATGAGACTACTGGAATTGATAAACAAATTCAGCAAGGTCTCAGATTACAAAATCAATGTACAGAAATCAGTAGCCATATGCCATATGCCAACAGTCAAACTATACCCCACACAATAGCAACAAAGTAAAAAAAAAATACCTAGGAATATATTTAACAAAGGAGATGAACTACCTCTATAGGGAGAACTAGAAACACTTAGGAAGGCAATAGCAAAGAAAATAAACAGGTGGAAAACCATATCGTGCCCATGTGTTGGCAGAACCAACATTATTAAAATGTCTATACACCCCAAAGTGATCTACAGATTCAAGGCTATCCATATTAAAATACCAACATCATTTTTGATGATCTAGAAAAAGTAATTCTATGCTTCATATGGAACCAGAGAAGACCCCATATAACAAAAGCAACCTTAAGCAAACAGAACAAATTGGGAGGCATCAATTAATCAGACTTTGAGCTATAATACAAGGCTATAGTAAATAAAATAACATGGTATTGACTCAAGAACAGAGACATAGATGAATTGAACAGAACTGAGAATCCAGATATATAACCATCCTAATATAGCCATCTAATTTTGACAAAGCAGACAAAACCATACACTGAGGAAAAGAATCCTTATTCAATAAATGGTGCAGGGAAAACTGAATAGCCACATGTAGAAGAGTGAAACAGGATCCATACCTCTCACTTCTCACAAAAATCAACACATGGTGGATAACAGACTTAAATTTAAGGCATGAAACTATAAGAACTCTAGAACAGTCGTCAGGAAAATCAACAAGAAAAATTAAACAACCCCATGAAAAACTAGGCAAAGGGCATGAACAGAAACTTTTCAAAAGAAGACACACTAATGGCCAACAAACATATGAAAAAATACTCAAAATCTCTAATCATCAGGGAAATATAAATCAAAAGCACGAGTTATCACTTAATCACTTAATTCCAGTTATCACTTAAGTCCCCAAACAATAAATGTTGGCATGAATACAGAGAGATAGGAACACTCATACACTGCTGGTGGGACTGCAAACTAGTACAACCTCTGTGGAAAGTAATATGGAGACATCTCAAAGAGGTGCATGTAGAACTACCATTTGATCCAGCAATCCCATTACTGGGCATCTATCCAAAGGAAAACAAGACATTCTATAAAAAATATATTTGTACTGCAGTGCAATTCACTATTGCAAAGATGTGGAAACAACCCAAGTGTCCATCAGTACATGAGTGGATTAATAAAATGTGGTATATGTATACCATAGAGTTTTACTCCACCACAACAAACAATGGTGATCCAGCACCTCTTGTATCATCCTGGATAGAGCTGGAGCCCATTCTCCTAAGCAAAGTATCACAAGAATGGAAAAACAAGCACCACATTTACTCGTCATCAAATTAGTTTTAACTGATCAAAAGTTAAGTACATATATAGTAATAACAATCATTGGGTAGGTTGGATGGGAGATGAAAGGCTGTATATATACATGCCAAATGGGTGTAGCCACACCATCTAGGGAATGGACACACTTGAAGTTCCGACTCAGGCGAGGCAAGGGCAATATGAATAACCTAAACATTTTACCTACATAATATGCTGAAAGAAAAAGAAGAAAATACTAGGATACTGAATTCAACAGCACATCAAAAAATATTCCAGATGACGAAGTGAGATTCATCCCAGGGATGCAAGTATGGATAAGCATAGATAAAATCAACATAAATAAAAAAGATACAATAAATAAACGAAAACAAAAACAAAGACAATGTGATCCATACTGAATGGGAAAGAGCTGAAAGCATTCCACCTAATAATTGGAACAAGCAAAAGGTGCTCACTCTCACCACTTGTATTCAACATAGTATTGGAAGTCCTAGCCAGAGCAATCAGACAAGAGAAAGAAATAAAGTGTATCCAAATCAGGAAAGAAGAAGGCAAATGATCACTTTTCACTGATGACAAGATCTTTTACTTAGAAAACCCCAAAGACTCCACCAAGAGATTACTGGAATTGATAAATTTAGCAAAGTCTCATGACATAAAATCAATGTACACAAATCAGTAGCATTTTTATATACCAATAACAGTCAAGCTGAGAATCAAATCAAAGACTCAATACCATTCACAATACCTGCAAAGAAAATAAAATACATAGTAATATACATAACCAAGGAGGTGAAATATCTCTATAAGGAGCACTATGAAACACTGAGAAAAGAAACCGTGGATCACACAAACAAATGGACAAACATATCCTTCTCATGGATCAGTAGAATCAACATTGTTAAAATGTCCATACCACACAAAGCCCAAATTGATTTTCAGATTCAATACAATCCCTATCAAAACACCAATGGCATATTTCACAGATATAGAAAAAATAATTCTATGTTTCGTTTGGAACCAGAAGAGAGACCAAATACTCAAAGCAACCCTAAGCAAAAAGGCAAAAACAAAAAGAAAAAAAGCACCAAAGCTGGAGGCATCACATTACCAGACTTCAAACTATATTATAAGTCTATGGTAAACAAATCAGCATGGTATTGGTACCCAAATAGAAACATAAACCAATGGGATAGAATGCAGAACATTGATATTAAACCATCTACCTACGGCCAACTGATATTTGACAAAGGAGACAACAATGTACACTGGTGAAAGGAAACTCTATTCAATAAATGCTGCTGGAGCAATTGGACAACCACATGCAGAAGAACCAAACAGGAACCCTATCTCTCACTACTCACAAAAATTAATTCAAGATGGATAAAAGAATTAAATGTAAGGCATGAAACCATAACAATTCCAGAAGAAAATATAGGAAAAATTCTTCTAGATATCTATCTTGGCAAATAATTTATGATTAATGCTTCAACAACAAAATCAAAAAATACGTAAATGGTACTGGGTTAAATTAAAAAGCTTCTGCCCAGCTAAAGAAATAATCAACACAGCAAATAGACATTTTCTCCCATTCTCCCCTTCAGAATGGGAGAAAATATTTGCAATCTATACATCTAATAAAGGGCTAATATCCATTTAAAAAAGAACTCAAACAAATCAACAAGAATAAAAACAAATGACCCCATTAAAATTTGGCAAAAGACATAAACAGAAGCTTTCCAACAGAAGACAGACAAATAACCAAAAAACATGAAAAAATGCTCAACATCACTAAACATCAGGGAAGTGAAAATTAAAACCACAATGAGATACCACCTTACTCCTGTTAGAATGACTTTTATTAAAAAGTCCAAAAACAATAGATGCTGGCATGGATGCAGAGGGAAAAGAATGCTTATACACTGTTGGTGAGGCTGCAAATTAGTATAACCCTATGGAAAACAGCATGGAAATTCCTCAAAAAATTAAAAGTAGATCTCCCATTTGATCCAGTAATACCACTATTAGGTATCTACCCAAAGGAAAAGAAGACTTTCCATCAAAAAGATGCCTTCCCTCAGATGTTTGTTGCAGAACAATTCACAATTGCAAAGATGCAGAAACAACCCACGTGTCCATCAATTCATGGGTGGATTAACACATTGTGGTATATGTATACCATGAAGTACTACTCAGCCATAAATAAGATGAATTAATACCTTTTGCAATAATCTGGATGGAACTGGATACCAGTTTTCTAAGTGAAGTATCTCAAGAATGGAAAAACATACACCACAAGTACTCACTATTAAATTGTATATAACTGATGAGCACACATGTGCACAGTAGGAAGTAAAACTCAGTGGAAATCAACCATGGAGGAAGAGAGAGGAGAGAAGGGGAAAAAAACCTACCTAATGGTTACAGTGAACACTATTTGGGTGATGGGCTCACATATAGCCTGGACTCAAACATCACAAAAGTGATCCATGTAACTTAAAACATTTGTAACACCTTAATATTTTGAAATTAAAAAAAATTAGATCTACCACTCAATCTAGCAATCTCACTACTGGATATCCATCCAAATGAAAAGAAGTCATTTTATCAAAATATACCTGCACTCATATGTTTATTGCAACACACTGCACAGATGGACAATCAACACAAGTGTCAATCAATTCATAAGAGTATTAACAAAATGTGGTATATGTATACCATGGAGTACTACTCAGCCATAAAAAGAAATGAACTAATGTCTTTTGCGGCAATTTGGATGAAACTGGTAAGTATTTTTTTATATTTTACTGATGTTTAATCCTTTGTTTTTCTTTTTTCCTTTCTTTTTTAAATTTGAGAATATTATAGGTGTACAAACCTTTAGGTTACATATATTGCCTTTTCATTGCCTAAATCAGCGTACAGCTGGTGGGACTGCAAACTAGTACAAGCTCTATGGCAAGTTATGTGGCGATACTTCAAAGGAACTGGAGACTATTATCCTAAGTGAAGTGTCTCAAGAATGGATAAATGAACACCACATGTACTCTCTAATAATTTGGAACTAATGAATGAGTGTACATGGGCACAGAGAGAGGTAAAAGTCATCGGAAATCAAAAAAGGGGGAGGAGGATGTTAGGGTAAAAACTTACCTAACAGATACAATGAACACTATTTGGGCGATGGGCACAGACTTAAACATTATAAAACTATCCATGTAACAAAAACATTTGTACTCCCCTAATATTTTTGAAATGAATAAAAGAAAATATCTGTTGAATGAATGAATGAGTGTATGAATGAATATTGTCAGGTGTGGGGACCAGATGTCAGGTCCTGTGTTCCCTGGTTTTTGGTTCCCAATATTGAAGAAAGGTTACTGATACCGAGTCAATGGAGCAAATGAGCAGAACAAGTAGATGCAAGCAAGCAAACTGCCAAAATATATTAAAGCATAGTACATTACAGAGAAGAAATACGTCAACTTTGCGAGTAGAGGAGACCCTGAGTTTTATAAGATTTTACTTTTTATGCTGATTCCCTACTTTTATGTTAAGTTGGGGGTG
Source organism: Microcebus murinus (assembly GCF_040939455.1). Classification (NCBI taxonomy): domain Eukaryota; kingdom Metazoa; phylum Chordata; class Mammalia; order Primates; family Cheirogaleidae; genus Microcebus; species Microcebus murinus. The sequence continues at coordinate 10,964,056 of NC_134136.1, forward strand.
AAATAGCCATGCTTTTCTTGGAAAGAGGTGGAGAACTGGGTAAAATTTGTAAGGCAATTTCAAGAGTTTGCCATGGTATTGATATACTGTGTTGGTGCGGGTGGTTGTGATTTTTACTATGTTAATGAGGGTAGGTCCTTGAGGATATTGTCACCTTGCTTGTATGCATGCTCCAGAGACCCTCATTTGTGACCTTGGTCATATCTCTACTTTGTAGCCTTTCTACCTCTTTCTGATTGGTCAGTCCTTGGAGACTCCCTATCATAGACCAAATATCTGGTCAGCCCTTGGGGGAACCTTGACATATCATCTGTTCCTTCTTGGAAGACCCACTTCTGGTTGATTTGTCCCTCCTAGTAGATAAATCATCTCCTAATGTCATCTTTTTCTCAATGGAAACCCCTACAGGCAAAACATCTCTTCCCCTTCCTCCTTGTGCCAACCTAACAAATATAGGTTGTATTAGTTGAGAAAAATTTTATAAAATGTATGAGATATAATATTATGTCAGATGTTTCATTTACATGTCATTAACTACTTCATTAGGGAAATAGGGAGAGTGAATGTACTTTCTGACCCTTTCACTTGTAAGAAACAACCCTTCTAAATTGTTTTTCTGCTCTGGTGTCTTGCTGGAATAGGGCATGATTCATCCTGGTTATTAATTCTCAAAATTCCTCTTTCATGTAGAGCTGTAATAGCTGTAGCAGAAATATTTAATAATCATGAAATACTTATGTGCCCCCAACCACCATGTTTTCCAGCACTCTTGAAATTAGGTGGGTCTATGAGACTAGTTCTGGTCAATGAGCAGTGAGTGAAAATTAACTTTCAGGATTCTCAGATCTGTTTCACTGGTCAATATACCTATTTTTGTGCCAATACCAGATTGATTTAATTACTACAGCTTTGTAGTATAGTTTGATATCTGGCATATTAATACCTCCCATTTTGTTTTTATTGCCTAGAATTACTTTTCATATGTGGGGGCTTCTCTGGTTCCAAATGAAGCATAAAATTATTTTTTCCATATCTGTGAAGAATGATGTTGGGATTTTAATAGGTATTGCATTGAATCTGTAGATCAGTTTGGGTAGTATAGACATTTAATGATGTTGAGTCTGCCGCCCCACCATTTGTTTACATCCTCTGCTATTTCCTTCCTCAGTGTTTCATAGTTCTTCCTCTAGAGGTCTTTTACCTCCTTGGTTAAGTATATTCCTAGGTACTTTATTTTCTTTGTTGCTATTGTGAAGGGTATTGAGTCCTCGATTTGGTTCTTAATTTGATTGTTGTTGGCATATATGAATGCCTCTGATTTCTGTGTATTGATTTTGTATCCTGAGGCTTTACTAAATTTATTTATCAATTCCAGGAGTTTCTTGGTTGAATCCTTGGGGTTTTCTAAATATAATATCATATCATCAGCAAACAGTGGAAGTTTGATCTCTTCTGCCCCAATTAGAATACCTTTAATTCCACTTTCACATTTGATTGCTATAGCCAGGACTTCCAGCACTATGTTGAATAGAACTGGAGATGGTGGACAGCCTTGACTGGTTCCAGTTCTAAGTGAGAATGCTCTCAATTTTTCCCAATTCAGTATGATGTTGGCTATGGGTCTGTTGTATATGACTTATATCATTTTTAGGTATGTCCCTTCTATGCCTATTTTAATAAGTGTTCTTATCATGCAAGGGTGTTGAATTTTGTAAAAAGCTTTTTCTGCATCTCTTGAAAGAATCATATGATCTTTGTTTTTGCTTCTGTTTATGTGGTGAATTACATTTATAGATTTATGTATCTTGAACCATCCCTGCATCCCTGGGATGAAGCCCACTTGGTCATAATGGATTGTTTTCTTGATACACATCTGGATTTGGTTAGCTCGAATTTTGTTGAAAATTTTTGCATCTATATTCATAAGGGATATTGGTCAGTAGCTTTCTTTTTTTGTTGCATCCTTTCCTGGTTTTGGTATCAGAGTAATATTTGCTTCATAAAAGATGTTGGGGAGGTTTTCATTCTTCTCAATGTTGTGGAATAATTTTTGCCAGATAGGCACCAGTTCTTCTTTGTAAGTGTGGTAAAATTCAAGTGTGAAACCATCTGGTCTGGGATTTTTCTTTTTAGGCAGATTTTTAATTGCTCTTTCTATTTCGGCTCTTGATATTGGTCTGTTCAGGAATACTATTTCTTACTGGTTGAGCCTAGGGAGGCTATGTGTTTCTAGAAATGTCCATTTCCTCCACATTTTCCAGTTTGTGTGCATAATGACTTTTGTAGTATTTGTAAGTTATATCTTGTATCTCCTCGGGATTAATTGTGATATCTCCTTTTTTTGTTCCTGATGGATCTTATTAGAGATTTCTCTTTTCTGCTTTTCGTTAGCCTAGCCAAAGACATGTCACTTTTATTTTTTCGAGGAATCAACTTTTGTTTTATTAATCTTCTGTATAGCTTCCCTGTTGTCAATTTCGTTTAGTTCTGATTTGATCTTTTTAAATTAAGTTCTTCTGCTTGGTTTGGGGTTAGTATGTTCTTCTTTTTCCAGCTCTTTGAGTTGTTTCATTAGATTGTCTATTCGTGATCTTTTTGACTTTTGGTTATAGGCATTTATGGAGATAAACTTTCCTCTCAGTACTGCTTTAGCTGTGTCCCAGAGGGTTTGATAACTTGTCTCTCCATTGTCATTTTGTTCAAATAATTTTTTTATTTCCATCTTGATTTCTTCATTTATGAAGTAATCATTTAGTAGAAGGTTATTTAATTTTCATATTTTTGTGTAGAAATGTGAGTTTCTGTTAGGGATGATTTCCACTTTTATTCCATTGTGATCTGAGAAGATAAATGGTATGATTTTATTTTTTAAAATTTTTTGAGACTTTGTGTCCTAGGATATGGTCAATCTTAGAGAATATCCCGTGAGCTGATGAGAAGAATGTATATTCAGTGAATTTGGGGTAGAATGTCCTGTAAGTGTCAGTCAGACCCAAATGTTCTAGAGTTTTGTTTAAGTTCATTATTTTTTTATTAATTGTCTATTTGGAGGATCTGTCCTGTGCAGTCAGTGGGGTGTTGAATTCTCTGTTTGTTATGAAGTTGATGTTAATCAATTTTCTTAGATCCAGTAAGGTTTGCTTTATGAATCTGGGTGCACCTAATTTGGGTGCATATATATTTAAAATTGTTATATCTTCTTGTTGAACTGTGCAATTCACCATTGTACAATGACCACCTGTGTCTTTCACTACTTTTGTTTGTTTAAAAACTAAATCATCTGAGATTAGAACTGCCACACCAGCCTTCTTTCAGCTTCTGCTTGCTTGAAATACTGATCTCCACCCCTTTACTTTTAGTCTATATGCATTCTTGCAGATTAGATGTGTTTCCTGAAGACAGAATATACCTGGCTTGTATTTTATTATCCATTCATCTAGCTTATGTCTCTTGAGTGGGGAGTTTAAGCCATTCACATTTATTGAGATTATTGACAGGTAAGGCAGATTACTGTTCATTCTGTTGGGTTGGATGTTGTTGCTTTGTTTTATCTCTTGAGCCATTGTAATATCTGGCCTTTAATATTTAGATTTTGTGTGTTTTTATGTTCATGAGTATTTATTATGAATAGCATCCTTATTATGTGCCAGACTCCATGTAGGTACTGACAATGTAGAGATGAATATAACCTAGTCATATACTTTACAGTCAAGGGACTATAGTCTAGTTGGAGGGATAAATAAATCAATAATTATAAGAAAATATTATAAGTTCTAAAATACAGCAGTTCATATAATATGGAGAGAATACACAAAAGGATTACACAACCTCAGCTGGAGGGACAGCAAAAGTTTCTTGACATGATCTCTCCAATCTAATATTCCCCATCTAGTATCCCCCATAAGTAGCACTTCATGCAGTCATCTACCTTGCCCCCCTTTCACAGAGCTTCATCCTGACCTTTCCTAACAAAGAATGCTTCCAAAGTAGCTCTCTAACTTCACTGTCTCTATCCCCAATTAAATCTCCTAGTTGTTCAGTTTATCTATTCCCAGGAAGATTTCGCACTTAGTTGGAAATGAATGATAACCACTTCCTTTCTATTTCATTGTGATATTTGTTTTTTGTAAAAATGATCATATTAACCCAAATGGCTAAATATGGTATAATTGTAGTTAATTATGTGAAATAAAGAATTGTATGTGATGACACCTTGGTATAGAATGAAAGATAGTATGGTAATGAAGTGAATAGAAAAAGTATGTTCCATGTCTCTTCAACTGGGCCACTTAAACTACTATCTAATTTTCATATGGGTAACCCCAATTTCTGTAGTAAACTGGCAACTCAGTTTCTTGTGGCAAGGAATATTTCAGGTTACACTGGAAACAGTGAACTTTGAACACAACTTCCAACTAAACTGCACTTATATATATTGACATAAAGGAAACTTTGTCCAGTAGCCTCCTATATTTTCAGGAAGGAGAATGCATCTCAAATCTTTTCCCTTGTCTATGTTTTTATTATTGTGAATAGCTCCAAATGCTATAAATAAAATGATGCCAGACAGTCATTTGGCCAATGGTAGTGACACACATACAAATACTGTACATGTTAAAACTGCAAAATCTATGTAAATTAGAGAGGGAAAACTATGAGTAGAACAAACCACAGATTTTCAGAGGCTTTAGAAGTTAAGAAAAAAATTTCTATTGCCAGAAAACAACAACAACAACAAGAATCAAACTCCTTAACTGCCATTCAAAACTCTGCAGTCTGATCTCTGCCTGTCTTGTCAGCACCATCTACTGTCACTATCCACTGCCCATTGTTTTCCTCTTCAATCCTCCCCATGATTCAGTTACTTTAAACTCTCCATCCACTAAACATGTTTCTCTTACAACAACTGAAACCCAATTTTTTAAAAACTAAAGTTATAGGATAGTTTAATATGGTAAAAGAATATCTTAACCATCATGAAGTATAATGAGAGATTGGAGTTCTAGTTCTTTCATTAGCTTGATGAATGTGCTTAGTTGAACTCTTTCTCTTTTTCAAGGTCACTTTCCCTGTATGCAAAATAAAGGAAATGGATCTAACTAATCTCCAAGGTCCCTTCCTGCTCTAATGCTTCTTCTTCTTTTTTTTTTATTTTTTTATTTTTTTATTTTTTTTGAGACAGAGTCTCGCTTTGTTGTCCAGGCTAGAGTGAGTGCCGTGGCATCAGCCTAGCTCACAGCAACCTCAAACTCCTGGGCTCGAGAGATCCTTCTGCCTCAGCCTCCTGAGTAGCTGGGACTACAGGCATGCGCCACCATGCCCGGCTAATTTTTTTATGTAGATATCAGTTGTCCAATTAATTTCTTTCTATTTATAGTAGAGACGGGGTCTCGCTCTTGCTCAGGCTGGTTTTGAACTCCTGACCTTGAGGAATCCGCCCGCCTCGGCCTCCCAGAGAGCTAGGATTACAGGCGTGAGCCACCGCGCCTGGCCTCTAATGCTTCTTAATGCTATAATTCTCTGAGTCATCATTTGGTTTTGGCAGCCATTCCATTGAACATTGAATTGAACCTTGATTCTTACTCCTTAACATTTTCCTTCATGCATTTGAAAACCATTTTACCAGGGATTGGAGAAATCTTGGTATATTTCTATGGATAAAAGCTCAACTATTTCCAATAGTTTTTTCTTCTTCTTCTTCTTCTTCTTCTTCTTCTTCTTCTTCTTCTTCTTCTTCTTCTTCTTCTTCTTCTTCTTCTTCTTCTTCTTCTTCTTCTTCTTCTTCTTCTTCTTCTTCTTCTTCTTCTTCTTCTTCTTCTTCTTCTTCTTCTTCTTCTTCTTCTTCTTTTTGACAGAGGTCTCACTCTGTTGCCCGAGCTAGAGTGCTGTGGCATCAGCCTAGCTCACAGCAACCTCAAACTTCTGGGCTCAAACAATCCTCCTGCCTCAGCCTCCTGAGTAACTGGGACTATAGGCATGTGCCACCATGCCTGGCTAATTTTTTCTCTTTATATTTTTAGTCGTCTAGCTAATTTCTTTCTATTTTTAGTAGAGATGGGGTCTTGCTCTTGCTCAGGCTGGTCTCCAATTCCTGAGCTCAAACAATATTCCCACCTCGACCTCCCAGAGTGCTAGGATTACAGGTGTGAGCCACCATACCTGGCCAGAAGACAATATTTCTGGATTTCCCTCTCCAGCAATAGCTTTTGCCAGGTTGTCAACTTTTGACATGCCAGGCTCCAGGAAACATTCATCACTTTAATTGAAGTGTTGAGTAAATAAAGTCCAAATTGCTATAGGCAGGACTGGAAAAATGAAACAATGTGTCCACTCATACTCTTTTAGTGCTCTATTTTTTATCTGTATTTATATTTCCTCTAAATAAACATTGTAGCTTTGTAGATGTAGTTACATTCTCTAGAGTAAAGCTATTTCACAAACATATTGACTAATAAAGGGATTTAAAGCCCAAAGGGGGATAAAATTAACTTTAGGGTCACAAGAATAGATTTTATTCCAATCCAATGGTATTAATAGTTGAACTGGTAGTGGTTTCACAGGTTAATGTTTTCAGTATGCAAAAGTCCTTGTCCACACAACAGAGAACATGTTACATGGTAGAAATTCAATAGGTATTTCTTGATTGATTAGAGAAAATTTAGCCATATTCAAGAATTAGTCTTGGCTGATTGTCAAGAATGGCAGATTAGGGATGACCTCCTGGCTCTCTGCTCTTGGAGTGGGAGGTGAAGAAGGCAGCCTGAATCACTTGAGTGGGTAGTTCTCCCACAGGATTGGCTTCACAGAATTGCAGAGAAGCTTTGAGGGGAAGCAGAGCTGGGAAAAGGAGGAAAGTGACTCAGTGGATTTGCTGTGAAGTTCCAAGAATCTGAGTAGTACAATGGGGATTGGAGTGCAAGCTGGCCGCGCTTAATGGCCAGCGAAATGGGGCTGTGTGATCCATCCCACAGGGAGACGATTTCTTCTTCACCAACCTCCACACCCACGCAAGTGGGGAAGTGCCTGAAGACAGCATGAAGAGGTAACACGGACGGGCAGGCAGGTTGGAGAGGAGGCAGGAGCAGAAAGTAATTTGAAATCTCCAGGGCATGGTGCAAGGTTGCCTTTGCTGGGAAATCTATAAACACCAGCGGCTTATGCCTCGCTTGTGAAGGGACAGAAAAGTGAGACATATTGTTCATTTGACCGAGTTGTCCAGTGGACTCTGGTGGCCCAAGAACTGCGAGGGAGGGAGCGGAAGAAGGGATGAGAGCCATCCTCCACGGATTCTCCCCAGGGTACTCTAGCTGCCCAGGCCCCACCGCCAGGAACTTGCGGAAAGTTTTCACCCCTCGGCGGAACTTGTCCGTGGACCCCAACTGCTTGAGCTCTGTCAGTGAAGGAGTGGAAGAGGGGATGAGAGCCATCCTCCACAGACCCTCCCCAGGGGTCTACAGCAGCCCAAGCTCTGCTGGTGACTCACAGAAAAGGGATTGTTTCCACCCCTCAGCGGAACTTCTCAGTGGTCCCTGGCAGCTCAAGTGCAGCCGGTGAGGGTGTGGAAGAGGGAAGGAGCTCACTCCTTGGTAAAGCTTCCTGGCAGATCCCAGTTTCTCAAGTCCCACCAGGGAGGGGAGGGAAGAGGGAGAGAGATTGCTCCCCAGGTGGTGTCACCCCCATCCCCATCAGGCAGTTCCCCATCCCACCCAACTGCCTCTGCTTTTCTCCTAACGAATAGGATCCACCCTAACAGGGTGGAAATAGGAAAGAGAGAAATCTTTCAACTCTCACGTGGGACAACTGTACCCCCAGCACATTCTGGGGTTTTGAGATAGGTGCTTCTCTCCAAAACTACAGACTCCACCCCCAGGTGGAGTAGTGAAACAAACCATTATTCAAGCTGAAATCAGAGGCTGGACTTCTATCTCCTATTGCTTAGTATCCATTGCTGGCCTGTTTTTCACCAAAGGCCCAGACCCCTCCCCTGAAAGGGTTTAGTAACAGCCTCTCTAGACCGATACCCAAGCTGAGACATGAACCCATACCCTAGACATGACCTGGTAGGCAGGGTCTTCAGCCAAAGGATCAGCCCCCAGCCCTGGAAACACACAGTAGTGAGGGATTCCACTTTTAGGGCTAAGGCCCACCTGGGTTCCAGAAGGTCCTTGTCTGTGACCAGGCCACTGGTATTCGATAGGGTAGGGCCTGACCCCTCATATGCAGGAGCAGAGTTGCCAGGCAGGTCACTCTCTGTTCTGTGTCCATCAGTGCCCCTGGGAAAGGCCTCTTCAAAAGATCTGAACCTTTTACTTCACACCATCCAGATAAACTCCATCCTTGGAAGGGTAGAGTAAAAAGAGTTGATGCCCTACTACAGCGAGTTGGTTTGGATCATCTGTTAAAAGCAGAATACAAGGGCTTATCCTTGGTATCCAGGCAGTTGCCAAATTATAGACTTGTGTTCTGAGAAGGCGAGTCTCAACAAGAATCCCTAACAATTGCACCAAAAGACACTTTCCACCAGGAGCTGCCACACATATGCAGCGAATGATCTCTGAATAACTTTTTAGCAGCAACCCTCTAGCCACCGATCAAGCAACCTCTGAAGTATAATCTCTTAAGCTTGCAGATACCTATTGCTTATCTCACCCCAACTAAATAGGTAACAGGGCCCAAGGATCCCCTTGGAGAGGAACGGCACTCACCAAAGGCTAACAGTCCTGTTTACCACATTTAAGGGTTTAGAGCTCATTACATAGGTATTGGAAAAGCTTGATAACCAACCTCCCTTCGCAAACCACAAGCAACAAAAAGAGACAATAACCTCATAGCTCATCAGAGTGCCTCTCTCTTCATATGAGTAGTTGATAGGGGAATCATACTCACAAGAGGGATTTAATTCCAGGGAGTCTAAGCAAGGGTTCCAATCTCACTAATCTCTAGTAAAAGTTGGTGAAAACAACAGGTCAAAGATAACCCAACAGTCTCAGACTCTTCTAACATAGTACAGGTCCAAAGCATATTTTCCCAGATCTTCCAAGGATCATCCCTCTGGAATTCCAGATTTTAGCTCATAATCCAATCCCTGCACCTCCAATCCTCAACAAAGCACCCAGATGAGAAATAACCAGCAAAAGCTTACAGGAGCCATGAAGGAGCAGAGATAAAAGTCACCTCCAAAGCAAAATACTCACTTTCCATCATCTGACACCAACTTACATGATATGATTAAACTGACAGTGGAAGATTTCTGAATATGGATTGCTACAAAACTAAATGGAATTGAAGAGAAAATAGAATCACAACATAGAGAACCCACAAGAACAATACAGGAAACGAATGAGAAATTCTCCAAAGAAATTGAGACTATCAAGAAAAACCAAAAAGAAATTCTGGCAATGAAGGAAACAATCAAAGATCTCCATAATTCAGTGGAAAGCCTAAAGAATAGGATGGACCATGCAGAGGAAATAATCTCAGAACTTGAAGATTATGCCTATGCTCTAAACAAATCAGAGGAAGAAATGGAACACAGAAACAAGAGACAAGACCAAAGCTTACAGGAAGTGTGGGATTATATTAAAAAGCCGAATATCAGATTGATTGGGATTCTGGAAGGGGAGGAGGAACATTCACAAAGGATGGAAAAATTATTTCACGGAATACTGGAGGAAAATATGCCAGGCATGGCCAGAAATCTTGATATCAAAATACAAGAGGCACACAGAACTCCTGGGAGACTCAACATGAAAAGCCAATCACCTCATCAGATGGTTATTAGGCTGACCAAAGTAAATGTGAAAGAAACAATTCTCCGTGAAGTGAGACAAAAGCAGCAAATGACCTATGAAGTTAAGCCTATCAGACTACCAGCAGACTTCTCATCTGAAACCTTAAAAGCCGAGAGGGATTGGGTGCCTATCCTTAATCTTCTAAAACAGAACAAAGCCCAACCTAGAATTCTTTATCTGGCAAAATTAAGTTTCATCTATGAGGGAGGAATAAAGTCCTTCTCAGACAAACACTCACTGAAGGAATTTGCGAAGACCAGACCATCCCTACAGGAAGTTCTCAGACCTGCATTTCTAACTGAATAGGGCAGTAGACACTCCTGAAAGTAAAATCATCAAAGAATTGAAGTTTAGATCTCAAACTAAATGATGGCTAAAGGAGTAAAACTAAGCAACAAGTCTCCACCCAACAATATGAATGGTATTCTTCCTCCAGTTTCAATCCTTTCAATAAATGTAAATGGCTTAAACTGTCCTCTGAAGACACATAGACTGGCAGAGTGGATAAAAATCCACAAGCATAGCATCTGCTGCTTACAAGAAACACATCTGACCCACAAAGATGCCTCCAGGCTGAAGGTCAAGGGATGGAAAACAATCATCCAGCCAAATGGGAGTCAAAAGAAAGCTGGAGTAGCTATTCTATTTGCAGATAATATAAGCTTTAAAATAGCAAAAGTAAATAAGGATAAATATGTCCATTATATAATGGTGAAAGGGAAGATCCAACAAGAAGATCTAACAATTCTTAATATCTGTGAACCCAATACAGGAGCATCCAATTACTTAAAGCAAACCTTGTCTAATCTAAACACCTTGTTACACAACACTGCCACAGTAGCAGGGAACTTCAACACTCCATTGAATGATCTTGATAGATCCTCCAAACAGAAAATAACTGAAGAAATAATTGACCTGAACAAAGCTCTTGATCAAAAAGGTCTGACAGATCTCTATAGAGAATTCCATCCAAATAAACTTGAATTTACATTCCTCTCAGCAGCCCATGGATCCTACTCCAAAAATGATCACATCCTAGGTCACAAATCAGATCTCAAAAAATTCAAGAAAACAGAAATTATATCTTGTATCTTTTCTGACCATAATAGTATAAAATTACAGTTCAATTCCTATAGAAACACTCAACCCCTCAGAAAATCATGGAAACTAAACAATCTATTATTGAAAACTTATTGGGTAAAGGAAGAAATTCAGAGGGAAATCGAGAATTTCTTCAAACAAAATGATAGCAGTGATACTTTTTACCAAAACCTATGGGATACAGCAAAAGCTTACCTGAGAGGAAAACTGATAGCAATTAATGCTCACATCTAAAAAACAGAAAGCTTAGATACTGACAACCTAATGAATAAGCTCAAGGAATTGGAAAAAGAAGAGGAAACAATTTCCAATCCTAATAGAAGAAAATAAATAACAGAGATCAAAGTGAACTGAATGAAATGGAGAACAAGAGAACTATACTAAAGATCAACAAAACCAGAAGCTGGTTTTTCAAAAAGATAAACAAAATCGATGGCCCTATTGCTAGATTGACAAGGACCCAAAGGGAAAGAACTCTAATAAACTCAATAAGAAATGAAAAAGGAGAGATCACAAAAGATACCACAGAAATACATACATTATATTTGACTATTATAAAAAACTATATGCCCAATGCTGGAAACTCAGACTTGTGGGGGGAGGGGGGAGAGGCATATATTGAAACCTTAAAATCTGTACCCCTATAATATGCCAAAAGAAAAAAAAAAACTATATGCCCAAAAACTACAGAATGAAGACGAAATGGACCAATTCTTGGATTTATACAACCTCCCTATGTTCACCCAGGAGGCAACAGAATTCCTTAACAGACCAATCTCAAGCTCAGAAATTGAAGCAGTAATTAAAAACCTCCCCAAGTGGAAAAGTGCTGGGCCAGATGGCTATACTTTAGAGTTCTACCAAACATACAAAGATGAACTCATACCTATACTACAGAAACTATTCCACACCATTGAGGATGGTATCCTTCCTAACTCATTCTACGAAGCCAATATCACCTTGATACCAAAGCCAGGAAAGGATACAACAAAAAAGAAAAATTACAGACCAATATACTTCATGAATACAGATGCAAAAATCCAACATAAAATTTTAGCGAATAGAATTCAGCAGCACATCAAAAAAATAATTCACCATGACCAGATGGGCTTTATTCCAGAGATGCAAGGATGGTCCAACATACACATAAATGCAATTCACTTCATAAATAAAATCAAGAACAAAGACCATATGATTCTGTCAATAGATGCAGAAACAGCATTTGACAAAGTCTAACACACCTTTATGACAAAAACTCTTAACAAAATAGGCATAGATGGCTCATACCTTAAATTTATCAAATCCATCTATGACAAACTCACTGCTAATATCATTCTAAATGGAGAAAAATTGAAATCTTTCCCCCTTCGATCCGGAACTAGACAAGGATGCCCACTATCTCCTTTCTTATTCAACATAGTGCTTGAAGTCCTAGCAATAGCAATTAGGCAGGAGAGGGGTATTTAGGGCATTCAAGTGGGGGCAGATGAAATCAAACTCTTGCTCTTCACCAGTAATATGATATTATACCTAGAAAAACCTGTGGACTCTTCCAAGAGACTCCTAGACTTGATAACTGAATTTGGTAAAGTTTCAGGTTATAAAATCAATATACACAAATCAGAAGAATTCATATATGCCAAGAATAATCAAGCAGAAACTCAAATAAAAAATGCAATAACCTTTACTATAGCCCCAAAGAAAATTAAATATCTAGGAGTATACTTAACGAAAGATACAAAAGATTTATACAAGGAGAACTATGAAACACTAAAAAAAGAAATTGCACTAGATGTAAACAGATGGAACAATCTACCTTGTTCATGGATTTGTAGAATCATATAGTTAAAATGTCAATATTACCTAAAGTGATCTACAGAATCAATGCAATCCCTATCAAAATACCATCAGCATTTTTTACAGATCTAGAAAAAATAATTCTTCACTTCGTATGGAACCACAAAAAACCTCATATAGCCAAATCAATCTTAAATAAAAAGAACAAACTGAGAGGCATCAGTCTTCTTGACTTCAAGCTGTACTATAAAGCAATAATAGTAAAATCAGCCTGGAACTGGCACAAGAAAAGAAGCATGGATATCTGGAATAGATCTGAGATACCAGAGATGAAACCATCAGTATACGGTAATCTAATCTTTGATAAAGCTAACAAAAATATACAATGGGGAAAAGAATCTCTCTTCAATAAATGGTGCTGGGAAAACTGGTTAGCTAAATGCAGAAGAGCGAATCAGGATCCCTACCTCTCTCACCTCTCACAAAAATTCCCTCAAGATGGGTAACAGACTTAAAATTAAGGCATGAAACCTTAAGAATCCTAGAAAAAAATGTTAGGAAAACCCAATCAGACATTGGTCTAGGCAAAGAAGTTTTGAGGAAGACCCCCAAGGCAATCACTGCAGCATCAAAAATAAAGAAATGAGATCTGATCAAATTAAAAAGTTTCTGCACAGCCAAGGAAACCATCAGTAGAGCAAATAGACAACCCACAGAGTGGGAAAAATATTTGCTCTCTACACCTCTGATAAAGGTCTAATATCAAGAATCTATGTAGAACTTAAAAGAATTAACAAGAAATAATCAAAAAATCCATCAAGACATTGGCAACGGGAATGAACAGAAACTTCTCCAAAGACGACAGAATAATGGCCAGCAAACATATAAAAAATGCTTAACATCTCTAATCATCAGAGAAATGCAAATCAAAACCACAATAAGATACCACCTGACCCCAGTAAGAATGGCCTATATCAAGAAATCCCAAAACAACAAATGCTGGCGAGGATGCGGAGAGACAGGAACACTCTTACACTTCTGGTGGGACTGCAAATTAGTGCAACCTTTGTGGAAAAGAATTTGGAGATACCTCAAACAGCTAGAAATAGAAATACCATTCGACCCAGCAATAGCATTGTTGGGGATCTACCCAAAAGAGCATAAGGCATTCTATTATAAAGACATCTGCATCCGAATGTTTATGGCAGCACAATTCACTATTGCACAGTCATGGAAACAACCCTAGTGCCTGTCAATTCATGAGTGGATAATTAAAATGTGGTATATGCTCACAATGGAATATTACTCAATTCTGAGAAATGACAGTGAGCTAGCACCGTTTATGCTATCCTGGATTAAGTTTAAGCCCGTTATCCAAACTGAGGTGACACATGACATGGAAAATGGGCCCCACATCTACTCGCCATCAAATTGGTACTGAGTGATTAAAACTATGGTTCTCAAATGGTGGTAATATTCACCAGGGATTCGTGGGGGGTGGGGGACCCAATCTTAGGGATGTGGCGAGCATTTTGGTGGGGAAGGGCATAACTCTAACCCTTCTTAGGGAGAGGCAAAGATATACAACATAACCAAAATGTCAAAAAACAAACAAAAAGGAAAAAGATCAATTTTCATCCGGTGGTGGGAAGGCAGGAGTGGGGAGGAGGAGAAGGGTGTATGTATACTTACATAATGTGTGTGGTGCATACCACCAGGGGATTGGACACGCTTGAATCTCTGGCACATTGTGAGGAGTGAGGGAGGAAGGGGCAATATTTGTAACCCTAACAATATTTGTACCCCCATAATATGAAGAAATAAAAGGAAGAAAAAAAAGAATTAGTCTTTATTTGAGGCTTAGCGGGAATGGACAACAGAGAAAGCTTTGCCCCATTCCTCTCTAGCTTTTCTGTTCCTAAATCCCAGCATTATCAAACCTTAGTCATTTGGGCTTATCATCTCCAGTAACCCTCACCTCCAAGACTAGCTTGTAGCTGTCTCATTATTCCCAAAGACACCAGTGTTCTCAAGGGTAATCACATCTGTCAACTTCATTTTCCCTTACAGCCAAACTTTTGGCAAGTTCTAAAGATGTTTTTCTCACTGATATCACTTTCAATTAATCTGTTCCTTTCAATTTAGACCCAACTTCAGGCCCTGCTTGCTCTCATGAAAACTATTGCTAAAGCTTTACAACTGGCCTCCTTGCTTCCAGTCTCTCTCCACTGTTCTACCCTCTTTAGAGCTTCTGCCTTCGTTATATACATTGCATCGCAATCCTTACATCACTTTTTTGCTAAATAAACTCAATGTCTTCCTCTTGCCAGGTTTTAGGACCTACATCATTTGATGTTATCCTAACTAATCAAATGTCTTATCCTTTTCTTTCCTAGTATGTACCCTGTTCTATCCTCTCCTGTTCATCAGGTTGGAATGGTATTGTCTTCAACATGTATCATGCTCATTCTTATGTCCATATCTTTGTTTATACGGTTTCCCGAACTCAGAATGGTCTTTTTTTTTTTCCGTTTTTTTTTTTTTATTTTATTTTATTTTTTTCTCTTAAACCTAAGGTATGAATCAGAATGGTCTTTATCGTGTCTAAACCTAGGGAAATTTAACAAATAGATACTTCCTGTGTAATGTCATGTAAAGGATGGTAAGATTTCAAATCAGTCTCAATTTCTACCATCGAAGATGCATTCATTTGGGTATTAAAGTATTTTCAATTTTTGTGTCCCCCATTCATTTCAATTCAAACTCAAATGGACAGGGGTACATTTATATCTCTATATGCATTCATTTCATCTCCCCAACTGGACTGTAATTTTCTAGAAGACAGTGTTACATCTGATGCTTTTCTATACCCTCCACTGTATCTACAGTAAATTCATGATAAAGACTTACTGCTTATTTTAGAGTAATTATAGTTATGGTCATGCTTGATTGCTCAGATATCAGAGAAGCCAATAAAATTATTTCCTCTTCCTCTAGAACATCTGTTCCTCAATTTGAAGGGCTCTATTGGAACAACATGAGTTCTAATGGTGGAGATTATAAATATACAAGTATGAATGGGCAAGAGCTCTATAAGAAAAGTAGCCATATGTTGTAGGTTAAATTGTATCCCCCCTAAAATATGTTCAAGTCCTAACCCCCAACACTTGTGAATATGACCTTATTTGGAAATAGATTCATAGAGGATGGAATCAAGTTAAGATAAGGTCATGTTGGATGAGAATGGACCCTAATTCATTAACTGGTGTCCTCATAAGAAGAAGAGAATTAGTACACATAAATATACACAGAGGGAAGATGGCCATGTGAAGACAGAAGCAGAGATTTGGCATTGTGCTGCCACAAACCAAGGACTGCTGAGGATATCTGGTAGCACACAGAAGCTAGGAAGAGGTAAAGAAGTACCCTGCCCTAGAACCCTCAGAGGGAGCAGGTCCTGCTGACTCCTTGATTTCATACTTCTAGCTTCTGGAACTGTGAGAGAATGAATTTTTTGTTGTTTCAAGCCACCCAGTCTGTGGTACTTTGTTACAGGAGCCCTAGTTAACTAATATGCCACCTAATTAATTATATATGCCAAGATACTTTGAGAGTGAAAGTGGGTGGCATTCTTAATAATTACACTGGGCTAGCTAGTGCAAATCAGACTGTCACAGCCAAACCAGGATTTATGTTCATCCTACCTTTGGGTATCTTTAAGCTATCCTATGTATGAAGCTACCAATCGGAAAGAGTAAGATCATCCAGGTGAGAGAGACAGTGTCATTATAGGGTTTGGGATACAATATAGTGTGGTAATTAAGAGAAGCATTAATATAATTCTGATGTTAGACTACCACTATTATTCCTGCTCTCTCATTTATTAGTTTTGTGACCTTTTGCAGTTACTTATCTTCTTTGAGCCTCAATTTTCTCATCTCAAAAACAGAAATAATCATTCAAAAGAAATTCTCTGTATATAGACCTGTATTCAAACAACTTACCTGACTGGGTAATATTCTTTATTCCCTTTATAAAAAACATCTCTATTGATTCCCACAGCATACTGTCAGATTACAAGTGTATGAGAAACCTATAAAACATTGGAGGGATGGATATTTTTTCACTGAGATGGATACAACACTGAGACTGCATTACATGCATTTTTAAATCCTTGCTTCACTTTAAAGAAACCAAAATTGGAAATCATATATTGAGGATAATTAAACCAAAGTCCACAAGCCAAATCAGCCAGCTGCATATTTTAATACAGCCCACAAGCTAATAATGAACAGCAGGAAAAAAATAAAAAGAACAATAAGTCATAACATGAAAATTATATGAAATTCACATTCTGTCTACAAATAAATCTTGGTTGGAACACAGCTACATCTCTTATTGTCTATGGCTGTTTTATGTTACAATGGCAAAGTTAAGTAGATGTAACAGACTACAATGACCAAAAAAACCTAAAATAGTTACTATCTGGCCCTTAAATATTTGAGATATTTATATATATTCTAAAAAAATAATTACTTTTTTAACTTCAAAAATTTAAGGGTTTCAAGTATTTTTTGTTACATAGATAAATCATATCATGCTGAAGTCAGGGCTTTTAGTGTACCTGTCACCAGAACAGTGTACATTGTACTCAAAGGGTAGATTTTTGTCCCTCACCCCTCTCCCACACTCCTTCCCACTACTGAGTGTCTACCTAAAAAAATAATGACCTCTTTTAACAAATTGTTTTGATTAACTAACTACCAGTTTCAACAATGTCGGAGAAGAAAGCTTCCACTATAATACTTCCTTCAGAGAGTTGTAATAAGCAATATATATATGCCTAGCTCATAATAAGTGCTCAATAAATGATGAAAGAAAAAAATGTTACTTACCCTGTGGTAAGGGACCTGTATTTCTCTGTATAAGACTAGATAAATGGGATGTCAAAGTGGCACATCCCATTTTGTTTTGTTCTGGGTCCACCAGTCCAGGCCTACAGTAGCATTATTGCCACATACTTATTCTGGGCAGGTGAGGGCGTGACTGTTGTCACTGAACACTTGTTAAGTCTAGGAACCATGACTCTGCTAGATTAACCCTGCTTGATTTTGAGCCCATTCATCCATCCATAAACCTATTCATTATGTCCATCATTTGTGCTAAATGCATGGTATACAAATTTTCATAGTCATTCTACGAATTCCCTGACTTGTTAGCTCCTGTAAGAATGCTTTCATGTATCTAAAGTAAACATTTCCATTGTATTCTCTCTCTCCAAATAACATTCATTCTCTACATTACAAATAAGCGTCCCTCCTACTGCTCTGAGCAGGTACTTCTGTTGTTGTTTTAATTGTGCATAGACACAAGAGGAATGAACTCCAGACAAGGGTACCAGTCGTATTCACCTACCTGCCTATGCTTAATTGCCCATCAAAAGATGCAATGTGATTGTTATAAACACAGATCCTGAAGACAGCCTGTTTGGGTTTAAATCCCAGCCTGCCACAGCTCAATAAGCGATCTTGGGTACTCACTTAACTTTTCTGTGCCTCAGTTTCCTCATCTGTGATATTGAAATTAGAAGAATAATACCTATCTCATAGGGTTGTGATAAGTACTGAATAAGTTAATATTCATCAAGTGCTTAGACTAGTGCCTGGAACATACTAAGTTCTACTAACAGCACTTGCACCTTAAATATGACTAGTCTTTATTGAGATGAGCCAAAGAGTAAAATGTCCACCAAATTGCAAAGATGCAATACGAAAAAAATGTAAAATATCTCATTAATAATTTTATCATATTGATTATATGTTGAAATTATAATATTGTTTGATAATTGGGGTACATAAAATAGATTATTAAAATTAATTTTACCTGCTTGTTTCTACTTTCTAAAGTGGCTATCAGAAACTTTAAGATTATAAGTATGGTTCACATTTTATTTCTATTGACCAGTAGTTATCTAGAGTCTCTACCATCCTAGGTCCTCAGAAACCTCTACTGGATCCTCTGCTGGATCTTTACCATCTGTCCAGCAGATGAAAGAAGAAAGAGTATGTGAAGGATCACATTTGAAAGGTTTGGTGACAGGCCTGAAAGTGGTGTATATCACACCCATCTTTCTTTGACTACAACTAACTTCACAGAAGGCTTACAAAGGTACTCTACCTATATGCCAAAAGAAGAAATAGGGTTTCTGGAGCATCTATTCAGTCTCTGCCACATTCCTGTTTGTAAAATAGGGATAATGATATCTTCTCTACCTGTCTATGTGGGAATAAGGCTCTAATAGTAGAATGAATGTTATGATGGTTAATTTTATGTGCCAATGTGGCTAAGCTGTGGTGTCTAGTTCTTGGTCAAACACCAGTCTAGTTGTTGTGAAGATATTTTTGTATGAGTATCATTTAAATCAGTATACTTTGGGTAAAGTAGATTCTCTCATAAGGTGGAGAGAAGTCATTCAATCAGCTAAAGGCCTGAATGCAAAGACTGAGGTCCCCCGAACAGGAAGAAATTCTATGTTCAGACTGAAACATAGAAATTCTATCTGAGTTTCTAGTCTCTAGACTACGACTGCAACATTAACTCTTATTGAATTTTCAGCCTGCCATCCTGTCCTACAAATTTCAGACTTGCCAGTTCCCACAATTAATAAGTCATCCTTAAAATAAACTTACACACACATACATATATAATAATAATATAATATATAATATATATATATATATGTGTGTATATATCTGTATGTGTATATGCATATACCTCTCCTGTTAGTTCTGTTTCTCCGGAGAACTCTGACTAATTTATTTCTATGAAATAAAATTTTATTGCCAGATTGCTTTCCACATGTGTGAATAAAGTTTATGAAGGCTAAAAACACTTTAGGGGGGAGTTACCATTATAAAAGAATTACCCTAATCTGACCTTGAGGTTTCAAACCAGCATGGGCTTACTCTCAATTATGAAATAGCCTTATATGTTCAATGCTTTGTCCAATGAGTAAAAAGTCATTGAGTAACCCTTGGGCTATATCATAATGACCTTTTTAAGAATAATTATTTTTGTTGTTTTCATTACTTTAAATTTTACACAAATGGGATTATTTTATATATCCCCCTTTAGGCATCATTTGGTCTTTTGCTTTTCAATTTATCTTTACACTGCCCCTCTCCCTCCTCATTCCCATTCTCCTCCCATGCCCAGGTAATCCATATTAACAACCTGATATGTAGCTCTCTTTCCATGTTTTTTCCCACAGTCATTTAATCATATATAAACACACATAAATATGCACACACACACACACACACACACACACACACACACACACAGATGCAGTGTTTGTAAATCATTGTTTTATGAAACCATGATCCCCTTTGTTCAGCATCTTTCCTATACTTGGATTGTAGGTCACAGTCATACCAATCTGAAGGCCAATGGAGGTCACCCAGGCTTCCCATCAACACTTCAGCTGCTTCTGGATGCTGTTGCTGCTATAGTCACAATCAGCCTGTGATACATCTAAAAGTACTGAACAATGGTGGTCCTCACAATGTGGTCGGACTGATGACTCAAAGGAGACCCAGTGAGCCGTGAAGGTCAGGTACTTTCAGAGAGTTAGCTATGCTTCCAGCAAAAATTCAGGTCATTTCAGCAAGGGTAGTCACAAAGGATAAGGAAATAATGGAAAATAGAAAATAATAGAATATAAAAATAAAAAATACACAGAGAAAAATATACAGTTTTATGAAGTATAGATTTATAATAGTTGAGGTATCAGGAGACTCCACAGAATTCCCATGAGCTGTGAGGCCACAAGTGAAGTTTCACATCAGTATTTATAGGTACAGTGATGGGTTGCCTGGGGTAACAGATTTACATAATAACAAGTTGTTCATTTTAGGTTAAAAGTCTCCCTAAAGGCTTCTATAGATCCCTTAATTAACTCTATCTATGTGAGCAATGGTTACAAAATCTTTCTAAAATTAACTTCTAAGTTCTAAGATAAGCTATCACTTAGTAGAAAGGTTACACAGAGATATAGTGGCTCCATATTTCTTTATCTAGTTATTGTGGATGGAGACAGGCAGTCAGGTGTGAAGCAGGAACTGTCGCTTGGGCTAATTGCTTTTAGCCCCAGGTGTCCGTCTGTTGGGTGGGCACTCTTTGATCAGCTCTCATCCTATGGCTCCAAGCCACAGGTTTGAGACTGCAGCATCACCTTGGAAAGCAGCTGCCACTGACCTCCTGAGGTGAGGGAGCTTTTGATATGCGAACTAATACATTCACATATTCCTTCAGGGAAAAAACCTGCAAAACTCCTGAAATCATTTCTGTCTCTATAGGGCAACAATTCTATAGAGCAATATTAATCTATGCAGCAATATTTCTATGGGGCAACATGTATTGCTGGGTCTGGTTACTCATCCATATTCCAGAAGTGAAGAGGATCACACCACTCTCAGCTTCTTTACGATGTGACATAATTATCTGCTTCACATTATAATACTTACCTGGGATAGCCATCCTCAAGAAGTAAGACAGGGAGGGTAGGGAATACTGAGGTTTCAAGTATTTGAACAGCCTATTAAAGCCAACATTGTCTACAAAGGCATATGGCTAAAGGTCAGGTGCCATCATTTCAGCTATGAGACTAGTGATTTTTTTGGCAACTGTGTAAGAATCATAAAACTTCTCATTGGTGTCATTGAAGGAGGAAGATCCTGATAATTCTGTGCTCAGCATCACACACCTGTCTGGAGAAGAGGGATGCACTATTGGACCCTTGATACAAAGCCTCCCTGTTTACAGTGGAGGAAGAGGAACAGTACAAGCAGGATTTAATCAGGGAATTAGAAATACTGAATTCTACCTCAGATGACATACTTGCTTCCAATGGGTGTGATACAGGTTCTCCATCAAAAGACTCTGCTGGAGAGGAGAACCAGTGGTCATTCATG
The DNA here is from genome assembly GCF_040939455.1 of Microcebus murinus. Lineage (NCBI taxonomy): Eukaryota > Metazoa > Chordata > Mammalia > Primates > Cheirogaleidae > Microcebus > Microcebus murinus. The sequence goes on from NC_134136.1 coordinate 10,985,717, forward strand.
GCCAAGATGAAGAAGAAAGAACTAAGAGAGAAGTTACCTGAAGACATGGTGCTTGCATACTTGGAGGAGGAAGTGCTTGAACACAGCTGTGACCCGCTCACCTACTGGAACCTAAATAAGTCATCCTGGCCAGGGCTATCAAGTTTGGCTGTAAGATTTTTGGGCTGTCCCCCAAGTATCATCCCTTCAGCAAAGCTGTTAAACACACCCACTGAGAACAGTAGCTTTGGCCAGTCCAGGCTCATGATGGAACATTTTGAAAAACTTATCTTTTTGAAAGTGAATCTTCCCTTAATATACTTTCAGTATTGAAGCTCACAATGGAGCCCCAAACTGGAGATGTTTCTGCTTCTTAGACATTATCAGTTAGTAACAGGGGGCTGTGAGTCTGCCTGGGGCCATGTACGACACCAGCCCAGGCACTTTCAAGGCTGCTCTCTAGCTCTCACCAAAATGTCTGCAGGTGCCTTACTCTCATGCCTTCAGGCCAGGTATCATACTGTGTTTTTAAAGAATACCACTAGAAATAGCTTGTATTATCAACTGTGAAATATGATGACTAGGTTTTAATTCATCACTGTAAAGTTTTTTAAAAGTTGGGGTTTAGCAATTTGTTTTACTAGAACGGCAGAGAAAATGTAAATAATTTTTATTCTGTAGGCTTTTTACTCAATTATGTAAAAACCACAAATCAAGTACTGTATTTTAGCTAAACATTGCTTTAATTGCAACAAAACAGCTTTTGTGGCTGTCAAATGAAATCTGTAAATAGGAGGTGGAGGTCAAGCCATCCTGAATGAGCAGTTTTTAACTGCAAGCTTTAAAGTATGTCTAGGAGTACAGAGAATATTCTGGAAGGAAACTGTTTACTACAACAGAGAGATGGCATTTGAAAGCAAAACTAAACTTTATATATCATGGAGTGTCAATTATGTGGTGACTTGGTAACAAGAATTTTACAATTTCAGGGTTCTGCATTTAGATTTTACATGGTCAGTTAACTCAGAGAGATCCCAACTGTTTATCATGAGCACCTTTGAAATTTGATCCAAATTTGTAAATTCACACTCATTGTTTAGCCAGTGCATAATATGACATGTTCACAGCAGATGGTCTGCTGTTTAAATCTCCATGCCTCTGATTTAGTGTCTCTGCATTAGGAAGCTATCTTTTAAAATATGTGCACTGATAAAATTATGTGTAAAATTCTTTTTAGAAGAGATGGCTTATTAATGGGGAAGAAGCTGGTTATATTAAAGTTTTAAGAATTTTCTTAATAAAAATAAAAATAAAGTGAACTATTCAGCATAAAAAAACAAAAAAAGAATTTTCTTAGGTGTTTAGATTTTTTTTTTATGATAGTGAAGACTCAGCCGTTGCTGGGATATTTTAGAATACCATGGACATCAGAATTAAGTATTGGTTGTCAGATTATTTTAATAGTTATGTCTTCAAAATTTTTGCTTTATCTTAAGGTTAAGTTTCTCATTTCAAGCCAATTAAAGGTGAGACAAATCACTGAGTGAAACAAATCACTCATTTGCCTACGACATTTTAGAAAAGTTATTGTTTTGTTAAAATACTGTAGCTATGCTTAATCTAATTTTGCATTGACTGTTTTAGTGTATTTACAAATGGTGAACTCAGTTTCTGAAATTAAATTTTTATTTCAAATTTTCAAAAATAAATAAATAAATGATGCTGGGAAAATTGGATAACCAGATGTAGAAGACTGAAAGATCATCTGCACATCCCACCTGTCACGAAAATCAACTCAAGATGAATAACATACCTAAACCTAAGGCATGAAACCATAAGAATCCTAGCAGAAAATGTTGGAAAAACTTTTATAGACATCAGCCTAGGAAAAGAATTGATGAAGAAGACTCCAAAAGCATCAACAAAAATAAATAAATGGGACTTGATCAAATTCAAAATCTTTCCGCACAGCCAAGGAAATTGTTATTAGAGTGAATAGACAACCTACAGAATGGGAGAAAATATTTGCATAGTATACATCTGAAAAAGGGCTAACTACAATCTATATAGATCTCAGGAAAATGAATAATAAAAAAATCAAACAACTTCATTAAAAGTGTGCAAAGGCCATGAATGGAAACTTTTCAAATGAAGATAGAGTAATAGCCTACAAACATATGAAAACATGCTCAACATCTCTAATCCTCAGGATAATGCAAATAAAAGCCACAATGTGATATCAACTATCTCCAGTGAGAATGGCTTTTATCAAAAAGTCCCCAAACAGCTAATGCTGGCGAATATATGGAGAGACTGGAACACTCATACACTACTTGTGGAACTTTTTTTTTCAGTATATTTAGTATAGTTATATTTTTAATATATTGAGGAATCTCAATACTTTTTTCCTTAATGGATGTACCAATTTACATTCCCACCAACAGTGTACAAAGATTCTATTTTCTCTAAATCATCACTAACACTTCTGATATTCCTTCTTTTTGATAAAAGCCATTCTAACAGGTGTGAGGTGATACATCATTATGGTTTTAATTTGTATTTCTCTGAGAAATAGTAATTTCAACTGAGGAATAGTAATTTTGAGAATATTTTTAAAGCTTTTGAACATTTATATGACTTTTTTTGAGAAATGTCCACTCTGATTCTTTGTCCATTTATTAATTGTGTTATTTGTCTACTTACTATGGAGTTGTTTGAGCTCCTTATATATTTCGAATATTAACTTCTTAACAGATGTAGGATTTCCAGATATTTTTTCTTTCTTTTTTTTTTATTTCAGCATATTATGGGGGAACAGATTTTAAGGTTTCAATAAATGCCCATTTCCCCCCCTCCCCCCAAAAGTCTGAGTCTCCATCATGACCATCCCCCAGATGGTGCACATCTCACTCATTATGTATATATATACCCGCCCCTCTCCCCCCTCCCACCTGCCCAATACCCTATTACTGTAGTACCTATGTGTCCACTTAGGTGCTACTCAGTTAATACCAATTTGCTGGAGAATATATCTGGTGCTTGTTTTTCCATTCTTGGGATACTTCACTTAGTAGTATGGGTTCCAGCTTTAACCAGGAAAATATAAGATGTGCTATATCACCACTGTTTCTTAGAGCTGAATAGTAAGTACTCCATGGTATACATATACCACATTTTATTAATCCATTCTTGGATTAATGGGCACTTGGGCTGTTTCCACAGCCTTGCAATTAAGAATTGTGCTGCTATAAACATTCGAGTGCAGGTGTCTTTTTTGTAGAGTGTCACTGGATCATTTGGGTAGATTCCCAGCAATGGGATTGCTGGATCAAATGGTAGATTCACTTGTATCGCTTTAAGGTATCTCCATAGTGCTTTCCACAGAGGTTGAACTAGTTTGCAGTCCCACCAGCAGTGTAGGAGTGTTCCTCTCTCTCCGCAACCACGCCAGCATTTATTGTTTGGAGATTTTTTGATAAAGCCTTTGCCCACTTTTTAATGGGGTTATTTGATTTTTTCTTCCTGATTTTCATGAGTTCTAAGTATATTCTAGTTATCAGTCCCTTATCGGATGCATAGGATGCAAAAATTTTCTCCCATTCTGTAGGTTGTCTATTTACTTTCATGACTATTTCTTTGGCTGTGCAGAAGCTTTGTAGTTTGATCATATCCCATTTATTTATTTTTGTTGCTGCTGTGATTGCCTTTGGGGACTTCTTCATAAACTCTTTGCCCAGGCCAATGTCTAGGAGAGTGTTTCCAACTTTTTCCTCTAGAGTTCTCATAGTTTCATATCTTAGGTTTAAGTCTGTTACCCAGCGTGAGTTGGTTTTTGTGAGAGGTGAAAGGTGTGGGTCCTGTTTTAGCCTTCTACAGGTGGCTATCCAGTTTTCCCAGCACCATTTATTGAAGAGGGATCCTTTTCCCCAGCATATGTTTTTGTCTGCTTTGTCAAAGATTAGATGGCTATATGAGGATGGTTTTATATCAGGATTCTCACATCTGTTCCACTGATCAATATTCCTATTTTTGTGCCAATACCATATTGTTTTAATTACTACAGCTTTGTAGTATAGTTTGATATATGGCATATTAATGCCTCCCATTTTGTTTTTGTTGCCTAGAATTGCTCTTGATATTCGAGGTCTTCTTTGGTTCCATACGAAGCATAAAATTATTTTTTCTATATCTGTGAAGAATGCTGATGGGATTTTAATAGGTATTGCATTGAATCTGTAGATCAGTTTGGGTAGTATAGACATTTTGATGATATTGAGTCTGCCGATCCATGAGCATGGTATGGATTTCCATCTGTTTACATCCTCTGCTATTTCCTTCCTCAGTGTTTCATAGTTCTCCCTGTAGAGGTCTTTTACGTCCTTGGTTAAGTATATTCCTAGGTACTTTAATTTCTTTGTTGCTATTGTGAAGGGAATTGAGTCTTTGATTTGGTTCTCAATTTGATTATTGTTGGCATATACGAATGCCTCTAATTTCTGTGTATTGATTTTGTATCCTGAGACTTTACTAAATTCATTGATCAGTTCCAGGAGTTTCATGGTTGAATCTTTGGGGTTTTCTAGATACAATATCATATCATCAGCAAACAGTGAAAGTTTGATCTCTTCTGCCCCTATTTGGATACCATGCCCCTATTTGGATACTTTGATTCCATTTTCCTGTCTGATTGCTGTAGACAAGACTTCCAGCACTATGTTGAAAGAAGTGGAGATAGTGGGCAGCCTTGTCTGGTTCCAGTTCTAAGTGGGAATGATTTCAATTTTTCTCCATTCAGTATGATGTTGGCTATGTGTCTGTCATATATGGCTTGTATCATTTTTAGGTATGTGCCTTCTATGCCTATTTTCTTAAGTGTTCGTATCATGAAAGGGTGTTGAATTTTGTCAAAAGCTTTTTCTGCATCTATTGAAAGAGTCATGTGGTTTTTGTTTTTGCTTCTGTTTATGTGGTGAATTGCATTTATAGATTTACGTATGTTCAACCATCCCTGTATCCCTGGGATGAAGCCCACTTGGTCGTGGTGGATTGTTTTTTTGATAAGTGTCTGGAATTGGTTAGCTAAGATTTTGTTGAAAATTTTTGCATCTATATTCATTAGGGATATTGGTCTGTAGTTTTCATTTTTTGTTGCATCCTTTCCTGGTTTTGGTATCAGAGTAATATTCGCTTCATAAAAGGTGTTGGTGAGGTTTCCGTTCTTCTCGATGTTGTGGAATAGTTTCTGCAAGGTAGGTACTAGTTCTTCTTTGTAAGTATGGTAAAATTCAGGTGTGAAGCCATCTGGACCAGGACTTTTCTTTTTAGAGAGATTTTTAATTGCTGTTTCTATTTCAGCTGTTGAGATTGGTCTGTTCAGGGAATCTATTTCTTCCTGGTTGAGCATAGGGAGGCTGTGTGTTTCTAGAAATTTGTACATTTCCTCCACATTTTCTAGTTTGTGTGCATAAAGATTTTTGTAGTATTCATAAATTGTATCTTGTATCTCTTTGGGATCAGTTGTGATATCTCCTTTTTTGTTCCTGATGGAGCTTATTAGAGATTTCTCTTTTCTGCTTTTCGTTAGCTTAGCCAATGGTGTTTCAATTTTGTTTATTTTTTCAAAGAACCAACTTTTTGTTTTATTAATCTCCTGAGTAGCTTCCCTGTTTTCAATTTCGTTTAGTTCTGATTTGATCTTGTTGATTTCACTTCTTCTGCTGGGTTTGGGGTTGGTCTGTTCTTCTTTTTCCAGCTCTTTGAGTCGTTTCATTAGATTGTCTATTTGTGATCTTCTAGTCTTTTGGTTATAGGCATTTATGGAGATAAACTTTCCTCTCAGAACTGCTTTAGCTGTGTCCCAGAGGAGTTGATAACTTGTCTCTCCATTGTCGCTTTCTTCATAGAATTTTTTTATTTCCGTCTTGTTTTCTTCATTTATGAAGTAATCATTTAGTAGGAGGTTGTTTAATTTCCAAGTTTTTGTGTAGAAATGTGAGTTTCTGTTAGGGTTGATTTCTACTTTCATTCCACTGTGATCTCAGAAGGTACATGGTATGATTTCTATTTTTTTAAATTTCTTGAGATTTTCTTTGTGTCCTAGGATATGGTCAATCTTAGAGAATGTCCCGTGAGCTGATGAGAAGAACGTATATTCAGTGAATTTTGGGTAGAATGTTCTGTAAATGTCTGTCAGACCGAATTGTTCTATAGTTTTGTTTAAGTCCATTATTTCTTTATTAATTTTCTGTTTGGAGGATCTGTCTCATGCCGTCAGTGGGGTGTTGAAATCTCCGGTGATTATGGAGTTGCTATTAATCCATTTGGTTAGCTCCAGTAAGGTTTGCTTTATGAATCTGGGTGCATTTAAGTTGGGTGCATATATATTTAAAATTGTTATCTCTTCTTGTTGGACTGTGCCCTTCACCATTATATAATGACCCTCTTTGTCTTTTACTACTTTTGTTGGTTTAAAAACTAAATCATCTAAAATTAGAACTCCCACACCAGCCTTCTTTTGGCTTCTATTTGCTTGGAATATTGATCTCCACCCTTTTATTTTTAGTGTATATGCTTCCTTGCATGTTAGATGTGTTTCCTGAAGACAGCATATACTTGGCCTGTATTTTCTTATCCATTCAGCCAGCCTATGTCTCTTGAGTGGAGAGTTTAAGCCATCACATTTATTGAGAGAACTGATAGGTAAGGTAGATTACTGATCATTCTGTCGGGTTGGATGTTGTTGCTATGATTTCTGTCTTGAGCCATTGTAATATCTGGCCTTTAATATCTTTGGGTTTTGGTTGTTTTTATATTCGTGGGTTATTATTATGATGTTCCATGCATAACGCTGTTTTAAGTACTTCTTGTAGGGCTGGTCTTGTCTTGGTGAATTCTCTGAGCCTTTGCTTATCTGAGAATATTTTTATTTCTCCTTCATATAGGAAGCTTAGTTTTGCAGGGAATAATATTCTAGGCTGGGCATTGTTTTGTTTCAAAAGAGTGAGAATGGGGCCCCAGTCTCTCCTTGCTTGTAAAGTCTCATTAGAAAAGTCTGATGTTATTCGAATTGGCTTTCCCTTGTATGTTACTTGCTTCTTTTGTCTTACAGCTCTTAGAAGGGCCTCTTTAGTTGATACTTTGGTCAGTCTGATGACTGCATGTCGTTACATCTTCCTGTTTGCATTCAATCTCCCAGGGGTCCTCTGAGCTTCTTGAACTTGTATATCAAGATTTTGAGCAAGGCCTGGGAAATTTTTCTCTATTATATCTTCAAACAGCTTGTCCAACCCTTGAGTGTTGTCTTCTTCCCCTTCTTGTAATCCTATGACCCTCACGTTAGGTTTCTTCACATAATCCCACAGCTCTTGTGGTCTTTGCTCTTTTCTCTTGTTTCTCTGCTCTATTTCTGTGACTGATTTATTTAATTGGAGGGTGTTATCTTCAAGCTCTGAGATTCTTTCTTCTGTTTCATCTACCCTGTTCTTGAGACTTTCCACTGTATTTTGTAGTTCCTTGAATTGATTCTTCATTTCCAGGAGTTCGGTTACACTTTTCTTCATTGTGTCTATTTCTTTTCCCATATCCTGGAGGCTTTTTGTGATTTCTTTGTGTTGGTTATTGAGTTGTTGTTGCAGCTGGGTGAGTGTTCTTATGATCCACATACGAAATTCCTCTTCTTCATATTGGTTGCCTGATTTTGGTTGGTGTCCGTTTCTAGGGGGCTGGTGCTCCTCTTTGGGGGTGTGTTTTCCGTTTGGTTCTTCATATTTCCTGAGTTCTTTCGCTGATTTCTTCCCATATCGATCAGTTGTTGTTTCTTTCCTTAAGTTATTGTTTGGGTATTCACACACCTTGTTTAGTTTCTGAGGCGTTAGGTTGTGTCTGTGGGTGAAATTGGACCACTCCCTGTATATTGAGTCAGTGGGTGCCGTGAAAAGGCTGTTCAAGATGCCGTCCCTGTCAGTAGGTGACCTTTGCTTGGAGGAACAGGGTATACTGTTGATTTTGTGTCCCGTTATCTGCTCTTGTTCTGGGCGGAGCTGGGTTGGGTAAGCCTGCCCTCAGGCCATTAGCAGGGGTCAAAGTTCTGTTCTCTGCTTCCAGGGAAAGCTGTCAGGGCGTGGCTGGAATGGTCCTGCTCAGCCAGAAAGTCTGGGTGTGGGGGTAGGGCTGTCTGAGACCCACAGTCTGGAGCAGGCCTCGCTTCTTTCCACCCTCCCCAACTCCGCAGCTACTCCTGGGCCTCTGCCAGCAGGCCAGACCACAAGCCACCAGGCCTCCCCGGACTGTGATGCCGGCGGGGAGGTTCCCTGCACAGGAACGCCACCTGGGTTGGGCGCACGGCCTCCTCCTGGGAGGAGGGTTGCCCTTTAGGATGCTGATCCGCCCCTGGAGGCACACACACCTCAGTAGGCTGTTCACTTATAACACTTCTGTGCCCCGGGCAATGCTAGCCCTCGGTGCAGGGGATCTGGTCTGTAGGTCCGACCTCTGGGTCCCAGAGTTCAAACTGTATCCCCACCAGGGAGAGGATTTCCGGTCCCAATTCACCCACAGGGAGCCCAAGCTGGGTCTATGTCTCTCTGCCTCTGAGTCGGCACCGTTCTTCTGGGAACACCGTGCCAGCAGCACCTGAGAGGGCGGGCGGGTAGGGAGCTCACAGTCTGAGTTCCCCTGAGTCAGCTGTAGGGTCCCAAATTGGAAGGTCCCGTTCCCTGGAGGTGCCTGCAGCTGGTGGCAGTATTGTCTCTCTGGGCAGCCGCTGGTAGGGTCGGCGGAGGGGAGGAGGAGGCAATATGGTGCCTGCCGCAAGGCTTGGGTCTGTGCGCAGGGAGGTGCCCGGAGGAAGTTGGGAACCTGGTGCCACGTCTGTTGCAGGCTCACTGCTGGCTGGCAGCGGCGGTCTCTGGGCTGTTGTCCGCAGGTCTCTCCACCCGCTGGGGAGCCCACCAACAGTCCCAAATGCAGGGGAGGGGAAACAGCTAATCCACCTACCCTTGCCGCTGGTCTCCGGGCTGCTCCGGTGGTCTCAGCCTCCAGTTTTCCTGCGCAACCTCCTCCCGTGGAGTCTCCCGGGGTCTCAGGTACCCCTCCTTCTGGCTCTTGTCCGCTGTATGCTCGCCTTCTTGCTTCTTTCCTCTAATTTCTGCTAGAATCTGTCTTTTCTGCAGAGACACTCTGTCTGGCAGTGTTATTCGTCTGCCATCTTGCTCTGCCCCCCCAAAGATTTTTTCTAATTCATGTTGTTGTCTTTGTCACTCTTTTAGTTGTCTTCTTGGCTGTGCAGAAAATTTTAGTTTGATATAATCTCATTTGTCTATTTTTGCTTATATTGTCTGTGTTTTGTGGTTCATATTCACAAAATCATTGCCCAGACCAATGTCATAGATTTTGCCCCTTTGTTTTTGTCTATTGCTTTTACAGTTTCAGGTCTTACATTTTAGATCATTAATCGATCTTGAGTTGATTTTTGTATATACTGTTACATAAGGATTTGAGAGTATTTATTCTTCTTTTTGTGAATATTCAGTTGTCTACATCATTTATTGAAGAGACTATCCCTTCATTGTGATGCATTCTTGGCACCTTTTCCAGAAATCAATTGACTGTAAATCCGTGGATTTTTTGTGGACTCTCTATTCTGTTCCATTGCTCTATGATGTGTCTGTTTATTACTATGGTGTGACATTCTGTTTTTTTTTTTTGTTTTTTTTTTTTGAGACAGAGTCTCGCTTTGTTGCCCAGGCTAGAGTGAGTGTCATGGCGTCAGCCTAGCTCACAGCAACCTCAAACTCCTGGGCTCGAGTGATCCTTCTGCCTCAGCCTCCCGGGTAGCTGGGACTACAGGCATGCGCCACCATGCCCGGCTAATTTTTTTATATATATATCAGTTGGCCAATTAATTTCTTTCTATTTATAGTAGAGACGGGGTCTCGCTCTTGCTCAGGCTGGTTTTGAATTCCTGACCTTGAGCAATCCGCCCGCCTCGGCCTCCCAAGAGCTAGGATTACAGGCGTGAGTCACAGCGCCCGGCCAGACATTCCGTTTTTATTGCTAAAGCTTTGTAGTATATTAGAAAGTCAACAAGTGTAATACATCCAGCTTTGTTCTTTTTGCTAAATATTACATTGGTTATTCAGGATCTTGTGGATCCATATGAATTTTAAGATTACTATTTCTATTTCTGTGAAAAATGTCATTAATATTTTGATAGGGATTGCACTGAATCTGTAGATCACTTTTGGTGATATGAACATTTTAATTATTTTAGTTTTTTTCAATAGATTAACACAGGAAATCTATCAATTTATTTATATCTTTATTAATTCTTTCATCGCTGATATATAGATTTTTGTGCACAGGCCTTTCACCTCTCTAGTAAAATTTATTCCTAAGTATTTTTTTTATTTATTATAAATGGATTTTTTAAAAGACTTTTTTTGATTGTTTGTTAATAAATGCTACTGATTTTTGTATGTTTATTTTTTACCCTCCAAAATTACTAAATTCATTTATTATTTCTAACAAATTTGTTTAGAGTTTCATGTTGTTTTCAAACTGGAGCAATTTAACTTCTTTCTTTCCAATTTTGATGCCATTTATTTTCTTTCTTGCCAATTTTCTTTGGCTAGGACTTCCAGCACTATGTTGGATAAAAGTAGCCAGTATCATCATCCTTGTCTTTTTCCTAATATTAGAGGAAAAGCTTTCAACTTTTCACCAATAAGTATGACAGTAGCTTGGGGTCTGTAATATATGGCCTGTATTGTGTTGAGGTGCATTCCTTCTATACTTAATTTGTTGAGAGCTTTTATATTGAAATGATTTTGAATTTTGTCAAAACATTTTTCTGCATGTCATGAGATGATAATTTGTTTTTTGTTCTTCATTCTGTTATGTGGTGTATACAATTTATATATTTGCATATGTTGAAACATCTTTGTATTCCTGGGGGGAAAACACTTTGTCATGATGAATGAGTCTTTAAATGTGCTGTTGAGCTTGGTTTGTTAGTATTTTGTTGAGAATGTCTGCATCTATGTTGATCAGGAATATTGTCCTGTAATTTTCTTTTCTTATAGTGTCCTTGTCTGGCTTTGTCATCAGAGTAATGTAGGTCTCTTAAAATAAGTTGGGAAATATCCCCTCTTCTTCAATTTTCTGGAAGCATTTGCAAAGGATTGGTATCAATTCTTTAAATGTTTGGTATATTGGTCAGTGAAGCCATCAAGTGATGGAATTTTCTTGGATCAGATATTTTTTATTACTGATTAAATCTCCTCAATCATTATTGATATGTTAAGATTTTCTATTTATTTGTGATTCAGTCTTGGTAGGTAGTATGTGTCTATGAATTTAATGTCTTCTAGGATATCCAATTTGTAGGCATGTAATTGTGAATAATAGTCTCTTATGGTTTATTTTATTCCCGTGATATCTGTCATAATGTCTCATCTTTCATTCTGATTTTATTTATTTGAATCTTTTCTTTTTCTTAGTCTTGTTAAATGTTTGTCAGTTTTGTTTATCTTTTCAAAAAACAAATTTGGTTTACTTGATCTTTATTGTTTTTCTAGTTTCTATTTCATTAATTTCTGTTCTTATTTTTATTATTTCCTTCCTTCTACTAATTTTGGCCTTAGTTTTTTCTTGTTTTTCTAGTTTTCTAAGGTGTAATCTTAGGTTGTTTGGGGGCAATATTCCCTATTTTTCATGTAGGCATCTGCTGCTATAAATTTCACTCTTAGAACAGTGTTTGATGTATCTCATTAGTTTTGGTATGTTGTGTTTCCATTTTCCTTTGTCTCAATATATTTCTAAATTTCCCTTTTAATTTCTTCCTTGACTCATTGGTTGTTCTTGAGCAGGTTGTTTTATTTCCATGAATTTGCAAAATTTATGAAATTCTTTATGTTAGTGATTTCTAGTTTCATAACATAGTGGTTGCAAAATATACTTGATATGATTTTAATCTTCTTAAATTTGTTGAGACTTGTTTTGTGGCCTAATGTATGATCTACCCTTTGAGTGTTCCCTGTGCACTTTAGAAGAATGTGTGTTGTGTGGCAGTTAGATGGAACATTCTGTACATATTTGTTAAGTCTATTTGTCATAAAATGCAATTTGAATTTGATATTTTCTTATTGATTTTGTCTCTGAATGATCTTTCTATTGCTTAATGTGGGGTATTTATGTTGCCTACTACTATTTATCACAGTTTCTGTCTCATTTTTGATATATTAATATTTGCTTCATTTATTTAGGTGCGCCAATGTTGGGTGGACATATATTTAAAATTATTGTGATCCCTTGATGAATTAATCTCTTTATCATTATACAATGACTTTCATTGCCTTGTATTACAGTTTTCAGTTTAAAAATCTACTTTGTCTGATGTAAGTATAGCTACCCCTTCTCTCATTTTGTTTCCATTGGCATATGTCTTTTTTCATCTCTTTATTTTCAATCAATGTATGTGTTTAATGGTGAAGTGAGTTTCTTGTAGGCAGCATGTAGTTGGATATATTTTCCTATCCAGCCACTCTATGCCTCTTGGTTGAATAATTTTATCTATTTACATTTGAGGCACTTATTTCTACGTAAAGACTACCATTTCCTAATATTTTCTAATTGTTGTCAGTGTTTTTAGCTTCATTTTTAACTTCCTTTCTTATTGTCTTTCTTTGAGATTAAGTGATTTTTTTAACACTGTGCTTTGATTCCTTACTTTTTATCTTTTGAATGTCTCCTATAATTTTTTGCTTCATAGTTACCATGAGACTTACATAAGCCATTTTATAGTTAAAAAAGACTCTTCTAAGTTCGTAACTTAACTTTGATCACACAAACTCCATATATTCACTCCACCTTCCCACCCTTCCAATTTTTAATTTTTGATGGCACAATTCAAACATTTTTATATTACATATTCCTTAAGACATTTTATAGCTGTTATTTTAATATTTTCATGTTTTAACCTTCATATTAAGAATATAAGCGATTTACCCATCACCATTTACATTATTAGAGTATTCTAAATTTGTGTGCTTATTTTTACCAATAAGTTTCATAATTTCATATTTTTTGTGTTACAGTGTACTTTTTCTCAGCATGAAGATCTCCCTTTAACATTTCTTGAAAGACATGTCTAGCAGTGATGAACTTCTCCAGCTTTTTTGTTTTTCTAGGAAAGTTTTTATCTCTCCTTCATTTATGAAGGATGGATTTGCTGGTTACAGTATTCTAGGTCAGCAGCTTTTTTTCTTCAGCACTTTGAATATATCATTCTACTCTCCCTGGACTGTAAAGTCTCTGCTGAGAAATCTACTTGTAGCCTTATTAGAACTCCCTTATATGTTATTTGCTTCTTTTCTCATGTTGCTTTTAAGATTCTCTCTTTGTCCTTGATTTTTGACAGTTTGATTATATTTGTTGGGGTAGTCTTGTTTGGAGTGAATCTGATCAGAGATCTTTAACCTTTTTCTACCTGGATATTTATATCTTTCTTAAAAATTGGAAAGTTTCTGCTATTACTTTTTAAAATAAGATTTCTATCCCTTTGTCACTTCTCCTTCACAAACTCCTACTACTTGAGAAATTGCTCTTTTGATACTATCCCATAAATCCCATAAGCTTTCTTCACTCCTTTTTATTATTTTTACTATTTTCTTCTCTGACTCTATATTTTCAAATAACCTGTTTTCCAGTTCAAAGATTCTTTCTTATGTTTGATCAGTTTTGCTGTTGATGCTCTCTATTGCATTTTTCATTTTATTCATGGCATTTTTCAATTCCCAATTTCTTTTTGAGTTTTATTTTCTTTTAATAATTTCAATCTCTCTGCAAATTATTTTACTGGTCATTTATTGGTTTACTGATATCATTGAATTGTTTCTCTATAATTTATTGATGTTAACTCAGTTTCCTAAAACCAATTATTTTGAATTATTTGCCAGGCAATTTACATACATCCACTTCTTTTTTTCTTGCCTATCATTTCTTTAGGGTCAGCTACTGGAATATTGTTGTATTCTTTTGGTGGTGCTATGTTTCCTTGGTTTTTCATGTTTCTTGTTGCCTTACATTGATGTATGTGCATTGAAAGAAGTAGGAACTTAATCCAGTCTACAGATTGGCTTTTTCTGGGAAAGCTCCTTACCAGTCAGCTCATCCATGGATTTTGGGTAGACAGGACTGAAGATAGACTTGCTGCTTCAGTCCTTACGCAGGCTGGCCTGGTGCCTATGTCACCAGGTTGGCAGGCCTGCCACCTGGTTATACCAGTTTGGGCCTGAAACATGGATCCACTTGGTGGACCTGTTGATTGTATCTTTAGGGAAGACCCTGGAGACTGGGTCCACAAGGGAGGGTCTGGAGCTTTTATCTTCAGGGGCCAGCATGAAGTCTGGGTCCACAGGGGCTGACCTGGAACTGGAGTGGGCATTGAGCTTATGTCTACAAGGGCTGACCAGGCATTGGAATTTTTCTGGTGCTTAGAACTACTGGGACAGGACTGGTACAGTACCTGAGTCTATGGGGGCATGCTTGGCTCTGGGGTAGGCTTGGAGTCTGACCTCATCAGGGCAGGTGTGGGTCCTAGGCCAATGGGGACTAGCATGGATCCTAGGTCTGTAGGAATAGTTTGGAGCCTTCATTTATGGGGCCCAACTTGGCACCAGTGTTTATTGGCATCAGCCTTGGCCCTAGGTCTGTTGCAGCAGGACTAGACCCTAAGTCCTCTGGAGCCTGAGGCCATGGGGGCTGGATTGGAGCCTAGAGCCTGCCTTGTGCTAGGACTGGTGTGGAACCTGGGTTCATGGCGGCTAGTTAGGAGCCTAACATCATGGGCACTGTTCTGGTACCTGAAGCCACTGAGGCTGGACTGAAGCCTGAGGGCTTGGGGCCCAGCCTAGAGCCTATGTCTACTGGTGTTGGTTTATTGGTTGTGTATGCAGGTGTTGGCCTAGAGGTTACATTCATGAGAACTAACCTAGTCCCTAGGGCTTCAAAGGCCAACCTGGGTCCTAGGTACACAGAGGAAGTCCTGGAGGATGAGTCCATGGAGGTCATTCAAACACTCGAGTCTATTAGTACAGGCCTGGGCTCTGGGTTTGCTGGAGCAGGCCTGGACTCTGGATGTGCTGAGGCCTTGGGCCATAGGAGCCAGCACAGATAGTGGGGCCATGGGGACTGGCTTGATACTGAGCAGATCCAGAAGCTGTGTCCATGAATGCCCATCTGGTATTTGAGGCCAACTGTGCCAAGCTAGTGCCAGGGCATATCTGAAGCCTGGGACAACAGGGGTTTGCTTGGTGCTGGGTGGGCCTGGATTCTCTATGTTCAGGTGCCAGCCTGGAAGCTGGATCTACAAGTGCCAGCCTGATAACTAGGGCTGTTCAGCTGGCCTAATGCTGGAGTGGGCCTGAAGCCTTGACCTGCACTGGGGAAGTCTAGAACTAGGAGTTCTAGACTGGCACTGAGGGTAGTCCAGAGCCTGAGGCTGCTGGTGCTAGCCCAGTCCTGACAGCCGTATGGTGACTGGGTCCAGTAAGTTCAGCCCAGTGGTTGGGTAGCCAGGAAACCAAAGCCCAGTCCTGGAGCCTAGGGCTATAGGATCTGGCCTTGTACTGAGGCTGCATGGAAGTTCATTCCATGAGTACCAGCCTGGGTTCTGGGTCTGTAGGAGCCTTCCTGGCTCTTAGTCTTACTGGAGCTGGCCTGGTTTTGAAGTCTGAGACAAAGTTCAGTGCTCACTTCCTTCTCCTTGACCCACATGAGGGTATCTTCCTCCACATTGTGCTTCCTGAATTGGGACTTATCCTCTCAATGAAACTTTTCTTATTTATGGGCTACACCCAGGTGTTGTAATCCCTCACCTGGTTTTCTTAGCTCTTATAAAGATATTTTTGTGCATGGATAGTTTTTCAAATTGATGTTCTAGAGAGTCCCATTCTGCCATCTTGTTAACATCATCTCTATTTATTTTTAAATAGTGCATTTTTAATCACCTTTCCAGCCTTTTGCAAGGTAATTGGTTTAATAACATTTTTCCACTACTTAGGTCGATTTTGGTAATTTTTATTTTGCTATAAAATTATCCATTTCCTCCAGCTTTTTAAACATGCTGCTTCATAAAGATGATGATATCTTCATAATTTTGTAATTAGTTAATTATATACTAAACGTCCTTTTAGTGGGAAGTCCAGTATTCCCCTCTTTAGGCCCTTGTTCTCACCCTTCTCCACTATTGCCCAAGAACACCAAGGGCTTACTCTTTATGCAAATTTTTCCACCACCACCTTTCTGAACTCTGCATACAAAAGGTACTCTGGGAGGGGAAACCTGCACAAAAAACACATCAAAATATTCAGTATATATGTTTCCCTCAACCACTGAATGTAGAGAGAAACAAATATACTCACCTTTGTATAATTAGGATTGTTCATGTAAGAGAATCCTCTCATAATAATGAAAATCTATTCTGAAGTGGTAAAGACCTACAGACAATAGAGGTGCCTAAGAGTTTGTTAGTTTGCTTTTTAAAAATTCCACCTCATCAGGCTCCATGATTACAGTGGATATGTTTCTGTAGGTGGAAACTTGGGTGTTTAGACATTACTGCATGTGGAAATAATTAAAAGTGCTTGCCCCTGTAAAGGTGTAAGCCAGGGGGCTGTTGTTATTCATTATAAAGCTTCTGTACTGTTTTATTTTATTTTTACCATACTCATGTATACTGTGACAGTTTTGTTTTAATTTTCTGAGACATTATTGCCTGAGTACATGGAATTCCTAATATAAAATTGAGGAAAGCTGGAAGTCTCTGACTTAAATAAAAATGAAATAATTTATCTTTTGATAAAACACTAAATATCACCTATTAATCCTTATTTCCATTCTAAATCCACTGCAGTTGTTACTAATGAATGTTCTTACACTTGAAGACACTAAGAGGATAGCCAGACAATTGTAATATCACCTTCCACTCCAAATTTCTATGTCCTAATAGGGGATAGATAGAATTTTTACTGTTTTATGAACAAGAATGTGCATGTCAAGTACTTTCTAGAGGCTACAGGAGAGGCAGCCACTTGATTATACCTAAGGTGCTTGGATTATTACCTTTCTACTCTCATGTAAACTTGGGGTTTACTATCCTCCTCAAGACCACTAGCCCCTTGCCCCACCCTAATTGCCTTCTCCAGTTCCTGGGGGGAGGTTATATCCTGCCTTCTTTTATATATAAACAGAGCTCTTGGAAGGGCCCATATGAAATTGGCACCCACTTTGCCTTAAAGCAGGCTCCCACTTTGTTTCTCTACATTGAATTAGACCTGAACGAATCTAATGAAATCTTGTTTGGACTTGGTTTTACAGAGGCAGCAAGCCACCATGGAGCTGCACTCTACTCCCAGCTTTTCTTTTCCTTAGACCTGGACTCAATTTCTTTTTCTGCTAGACTTTGTTCCAGTTTTCCATGTTCCTACACCTTTCCACATCCCCAGGCTCAGTATGTGGGCTTCTATTCTTCTTCCATTCTCTTTAATTAATATTTTAATGTGTAATTCCTGTCCTTGCTTCAACTCCACATCCCCTAGGCATGGTTTTCATCATTTACATTATGGCTCCAACAATCTTATGTACCCATCCCTCTCCTCGACTCCCACCGTACTCCTATTTAGACCTTATGTAATTGAGTAGCTGGACACCACCCCCGTCAATGATTTCTATCATTAGAGAATCCTTATTTCTACTAGGCTATTAATTCACAATTCTCTGCAGCCCTAACGGTTAAACAGCATACCTGAATTCACTCCTACAAAGGGCCTTAATGCTATACAGATTCAAAACTTAAAAGTACCAAGCCTGCAATGTAAATGAGTGATAAATTCACTAAAACACTAGGGCGTGATGGGACCTTGATCAACTAAGGAGCTCATGCTGCATATAAGGAAGCAGAGGCTACTCAGCAATAGCAAGAATGTAAGCCCACTATTGCAAGCTTACTGCTGAGTTTTTCATGACAATATAGCAATTTGAGTTTTCTGTAAGCTCTTCTGAATATTATGTTTTCATTTTGTAATTGACAAATAAAAAATTTATATATGTATAATGTACAATATGATGCTATATGTATATATTATGGGATGGCTAAATCAAACTAATTAATATATGCATTATCTCAAATATAGTTCTTTTGTGGTGAGAACCCTGAAAATTTATTCTCTTAGCTTTTAAGCATATAATATATTGTTATTAACTATAGTCACCATGTAGTACAATAGATCTCTTGAACTTGATCCTCCTGTCTATTGAATTTTTTTGTCATTTGACCAACATCTCCCCAATCCTCCCATTCCCCAGCCTCTGGTAGTCACCATTTTACTTGCTGTATCTAAGAGCTGGACTTTTTTTAGATTCCACATATAACTGACATCATGCAGTGTTTTTCTTTCTGTTTCTGGCTCATTTCACCAAACATAATGTCCTCCAGGTTCATCCATCCCTCCTGAATTGTAAATGCTATCTCAAGTTACACATACATACTATATATATATATACACACACACACATATATATTAAACATATATATGTGTGTGTGTGTATATAATACGACTAACAAAGTATACCTAGAGACTGGACTTAGTATATGAACCACCAATTTGCAAGTACTACTTAAAACTAATCTCCCCAGAATTAGCCTTTCATTTGTGGATGAAAGTGCCTGTTACTTCTATGGTTACCTTCTATACAGCTCTTACTTATCTATACCACATGCTTCCTGCTTTGTTTGTTTGTCTGCCCCCATCTTATGAGGGTCAAAAATATTTTACAATGTCTAAATTTATAGATCAAATTTTCTCTGTATCATGGATTAAGCTGATAAAAGTAGGGTTTTCTTATTTAACATACAACCTCATTGAAATCTGTAGAAATCCACTTTTCTTTTATTTTTTGCCATATACTTGAAATTTTTGTTCATTTCACAAATTGGCATAACTTTTTTATTTCAGCATATTATGGGGGTATAAATGTTTAGGTTATGTGTGTTGCCTCCCCCCCTCCTGCCCCCCCAGAGTCAGAGCTTCAAGCGTGTCCATCCCTCAGATGGTGCACATCACACTCATTATGTATGTATATACCCATTCCCTCCTCCCCCCTCCCATCTGCCTGATGCCTGATAAATGTTATTCCTATATGTCCACTTAGGTATTGATCAGTTAATACTAATTTGCTGGTAAGTACATGTGGTGCTTGTTTTTCCATTCTTGGGGTACTTCACTTAGTAGAATGGGTTCCAGCTCTATCCAGGAAAATACAAGATGTGCTATATCACCATAATTTCTTATAGCTGAATAGTACTCCATGGTGTATATATGCCACACTTTATTAATCCACTCATGTATTGATGTGCACTTGGGTTGTTTCCACATCTTTGCACCAAAATAAAGCAAGTCACACAAATTAGTTGGTATACCAGTGCATATAAAAGTTATGTTTGCACCACAGTACAGTTTATTAAGTGTGAAATGGCATTATGTTTTAAAAACAATGTATGTATCTCTAATTAAAATAATTTATTGCTTAAAATGTTAATTATTAAGCCTTCAGTGAATCATAATCTTTTTTTTTTTTTTTTTTTTTGAGACAGAGTCTCACTTTGTTGCCTAGGCTAGAGTGAGTGCCGTGGCGTCAGCCTAGCTCACAGCAACCTCAGACTCCTGGGCTCAAGCGATCCTTCTGTCTCAGCCTCCCAAGTAGCTGGGACTACAGGCATGCGCCACCATGCCCGGCTAATTTTTTCTATATATATTAGTTGGCCAATTAGTTTCTTTCTATTTATAGTAGAGACGGGGTCTCGCTCTTGCTCAGGCTGGTTTTGAACTCCCGACCTCGAGCAATCCGCCCGCCTCGGCCTCCCAGAGAGCTAGGATTACAGGCGTGAGCCACCGCGCCCGGCCGAATCATAATCTTTTTGCTGGTTGAGAGTCTTGCCCTCATGTTGATGGCTGCTGACTGATCAGGGTGGTGGTTACCGAAGGTTGAGATATTTGTGGCAATTTCTTAAGGAGGATGACAATGAAATTTGACATACAGATTGACTCCTTCTTTCACAAGTGATTTCTCTGTAGCATGTGATGCTACTTGATAGCATTTTACCTATAGTCGAACTTCTTTCAAAATTGGAGTGAATCCTCTCAACCTTACTGCTGCCTTATCAACTAAGTTTACATAATAGTGTAAGTCCTTTGTTGTCATTTCAACAATGTTCACAGTATCTTTACCAAGAGTGAATTCCACCTCAAAAAAACACTTTCTTTGCTCATCCATAAGAAGCAATTTTTCATATGTTCAAATTTTATCATGAGATTTCAGCAATTCAGTAACAGTCACATCTTCAGGTTCCACTTCTAGTTTTCTTGCTATTTCCACCACATCTGCAGTTACTTCCTTCACTGAAGTCTTGACCCCCTCAAAGTAATCCATGAGCGTTGGAATCAACTTATCCCAAATTGCTATTAATGTTGCCATTTTAACCTCCTCCCATGAATCACAAATGTTGTTAATAACATCTAGAATGGTGATGGTATACTAAAGTTTTCCAGTTTACCTTGCCCACATTCATTAGAGGAATCGCTATCTATGACAGCTATAGCATTACAAATGGATTTCTTCAATAATGTCTTGAGAGTCAAAATTACTCCTTGATCCATGGACTGCAGAATGAATATTATGTTAGATTGAAAAAAATATTAATCTCTTTGCACATCCCCATAAGAGCTCTTAAGTGACTAAATTCATTGTCAACAAGCAATAATATGTTGAAAGGCATCATTATTTTCTGAGCAGCAGGTCTCAGCAGTGGCCTTAAAAGTATTTAGTAAATCATGCTTGAAACAGATGTGCTGTCATCTAGGCTTTGTTTTCCCATTTATAGAGCACAGGAAAAGTAGATTAGCATAACTTTTAAGGGCCCTAGGATTTTCAGAGATGAGCATTGGCTTCAACTTAAAGTCATCAGCTGCATTAGCTTTTAATAAGAATCAGCTTGTCTTTCGACAATTTCAAGCCAGGCATTTATTACTTTTTAGGTATGAAAGTCCTAGATGGCATCTTCTTCCAATAGAAAGCTGTTTTCTCTACATTGAAAATCTGTTTAGTGTACCTGCTTTCATCAATGATCTTAAATAGATCTTCTGAATCACTTGCTATAGCTTCTATATCATCACTTCCTACCTCACTTTGCATTTTTATGTTATGGAAATGGTTTCTTTCCTTAAACCTCATGAACCAACCTCTGCTAGATTCAAATTTTTCTTCTACAGCTTCATCTCCTTTCTCAGCCTTCACAGAATTGAAGACAGTGAAGGCTTTGCTTTGGATTGGACTTTGGCTTAATGGTATATTGTAACAGGTTTGATCTTCTATCCAGACCACTAAAACCTTCTCCATAACAGCAATAAGACTGTTGTGCTTTCTTATCATTCATGTGTTTACTGCAGTAGCACTTTTAATTTCCTTCAAGAAATTTTTCTTTCCATTTGCAACTTGGCTAACTGGCTCAAGAGGCCTAGCTTTCCTCCTCAGCTTTCCACATGTTTTCCACACTAAGTATAATCATTTCCAGCGTTTTTTAAATCTTAATTTTTGTTTTAATTTCAGCATATTATGGGGGTACAAATGTTTAGATTATGTATATTGCCCTTGCCTCACCAAAATTCAGAGTTTCAAGAGTGTCCATCCCCCAGACTGTGCGCATCTCACTCATTATGTGTGTATATACCCATCCCCTCCTCCCTCCACTCATCTGCCCAACACCCGATGAATGTTATTCCTATATGTGCAATTAGGTGTTGATCAGTTAAAACCAATTTGCTGGTGAGTACATGTGGTGCTTATTTTTCCATTCTTGGGATTCTTCACTTAGTAGATTGGGTTCCAGCTTTATCCAGGGTAATACGAGAGGTGCTATATCACCATAGTTTCATGTAGCTGAATAGTGCTCCATGGTATATACCGTGTTTCCCTGAAAATAAGACCTACCCATAAAATAAGCCCTAGCAGGATTTCTAAGCATTTGCACAATATAAGCCCTACCCCGAAAATAAGACCTAGTGATGGGCGTGGCTAAGCAGCGTATCTGCACAACCCATGCATTTCATTGGGGAGCGGTAAAGAAGATGAGCAGCCCTTCTCATCTGCCCCATGAGAGCTCTATTGCTCGACATGACAGATTGGGGCCAATGCTTCTTAAGGAAATAGAGTCACAAGAAATTTTGGATGGAATTCGGGGTTTGGAGAGTTATAATGATGTTCCAGAAGAAGATGACTTAACTATATTTGAATAAATGTAGATTGTTGTTCCATACCTAAAAAAAAAAATAACACATCCCCTGAAAATAAGCCCTAGGATGTCTTCTTGAGGAAAAATAAATATAAGACCCCGTCTTATTTTCGGGGAAACATGGTATATACCACATTTTATTAGTCCACTCATGTATTGATGGGCATTTGTGTTGTTTCCACATCTTTGCAATTGTGAATTGTGCTGCTATAAACATTCAAGTACAGATGTCTTTTTTATAGAATGTCTTTTGTTCTTTTGGGTAGATGTCCAGTAATGGGATTGCTGGATTAAATGGTAGATCTACTTGTATCTTTTTGAGATATCTCCATATTACTTTCCACAGAGGTTGTACTAGTTTGCAGTCACACTAGCAGTGTATGATTGTTCCTATCTCTCCACATCCATGCCAACATCTACTGTTTTGGGACTTTTTTGTAAAGGCCATTCTCACTGAGGTTAAGTGGTATCTCACTGTGGTTTTGATTTGCATTTTCCTGATGAATTGAGATGTTGAGCATTTTTTCATGTTTGTTGGCCATTATTCTGTGTTCTTTTGAAAAGTTTCTGTCCATGTCCATTTCCCACTTTTTGATAGGGTTGTTTGATTCTTCTTGCTGATTTTCCTGAGTTATAAATAGATTCTAGTTATCAGCCCTTTATTGGATCTGTAACATGTGAATAAAGTGAGAAGCCTGGGACTCTTTCTTTCACTTGAACATTTATAGGTCATTGTAGAGTTGTTAATTGGTGTAATTTCAATATTGTTATGTTTCCCTGAGGAGAGACAGAGAGATGTGGGAATGGATGGTGGAGTAGTCAGAACACACATTCATCAAGTTCTCCATCTTATATGGGCATAGTTCATAGCACCCCAAAACAGTTACAATATTAACATCAAAGATCACAGATCACAGATTACTATGACAGATACAATAATAATAAAAAGTTTGAAATATTGTAAGAGTTACCAACATGTGACATGGAGACACAAAGTGAGCACATACTATTGGAAAAATTGTGCCAAGAGACTTGCTGGATATAGGGTTGCCTTAAACTTTCAATTTGTAAAAAAAAAGATAAATGCATTATCTCCCAAGTACAATAAAGTGAAGCACAACAAACTGAGGTACGTCAGTATGTTGCTCTAAAACAGACTACAATTGCAATACTACAGATTTTATTAAATTTCACTTGTCAACTCCATGTACTAATTGGATTGATGGATTACCTCTATTGTCTTAGAAAGCTATTTAATGGTTCTAAATTTGCTATACATTAAAGGTACATAGAAATAGCAAATCCTATTCCTTATTCATTGGTCTCAATATTTATAAAATATTTCTAATTGTTTTATTTTATGAAATGAGTCTAGTGCTCCTTCTGCAAAATGGTGAAGCTTCTCTTCAGCACCTCTGACTTTCACCTTCAGTGTCTTTCAAGTTCTCCTCACTCTTTCTTGGCCAGGACCCTCCATATCTTGGCACCTTGATTAGAATAACAGTTTATCCCTCCCAGGAGTATTTGCATTCATAAAGAGAACCCTTAGGGAGTGAGCAATGAGTGAGCAATGCTTAACCCAAAGAAATTCATTGCTAATTTTAGCATTAAGGGCATGGTAGCTATGAGCTTTTTGGTCTGGGAGATATCCTTCTCTTTCTGCTTGGAATTACATCACATAGTTATGTATTCTGCACACTCATAACAAAGGGCCTATAAAGGCCTACTGACAGTCTAAAATGATTTGGATTGGATATGTGTTTTATAAAATAAAGACAAAGCCATAAAAATGTTGGAAGAAATTGACACAGAATGCAAAAGCTATAATTAAAGGAATTACCCACATGCTATTTTATGGATGTTGTATAAAAAAGCTGATACTTGATATATGTCTTGTGTAATCCATTTGTGGCAGAATAAATATGAACCTTAACTAAAAAGTATCACAAATAATGGATTGCTTTTCAGAAATATTTTTAAGAACTCATTTAATTTGTGAAAATTTTTGCCTCAATTTTTCTATATTAATGCTGCCACTGTATTTTTTATTCTTGTTAATTTTGATAGTTAGGAGTTGGGCTCCATTAAGAAAATGGAAAGTATTCAGAAGAGAAATGTACAGCAATTTATCTTTACCAAATAGCTACAGAAATTTCTCTTTATGATTTAGGGAAAACATCATAGGGATATAAATCAAGGGTTCTGAGTTTCCAGTCAGCTCTCTCGCTTTCTGACTAATATGACTTTGGGGAAGTCATCTCCCTCTTAAGTATATTCACTTATGCATAGACACACACACACACACACACACACACACAAATTGTATTACTTTGCTTAGGAGATTTTCTGTTTTTCACCTGTTGTCCTGGAATAGTTAGCAATAGTGCCTCCTTTTACTCTCTAGAGTGCCATGATTTGGACAATAAACTATATGATCACTATACTCATCTGTAATATGAGGATGCTGATTTAGAATAACCTGTAAGTTTATTACATACTATAAGTTAGGATAACAACTTATGATGCCAGATTGTTTCTCTGTATTTCCAAAAATGATGAGTATTATATTCCTGAGACTCCATCCCATAGCCACATTGAGGACAGCCCCAACATGTGCCATTTCATAGCACTTTAGGAATTGAGTCAAGTTGCTGGCATAAAAACAGACATATAGACCAATGAATCTAAATAGAGAGCCTAGAAATGAATCCATACATTTACAGTGAATTAATTTTCTAGAAAGTTTCCAAGAACATGAATTGGAGAAAGGACAGTGTCTTCCATAAATGGTGCTAGGAAAATTGGATATCCATATGCAGAAAACTGAAACTAGACCCCTATCTCTTGCCATATACAAAAAAAATACAACCAAAGTGGATTAACACATTAACTGTCAGATGAGTTATATTTAATTCATGCTAGTTTTGAGCGCTGGGCCTCATGAAGCATATGTAACTCACAAATCTCTTCACTTTGGAAGCCACAAGAACTATTTTTCAAGTTGCATATAATCCACACACAGAAAACAATAAAAAATAACAAATTTTTCATTAAATTAGAAAGGATCGTCTTGTTTTCAAAGTTTTTATTCTATTTTTGTAATAAAATACCATGGCCCCAAAAAAAAAAAAAAATACCATGGCCCCAAGGGGGAAAATTTTTTTCTAGTGTGGCAGTCAATGTGTTAAAGACTTAAATCTAAGACCTGAAACTATGAAACTACTAAAAGAAAACATTGGGGAAACACTCCAGGCCATTAGTCTGGGCAATGATTTCTTAAGTAATACCCTAAAAGCATAGGAAACCAAAGCAAAATTGGACAAATGTGGTCACATCAAGCTAAAAAGCTTCTACATAAAAAAGGAAGTGATCAACAAAGTGAAAGACAACCCACAGAATGGGAGAAAATATTTGCAAACTACCCATCTAATAAGGGATTAATAAGTAGAATATACAAGGAGCTCAACTCAATTGGAAAAAAAATCAAATAATCTGATTTAAAATGGGCAAAAAATCTAAACAGACATTTCTGAAAAGAAGACATACAAATGATTAAAAGTTATATGAAAGAATACTCAACATCATTAGTCATCAGAGAAATGCAAATCAAACTACAATGAGATATCAGTCTCACTGCAGTTAAAATGGCTTTTATCAAAAAGATAGTCAATAATGAATGCCAGCAAGGATGTGGAGAAAGGGAAACCCTAGCACACTATTCATGGGAATGTAAAGTAATGCAACCATTATGGAGCACTGTATGGAGGCTCCTCAGAAAACTAAAAATAGAACTTCCATATGACCCAGCAATCCATATATATCCAAAAGATGAGAATTCAGTGTATCAGAAAGATATCTGCACACCCCTCATCTTTATTTCTATTCACAATAGCCAAGACTTGGAATCAACCTAAGTGTTCATCAACATATGAATGGATAAAGAAAATCTGGTACATACATACAATAGAATATGTATGACTATAAAAAAGAATGAAATCCTGCCATTTGCAACAACCTGGATGCAACTGGAGAATGTTATGTTAATTCAAATAAGCTAAGCACAGAAAGACAAATCTCACATGTTCTCACTCATACATGGGAGCTAAATATTAAAACAATTGATTTCATAAGGAAAAAAGACTATTTTCTACATTTGCTAGATTTGGGAAAATAGTTTCATACAGCAGAGCAAAATAAAGTCAGGGTGGTTTTCCTATACATAGAAAATATATATTTTTGAGATTAGAACATTTTTCCCATGACTTGAGTTTATTTATCCCATTCTTCAACATTCAAGTCTTTAATAAACTTTTTACCAAAGGCAATAAAAAAGAAAGTGGGTCTACAGAAATTCTGAGGCTTGGGTAGAAGAAGAAACAGTTATTTAAGGCCAATAAATAAGAAAATGATTTTAGAAATAAAAATTATAATGAAAAGGAATTGCACATGACCTAAGGACTGTAGTGAAGAAGAGTAAGACTAGCAGAATATCATCAAATAATGAATTGCTCATGGGGCCTCTTATACCTTAAGAAGTGAGTAATGAAATACTGTGCTTAGTTGCAGGACCCAGGGAATATATTTCTGCCAGGAGACGGTTAGGAACTCAGGTTACTGCCAATCGGAGACACTCAGAAAAGTGAAAGGAAACACTACTTTCTTTAGGGTGTTGTGGTGGAAAGAGAACTGTATCAGACAGCAGAAGTCCTGGATTCTACTTCTAACCTTGTCATTGATAAGTTGTGTAATCTTAGGCAAATAATTTAACCCTCCATATCATTGAGCTATTTCCACAGTAATACTGTATCATAAACTACCCAAAAACCAAGTGGCTTAAAAACAACAAACATTTATTCTTACGCATATGCAGGTTAACTAATCTGGTTGAGACTAGTTGGATTTAGCTCCAAGCTATAGGTCGAATCCAGGCCTGCTTAATGTGCCTATCATCTTTCTTGGACCAGTGGCTAACCCAGGTATGTTCTTCTCAAAGTAGTAGCAGCAGACAAGTCCAACCATACAACATAAACATTTGCTTGCATCATGTCAACTAAACATTACATTTGCAAAGCATGTCAGACGGCTGAACACAAAATCAAAACAGTGGAAAAGTACACTTTGCCCAACTATCGGACAATGGCAAGAAAGTTAAGGATTAAGAATGCTCATTCAAACTACCACAAATACCACAAATACTTTCCCTTCCAGTGCCACAGGATTGAATAATTTAATTATTCATTCATTCAATACAATGTATCAAGTGTTTAACAGGGACTAGACATTATAGCAAAACTCTCAAAATAGAAATGAGTCTAAGTTATTCCAAGAGTTTAGAGTCTAATGATGATCAAAGTGCCTCATGTACCACATCCAAGTGCCAGCCCTGATGATAATATATGTGAAAGTGCTGTGAGCAGTGTAATGTGCTATACAATATAAAATGAAAACACTAATACTTAGAAAAACATATATTACCTACAAAATAATGTTCAAGGACCTCAAAAATTATGAAAATTTTTGGTGGTTTTGCTTTGAGAGAAGGTAAGCAAGAAAAAGAAACTGGAGAGGGCAGAAACATTTGCTGAGCATTTATTATATTTCAAGTGCTTTATAATTATTATTGGATTTAAATTTTATAACTGTCTTGTGAGGAAGGTATGATCATCCAACTTTATAAGTGAACACATTTAAATTCAGAATGAGAGAGTGACTTGTCCAAGGTCCAGACTGCAGGAGCACACAAGAGTACTGGCCTGACACCAGATCTCTTGGCTTTCCATCCAGTATCATTCTACATGAAAAATTACATTATTAATTTAGAACTTTTGGAAATACAAAGTTGTTTCAAAAGAAACCTATCCTTTCAAAAAGGGTTGAATTTATTATTAATATGTTGCCTTTGAGAACTACCTGTTTTATTTCTGATTAGCCTAAACACACTGCCATCCTCGATTTCAAATGGTTAGCACAGTGTGAAATCAAAAGTCGTAAAATAACAGGAAGACTTGTAGTTGCTGCTCAACATGTTTGATTTGTTCTGCCAGTTCCAACCATTACTTGTCTCCACAGCCATGTAAAAGGATGCATTGTGAAAGAGTCATCTCAGCTTATTAAGATATTCCTGTAAGCAGTGGAACCACATTGTTCCTGTGTCTGTGACTCCACCCTGTTGTGCATCCACAGCATGGAAAGAAGAGAAGCACATCAGATCCAGTTTGTTTTCCAGTCACATCCAATTTTATCACTCACATCTAGATCCTGTCTAAATGACAACACCTGCATCGCTTAACCTCAGTGTCAGTTTCAAGATTTCCTAGACAATGATATGATTAGCAAACACTTCCACCTGGGCCATGGAGTGGGGGCCAGTGACTTTGAGATTTAAGATACACCCCTAACCCATATTGCCCCTTGAGGCAGCCCCTGATCTCTGGGTCTCCAGTTTACCCCAACCTCTCAGTTATTCTGTCACATGAGGGGCTGGCATGCATTGGGTTTTAAGGCTGACATTATTGCTTGGGGTTCACATTATTTTTATCATGATCCATGTCATAATTCAGTATTTACCCCTTGCTTTTTTGTGGGAAGATGAATTCTGTCCTAATGCTGATGGGATAATGATGACAGCTAATTAAGACATTGACTGCCATGTGAGTTATATTTAACACAGACTAATTTTGAGCCCAGGGCCTTGTGAAGCAAAAGCTCAAGTACTCTACTAAAGCCCATTCATGGACCCTGGTTTAAAACTGCAAACATAGAGGGCTTGCCTGCCTCCTTGGTAGATAAGAAGCCTATTAAAATTGTTTTATGATACTGGAACAAGGCTGGGAGAAAGTGCTGGATACACCTAGAAGAACCTTAGAACACCTCATTGAACTCATTTATTCCATAAACTGAGAATCAGACAAGTCAATTGTTTAAATTCACGCATTTCATAAATTACAGAGTTGAAGCTAGAATCCAGAGCTCTTGATTTCCATTGTAGTATTCATTCCATTAGCTAAGTTCCCCACCTTTCCACCCCCACTCCCACAAATACACAGAATGTTTCTGTGGTATTAGAAAAAAAAGAAAGGAGTGTAATTCACCACACTTTCTCCCACCCCACTTAAATTTCTGGAACTATTAGTTTAATAATGAAGACTTAAATTTAACATAAACCTGCAATTATGATATTACCTTTTTTCTAAATTCTGAAAGTAGGAGAAAAAATATTTTTCTGAGCACCTTGACCCCAATTTGATCTCAAATAATCATAGAAAATATACAACAGGTTCTACAATACCAGGAAATAGATTGGAGTTGTGTCAAAGAACCCAGGAAACCAGGTTAGCAGAATCTTTTATGCTGATTGATTTGAGGAATAATAAAAAAATACAGATACCTTCATTCTTTGCAAAAACACAAAGCCTCAGAAATTAATTATCAAAAATGGTGAGCATGTCAATAGTTATTATCTAAAGCTGCTCAGTTCAATAAATCAATCATTAGCTATATGTAGCTATGGAGAACTCAAAATGTGTCAAATGTTTCAGATTTTGAAAACTTAGTACAGGAAAAATGCAAGCTATCTCAATAGTTTTAACATTAATTAAATTAATGTTTAATTATAATATTTATATTATATAATATATCATATATTAATATAATATAATGTTAATTATAATATTTGAGGAATATCACTGAAATATATTTTGGATATATTATTACATTAATCGTACCTGTTTCTTTCTACTTTTTAAAATGTGGCTAATAGAAAATTTAAATTTACATATGTGACTCACATTTGTGGCTTATATTTATATATATTGGCTGCTATTAATATGATTAATAAAAATGGGGAAAGCATGAGATGGATAACAGAAGGGGGCTCCAAAGCCTATCTCAGGTCTGCAGCAAGCTCCGGTATTTTTAAAATCAACCTTTTATCTATGATATTATCCCTTACAAGAGGAAGAGTCTTCATTGGTTGGCTTCAGATAAGAGGTAAAATAATTAAAATGTGACAGTCTAGAGCCAGGGTTAAGAAAACAAATCCTAGTGCCATTAGTAAGATAATGCTATCTGGTCACCTTACAAGTACATGACATAAATTGACCTCCTCAAGTTTCTTCTTACACATACTCGTCAGGTTTTCTGTAGTAAATACAGGCCAATCCATGCAACTAAATCATTGCTATCTTTTACATAGATGTAGACTTGCCCAGTGATCTCTTGACTGGCTGGAAGAGGCACTCAGTAGGCCTAGTCCCAGAATACTCTAAGTATGTGAATCAGCAAGAGGAATTAGACTTCGTGCATATTCCCCATAGAGGAGCTTGAGCAGCAAAGATTGGCCTCACTTGGCTGCTTCCAAGAAAGGAATAAACATTTTGAGGAATTATAATATAAAATCATATAATTAGAGCAACTTTCAGACTTTATCTAGTACAAAACTCTCTACCTAGAGCAGCGGTCCCCAACCATTTTGACAAGAGGGATTGGTTGGAAGACAATTTTCCATAGATGGGCGGGGGGTGATGGTTTTGGAATGATTCAAGTACATTACATTTATTGTGCACTTTATTTCCGTTATTATTACATTATAATATATAATGAAATATTTATACAACTCACCATAATGCAGAATCAGTGAGAGCCCCAAATTTGTTTGCCTGCAACTAGACGGTCCCATCTGGGGATGATAGGAGACAATGGCTGTACATACAGATGGAGCTTCATTTGCCCACCCACCACTTACCTCCTGCTGTGCAACCCAATTCCTAACAGGCCATGGACCTGTACCAGTCCACAGTATAGGGGTTGGGGACCATACACCTAGAGCACAGATCCCCATCTCCACTTTCACTGACAAGTGATCCCGTCTCTGCACTGTCATCACCATCATCATAACCACTAACATTTACTTACTATTTTCTATGTGAAGATACTTTTAAGTGCTTCACATACATTATCTTCTATAAGCCTGACAATAATACTGTTAATAGAAAGCGTATAATATCATTATTTCACGTTTTAAAGGTGATAAAAATTAAGCTTTAAATAATTTGCCCAAGATTATGCATTTAGTAACAGACAGGGTTCGAACCTAAGCAGCTGTTTCCAAAGCAGTGATCTTAACCACTATTAAACAGCTTTGAATCAAAATGTACTACTCTACATTTCTGTCCATGTCATAAATATGTCTTGCCTTCTCCTTGAGTATAAAAGCAAAAACAGGACTCCTAGAGGTTCATCTTTTCCAGATACAATATAGCCAGCTCCGTGGACAATTTCTGAATCTCTCTTTCAACTGGGTTACTCTTCCCCAGTTTGTCAAAATTTCTCTTGAAGCTAGACTCCCAGAACTAGCCTGGTCTGACCAGCCAGAAGTTCTGACAGTGCCCTAGATAGAGCATAAAAAAGAGGACTGCTTTTCCTTAAACCTGGGGTAAACTAGCTTATTGTCTATCAAAGTCACATCTTTCTCCAAAAGATTCTTCAAACCACATTTACCTATATAATGTCAAACTAAACGTGATAATTCAAAACCCTGAACATATGAACATGTATATTTCTTCCTCTGAGTAAAAATGGCTCAAGTGGACACATAGACTTGCCTTGGCTAACAATCATCAGTGGAACCCCACAGCATGGGCAAAGAAAGGCTTGAGCTGCAACCAAAATGCAAAGAGAGGTTTGTCTTTGCTTCATCAGCTCAACCTGCCTTTTTGTTTTGCTCTCACCCATAGTCAAATTACTAGAAATCTATTTTCCTGTTTAGCACCTGAATCTTCTATCCCCCTACTAAATCCCCAAATCCTCATATAAGTATTAGAGGAGCTACAAGAGTCATGCTTGCACAAAGGAGGCAAACACTGTTTATGTCATCTATGGTATCTTTCATTAGAGTTTTGTAGTTCTTCTTGTAGAAATCTTTTACCTTTTCTGTTAAGTATATTCCTAAGTATTTTATTTTCATTGTGTCTATTGTAAATGGTATTGAGTTTTTTATTTGACTTTCAGCTTGACTATTATTGTTATAAAGAAACGCTACTACTAATTTGTATGCATTGACTTTTTAACCTGAGACTTTGCTGAATTCACGTATCAATTCTAGGAGTCTTTCAGTGGAGTCTTTAGGGTTTTCTAAACACAGGATCATAATGTCAGCAAACAGGGATAGTTTGAGCTCCTCTTTCCTGAATCAAATGCCCTTTATTTCTTTCTCTTACATGATTGCTCTGGCTAGGACTTGGAGTATTATGTTAAATAGAAGTGGTGAAAGTGGGCATTCTTGTTTTGTTCCAGTTGGTAGGGGGATGCTTTCAACTTTTCTTCATTCAGTATGATCTTGGCTGTGGGTTTGTCATATATGGCTCTTATTATTTTGAGGTAAGTTCCTTCTATACCTAGGTTGTTGAGGGTTTTTATTATGAAAGAGTGCTGGATTTTATCAAATTCTTTTTCTGCATATATGAGGTGATCATATGGTCTTTGATTTTCTTTCTGTTTATGTGGTGAATCACCTTTATTGATTTCTGTATATTAAACTATACTTGCAACTCTGTGATGAAACCCACTTGATCATGGTGGATTATCATTTTGATGTACAGTTGAATTTGGTTTGCTAGTATTTTATTGAGGATTTTTTTTTTGCATCTATGTTCATAAGGGATATTGGTCTATAATTTTCTTTTTTTTGATGTATCATTTCTGGCTTTGGTATTAAGGTGATACTGGCTTTATACAATGACTTAGAGAGGATTAACTCTTTCTTGATGTTATGGAATAATTTCTGTAGTATAGGTACCACTTATTCTTTGTAGGTTTGGTAGAATTCAGCTGTGAATCCATCTGGTCCGGTGCTTTTTTTGTTAAGATATTTTTTTATTACTGCCTCAATCTCACTGCCCATTATTGCTGTGTTCAGGATTTCTATTTCTTATTGATTCAGGATTGGAAAGTTATAGGTCTCCAGGAATTTATTCATTTACTCTGGGTTTTTTTATTAATAGTTTGCATGCATAGAAGCTTTTGCAGTATTCATGGATAATATTTTATATTTCTGTGGTATCAGGAGTAATATGTCCTTTTTAATTTCTGACTCAGGTTATTTGTGTCCTTTCTCTTCTTATTTATGGTTAATCTGTCTAGTGTTCTATCGATTTTTATGAATTTGCTGACACTTGTTTTGTGGCCTAAGATATAATCAAACCTGGAAAGTGTCCCATTTGCTGATCATAAGAATGTATATTCTGTAGTTTTGGGGTAGAGGTTCTGTAAATGACTTTTAGGTCCATTTGGTCTGGAGTCCCATTTAAGTCCAGTGTTTCTTTGTTGATTTTTCTGAATCAATTATCTGTCCAGATTTGTCAGTGGGGTGTTAAAGAACCAATTCTTTTGTTTCATTGTTCCTTTGTATTTGGAGGGGGTGTTTCCATTTAGTTTAGTTCTCCTCTGAGCTTAGTTCTTTCTTTTCTTCTGCTGGCTTTGGAGTTGTTTTTTTATTCTTTTTCTAATTCCTTGAGATGTGACATTAGATTGTTAATGTGTGATCTTTTTGTTATTTTGATATAAGCATTCAAGGTTATGAATTCTCTCCTTAGCACTTTCTTTTCTGCTTTCCATAGATTTTTGAAACTTGTGTCACCTTTGTTGTTCAATAAAAATAATCTTTTAATTTTATCATTGACCCAAAAATCATTCAGCAGCAGGCTGTTTAAATTTCATGACTTGTATAGATTTGAGAATTTGTATGGGAATGTATGTCTAGTTTTATTCCAGTGTAGTCTGAGAAGATCCATAGTATCATTTTGATTTTCTGAGTTTTGCTGTGCCTTGTTTTGTGGCCTAAGATATGATCAGTCTTAGAAAATGTCTCATGTGCTGATGAGAAAAATGTATATTCTGTAGTTTTTGGGTAGACTACTCTGTAAATGACTTTTAGGTCCATTTTTTCTGGAGTTTAAGTTAATTAATTTAATTCCAGTGTTTCCTTGTAGATTTTCTGAATCAATGTTATGTCTAGATTTGTCAGTGGGTGTTCAAGTCCCCAGCTGTTATAATGCTACTGTTTATTTCTTTGCTTAGATCTAGTACGATTTGTTTGATGAATCTGGGAGCTTCCGTGTTAATTGCATGTATGCTTTGGGTTATTATGTCTTCTTGTTGAATTGCTCCTTTTATCAACATATAATGACCATGTTTGTCTTTTTCCACTATTGTTGTTTTAATACCTATTTTATCTGACATGAGAATGGCTATACCTGCTCACTTTTGATTTCCATTTGTGTGGAACTTTTTTTCATGTCTTTACTTTGAGTTGGTAGATTCCTTATGAATTAGATGGGTTTCCTGAAGATAGCATATACTTGGATTGTGTTTTTTTATCCATTCAGCCAGTCCATGTCTTATATATGAATCATTAGGACCATTCACATTCAAGTTAATATTTATATATGGGATACTGTTCTGTTCAACATGTTGAATGTTAACTTATTGTTTTGTTCTCCGTATTGTATTATTGTTTAAAAGAGCCATGATATTTAATGTTGGGGTATTTTTACATGAGTGGGTATCTATTATTCTATTAAAGGTATATTGCACTTCTAGGCATTTCCTGTAAGGCAGGTATAGTAGTGAAAAATTCTGTTATTGTTTGTTTGTCTGGATAAGTCTTTATTTCTTCATCATTTATGAAAATTAATTTTGCAGAATACAAAACTCTTGGCTGACAGTTGTTCTGTTTAAGAAAACTAAAAATGATGCCACAATCCATTTTTTTATTTTTTATTTCAGGATATTGTGAGGGTATAAATATTTTGGTCACATTTTATGTCTTTGCCTCACCCAGGCAAGGATTAGAGGCATGCCCTTTCACTCTACAGTGCTCACCACATCCATTTGTTTTGAGTTTACCTCTCAACCCTCCTAATTGCTGGAGAATATTACTACCATGTGAGCACCGTAGTGTTGATCAGTCAGTGCCAATTTGATGGTGAATACATGGGGAGCCTATTCTTCTTATCTTTTGATACCTCACTTTGGATAATGGGCTCAAGCTCTATCCAGGAAAATACAAGAGGTGCTAGATCACCAATGAGAGTAATATTCCATTGTATACATATACCAAATTTTAATAATCCACTCATGAATTGACGGGCACTTGGGTTATTTCCACATCCTTGCAATAGTTAATTGTGCTGCCATAAACATTGGGGTGCAGATGTCTTTATTATAAAATGTCTTTTGCCCTTTGGGGTAGATGTCTAATACTGCTATTGCTGGATCAAATGGTATTTCTATTTTTAGCTCTTTAAGGTATCTCCAAATTCTTTTCCGCAGAGGTTTCACTAATTTGCAGTCCCACCAGCAGTGTAAAAGTGTTCCTGTCTCTCCACATCCTTGCCAGCATTTATTGTTTTGAGATTTTTTGATAGAGGCCAATCTCACTGGGGTTAGGTGATATCTAATTGTGGTTTTGATTTGCAGAATCCCTTTTGATTTGTAAGGTCTCTGCTGAGAAGTCTGCTGTTAGCCTGATAGGTTTTCCTTTGTAGATTAGTTGTTGTTTTTGTCTTGCAGTTTATAGAACTTTCTTCTTGAGTTTGACTTTGGCCAGACTGGTGACTATGTATTTTGCAAATAGATGTCCTATTTGCAATGAATCTTCCCAGTGTTCAAGGACCATCTTGTATCTTGATATCTAAATCTCTGATAATATCAGGGAATTTTTCCTCAACAATTCTCTTGGATATCTTTCCCAAGATTTTTGCTTTTTCTTCTTCTCCCTCAGGGATGTCTATAATTTTTATATTGCTCATTTTACATAGTACCATATTTCTCTGACTGATTGTTCATTATTCTTTATTCTTTTTCTGCTTCTTTGATTGACTAGATTAGTATGAAAGCCTTGTATTCATTCACTGAGATTTTTTTTTTTTGCTTGGTATAGTCATTGTTGAAGCTTTCCGCTGCATTCTGAAATTCCCTAAATGGCTCTTTCATTTCTTTAAATTCTGTTATAACTTTTTTATGTTGTCTGTCTCTTTAGCAACGTTTCATTTTTTTCATTCATGTCCTGAAATATTTCTTGGCTTCTTTGTGTTGTTTTTCAACTCTCTCATCAATCCCATTCATCTTATTTGCCATCCATATTCTGAATTCCATTTTTGACACTTTGACAATTTCCTTTTTGTTGGGGTCTATTGCTGTAAATATATTATGATACTTTGGTAGTGCCAAACCAGCTGTTTTTCTCATGTTGCCAGAGCTCTTTTGCTGGTTCCTTCTCATTTGAAACCTATTCTCTAATCTCAGTTAAGATAGTTTTGTGATGCACCTGTTCTCCTTTACTTGGAACTCTCCCATTTGGTGAGAAAAAGGAGAGGTCGCTAGATGGTGCATTAGTGTCATGTTATTAAATATTGATCTGGTAGGAGAGGGGCTGATGCACTGAGAGCCTATAATGTAGGTGTTCTACTTTGTCCCATTTCCTTGTGATTGTTACAATACAGTTCAGTACTGGGGGATCTTTATGCAGAGTGGTGGGTTGGTCCCCAGGCTGCTTTTGGAAGCTTGGTAGGGGAGGGCTATGTGAGTCCCTCTCAATGGAGGCAGGTGGGAGACTGCTCTGCCCAGGTATTGTGGGAGACTGCTCTGTTCAGGTATCCCTACAGTGGGGGCAGTGGCTACTGGGCAAAGCTATCTAGATGGTGGCCATGAGTGTCAGGGCTACGGGCACCCAGTTACAGATGCAATGATGTCCTACATCAGGGGTGTGGCTATGGCTAGTCAGTATGTGGTGAAGCATTGGACCACAGGCATGCAATGCCAAAAGGGCCAGCATCTGCTGGGAGCACACAGGGCTATGGGGGTGATGTCTATTGGGTGATGTGTAAGGCCATGGGGGTCAGACCCACTAGGCAGTACCTGGGGCTGCAGAGGCTGACTTGCCAGGCAGCTGGAGCTTTCTACCCATGCATGTCCCACTGAGACTGTTGTCATGGGTCTTCTCAGGTGACATGAACACCTACTCTGAATTCCACAGTGGAGGGTGTTCAGCTCCCAGTCACAGGACACATGTCCGCATCTTCCCTCCTTGCTCCTTCCTTGACCCACCCCTGGGGTGATGTGGAGGCAGCTGCAGGGGAGCCAACCACTGTATAGACTGGGTGCTCTTGCCTCAAGAGCTCAGAATGGTGTCAGTTGTAGTTACCCGGAAATGGAAGCCAGCAGGTCCCTGCTGTGTGTGCATTACGGTGCCAAGTTACTGCACATTCTCCAAGAAGTTCCCTGATTGGTACAGGAGGCTTCAGTGGTGAGGAGGCCCCCTAATGACTTAGGTCCACTGTGTCTATAGGGGAATGGGAAGCACTGGCATTCTCTCCTCTGATCTTTCTCCAAATTTTGGTGTCTCCCCCAGGTACCTTCTGATCTTGCCAAGTGGATCACCTTGTCTTACTCTCCTTCACGTTGAGTGTCTCCTGTCATTTCTCTGATTAATTACAGTACATTATACAAGAAGGTCCATCCATAGATGGGAATCTACTTGCAACTTTCAATCTTCTCCTTGAGAGTGGCATGTGGGGGCTGCTTCTAGTCTGCCATCTTGGCCTCAAATTTCCTGAGATTTATGGTCTAGTTTGCTAATATATATATATATATATATATATATATATATATATATAGTTTTGTTACTCTTTTTTTTTATTTTACCACAAAACAGTTTGTCTTAGTTTGTTTTGTGTTACTATAATAGAATACCTGACACTGGGTAATTAATTTATAAAGAAAAGAGGTTTATTTTCGTTCATGGTTCTGCAGGCTGAAAAGTTCAAGGGCATGCGCCTGGCTTCTGGCAAGGACTTTCATTGTGTCATAAACATGGCAGAAAAAGTAAAAGGGGAACAGACCAACGTGAAGAGGGGAAAACCTGAGGGGAATCCTTGCTTTATAACAACTCACTCTTGCAAAAATAAATACATTCCCATGAGAACCAACCTTGTTTCACAAAATAAGAAGTTATTCACTATATGACAACAACACCAAGCCATTAATAAGAGATCCACCCCCATTACTCAAACACCGGCCTCTAGTCCCCACCTCCCAAGACTGTCACATTGTAGATCAAAATTTCAAAATGAGTTCTTGTGAGTAAAAACCAAACCATATCCAAACCATAGCATTGTTTATACATAGTTTATAATCTGTATGTGATTATTCTAATAACTGAAGGAAGTCTATTGGAGTCTGAATCTGTTGTTTATTTATTTATCCATTGGCACTCACTTGTAATAGTTTTGTCCTTGTGGGTTTGGTGACCTTTTGTTGTGATGTTATATTTTATTGATCTTTATCTGTGGGACAGCAAGGAATTTAGATTGATGATGCCTTCTTCCAGAGATTTATGTTTGCCTTTGTGTTTGCCAGGGTATATTATTAAATATTAACTTAGGACCACTTTAGTTCCTTTGGGGATATTTTAGCTTAATGCCTGTAGCCTAAAATTCATCTTCCCTGCTTTATGATAGCCCATAGTTTGTCTCTTTATCCATGTTAGTGGTAATAATGACATTTACCCTCATATCTAAGCCATACTTTCGCTTGCTCATTGATAACTGCACTGTTTCAGCATACCTTCTTTTTGAATAACATACAGAATGCCTCAAAATTTTCTCTTACTTTGTGAGCCCAGCAATACATGAAACATCTGTTTTTTTTTCAGGATTTAATTGATACATTGGGGAAAAGCCCCTCAATGTATCTAGTGTGCTATACAACTGGACATTGTCTTCCCATTCTTGCTTTAATTCCCTGAAATCTGGCTTTCTGCTCTCACCTTTTATCTAAAATTTCCATCACCAAGATCACCTAAGAGCTTCATAATACTAAATCTCACAGACATTTCTGTCCTCATCAATCCTTGACCTTCTATCCACCTTTGACTGTTTCTTAGATTTTTGGTAAATTCTTATATCATTGATCCTTTAAATGTTAATATTCCTTGGGATTTTAACCTTAACACTTCCCTCTTAAACCCACACACTTTCTATCATCAATCTGATTCATTTATGTGGTTCCAGTTAACATCTATATATTGAAGATTCCAAACACTGTGTCTCCATCCCAGACAAAAGTTTATCTATCCTTTCAACAAAGATGTAACGTGAGGGCGCCCAGAAGATGGCAGATGAGAAACACCGCCAGACAGTGTGTCTCTGCAGAAAAGACAGATTCTAGCAGAAATTAGAAGAAAGAAGCAAGAAGACGAGTCTACATCGGATGAGGGTCGGAAGGAGAAGTACCTGAGACCATGAGAGACTCCACAGGAGGAGGTCACAGAGGAGAACTGGAAGCTGGGACCCCCGGAGCAGCCCGGAGACCAGTGGGAAGGGTACGTGGATTGGCTGTTTCCCCTCTCCTGCATCCCGGACTGCTGGTGGGCTCCCCAGCGAATGGAGAGACCTGCGGACACCAGCCCAGCAACGGCCGCTGCCAGTGAACGATAAGCCAGTAGCGGACGCGGCACCAGGCTCTCAACTCCCTCGGGGCACCTTCGTGTGCACAGACCTGAGCCGCGGGGCAGATGCCATATTGCCTCCTCCTCCCCTCCCCCGACCCTACCTACAGCTGCAAAGAGAGACAGAGAGACAATAT
The DNA here is from genome assembly GCF_040939455.1 of Microcebus murinus. Taxonomy (NCBI): domain Eukaryota; kingdom Metazoa; phylum Chordata; class Mammalia; order Primates; family Cheirogaleidae; genus Microcebus; species Microcebus murinus. The sequence goes on from NC_134136.1 coordinate 11,025,684, forward strand.
AGCCACCAGCCGGAGGCACCTACAGGGAATGACACCTTCTCCTTTGGGGCCCTACAGCTGACTAAGGGGAACTGAGACTGTGAGCTCCTTACCCGCCAGCCCTTCCAGGTGCAGCTGGCATGGTGATCCCAGGAGAACGGGGCAGACCCTGAGGTTGAGAGACATAGACCCAGCCTGGGATCCCTATGGGTGAATTGGGAATGGCACTCCTCTCCCTGGTGGGGATATAGTATGAACTCTGGGACTCAGAGGTCAGACCTGCAGACCACATCCCTTGCACCAAGGCCTCACATTGCCTGGGGCACAGAAGGGATATTTGTGAACAGCCTACTGAGGTGTGTGTGCCTTCAGGGGCAGATCAGCATCCTAGAGGGCAACCCTCCCCTCAAAGGGAGGCCGTGCACCCAGCCCAGGTGGCGTTCCTGCACAGGGAACCTCCCCGCCAGTAGCACAGCCAGAGGAGGCCTGGTGGTGTCTGGTCTGGCCTGCTGGCAGAGGCCCAGGAGTAGCCGCGGAGTTGGGGACGGTGGAAAGAAGCGAGGCCTGCTCCAGACTGCGATTCTCAGACAGCCCCACCTCCACGCGTAGACACTCTGACTGAGCCGAGCCATTCCAGCCCCTCCCTGACAGCTTTGTCTAGAAGCAGAGAACAGAACTTTGACCCCTGCTAACCACATTGGTGGTGCCTGAGGGCAGGCTTACCCAACCCAGCTCTGCAGAGACTCTCTCCTAGACTAGCCCTCACTGAAGGGGAGAAAAGGACACACCTGGCAGTCCCAGGGCCCCACCCACCACCTGAGGCACTAGAGTTCTCTCTACAGGAACAAGAGCTGATAACAGGACATAAAAACAACAGCATAGCCTGTTCCTTCAAGCAAGTGTCACCTACTGACAGGGAGAGCATCCTGCACACACTTTTCACGACACCTACTGACTCATTATACAGGGAGTGGTCGAATCTCACCCACAGACACCACCTACTAGCTCAGAAACTAAACAAGGCGTGTGAACACCCAAACAAAAACCTAAAGATAAGAAACAAAAACTGATCAACATGGGAAGAAATCAGCGAAGGAACTCAGGAAATATGAAGAACCAAATGGAAAACACACACCGCAAAGAGGAGTCCCAGCCCCCTAGAAACGGGCACCAACCAAAATCAGGCAACCAAAATGACAGAAGAGGAATTTCGTATGTGGATCATAAGAACACTCTCCGACCTGCAAGAACAACTCAATAAACAACACACAAAAACACAAAAAGCCTCAAGGATGTGGAAAAAAGGTTCACTAAAGAAATAGACACAATGAAGAAAAGCTTAACCGAACACCTGGAAATGAAGAATCAATTCAGGGTACTAGAAAATACAGTGGAAAGTCTCAAGAACAAAGTAGATCAAACAGAAGAAACAATCTCAGAGGTTGAAGATAACACCCTCCAATTAAATAAATGAGTCACAGAAATAGAGCAGAGAAACAGGAGAAAAAAGCAAAGCCTACCAGAGATGTGGGATTATGTGAAGAAACCTAATGTGAGGGTCATAGGGTAACCAAAAGGGGAAGAAGACAACACTCAAGGGTTGGCCAAGCTATTTGAAGATGAAATAGAGGAAAATTTCCCAGGCCTTGCTCAAAATCTCCATATACAAGTTCAAGAAGCTCAGAGGACCCCTGGGAGATTCAATGCAAACAGGAAGACGTCACGAAATGCAGTCATCAGACTGACCAAAGTATCAACTAAAGAGGCCCTTCTAAGAGCTGTAAGATGAAAGAAGCAAGTAACATACAAGTGAAAGCCAATTCGAATAACACCAGACTTCTCTAATGAGACTTTACAAGCAAGGAGAGACTAGGGCCCCATTCTCACTCTTTTGAAACAAAACAATGCCCAGCCTAGAATATTATTCCCTGCAAAACTAAGCTTCGTACATGAAGGAGAAATAAAGACATTCTCAGACAAGCAAAGGCTCAGAGAATTCACCAAGATAAGACCAGCCCTACAAGAAGTACTCAAAAAAGCGTTACACACGGAACATCATAGTAATAACCCACAAATATAAAAACAACCAAAACCCAAAATTAAAGGCCAGATATTACAATGGCTAAAGACATAAATCATAGCAACAACATCCAATCCAACAGAATGAACAGTAATCTACCTTACCTATCAGTTCTCTCAATAAATGTGAATGGCTTAAACTCTCCACTCAAGAGACATAGGCTGGCTGAATGGATGAGAAAATCCAGGCCAATTATATGCTGTCTTCAGGAAACACATCTAACCTGCAAGGATGCATATAGACTAAAAATAAAAGGGTGGAGATCAGTATTCCAAGCAAATGCAAGCCAAAAGATGGTTGGCGTGGCAGTTCTAATTTCAGACAATTTAGTTTTTAAAGCAACAAAAGTAGTAAAAGACAAAGAGGGTCATTATATAATGGTGAAGGGCACACTTCAACAAGAAGAGATAACAATTTTAAATATATATGCACCCAACTTAGGTGCACCCAGATTCATAAAGCAAACCTTACTGGAGCTAAGCAAAAGTATTAATAGTAACTCCATAATCACCAGAGATTTCAACACCTCACTGACAGCACAAGACTGATCCTCCAAACAGAAAATTAATAAAGAAATAATGGACTTAAAAAAAACTCTACAACAATTGGGTCTGACTGACATTTACAGAACATTCTACCCAAAATCCACTGAATATACGTTCTTCTCATCAGCACACGGGACATTCTCTAAGATTGACCATATCCTAGGACAAAAAGTAAACCTCAAGAAATTTAAAAAAAAAAGAAATCATACCATGTATCTTCTCAGATCACAGTGGAATAAAAGTAGAAATCAACCATAACAGAAACTCACATTTCTACACAAAAACGTGGAAATTACACAACCTCCTACTAAATGATTACTTCATAAATGAAGAAATCAAGATGCAAATAACAAAATTCTATGAAGAAAATGACAATGGAGAGACAAGTTATCAAATCCTCTGGGACACAGCTAAAGCAGTTCTGAGGGGAAAGTTTATCTCCATAAATGCCTATAACCAAAAGTCAAAAAGATCACAAATAGACAATCTAATGAAACGACTCTAAGAGCTGGAAAAAGGAGAACAGCCCAGCCCCAAACCCAGCAGAAGAAGTGAAATCAACAAGATCAAATCAGAACTAAATGAAATTGAAAACAGGGAAGCTATTCAGGAGATTAACAAAAAAAAAAGTTGGTTCTTTGAAAAAATGAACAAAATTGACACGCTACTGGCTAAGCTAACGAAAAGTAGAAAAGAGAAATCTCTAATGAGCTCCATCAGGAACAAAACAGGAGGTATCACAACTGATCCCAAAGATATACAAGATATAATTTATGAATACTACAAAAATCTTTATTCACACAAATTGGAAAATGTGGAGGAAATGGACAAATTTCTAGAAACACACAGCCTCCCTAGGCTCAATCAGGAAGAAATAGATTCCCTGAACAGACCAATGTCAAGAGCTGAAAAAGAAACAGCAATTAAAAATCTCCCTAAAAAGAAAAGTCCCGGTCCAGATGGCTTCACACCCGAATTGTACCACACTTACAAAGAAGAACTAGTACCCATCTTGCAGAAATTATTCCACAATATAGAAAAGAATGGAAACCTACCCGACACCTTTTATGAAGCAAATATTACTCTGATACCAAAACCAGGAAAGAGTGCAACAAAAAAAGAAAACTACAGACCAATATCCCTAATGAATATAGATGCAAAAATTTTCAACAAAATCCTAGCTAACTGAATCCAGACGCTTATAAAAAAATAATCCATCACAACCAAGTGGGCTTCATCCCACGGATGCAGGGATGGTTCAACAAACGTAAATCTATAAAGGCAATTCACCACATAAACAGAAACAAAAACAAAGCCCACATGATTCTTTCAATAGATGCAGAAAAAGATTTGAAAAAATTCAACACCCTTTCATGATACGAACACTTAAGAAAATAGGCATAGAAGGGACATACCTAAAAATGATACAAGCCATATATGACAGACCCATAGCCAACATCATACTGAATGGGGAAATACTGAAAGCATTCCCACTTAGAACTGGAATCAGACAAGGCTGCCCACTATCTCCACTTCTGTTCAACATAGTGCTGGAAGTCTTGGCTACAGCAATCAGGCAGGAAAGTGGAATTAAACGTATCCAAATAGGGGCAGAAGAGATCAAACTTTCACTGTTTGCTGATGATATGATATTATATCTAGAAAACCCCAAATATTCAACCAAGAAACTCCTGGAACTGATCAATGAATTTAGTAAAGTCTCAGGATACAAAATCAATACACAGAAATCAGAGGCATTCGTATACGCCAACAATAATTAAATTGAGAACCAAATTAAAGACTCAATTCCCTTCACAATAGCAACAAAGAAATTAAAGTACCTAGGAGTATACTTAACCAAGGACGTAAAAGACCTCTACAGGGAGAACTATGACACACTGAGGAAGGAAATAGCTGAGGATGTAAACAGATGGAAATCCATTCTATGCTCATGGATCGACAGACTCAACATCATTAAAATGTCTATATTACCCAAACTGATCTACAGATTCAATGCAATACCTATTAAAATCCCATCAGCATTCTTCACAGATATAGAAAAAATAATTTTAGGCTTTGTATGGAACCAAAGAAGACACCGAATATCAAGAGCAATTCTAGGAAACAAAAACAAAATGGGAGGTATTAATATGCCAGATATCAAACTATACTACAAAGCTGTAGTAATTAAAACAATCTGGTATTGGCACAGATATAGGAATATTGACCAGTGGAACAGATGTGAGAATCCTGATATAAAACCATCCTCATATAGCCATCTAATCTTTGACAAAGCAGACAATAACATATGCTGCGGAAAAGAATCCCTTTTCAATAAATGCTGCTGGGAAAACTGGATAGCCACTTGTAGAAGGCTAAAGCAGGACCCACACCTCTCACCTCTCACAAAAATCAACTCATGCTGGATAACAGACTTAAACCTAAGGTATGAAACTATTATAATTCTAGAGGAAATGTTGGAAACACTGTCCTAGACATCGGCCTAGGCAAAGAGTTTATGAAGAAGTCCCCAAAGGCAATCAAAGCAGCAAGAAAAATAAATAAACGGGACATGATCAAACTAAAAAGCTTCTGCACAGCCAAAGAAACAGTCATGAAAGTAAACAGACAACCTACAGAATGGGAGAAAATTTTTGCATCCTACGTATCCAATAAAGGGCTGATAACTAGAATATACTTAGAACTCACAAAAATCAGCAAGAAAAAAATCAAATAACCCTATTAAAAGGTGGGCAAAGGACTTGAACAGAAACTTTTCTAAAGAAGATAGAAGAATGGCCAACAAACATATGAAAAAATGCTCATCATCTCTAATCATCAGGGAAATGCAAATCAAAACCACAATGAGGTATCACTTAACTCCAGTGAGAATGGCCTTTATCAAAAAGTCTCCAAATAACAAATGCTGGCATGGATGTGGAGAGAGAGGAACACTCCTACACTGCTGGTGGGACTGCAAACTAGTTCAACCTCTGTGGAAAGCAATATGGAGATACCTTAAAGCGATACAAGTGAATCTACCATTTGATCCAGCAATCCCATTTCTGGGCATCTACCCAAAAGATCCAATGACACTCTACAAAAAAGATCCCTGCACTCGAATGTTTATAGCAGCACAATTGATAATCGCAAGGCTGTGGAAACAGCCCAAGTGCCCATCAATCCAAGAATGGATAAATAAAATGTGGTATATGTATACCATGGAGTACTATTCAGCTCTAAAAACAATGGTGATATAGCACATCTTATATTTTCCTGGTTAGAGCTGGAACCCATACTACTAAGTGAAATATCCCAAGAATGGAAAAACAAGCACCACATATATTCACCAGCAAACTGGTATTAACTGAGCAGCACCTAAGTGGACACATAGGTACTACAGTAATAGGGTATTGGGCAAGGGGGAGGGGGGCGGGTATATACATACATAATGAGTGAGATGTGCACCATCTGGGGGATGGTCATGCTGGAAACTCAGACTTGTGTGGGGAGGGGGGAAGCGCATTTATTGAAACCTTAAAATCTGTACCCCCATAATATGCCGAAATAATAAAAAAAGGGTAAAAAAAAAAGTTTGTCTAACTGCCTGCTTTATTTGAATGATCCATAGTTACTTTGCATTCAATACATTGAAGACTGAATTTATCATCTTGTTCTCATATACCTAACTACTTCTCTATTGTTCTCCATCAAAGCTGCACAACAGAAATATGTTCATCATTCATCATGCTACCCTCTCTTATATCTTCCATATTCAATAAACCACAAAATCTAACTGCTTCTACATCTCTGGATCATCTACTTTTCTCTAGCCTCAGTTATGTAGATATCTAGTTATCTAGTACAGGTAAGTCACTTTCATTTCTTGCTTGAAGTATGGTAACAGCCTCCTAACTGAGTTCTCTGCCTGTCCTCTTGAATCCTCTCCTTCCCACCACCCAATCCAGCCTCCACACTATAGGAATTAATCTTTCTAAAATCTTATTATGTCACTATTTTGCTTAAAAAACAACTAGAGATTGATTATAGAATGAAATTCAAATTCTTTTCCCAAGGTACTTCAGGATCTGGCCTCTGATTATCATCCACCCTCAGCCCTATCATACTACATTCCCTTTCCCTGGCTGCCATAATGCTCAAGGAATATTGAGTTCCTAAGGTTTCACAAACATGCTCTCTCAAATAGAAATGCCTTTGTACTTACTATTTCCTCTCTCTATAATTCCCTTATTTAGTGTCTTTCATCACTCAGGTGAAATGCTTTCATAACATCCTGCATTTACCTTTAATAGTATATATCTTATTGCACTGTAAATATATTCTGTCTTCTTTGTTAGGCTGTAAGCTCCTTGAGGGTGGTCTATGACATATTTATCAGAGCACCTAAATATACTAGGCATTCAACAAATGTTTGAAGGAAAAAAAATACAGAACAAAGCTGACCTATAAACTTAGCTTTATTTGTAACATACTTTTGCAAAATGTACTAAGAAAATGTACTGGCAAAATGAATGTGCAAGCAGTTCAAAGACTTCTGGCCAACTATCAATTCCACTTTTAACTTAATGCATATATTAGTGTAGTATATGTTGATCTCAGTCCATTGCTGCTCACTAATTAGCTACAGAGAGTTCAATTAACTTCATCTTCAAGTATCAAGAATACTAAAGATGTGGTGATGTGGACTTCACCAAGCTTTTTCCAGTATTAGAAAGTAGCAGAGTCTTGGCAATTGTTTACTTAAAGAATTCTGAACCTCTTTTAGTTTCTACTTTTATTTCTTTCTTCTGATTATTAAATAGAAAGGGCTTATCAGATTAGTATTGCTTATATACAAAATATGTTAAAATATGTTAGGCTAATGGAGTTAGCCTAAATCATTAGGCTAACAATTAGACTAATGATTTTCCTAGTAATAAATATTGTTTTATTATGAAAACAAGGCAAGAATTTATATGTTAAGGAGGGAGAGAAAGGATGGACAGGGACATCTAATCCTCTTCTTTCTGCTTTTCAATCTATTTATGCTACTGCCATCTAGTGTTCCATCTGTGTTATTTGCTTTTTTTTTTTTTTTTTGTATTAACTAGTGTATTTCTCAGTGCCACTGCAGGAAGGGATCCAGATATTCTGATTTCCCTATCCAATGTTCTTTCTACTTCACCATATTTAAAATCAAATAATACATAATTATAACAACTGTACTTTCCATGTGGGATGGTCTTTGAAATTTACAAAGTGCTTTCACACACTTGCCATCCCAGAATATTGTTCCTAACAGCAGCTTTTTCAATGATCCAGCAACTGCAAATTCTCTAAAACAAGTGATCATAGAATTTTAGAGCTAGAAATGCTATTTGAACATCACTAGCCAAGTGATTTTTAAACCATGCTACTTTCTTCCTTGGAGGGTTCCAGAGAAGTAACTTGGGGGTAGGGGTAAGGGTAATGGGACTTCCTTATCACCGTCCTCCCCCACCTCACTAGACATACATATTTACCTCCTAATATCTAAGAGCACCTTTTTATTGTTTTTATATGTTTTATCTATTTAGGTTTTAAATGAGGGTGGTTTTTTTTTCTGTATAAGATTTTGTCAAGAGGAAAGATTCTACTTCTTAAAAGTAAAAGTTGAAAATCTGTTTTACAGATGAGAAAATTGAAGCTCTGAAAGGCTCGGTCATTAGTCAGATATGTCACAGGAAGTAGCAAAACAGAGACTAGAACCCAGGTCTGCCTGATTCTAAGGCCCAAGCTGGCTGCTCAGACAATGGAGTTGCCTATAATGAAAGAAATTAAAGCCAGACAGTTAAAACAAATGAATTATCAAACAAAAAAAATAGATTTAAAAAAATTGTGGTAAAATATACATATCATTAAATTTACCATTTTAACCATTTTAAGTGCACCATTACTGTCATTAAGTACATTTACAATGTTGTATAACCATTTCTACTATTTATTGTCAGAATGTTTTCATCATCCCAAATAGAAACTCCATACCTGTTAAACAAAAATTACCCATTCTCCTCTCCACCATGCCCCGGGCAACCACTATTCTACTTTCCATCTCTACGAATTTGAATGCTCTAGTTATAAGTGAAATCATAAAATATTTGGCTTTTGGTGACTGGTTTATTTCACTTAAACAATGTCTTCAAGGTTCATCCATGTTTTAACATGTGTCAGAATTACCTTCTATTTTAAGGCCGAATAGTATTCATTGTATGTATATATCACATTTTGTTTATCCTTTCATGGACATTTGGCTTGTTCCTACCTTTTGTCTGTTATGAATAATGCTGCTATGAACATTGAGGTACAAATATCCATTTGAATACTTGCTTTCATTTGTTTTGGTTATATAACTCAGCATGGATTTTCTGGATAATATGGTATTTCTACATTTAACTTTTTGAGTAACCATCAAGCTGTTTCCATAATGGAGAAGGATTTTTTTAAAGCATTGGATTATAAATTCAGGTAATATATTTCCATATAATGCATTTATGACTACCAAAAAATTTCCATCTAAATTAAAATGTTTTTTCATAGAACATTGTTGTCTTTAATCAAGAAGACTTTATGAGGTTTTATCCCTGCTTATACTGAAGATTCTCTTGCTTTCCATATAGAGTTACGAGGAGTTGAAGTTCTTGATGACAGTTAATGCTGAAATTTAAAAGTCGTATGTTGTCTATGAAGCCATACTTCTTTGGAATTTCTTCCTTTTTGTCTATCTTCCCTAACCTATTTTGAGAAGGCCTTAATCTAATAACACTCCTGACATTTATTTAAGCACTTTGCCTCCAAAGGTTGAAGAATAAAACTAGTTAATCCTGCAATTTTCTGGGAATTACTCCTGATAAATGCTGCCTCCTTTGTGTTAAGCCCTCAAGTTTCCTGAGGCATAATGTTCAACATATAATAATATTCATTCGATTAATTAATAAATTAAATCAAATGACCAACTTATAGTATCATACCACATTGTCTCTTTTACCTGAAGTGGCTCTGTGGTACAGATAAAAATGTCCCCTTTATTTTCACCTCCAGCACATAATATGAAAAGTATCCATCCAGCAGATGCATACAAGGCAACTAGGTTTATTCTATTATTATTGTTCATGTCAGTAAATATGATAAAAATAAATTTGCTTGAAGGAAGTATTCTTAGATGTACTGGTTTCTAAAAGGCAATGTTACCAACATATTGACAGGTTCAAGAATTTAATTAACCAAATATTTACCTGTAGATCTATTATATGCCAACTAATCTTGTAAGTTAACAAGAGAAACAAGGTCCACATTTTCATGAGACTTACAGTCTAGTGCAGGGAGACAAACCACTCACAAATTAAAGATAATTTCAAGTATTGATGAGTTCTAGATGGAGAGGGCTATTTTTCAGATACGATGGCCAGGGAAGATCTTTTGAAACAGATGATAATTGAGCTGACACATAAATGACAAGTGGAAGACAACCATTCAGAATATGATTCAGGTAGAGGGAACAAGTGCAAAGGCAATGAAATAAAAGACAAATGGTAGGTAGATGCCAGATTATGTAGGGTCTTGTAAGTTATGGTAAGGAGTTTAGATTTTTATCCTCAGTTCACTTTATATCAATACAATTAGACTATGAATGATTCTAAATCTCAATTCACAATTTACAAAATTAAGTGACAATTTCCTCCCTCCTGTAATGGAGAATGAGCCATTGGAAGTAAAGTCTATTGTAGTCAAATAAGCGATCATATCTCTGTATCTTTTTTTCTACAAACTTATGGTTTGAATAATAACTTCACATGTAAAGGAGGTAAAATGGTTTCTGATGCTTCCAAATCAAAAATGTTGCAATAAAAGAAAAGAAATAATTTGATTTTTAAAAAATTTAAAACCACATAGTTTTATGGCTTTAAGATTCAAGCCTTAGAAACTTTGGGCCAAGTAGAGGTAGTAAACCATTTATAAATTACACTACAAAGCCTAGAGGCCTCATCATGTTCCAGTGATCCTCATTTTTGTAATTAATGATACTTGGAGTCAAAAAAATGAATCTAGACAGTCATTAGTGTCTCAGCATTTTAATGGCCACTTCCTCATTTCTCTACCCAAGTTAACTTTCTGTTCTGCTACAGGAGGAAGGAAGGAATAGTGAGCGTTGTGGGGTCAGATTGTGACCTGAGAAAAGGACCAAAGTTTCTAATAGCCACAGGGATGATGGAAGTGTGTAGACCTTGAAGAGCTGCCACTTACACTGTTTGAAAAGGCTCATTGACAATGACACACTGGCATATTACATGATGAATAATGAATGTCACCTACTGTCCCCCAGGATATTTCCAAAGGTTACAACACAAGAATAACCCATCTAAGAAGACCTTGGTGTTGCTGCAGATGATGACCCCACTGTACTGCCCAGGAAGCTAGAGATGGAAATGTTTCCGCTCTTGCCACATCTCACACTAGCATTTTAGTCATGGGACTAGGACTCTGAATGGTTTGAATGTCCCTTCCAAGAATTGTGTTGAAATTTAATCCCCAATGTGGTAGTATTGAGAAGTGGGTCCTTTAAGAGGTGACTGAGTCATTAGGGGAGGGGAACTTATGGCTTTTAAGAAAAAGAAGAGTTACTTGAGCTAGCCCAATAGCATTATCAGCCCCTTTGTTATATGATAGACTACACCACCTTAAGATTCTTCAGAGAGTTCCCACCAGCAAGAATGCTCTCACTCTCTAACAAAATACCATAGAATAAAAAAAAAAAAAAAAGAATAAAAAAAAAAAAGAATAAAAAAAAAAAAAAAAAGAATGCTCTCACTCTCAATCTTGGACTTCTCAGCCCCCAGAACTTAAGAAATAAATTCCTTCTCTTTATAAATCATCCAGATTTGAATATTCTGGTCTAAGCAACAGAAAACAGACTAAGACAGCCTCTATCTTGTAACTAAATGATAATGATACCCCTAAACCAATATGCAAAACCTCAAGTAATTTTGGCTTGGAGTGGAATATTCAGGGGTAAGTATCCTTCAGTAAATTATTTGCAGTAGCCATGTACCTATTACTATTTTCCACACACTAATTTCTGGGTACCATGCATATTTCTTTTACACTATTAATGGTGGTTAAATCAGATCTGGTGGAAAATGTGGGAGAGGGATAATGGTGATAAATTATCAGCAGGAAAAGGCATTCCTCTAATCTGTCACTTTTGTTTTGTTTTGAGTGTCTCAATTACAGGTAGGAGAGGAAATATATATATATATATATATATATATATATATATATATATTAGGTCATTAAATATGAAATGTCCAATTTTGAATCAAAAGTGTAATTTATTATATCCCAAACAAGAAGCAGTACTTAATTAATCACAATATGCACCAAAACTATTGAAACAGTTTTGCCATCTTAACGATACTTTGTTTATGGCAGAAGTGAAGAAGCCTGGAAAGCGAGTGGCAATGAGATCGGAAAGGCTGTTTTCCACAGCTCGTTGATAACTGAATATTTTTCCTTGTAAGAAATGGTCCAAAGCCTGGAAGAAGTGGTTGCCAGTTGGCAAAATTTATGTTGAATATGGTGAATTACAGACAGTTTCCAAGTCCAGCATTTGTAATTTGAGCAGCATTGCTTGTGAGACGTGATCTAGCATTGTCTTGCAAGAGGATTGGCCTGTCTCTATTGACCAATCTCAGCTGTTTAATTGCAAGCATCCTCATCATTTTGTCCATTTGGTTGCAGTAGACATCCCCTGTAATGAATTGACCAGGTTTCGTGAAGCTGTAATAGATAATACCAGCGCTGGACCACCAAACAGATACCATTAGCTTTTTTGTATGAATTTTTTGTTTTGGACTGTGTTTTTGGCACTCCATCTTTATCTGACCATTTACCAAATGCTTGCAATTGTCAAAAAGAATCCATTTTTCATCACTAATAAAAATACGATTTAGAAATGGTTCACTATTTATGTCGTGACAGCAAAGAAAGGCAAGCTTTGAGATCATTTCTTTCTGACACTTGTTTAATTCATGAGGAACACATCTTTCCAGCTTCTTTACCTTGCCATTTGGTTTCAAATGGTCCAATATCACTGGAATGGTAACATTGAGCCTTGCTGCTAATCCATGCATAGGTTGAAATGGATTTACCGTCACGATAGCTTCCGGCTCATTATTATCCACCTTGGTCTCAGGTAACACACGGGGCTCATTTTCAAGATTAAAATCACCAGATTGGAACTTCTCAAACCATCAACATACTATGCATTCACTAGCCACATCCTTCCCAGACACTTCATTGATATTTTGAGCTGTCTGTACTGCACTGGTTCCACGACAGAACTTCTATTTGAAAGTAACATGAATTTTTTACTTATCCATGGTTTCAAGGAAATCATTATAAAAAGAATATTGAAAGACAATCACAAGCCAAAACGTGTGTTGAAAGACTGAGGATGTACCTTCACAATAAAAATGAAACAAGAAGTGTCAAAGTGAAATGTCAGAGATATCAACTGTCGAACTTAGTACTAAAAAAATCAAACATTTCATATTTAATAACATAATGTGAAAAAGATGCTAGAATCATGATTTAACTTAATCAATTTTTTTTGTTTGTTTCTTTGAGATGAAGTCTCACTCCGTTGTCCAGGCTAGAGTGCCGTGGTGTCAGCCTAGCTCACAGCAACGTTAAACTCCTGAACTTGAGCGATCCTCCTGCTTCAGCCTCCCAGAGTGCTAGAATTACAGGCATGAGCCACTGCTCTAGCCAAAAATTTTTTATTAAGTTTTAAAGGAATTTTGGCTAGATGCAGTGGCTCACGCCTGTAATCCTAGCACTCTGCGAGGCCAAGGCAGGCAGATTCTTTGAGCTCAGAAGTTCGAGACCAGCCTGAGCAAGAGCGAGACCCCATCTCTATAAAAATAGAAAGAAATTAGCTGACCAACTAAAAATATATAGAAAAAAATAAATTGCCAGGCATGGTGGCACATGCCTGTTGTCCCAGCTACTCTGGAGGCTGAGGCAGGAGTTTGAGGTTGCTGTGAGATAGGCTGATGCCACAGCACTCTAGCCTGGGCAACAGAGTGACACTCTGTCTCAGAAAAAAAATTTTTTTAAAGGAACTCTGATTTTGTTGGTTTGTCCTTATTCAAGTCACTATATTATTTTTAAAAGCTTTATTGACATCTAATTTACATACCATAATATTTACTGTTTTAAAATGTATAACTCAATGGATTTCAGTACATTTAGAGTTGTACGAAGATTACCATAATCTAATTATAGAACATATTAATGACCCCCAAAAGAAATACAATACCTATTAGCCCACCCCCACCCCTACACCATCACCCTGGGCAATCATTAATCTACCTTCTGACTCTATATACATTTTTCTATTCTTTATACTTCATGTACAGTTGACACTTGAACTGCGAGGGTCTGCTTTTATGCGGATTTTTTTCAACCAATAGGGATTGGAAATATAGTATTTGCAAGATGTGAAACCAGCTTATATGGAGGGTCAACTTTTTGTATACATAGGTTCTACAGGGCCAGCTGGAGGACTTAAGCATATGTGAATTTGGGTATATGCAGGCAGTCCTGGAAGGAAACCCTGCATGTCCTGTGGGAGGACTGTAAATGGAATCATACAATATATATCCTTTTCTAACTGGCTTCTTTCACTTAGCATAATATTTTCAAGGTTTATACATATTGTAGCCTGTATACCTTTTTATTTCTTAATAATATTTCATTGTATAAGTGTGCCACATTTTGTTTATCCATTCACCAGTTGGTGGACATTTGGGTTGTTTCTACTTTTGTGCTATTATGAATAATATTGCTGTGAATTATATGTACAAATTTTTCTTTAGATTTATATTTTCAGTTTTCTTGTGTATATGGTAACTGTTTAACTTTCTGAGGAACTGCTGCAGTGTTTTCCAAGGTGGTTGCACCATTTTGCTTTCCATCAGCAAGGTATGATGGTTGCAATTATTCTATATTCTCATCAACCTTTGTCATTGTGTGCCTTTTTTATTTCAGAATATTATGGGAGTACAAACATGTTAGTTACATGTAATGACTTTGCCTTGCCCATGCCAGGGCTAGAAGCATGCCTCTCCCCCATACACTGTGCTCCGTTTCCATTAATTGTGAGTTACCAACCCCCACACCTGTCCCTCCTGACCAGCACCCAATTAATATTACTACCATGTGATTAAGTTAATATTGATCAGTTAGTACCAATTTGATGGTGAGTACATGTGGTGCTTGTTTTTCCATTCTTGGGATACTTCACTTAGAAGGAAGGGCTCAGGCTCTATCCAGGATAATATAAAAGGGGCTAGATCACCATTGTTATTTTTTTTAGTTGAGTAGTATTCTATGAGATATATATATATATATATATATATATATATATATATATATATATATATATATATCACGTTTTAAAAATCCACTCATGTATTCATGGGCACTTGAGTTGTTTCCACATCTTTGCAATTGTGAACTGTGCTACCATAAACATTCAAGTGCAGGTGCCTTTATTATAGAATGTCTTTTTTTTCCTTTGGGTAGATGCCTAGTACTGGGATTGCTGGATAAAATAGTATTTCTATTTTTAGCTCTTTGGGGTATCTCCAAATTACTTTCAACAAAGGGTGTACTAATTTGCAGTTCCACCAGCAGTGTTAAGAGTTTTCCTATCTCTCCACATCCATGACAGCATTTGCTGTATTGGGACTTTTTAATAAAGGCCATTCTCACTGAAGTTAGGTGATATCTCATTGTGGGTTTGACTTTTATTTCACTAATAATTAGAGATGTTGATCACCTTTTTATATATTTGCTGGCCATTATTCTGTCTTCATTTGAACAGTTTCTGTTCATGTTCTTTGCCCATTTATTAATGGAGTTATTTTATTTTTTCTTGTTAATTTTCTTAAGTTCTATATAGATTATTGTTATGAGCCCTTTATCAGATGTGTAGCATTCAAATATTTTCTCCCATTCTGTAGGTTGTCTAGTCACTCTAATGATAGTTTCCTTGGCTGTGCAGAAGCTTTTTAATTTGATAAGGTCCCATTTATTTATTTGTATTGCTGCTGTGATTGCTTTGGGGGTCTTCTTCATAAATCCTTTGCCTAGACCAATGTCTATAAGAGTTTTTCCAACATTTATTCTAGAATTCTTAAAGTTTCACACCTTAGATTTAAGTCTTTTATTCATAGTGAGTTGATTTTTGTGAGAGGTGAGAGGTGGGGATTCAGTTTCAATCTTCTGCATGTCACTATGCAGTTTTCCCACACCGTTTATTGAATAGAGACTCTTTTTGTCACTCTATATTTTGTCTGCTTTGTCAACCATGACAATAAGAGGATGGTTTTATATCTTGGATCTTTGTCCTATTCCAAAGGTCTATATCTCTGTTCTTGTGCCAATGCTATGCTGTTTCAGTTACTATAGCCTTGCTGTAAAGATTGAGCTCTGGTAGACTGATGCCTCCCAATTTGTTCTTTTTGCTTAAGATTGCTTTGTCTATACAAGGTCTTTCTGCTTCCATAGAAGTGTAGAATTATTTTTTACAGATCTGTAAAGAATAATATTGGTATTTTGATAGGGAATGCATTCATTCTGTAGATAATTTTAGGTAGTATGGACATTTTAACAATATTGATTCTGCCAATCCATGAGCATGGTAGGGATTTCAGTATGTTTACATCTTCTACAGTTTCCTTTCCAGTGTTTCATGGTCCTCCCTATATATGTCTCTTACCTCCTTTGTTAAATATATTCCTAAATCTTTAATTTTCTTTGATTGTGAAAGGTGATGCATCTTTGATTTGTTGTTCAGCTTGACTGTTATTGGCATATAAGAATGCCACTGATTCGTGTGCATTAATTTTGTATCCTGAGACTTTACTGAATTCATTTATCAATTTCAGGAGTCTCTTGGTTGAATCTTTGGGATTTTCAAGCTATAGTATCCTATTGTCAGCAAAGAGTGAGAGTTTGATCTCTTCTGCCTCCTTTCAGACACCCTGAATTCCCCTTTCTTGTCTGATTGCTCTGCCAAGGACTTCCAGCACATGTTAAATAGAAGTGGAGATAGTGTGTAACCTTGTCTGGTTCCAGTTTTAAGTGGGAATGCTTTCAATTTTTCCCCATTCAGTATGATATTAGGTGTGGGTTTATGATATATGGCCTTAATAATTTTCAGATATTCCTATCTATGCCTATTTTGTTAAGAGTTTTTATCATAAAGGTGTGCTGGATTTTGTCAAATGTTTTTTCTGCATCTATTGAAAGAATCATATGGTCTTTTTTCTTGCTTTTGTTTATGTGGTGGATTGCATTTATAGATTTGCATATATTGAACCAGCCTTGCAACTCTTTTATATAGCCCACCTGGTATGATAAATTATTATTTTTTTTGATGTGCTGTTGGATTCAATTTGGTAAGATTTTGTTGAGGATTTTTGAGTCTATATTCATGAGGGATATTGATCTGTAGTTTCCTTTTTTGTTGTTGGTGGTTTTTGTTTGTTTGTTTTATTGAGACAGAGTCTCACTTTGTTGCCCAGGCTAGAGTGTCATGGCATCAGGCTAGCTCACAGCAACCTCAAACTCCTGGGATCAAGCAATCCTTCTGCCTCAGCCTCCAGGATAGCTGGGACTACAGGCATTTGCCATCATGCCCAGCTAATGTTTTCTATATATTTTTAGTTGTCCAGCTAACTTCTTTCTATTTTTAGTTGAGACAGGGTCTCAGTCTTGCTCAGGCTGGTCTCAAACTCCTGAGATCAAACAATCTGCCTGCCTAGGCCTCCCAGAGTGCTAGGGTTACAAGCGTGAACCACCACGCCTGGCCTGTAGTTTCCTTTTTTTTGTTGTGTCATTTAATGGCTTTGGTATCAAGGTGATATTGGCTTTGTAGAATGAGGTGAGGAGAATACCATTTTTCTCAATGTTGTGGAAAAATTTCTGCAATATAGGTGTGAGCTCTTCTTTGTATGTTTGGTAAAATTTGGGTGTGAACCCATCTGATCTAGGACTTTTTCTTGTTGGGTGGAAGGTTTTTAATTGTTGCTCCAGTTTCTGTGCTTAATATTGGTCTGTTCAGGAATTCTATTTCCTCTTGTTTGAGCTTAGGGAGGTTGTATGTTTCCAAGAATTTCTCTATTTCCTCCATATTTTGTAGTTTTTGAGCATATAGACTTGTATAGTATTCACATGTAATGTTTTGTATTTCTGTGATGTCTGTAGTGACCTCTTCTTTTTCATTTGTAATTGAGTTTATTAGAGTCCCTTCCTTTCTACTTATTGTCAATATAGCAAGTGGTTTATCAATTTTGTTTATCTTTTCAAAAAACCAACTTTTAGTTTCATTGATCTTTTGTATAGTTCTTTTGTTCTCAATTTCATTTAGTTTTGCTCTTATCTTCATTATTTCTTTTCTTCTGCTAGGTTTAGAATTAATTTGTTCTTCCTTTTCCCATTCCTTGAGATGGCTTATTAGTTTGTTAATTTTTGAGCTTGCTGTCTTTAGATGTGAGCATTTAATGCTATTAGTTTTCCTCTCAGGAGTGCTTTTGATGTATCCCACAGATTTTGATAACTTGTGTTTCCATTATCATTTAGTTTGAAGAATCTTTTTGGTAATAGTCACCCTACTAGATAAAATGTGGTATCTCATTGTGGTTTGATTTGCATTTTTCCAATGTTAAGCAACTTTTCATGTGATTATGTTCTTTGGAAAAATGTTTATTGAAATTGTTTGCAGATTTCTTGTTTGGGTTGTTTACTTTTTTGTTGCTGAGATGTAAGTGTTCCTTATATATTTTCTGGAAATTAGACTCTTATCAGATATATGGTTTGTAAATATTTTATGTCATTCTGGGGGTTATATTTTCACTTTCTGGATAGTGTTCCTTGATGTACAAAAGTGGCTAATTTTGATGAAATCCAGATTATCTGTTGTTTTTCTTTCCTTTGGGTACTTGTGTTTTGGGTGTTATATCTAATAAACCATTGCCTATTCTAAGGTTCACAAATATTTATATGTAGGTTTTCTTTTAGAGTTCGATAGTTTTAGCTCTTAATATCTTTGATCTTCTTTGAGTTAATTTTTGAATGTGGTGTAATGTAGTGGTCCAACTGCATTCTTTTGCATGTGGATATTCAGTTGTCCCATCAATATTTGTTGAAATAACTATGCTTTTGCCTTGAATTGTCTTGGCACTATTGTCAAAAATCAATTGATTGCAAATGTATGGGCTAATTTCTGGATTATTAATTCTATTCCATTGATTTGTGTGTTTATCTTTATCTCAGTACCACATGGTCTTCCTTTTTAATTTTTTTTATTTTAATAGGTTTCGGAGGTACAAGTTGAATTCTGTTATATACATAATTTATAGTGTTGAAGTCTGGGCTTTCAGTGTTCCCATCACCCAGGTACTGTCTATTATACCTCATAGATAATTTTTAATCCATCACTCCCTCCCAATCTTCCCCATTTGAGTCTCTCATATCCATTATACCACTCTGTGTGTCCCTGTGTAGCCATAGTTTAGCCACCACTTATAAGTGAGAACATGTAACATTTATATTTCTGTTCCTGGGTCACTTCACTACTTCACTTAGGGTAATGGCCTCTAGTTCCATCCAAGTTGCTTCAAAAGACATTGTTGCATTCCTTTCTATGGTTGAGTAGTACTCCTTGGTGTGTGTGTGTGTGTGTGTGTGTGTGTGTGTGTGTATGTGTATAATATTTTCTTTATCCACTTATTAGTTGGTGGGTACTTATGTTGATTCCATATCTTTGCAATTGTGAATTGGGCTGTGATAAACATTCCAGTATAGGTATCTTCTTAATATAGTGATTTCTTTTTCTCTGGGTAGATGTCCAACTGTTAGACTGCAGGATTGAATGGTAGATCTGCTTTTAGTTATTTGAGAAATCTCAACATTGATCTCCATATGGGTTGTACTAACTTACATCCCAAACAACAGTGTGTAAGTTTTCCCTTTTCACTACCTCGGTGTGAAATTTTATTGTTTTTGTTGATTTTAAAATAATGGCCATTCTGACAGGGATAAGTGGTATCTCATTGTGGTTTTAATTTCCATGTCCCTGATGATTAGTAATGTTGAGTATTTTTTTATATGTTTATTGGTCATCTATATATCTTATTTTGAAAAATGTCTGTTCATGTCATTTCCCACTTTTTATGGGGGTTGTTTGTTTTTTTCTTGATGAGTTGTTTGAGTTCTTTGTAGATTATGGACATTAATCTTTTGCCAGATATATAGTTTCCAAATATTTTCTCCCATGCTGTAAATTGTCTATTTACTCTGCTGATTATTTCTTTTGGTGTGTTGAAGCTTTTTAGCTTCATTAAGTCTCATTTGCCAATTTTTTATTTCATTGCATTTGCTTTTCGGGTCTTAGTCATAATTTTTTTGCTCAGATGAATGTCCAGAAGAGTTTTTACTGGGTTTTCTTCTGGGAATTTTATTGTTTTAGGTCTTACATTTAAGTTTTTAATCCGTTTTGAGTTAAATTTTGTTATCTATGATTTCTTTCACGTAGTTCTCCATGTAGAGATCTTTCACCTCTCTGGTTAAATTTATTCATAGACATTTTATTTATTTATTTTTGAAGCTATTGTAAATGGGAGTGCATTCTTGGTTTGGTTCTCACCTTGATTGTTGTTGGTTTATAGAAATGCTATTGATTTTAAACCTGAAACTGCTGAATTCATTTATCAGGAATCTTTTGGAAAAAAATCTTTAGAATTTTCTATGTATAAGAGTATATAATCAGCAGAGACAATTTGACTCCCTCTTTTCTAATTTGGATGTCCTTTCTTTCTTTTGCATGAATGCTTTGGCTAGGACTTCAAGTACCATGTTGAATAGAAGTGGTGAAAAGGGGCATTCTTGTCTTTTAGTTCTCAGGGGGCAATGCACTCAATTTTTTTCCATTCACTATGATGTTGGCTGTGGGTTTATCAGATATGATTTTTATTATTTTGAGACATTTTCCTTCTACACTGAGTTTTTTTAAAGTTTTATCATGAAGGGATGCTGGGTTTTATTGAATGCTTTTTTCTGTATCTATTAAGATGACATGGTTGTTTTTGATCCTGTTTGTGTGATGAATCACATTTATTGACTTTTGTATGTTGAACCATTCTTGCATCCCTGTAATAAAACCCACTTGATCTTGGTGAATTATTTTTTGATGTGCTCTTGGATTTGGTTTGCTAGTATTTTATTGAGGATTTTTTCATCTATGTTCATTAGAGACATTTCTCTGTAGTTTGCTTTGTGTTTTGTTCTGTTTTATTTTTGTCTGTTTGTTTTGTTTGGTTTGCATCCTTTCCTGGCTTTGATATCAGGGTGATACTGGCTTTGTAAAATGAATTAGGGAGAATTCCCTTCTTCTCGATCTTTTAGAAAAGTTTCAGTAGGATTGGCACAAGTTCTTTGTACATCTGGTAGAATTCAGCTACAAATCCATCTGGTCCTGAGATTTTGTTGTTGTTGTTTTGGGGAGTTCTTTAATTGTTGATTCCAACTTGCTACATGTTATTAGTCTATTCAGAGTTCTAATTCTTCCTGGTTCAATCTCGGGAAGTTTTATGTTTTCAGGAATTCATCCATTTCCTCTACATTTTTCTAGTTTATGAGCACACAGTTGTTTATAATAGTCTGTGATGATCTTTTGTATTTCTGTGATATCAGTTGTAATGTCTTCTTTTTCATTTCTGATTGTGTTTATTAGATCTTCTCTCTTCCTTGTTTAATCTAGCTAATGGTTTATCAATTTTTTAATCCTTTTCAAAGAAGCAACTTTTCATTTCATTGATCCTTTGCAATATTGTTATGTTCTTTATTTCATTTAGTTCTGCTCTGATTTTTGTTATTT
Source organism: Microcebus murinus (assembly GCF_040939455.1). Classification (NCBI taxonomy): domain Eukaryota; kingdom Metazoa; phylum Chordata; class Mammalia; order Primates; family Cheirogaleidae; genus Microcebus; species Microcebus murinus. The sequence goes on from NC_134136.1 coordinate 11,047,270, forward strand.
CCCTTCTTCCACTAACTGTGGGTTTGGCTTTGGTTTGTTCTTGCTTTTCTAGTTCATTCGAGCACAATATCATTAAATTGTTAATTTGTGATATTTCTACTTTTCTGGTATTGGCATTTAATGCTATTAACTCCCCTCTTAGCACTGTTTTTCTGTATCCTACAGATTTTGGAATGTTGTGTTTTCATTTTCATTTCTTTCATTTTTTAAATTTGAAAATATTAAGGAGTTACAAATGTTTTTGTTACATGGATATCTCATTTTCATTTGTTTCAAAACATTTTTTAAGCTCAGTCTTTATTTTTTTATTGACTCTGTGATCATTCAGGAGCATGTTGTTTAATTTCCATGTGTTTGTATAGTTTCTGAAGTTTCTCTTTGTATTAATTTCTACCTATATTCCACTGTGGGCTGAGAAGACACATGGTATGATTTGATTTTTAAAATTTTTTTAAGACTAGTTTTTTGCCCTAATATGAGGTCTATCTGGAAGAATGTTTCATGGACTTATGAAAATAATGCATATTCTATAGTTGTTGTGTGGAATGTTCTATAAATGTCTGTTAAGTTCATTTGTCCTAAAGCCCAATTTATATTGAATGTTTCTTTATTGATTTCCTATCTTGATGATCTGTCTAGTGCTGTAACTGGGATATTAAGGTCCCATATTATTATTACATTGCCATCTATCTCTTTCTTGAGATCTAGTAATATTTCTTTTAAGATTCTTGCTGTTTCAACAAAATCTTGGTATGCTTTTACTCTTATACATCTCAATGTACAGTACTCCTCCCTTATATTCATGGGGATATGCCCCAGGACATATGGCAGATCCCTGAAATCACAGACAGTACCAAACCCTATATATACTATGCTTTCTTGATCTGATAACTGAGATAGCTCCTAAGTGACTAATGGGCAGGTATCATATCATATACAGTGTAAATACCATGGACAAAGGGATGATTATGTCCTGGGAAGGACAGAGTGGAACATGCAAAAAAATAATCACACTACTAATAATGGCATGCAATTTAAAACTTATGAATTGTTTATTTCTGTAATTTTCCACTTGATATTTTTAGACCACAGTTGACCCTGGATAAGTGAAACTGAGAAAAACAAAACTGAAGATAAAGGGGACTACTGTATGTTCTAATTTACCTTATAATCTCTTCATTGATTTATTGGTTACATAGGAATGTGTTGTTTAACTTCCACATACTTGTAAATTTTCCAATTTCCTCCTGTTGTTGGTGTCTAATTCCATTCCACTTTGGTGGTAGACATACTTTGCATGATTTCAATCCTTTTAAAATTTATCAAAGCTTGTTTTATGATCTTGCATACAGTACCCCAAAATATATCATATGCACATTAAAGAATGTGTATTCTGTTATTGGGTGGAGTGTTCTACATGTTCATTAGGTCTAGTTGGATTATAGAGTTGTTCAAGCCCTTTATATCTTTCATGATTTTCTTACCAGTTATTATATTCATTATTAAAAGTGAGGTGTTGAGTCCACAAATATTATTGCTGAACTCCCTTCAATTTTTTCACTTTTTCCTTCATGTATTGGGAACTCTACTGTTAAGTGCATATATATTCATAATTATTTTATTTTCATGCTGGATTAACTCTTTTATTATTATAAAATGAAACTTTTATTTCTTTTTTAAAAATTATATTTAATTGTTATGGGTACATAAAAGTTATATATATTTATAGGGTATATATGATGTTTTGATGCAGACATACAATGTACATTAATCAAGTCAGAATAATTGATGTATCCATCACATCAGGCATTTGTGATTTCTTTGTGTTAGGAACATTCCAATTCCACTGTTTTAGATATTTTAAAGCATACTCTAACTTATTGTTGATTATAGTCACAAATGTTTTTTGTCATTTTGTGGGTTCTCTCTTTCTTTTGTTGATTATTTCCTTTGCAGTGCTGAAAGTTTTTAGTTTGATGTGATCCTGTTCATCCAATTTTGCTTTTGTTGCCTATGTTTTGGGGGCATTACTCAAAAAAAATCATTGCTCAGACCAATGTCCCGAAGCCTTTCCCCAATGATTTTAGTACTTTCATAGATCCAGTTCTTAGATTTAAGTCTTTATGTTTTGATTTGGCTTTCATATATGGTGACACATAAGGGTTAGTTTCATTCTTCTGCATATGTATATTGAGCTTTCCCAGCACCATTTATTGAAGAGACTATCATTTCCCCAATGTATGTTCTTGGCACGTTTGTTGATGATATGTTTGCTGTAGATGTATAGATTTATTTCTGGGATCTCCATTCTATTCCATTGGTCTCTGTGTTTGTTTTTATGTCAATACCATGCTGTTTGAATTACTATAGGTCTGTATTATAATTTGAAGTCAGGTGATGTGATGCCTACAGTGTTATTCTTTTTGTTCAGGATGGCTTTGACTATTCTTGGTCTTTTTGGTTCCATATAAATATTAGAATTATTTTTTTTCTATTTCTATGAAGAATGGCATTAGTGTTTTGAGGGGGATTACATTGAATTTGTAGATTGCTTTGGGGAGTATGGATGTTTTAACAATATTGATTCTTCCAATCCATGAGCATGAAATATTGTTTTCTTTTTATGCATGTATCCTTTAATTTTTTTCTTCAATGTTTTATAGTTTTCAGGATAGAGATCTTTCACATTTTTGGTTAAGTTTATTCATAGGTATTTTATTATATTTGTAGCTATTGTAAATGGAATTACTTTCTTGGTTTCTTTTTCCAGATTATTTGCTGTTAGAAATGTGATCAACTTTTGTAGGTTGATTTTGTATCCTGAAACTTTACTGAATTTTTTTTTTTACCAGTTCTAGAGGATTTTCTTGTGTTTCTTTTAGGTTTCTGTAGATATAAGATCATATTGTCTACAAACAAGGATAATTTGACTTCTTCTTTTCCAATTTGTATGCCCTGTATTTCTTTCTCTTGTCTGATTTACCTAGCTAGAACTTTCAGTACCATGTTGAGTAATGGTGGTGAAAATGGGCATCCTTGTCTTGTTCCAGATCTTACAGGAAAGGCTTTCAATTTTCACCCATTTCGTATGATACTCTCTGTGAGTCCGTCATATAGGGATTTTGTTGTGTTTAGTTAAGTTCATTCTACACCTAGCTCTTTTTAAAGTTTTTATCATAAAGGGATGCTGAATTTTATCAGATGCTTTTTTAGCATCAATTTACATGATTATATTGTTTTGTCCTTTGTTTTGTTGATATGATGTATCACATCGATTGATTTGCATATATTGAACCATCCTTCCATCCCTGGGATGAATCCCACTTGATCATGGCGAATAATGGTTTTAATGTGTTGTTGAATTCAGTTTCTATGGTTTTGTTGAGGATTTTTGCATTTAGGTTCATCAGAGCTATTGGCCTATAATTTTGTTTTTTTGTTTATTTGTTTCTCTGTCTGGTTTCAGTATCAGGGTGATACAGGCCTTATGGAATGAGTTTGACAGTATCACTCCTCCTCAGTTTTCGGGAATGTTTAAGTAAGATTGGTATTGATTATTCTTTGAATGATTGGTAGAATTCAGCTGTGAAGCTCCTTGGTCCTGAGCTTTTCTTTGATGATAGACTGAATATTATTGCTTCTCTTTCTTTGCTTATTATTTGTTTATTCAAGTTTTGGATTTTTTTTCTGGTTCAATCTTGGTAGGTTGTATGTGTCTAGGAATTTATCCATTTCTTATAGGGTTTCAAATTTATTGATTTGAAACAGTTCCTCATAGTAGTCTCTAAATATCCTTTGAATTTCTGCATTATCACTTGTGATATCTCCATTTTCCTCTGTGATTTTATTTAGTTGAGTCTTCTTTCTTTTTTTCTTAGATAGTCTGGCTAAATATTTGTCAATTTTGCTTATCTTTTCAAAGGCTAACATTTTGGTTTTTTATCTTTTGTATGTTTTTTTCAATTTCATTCATTTATGCTATGATCTTCATTATTTATTTTCTTTTACTAATTTGGTGTTTGGTTTGCTATTGTTTTTCTTATTCTGTAGGATGTTAGTTTGTTTATTTGAAGCTTTTCTACATTTTTATGTAGATACTTATGATAATCTTTGTTCTTATTACTGCTATTGCTGTATCTCACAGGTTTTGATATATTGTATTTTTGTTTTCATATCTTTTGAGAATATTTTTAATTTCCTTCTTCATCTATTCCTTAATCCACTCATAATTCAGGAGCATATTGTTTAATTTCCATGAGTTTGAATAGTTTCCAGTGCTATTACTTTCTAGTTTTATTCAATTGTGGTCAGAGAAAATACTTGATATGACTTTAATTTTTTGAATTTTTAAAGACTTGTTTTGTGGCCTAACATATGATCTATCCTTGAGAATGATCCATCAGCTGAGGAGAAATATATGTATTCTTTAGCTGTTGAATAAAACCTTCTGTCAATATCTATTAGGTCAATTGTCTTATATTGCAGATGAAGGCCAATGTTTCTTTGTTGATTTTTCTGTCTGGATGATTTCTCCAATGCTGAAAGTAGAGTGTTGAGGTCTCCAGTGATTTTTGTTGGAGTCTATCTCTCTCTCTTTAGCTATGATAACATTTGCTTTATATATCTGGGAGTTCCATTGTTGAGTGCATTTATGTTTAGAATTGTTATATCCTCTTGATGAATTGACACTTTTATAATTATATAATGACATTCTTTGTTTCCTTTTACAATTTTTGTCTTGAAATCTATTTTATCTAATAGAGGGATAGCTAGTCCTGTTCTTTTTTGGTTTTCATTTATGTGGAATATCTTGTTCTATCTCTCTATTTTCAGTCTATGTGTGTCTTTGTAAGTGAAGTGGGTTTCTTGTAGACAACATATATTTGGGTGTTTTTTTTTTTTTTTTCCATTCAGCCATTCTATGTCATCTGATTGGAGAGTATAGTCCATTCCCATACAATATCATTATTGATAGGCAAAGACTTACTACTGCCATGTTGTTACTTGATTTATAGTTGCTTTGTGGTCCTCTCTTTCTTCCTACTTTCCTGTCTTCCTTTGTTAAAAGTGATTTTCTCTGGTAGTATGTTTCAATTTCTTGCTTTTTATTGTTGTGTATCTGTTGCAGGCTTTTTAAATTTGAGGCTACCATCAGGCTTGTAAAAATCATTCTATAACTATTTTAAACATATGACCACTCTGCTTACAAAAAAAAGAAATAAGCAAAGGGAAATCTAAATGAAATTCTACACTTTATTCCATCCTCCCTTCAGCTTTTTAACTTTTTGTTGTTTCCATCTATATATCTTTTTATACTATATAGCTCTCAAATAGTTGTTGTAGTTATTTTTGATAGGTTTGTACTATAGTCTTCCTACTCAAGATATAAGTGGCTCATACATGGCAATATGTTATTTTGTATTTGTGTACTTACTTTTACCAGTGAGGTATATACCTTCAGATGATGACTTATTATTCTTTAATGTCCTTTTCTTTCATACAGAGGAGCTCCTTTTAGTATTTTTTGTAGGACAGGTCTGGTGTTGATGAAATCCATCATTCATTTTTTGTTTGTCTGGGAAGGTCTTTATTTCTCCTTCATGTTTGAAGGATATTTTCACAGGATATAATATTTTAGGGTTATTTTTTTCCTTCAGCACTTTGAATATGTCATGCCACTCTTTCCTGGCCTATAATGTTTCCACTGAGAAGTCTGTTGCCAGATGTATTGGAGCTCCTTTGCATATTACTTCTTTTCTGTTTTTCTTGCTTCTCTTAGGATCTTTCCTTTAGTCATGACCTTTGGGAGCTTGATTATTAAATGCCTTGAGGTAGTCTTGTTTGGGTTAAATCAGCTTGGTGTTCTGTGGTTTTCTTGCACCTGAATATTGATATCTTTCTCTAGGTTTGAAAAGTTTCCTCTTATTATTTCTTTGAATAAACTTTCTATTAATACCACAGTCTCTTCCTACCTCCACCTTGAGGTCAATAACTCTTAGATTTCCCTTTGTGAAGCTATTTTCTAGATTTTGTAGATATGCTTAATTTTATTATATTCTTTTTTCTCTTTTTCTTCTGACTGTGTATTTCAAATAGACTGTCTTCAAGCTCACTAATTCTTTTTTCTGCTTGGTCAATTCTACTGTTGAGAGACATTGATGCATTTCTAAGAGTATCAGTTGAATGTTTCAGCTCCAAAATTCCTGCTTTTTTATTATTTCAATATCTTTATTAAATTTCCCTGACAGGCTTCTGAGTTCCTTCCCTGCATTGTCTTGAAGGTCATTGAGTTTCTTTGGGACAGCTATTTTAAATTCTTTGTCTGAAAGTCACATATTTCCATCACTCTTGGATTGGTCACTGGTACTTTATTTAGTACATTTGGTGAGGTTATGTTTTCCTGGACGTTCTTGACACTTGCAGATATTCATTGATATCTAGGCATTGAAAATTTAGGTATTTATTCTAATCTTCACAGTCTGGGATTGTTTGAATCCACCTTTCTTTAAGAAGGCTTTTCAGATATTCAAAGGGAATTGAGTGTTGTCATCTAAGTCTTTCATCACTACAACTATGTCAGCACTGGGGGTGACCCATGCCCAGTAATGCTGTATCTTTTTTTAGACTCCTAGTGGTACCACCTTGGTGGACTTGTGTAAGATATGCATGAATCCCCCTAGATATGAGGCAGTCTCTCACTATTTTCCCTCACTTTCTGTGTTAAACTACTGGAGTTGGAGGAGGAGTGATGTGGGCTCTCTCTCATGACCACCACAGCTAGGATTGTTCCAAGTCATACCTGAAGTCAGCCCAGTGTCCCCAAAGCCAGTGGTGACTATTGCCTGGCTACCTCTGATGTTTATTCATAGCCCAATGGCTCTTTAGTCAGCAGATAGTGAATCCTGCCATGACTGGGTCATTCCCTTTAGGGCAGTGTGTTTCTTTCTGGCCCATGGTGGATCTAGTGAAAGGGTCAGCCTTACAAAATTAACAGAAAAATATCTAATCCTACAATTTCCTAGTAACAGTTAAAGATCAATCCTTTGAATTCTCTCACTAACAGGCACCGTGTAGGAGTTCTGTTTTGCACAACTCCTGAAAAGAGCTGAACAAATAGAAAGGAGATGTACATTTTTCTCTTTTATAATTGCTTTTCAGGATCTGTTTTACAGAGTTCCTGAGTGAACAGCAGGGTGTGAGTTTCAGGTCTCAGCCATATTTCCAGGGAAGAGTCACATCTCCTGTGATAAGCCCTTTTCCAAGGAAAGGCATGAGAACCAACTCTTGGACTTGACATTCTGTTGCTGCTTCTGCTAACATCTTGCTGCTGAGAAGAAAGAAAGGAGCAGATGCAGCAGTTTCTCACAATAATCACTATCTTTTTTCCTTTCTCTCTGTTCCCATAACAACCGACCAGCCTCTGGCCCCTGTCTGTGCAAGTGTCTCCCTTCTCTTGTGAGTGCCTCACCATGCAACTCCCCTCTCTCTTTTTCCCCTTTTCTGGCCCAATTTCCACATAGGAAAAAGTAGATAAACTTCTTCTTCCTATCCTAAACTTTGGAGAAATCTTTCGCAAAACCCACACGCACTAGTTCTCCACCCTAACATCTAGAAATACCATCCAATAACTAAGGCCTGGAATCAGGGGCTTCAGGGTTCTGTTTGGCATTTTATTTTACTGTGACTGAGATGGTATCCGAGTTACAAAACAAAATCCTCTGAACTCTTCCCTTTCCTTTTCTCAAGTGGAGGAAGACTCTCTGTGAGCTGTACTTCCTGGAATTTGGGGAGGAGTGACGCAGGCACTGGCTTGGATGCCACCATTTGTGTCTCGTTGGGTCACATGTAGCCCAAGTGCACTGGCTCCAAACCTGCACATCTGTAGGAATTGCCCAAGGACTTCAGCCTTTGTGGCCTGATTGCCTTATTAATTTATTCCAGGCCCCAGGCCACTTTTTGTAAGCCTGTGGTGAGGCTATCCAGAACTCAGTTTTCAGGGCAGAGGATTTCCCTCTGGCTGGGCTGGTGTAAATGCTACCTCCATGGGCCCTGGAAGAATTCTGCTCTGTGCTGTGTTCACCTGTGACAGGGCAGCCCTGAGTTCCAATGCAAATTCCCATAATCACTGCACTTTCCCTCCACCAGGCACAGAGATTCTCTCTCCACTAGGGATGCTGGTGCAGCTCAGTTGGGGATGGGGAAGGGGCGATGTAAGCAATGCAAGACTATCTTTTCTGCCCTTTTCAGTGCCTCTTTCCTTGACATAGTATGACAATTAGGTACTATGATCACTAATCTGATTTTTAGTTCTTTTGAAGGTGCTTCCTTGAATGGATAGTTGTTGAATTTGGTGTTTGCACGGAGGGGCGTTCCCTGAAGGTTGTCATTTGGCCATCTTGCTCTGCCCCCCTCTCTAGACAAAAACAGAACTCTTTTATTTCTAATAACAATTTTTAAAGTCTGTTGCTTATATATAACTACAGCTTCTCTGCTTTTCTTATGATTGCTTCTTATATTGAATATTTTTGCCATCGTTTTATATTTCACCTATTTGTATCTCTAAATCTAAAATGTCTCCTGTACATAACATATAACTTTGTGTTTTTATAAAAGATTTTGTTAAACGTGTCTTTTGATTAGATTGTTTAATCCATTCATATTTAATGTTATTATTTATATGGTTGGATTTACTTCTGCCATTTTTGCTTTTCATTTTCTGTATTTCATGACTATTTTTTTTGAAACTGGACTTTTAGATAATATATTGTAACAACTCTGGGTACTGAAACTTTCTGCCTTCCATGGTTGGTATTTTTATTTGCTTGTTTATGTGTTTACTCACTGGCTGGATTATTTTACTGAATTCTATTTTCCCTCCCAGGTGTTAAGAGTCTAATGTGGCTCCTTATGCAGGCTCAGCTTCTAGTATGCCCACAGTCACCCTGGAATACCACTGGTTTATGAAGGGGTCTCTTTCTCTCTGCACACACTCAGCTGTTAGAATTAGAATGCACTAATTACAGGATGATTACTCAGTTGTTTTCAATAATGTCCTTTAGCATAAATTACACTATAAATGAATCCAATTAATTTCTGATTCTTTTGAAGGAATAGTTTTTGAGGTGAGTGATATTTATTCTGACCCTAGGAGGACTCCTCCCAACTCTTACCAATTCTCTCTGGCAAACTAACCTATCTACAGTTTAGCTTATATCTTGAGTCTCCTCACTTGTCTTTTCCCACAATCTCCACTAGTCTTAATAGTACTCTTAGGCCTGTTGCAAATAAAGTTACTTCCTTTGGGAAGAGGCTAGCTATCTGTTTTATGGCCTGCTTCTCCCTCCAGGCAAGAATATCTTGAGCCAGGGCCCTGGAACTGATGACTGAGATAATGGCAATATTCTGAGTGACACACCTCCATCTAGAAGGTGAACATTTAGTGGGGGCAGGGGAGCAGCCTGAGGACTTTTTCTGGCAAGGAACAACAATCTCAAGAGCTGGGGCAAGAGTGATTAGGACCTGTCATCTTAGCTTGTAGCACCAAGGCACCTCCATTCCATGAGTGGGGGCTAGGCAGAAGAAGGGACCCCCCACCTGTCAACCGCAATCATTGGGACTTAGCTTCAGCAACACTAGCTGGGGGGATGGACAAGGAATACTGATGTCTTGTTCTTACCAAGAAGAAATTTCTTGGCCTAGAAGATGGGGAAACAGGGAACCCTGGGTTCTTGGCTGCAACAGTATAGAGTGGAGTCTGAAATTGGATGAGGAGTGGTCTTGCTTCAAATATAGATTCTCACCTTTCTTTTTGAATTTTCATTAATTTTCTTCAATAAATGTTTGTTCTATTTGTTGTTTGCCCTGAAGAACATTTCCAGAGGCTTATAAGTGTTTTTTAAAATACAGTTTCCACCAGTTTCACTGACTAGTAAGTTATTGGACTCCACACACTGTCATGCCAGAAGTCAATCTTTCCGATTACTTTTTTACACTTCCTAAATTGAATTTGGTAAGACTTTCCTTATGAAAAGCAAACCTCCTAAAGCATAGGATTTTGCTTCCAAATAAATAACTTTAACCAGTAAGATACAGGGTTTACCAAGATTCTAAGAATATCAAACCTCTAATAAAAGTATGCTTTGCAGATTAGGAAGATGCATTTAAAAAGGATAAGAAATAAATATGAAAGAACAGACCTTGGAAATCATTTTGTGATCAACTTCAGTTTTCTATAGCTAAGGACAACTGAAACCAAGGAAAACAAGGGAGTTGATCAAAGCCATTCAGCAAATCTCCAACAGAGCTAGGCCTAAAATGAGCCTGATGGGAAGTGGCATGTATAATAGTTAAGTACACAGGCTTTGGAAACATGTATCTGAGTGTAAATCCTGCCATTTATTAGCAGTGTGATCTTTTGTTTCTACACCTCAGTTTCCTCATCTGCAAATTGGAGCTAACAATAATACTTTCCTAATAGGGTTGAGTCCTTGAGAAATATGCCCATTCTTATTAATACAATAATTCTGACATTTAAATCACCATCAACAATCCCTCTGTAAACTCCCTGCTTCATGCATCTGCCCCTTCCCCCTAACCACCAAAAAAAACTCAGGTGGGACTTCCCCAAACCAGTTTGCTGTGATCTGAGGCTGCTGTGTTTAAGTGACATGGACACTCTGAACATTAGGGAATTTCGTTTCTCATTAACCCTCTAACCCCCAGTCTCCTACTCTCCTCTAGTTAAGATGGATCTTAGAAAAATCTCAAAGTTTTCTCATATCTTTCCTTTCTCCTCTTTTTCACCATAATCATAGTATCTGAATTCAGGTCAGGCTACTTCCATTTAAACACACATTATCAAGAATACAGGCCAGGTTGCAGAATAGTGCCTAACTACAGAACAAAGCTCTGACCTAGATTTCCACATTATATCCTCCTAATACAAGCAAAGATTAATATAGGTATAATCAGGGAGCCAAACTATACATTATCCAACTAGAAAAATAAATCCTCCTATTTTGAGGCCCAAAATAAACCAGAACTTACTAGAAATTAGGAAGTGAGCCCAGAGAAAATTAATATGCTCTATTTTCTATTCCCTGATTGATTTTTACAGCAATCTTTGTTGACAGAAGAACTCAATAGTTTATGTGCTGGAAACCAATACTTCTGTTCCTTGGATGAGGATCAGAACTAGTGGAAAGTGTTTAGAAGAGGAGAAAAGGTGGCATTGTGAAATATGAATGAGACCAATGTAAATGCCATGAACCAAATGCAACTTGAGCAAGCTTAATGGCTTTTTAAAACCCATTGCAAAACTCTATTTCTTGAGAATAAAGAGAGCAAACACAAGTATTGAGTTAAATTACTTTAAACATTTTTTTCCTAATAACCACACATACTGTGACAGAATTGCTATAAAATTCAAACCAGCGGGGGTTCAAATTCACTTCACTGTATTTATAGGGTTACTTGGACGCTTACCAACTACCACCCCTGCCCCAAAGTCTTAATTTGGAGAAAAAAAAAAAAACATTAAAATGATTCCAAATGATTGGTATATGGATTGGCATAAAGGAGGAGTGACACGTTACATGAGTAAAACTCATAGTTCAAAGAATGTAGGGGGAAAAAAATCCCCAAACAAAAACCCTAAACTAAACCTAGGGATTAAATCAGGAGCTCTGCTGCATTCTCTGGGAAGTGTACCTGAAACCCCATTTGAACTCAGAAGGGAAAAATGTTCTAGGTTTTATACTGGCAAGGGGACATATAGGTTGGAAGGTTGTAGTAACTGATAAATTTTGTATTAAGTAAAACCATATTTGTATACATAATTAGCATAATTAATCTTTAAAATAAGATAGGAGGAAATTCACTATACTTTTCTTGGGCATTTACACTTTTGCAAATTTGTGTAAGATATGCACTTTAATAAGAGTTCATTCATTTTTCTACTTTTAAAACCTGGTAACCTTAAAAATTTAGCCCCTAACTACCACATCCCAAAAGTACTATGTGGCTCAAAAAGCCACACCTCAAAGTCCTCTATTAAATGATCTAAACCAGAAGAAAAAGGAAACACAATCTTCAAGATACACATGCATGATTTAAGAATCTCCATTTCATTGAGATTGGGAAGGAGGAAAATAGAACAAAACATCATCCCATTAACAAGATATGAAAACTAAGACTAGAGACCTGGAAGCAGATATCCTGGATGAATCAAGGCTTTACTATTTACCAGCCATGTGGGCTTATGCAATTTATTTATTTTACTAAAACTTATCTTAATTTACTGATAGTATCATTCTGATGATTGAAACTGTTAGAGAGATGGACTTCGTCAACTGTAAATCTCTTTATAAAATTACCATGCTTGGAACATAGAAGGTACTCAGTAAATGTTGATGAATGAATCAATAAATAAAAAAGCCTGGGAAGAAATAGTCTAATCTTCCTTTAGCCATTTCTTATCAATGATATAAAGAGAACGGGCTACAAATTCCTGCTGGTAAATATCTTCTATGAAGGAGATCCCTATACATATTTAGAACAGAATGTGACTCATTATCTCAGATAATTCTCTGATAATTTCTGCTTGAATAATTATAAGAAAATTGATAAAAGGTATTTTCATGTGAAAAACTTGTCATTGTACTCACCAGTCTTAAACTGTTGAGGCAACCAGAAAGCAAAAATGTATATACCACAAACTTGGCACTATTATCTTGTATTAATAACTACTTTTATCATGAAAATGATTAACCACATTTAGAATAAAAATGATCACCAACCTCCAAAAGTGAAAGTATTACTTGGTAATTTAGTGACATGGGCCTATTTTCTGCTCTATAGGGTCAGGTTAGACATTAACACTTATGTTTTTATATACAAGATTGGCTCTAATTTATAAATTAAAATTTAACATATAGAAATAATTCAGAACAACACTTCATTGTTAACATATTAGATGAATAATACCCAACAGTAACAAAATATTTCTCTAAAAATAATCTATTATACATACAATGTAGGATGCAAATCTCATTTCAACATATTGCAAATCTCAGTTGTTTAAAAGACAAAGGGGGAAAACAACTTAAAGGCAGTTTTACTGCCTTAAATTACTTGATGGACTACACAAAATTGCTAGTATAAATTAACATGTTACTATACAAATTCTAATTAGAATTGCAACAAGACAAAAATCAACCACAAAAGCATCCCTAAAAGTGAATAAACCCCACCAATTAATATTAGTAAGTTAAATTAAGCAATTTTAAATATTTTTATTTCTTCATATGTTTATAAAACTTGTAAAGTTGAAGAGAACCATAAAGATGCTGAGCAGGCAAGTTGCAATTCAACCTTTACAAATTAATGAAAGAATACTAGCATCAGAAAGATTTTTAAAAGTCTTTAATATCAAATTAACTATTATTTTTTTAATAACTGTTAAAATTTTCTATTAGATATTGTAATCTTCCGGTGATAAGTAGCTTTATTAAGGCAATTGTCACAGCTGGCAATGTAAAACCTACTAAAGGTATATATAGAAAACAAAGAAAAACAATGTTTCCCAAAAACTTTGGAGAAAAATTGGCACTATAAAAACTTAATTTTATTTAATGTCTTATTTGGTCTACCAGTATTATGTAGCATAAAAAATCTCTTAAGTATTTATATAAAAGACGAGAAAACAACTATAAGTGTATGGGCTTAAATATCCTACCAAAAATCCCATTTAAAAAATCAACTCCCAGCCTCAATATATTGGATTCAATTTATTTTGTGCATTTTTGAAAAGTAGCTTCAAATCCTCAGGGGCATATAATTGAAAAACAGGATAGAGAACACTTTTGCTCTAGACCTTCTCAACTAGGGAAAAATGGATCTTTTTCTGAATACTGCTATAATGTTTTATCATAAAAAAATCTTTAATTTGTCTATTAAAATATTTATCAGGTCAGGTAAAAAAAATCAAAGTACACTAACAGAGAATTTTTAGTGCTAACACTTTTACATCTTTAAAGTGGTCTATCTTTAACCAATCAAGCAACTAAACAAAAACACCAAACACCTTATCTCTATCTCAGTCTCCGAATATTATGAAAAATCAGGCTACTTTCACAGCCATTGGATATGCCAGAAGATAAAGGAGGTATTTTTCTAAATATCTTATTTCTTGATTCTAAATACAAAAAATAGACAATATATGTATAGAAGATACAGTCTAGTATTTGGCCAGCTTTCTTATCTTGAATCTAGTAGAATTCCTGCCATTGGGAGACAAATTCTGGTTAACTGTATAGGTTCAGACCTAGGATGAATGAATGTTCCTGTTAGGGTATTCAGATCCTTGCTCAAAAGTCATCTCTCACCTCACTCCTCCCCCTCCTACACTGATTTTAAGCACTATTTTCAGTATATTTAAGCTTTGTAGGCAATTTGACTATATATTAAATAAAAATGCCAGGGATTCATAGCCCAGTTGTTAAAACTTACAAGAAATATTAGATATCTATTAATTTTGAAAAGCTATACAAATCAAAGTGTTGACTAATGCTTTGCAGGCTATTATTTAATGCACTAACCAGCTCATATTTAAAATATTAATATCACATCTAATATATTTATTATCTCTATATCTAAAGAATACTTGCAATGACTAAGACAAAAAAAAACATTTTCTTTGAAAGGAAGAAGCACCATAGTTTCTCATATTAAAAATTAATAGTAATAAAATATTCTATGACAAAGAAACAAGAAAGAAAAGAATGACCCAAGAGTTATGTGTTAAAATCTCTAAAGCTGATAATAGAAAGGTAACTTCATATTTCTTTCTTCTTGTTAATTTATCTCTGCTACATGAGTTAAGGCATAAAGCAGCAAGAGTGCAACTGATTCCAAACAACTTGGAATTTTATTGTAAACATCCCATAAAGAATGGCAACAAATTAATCCAGTTTTTTTGTCTTTGAAGATAATTGCTTATAATGAATGACAACTGCCAAACAAAACATCTTTTATAAACCAAGCCAGTTTAGCTTACCTTTCTTTACTGAGTTTTAGTTTAATGGACATTTTGCCCATATACAACATCACATCAACTATTAACTGAATGATTTTCCATCTTAAAATGTACGGATACTAAGAACACAAGGTACATGTTTGTTAATACTGTGTAAGGGATTACAAAAGACAAGGATGATAAGTTACAGGACAAAGAAATAAATTACTGATTGCCATCACCACAGTATTGTTTAAAGAATTAACATTTGTAGTACTGCCTAATGTGTACTTGGTAACATGTGTAAAAACACATTTCCCAACTGGATTTCTAAATAATTTTATATGTGATTTTATAAGTCAATTACCAATGGCAGTTTCAATATGTATCAATAGTTTTATTTTTTTAGAAAATACTTATCATGCTTTTATATGTCAAAGTCTCATATTCTATATTTAATCAAGATAGGCATAAGAATAAGAAATGGGCATACATATAAATCAGGAAACACACCTTAACTCTAAACTGCAGGGCTTTTCTACTATACTTCTCCCATCAATGGTTCAGAAATTTCCAGTATTGTTGAAGTGTGCCAAATTAGGTACAGTCTTCATTGCAGAAAGATAAGTCATGATAAAAGCAAGCGGGAAAGATGAAAAAGGAAATAATAAGGCTATATAAAAATAAAATATCAAGAAACCTGAGTGTTACCCATATTCCAAAAAATACAGCACCATGAAAAAAATTAACTTTATATGGGAATTTAATCAAAATTCGATAAATTTGATAATTAAAACTTGGTAAAGACAATTTACTAAGAAATTTTTCATTTTTCATTAGCATGGAAATATGTTCACGCTAATTTTTAAAACAAGCCTTAAAAATGACCTTAGAATATTTTATTTTTCAATAAAACTTTCATAAAGCCTTATATACCATGAAAATGTTGATTTAAATGTCAAAAGTTCCATCTCTTCCCCCAGAACACTAAACTATTCGTTTCACAACTCAAAATGTTATCATAATTGTTTAAAAGGCTGGAAATTAAAGTATACTGACAATTATACATAAAGCACGTCTCCTTTCCATGGATTTGAAAATTCCAACTTTGAAGATAAGTACCAGTTGGTAAATGTGTATAAAATAATTCCCAAGATAAGTGAGTAATAAGGTGTTTAATTTATCATTACCAGAAACATACAAAAATTTTGAAAAATGCTCAAAAAAGTTTTATCAAAAAGTTAGAAGTGGCATTCACATTTTTCTCTTTCATTCTATTATTGTCTTATGACAATCTACAGGATTAAAACAACAAAAAAGATAAATCACTCAAATGTACCTCAAAGCATTGGAAGGCTGAGTTTGATATCTGAACACACAGTTCTGCAGAACAAAATTTATAATTTTACTCAGTTTCTTTGCCTCTGGTTGAAACAAAATGTTGTAGGAAAGAATTGTAGCATAAGCCTGATCTCTGGTGAGGGAAACAGAAAAATAAAGAAAAACACAAATTAAAAGAATAGAGTAAAATAGGTACATGAAAAACTTACATTGATTATCTAGAAGGTATAATGAAATGGATGGTCATGCAGTAAATATACAGGCTAAGGGCCAGAGAGAGGCAAAGAATTGGTAGATAGTGTCCTCCATATAAAATATCCTTTTATGTTTGAGATAAGGTGTGTCAAGTTGGGGAAAAAAAAACTACATACACACAAATGCACACACATACACATACAAAAACAAATTTAGTCATTAGGCTAAGACGGTAGTGAATGTTTTGGAGAGCATCCTATTGCTGGAAGAGATATACACAGCAAGCCACAGAAGAAATATACAATTCAGGTTTTATAAATATATACACATGCTAAGATCTTAAAGCTGGTAATTTAAACATTATTAGCATTTATGAGAAATATAACAGCTCACTATTCATATCTAGCATAGGATTAGGCTTATACATGTGTATGCTCTCATGGACCTAAATATAACAGTGGTTTTTCTTAGCAACTTTTTTAGACTTTTCTTAAAAATTCTTAGCTCATTTCCTACTTGCTTTGCTATGGCTGAACTCAGATATTATTTAGGTTTAAAGGGCTTGAAAAAATTAAAATAATAAAGTATTCAAAGTGACACAAATTACAACACATTCACAGGAGGTGGTGTTACAAAAAAGCAAAGTATAAATTTGAGGGGAAAAAAAGTCCAGATATAAAAGTAAAAATACTATCATCCAAACTTCTATTTTCACGCTTATTAAAATAATTTGCATGCAAACAAAATTATCTGTTTGTTTTGTAATAAATGATAACTAAGCTCATCTAACATACTGTGGTGACTAACTCTTTAAATCTTAATAACTGAAATCAACAATACAGCAAAATGCTGTTCACTAGTATTTTCACAGTTTTCACTACATATAAAATATGCTTAAAAATGTTTTCAGCCTTATTATTCTAATTATCTAAACCTAGAAAATCTTGACATTTGGGGAATAAATGTGGCATCTTTATTTTTCAAAATAAATTATAAATAAAGCTCCAGAAAGCTAAAATCACACAAACGGCAATTCTTCTACATTTCAAGAGGTCAGCTCTTCATAGAAGAATATCAACAAAAAAATACACACTAAAATGATACACGTGATCCACATTTGGGTATATCCAGGAATTTAAGTGACTAGATTACTTTGATTAGGGTAGGCCTAATCCTTTGATTCCAGGAAAACACAGGCACAATTTAGTCTAAATGCCCAAGAGATGAATAAATGAAATAGAATATTTTAGTAAAAATCAAATGTAGTTTCAACTAGGAACATTCTGAATCTATACTATGGTTAAAAGTGGCAGCTGAGTTACAACCAGTAGTTTTGGTTTAGTGAAAAAAAGACTATAACAACAAAAAAAATATCAGCTTGGTCTACTGTCCAGTAACAGAAGTTAGTGCCATTAACGATTCACAATACTTTCTTAAAGCCTGAACATCATTTCTACTGCAAGTGAAAATTGCTTAAAGATGTCAGTCTAACATCCACCCCGACACTTCCAAAAAAGCAAAGTTATGTGTGTACTCCTTCCTCTGCACTTAAGGATTTTCAGATGCATGAAATGACTGAAAGCATGAAACAAAACACATTAGCTTAAGAAATATCCTGGGATAAAACAAGGTATACATTAAGAAGTCTGTTTTATGCCACATGTCTGCTCTAAGTGTAACAAATTTGCTATTACAAAAACAGAGATCAATATTATTCCTCTCACATCAAAAATCTAAGTATGTAACAAATTAGCAAATCTTCAATCTCAGGTTTGAGGAGTAAAATTGATCTTGGAACTCAAGCTCACTTATGGAACCATGTGCACTATACTGCTGTAAACAAGACCGTAAGAGTTTTTGAAGATTTTTTTCCATCTATAAAATAATGATTCAAAATATCAGTGTGCAGTGCAGTACAGTGAGGTTCTTTTCTGAAAGACTAAAATAGAAGAACCCTTTGGAATGATATGAGAAGAACTTATTAAGTTTGACTCAAAATACTAGCTAGCCGAAACATTCCAACTTAAACTAAGTGCTTTGTTAAATTTTAAGATTCAAATGAAACCAGTAACTCACAGATGTTGAATAGTAAGTGGTGGCAGAAATATAGGCAGTAGCCAAAGTCTACTTAGACAAATATGTTCTAAGAAAGCCTAAGGTAGAGCATACTATACTTATGAAAATTTGTTAATTACAACTATTGAGAGCCAATATGATTTTAACCTCTCAGTTTATGAGTATTCATTCTTACTAAGATTGTTCTATTTCTCCTTAGTCAGTAATGAATAACAGCATCTATTTTCTTTAACGTTTCTAGTAATTGTAGTTAAGAGGTAGCTGAGCTACTGTTTAAAGAAGTTATTCTTTGTGGATGAGGATTTTTCAAATGTTTAAGTTATTCTTTAAGCTACACAATTTCTATTAATGCAAGAAAATATAAAAGGAAAAAGAAAATGGATGCAAGAAGCTTTTGCATTTGGCACCTTGTCTAGATTGATACCTCAAGTATTCTTTTTTAATAAAGTTAATGCACACATCAGGACATACCACAAAGATTTGCTACATATTTACAAGGCACCAACCCTTTCTCACCTTTAACGTGAATTAAGCAAATCAATGAAAAGCATATCAAGATCCCCCCACCCCCCAAAAAACTGTAGTATAAATATATACTTCAGTTCAGTACAATTCATGAAAGTTTGGCCTGGGAAAAGTAAAATAATCCAGATCGTTCTTACAATATAGAAACTGTAAACATTTAATAGCTGCCTTTAGGATTGGTGTATTGTGCAAAAATTATTATTACTGGGTATAGGAATCAAAATGGCAAAAACAAACTATATAAAACTCTACAAGGTGCTAAACTTCTGTGATATAAAAGCAAAAGAGGGATATTCTACTGAGATAAAAATGTCATGCAACTCTTAAGAAGCTGAATGCTCCTTTAATGTAGTAAATCTGTAGTGTGTGTGTGTGTGTACACGCACGCATGCATGCATGTGGACACATACACACACATGTGTGTGTGGGGGGGCAGAATTTTTTTTAATTTAAGGCCTAATGAGTAAGGCTTGTTAGAACAAATGAAGTGTGGAGATCAAAAGTCTTGAAACAAATGTATACTGGCATAAATGGAAAAGCACCAATGTGAAAGGAAGCAGAAGTCCCCACACAATTTGCTTTGTAGATTTCCTGGTAAATTCCCTGCAGTAGAAGGCCTTTGAATTTTTTAAATTATTCTAAATTTATTAACTGTTAATAATTCCATCCCATGAGATGGCTAACCCTGGCTTTTTCTGTCATTTTACGCACTCTGCCTGATCTGGATGTACCAAGATTCAGAGGATCCTCAGTGGACACAAAATTGTCATTATCAGAATCATCGTTATATAAAACAGTCCTCCTGCCTTGGTTTCTTGTTTTAATTCGAGGCAGTCTACTGAATCGTCCCGAAAACATGGTGTCAAATTCATCTTCTGCAATACGTGCTCGTTTGGCTCTGGTGGCTCCTCTAGAAGCACCTCTTCCACCTCTCCCTCTCCCTCGCCCCCTAGTGCCACTTCCACCTCTTCCTCGACCCCCTCGTCCCCTGCTTCCTCTTCCTCTGCCTCCTCTACTCCATCTACCCCATCTTCCCCATCTGCCTCTTCCTCCTGTGCCTCTTGTCTTCCAGTTTCTTTTTCCATTGGCATGTTGCTTTCTGAGTTTTCTTTTAGGTCTGGTTTGTATGAATTTACTATAGTCATGGTCTCCATCTACGTAGTCTTGATCTGTTCTGGAAGTTGATTCAGAGTCAGAATCAGATCCACAGGTACTTTCAGAACTTAAACTGGATCCTAACTCTCCACTCTCTGAGGAGGATAAATGTGATTTCTCTTTTGTTTCTTTTTTCTCTTTCTCTTCTCCTCCCATGCTTTCATCTTCTTCTGAAGCACTAAGTAATTTTCTCTTGATTCCTGTCCGGGGCTCTCTGCCATCACCATTTGTAAGAGGTCCATCAAGAGAGTGATCTAAAGAAAAATGAATGATTTTTAAAAGTTAAGCTTTCACATTGATAAGACAATTATTTATGCTCAAAAACAGTCTATAGTTACCCAAAACAGATGGGATAAAATCATGGAGGTGCTGGAATAAGAAATTAAATTTGTTTGAAATAGAAGATACTAACATTTTTTGTCTGACTTCTTTTTATATGGGGGTGTGGATTGTAGGGGTAGAATAATGGGTGATGAGGTAGCTGGAAAGAAATTTTAAGGGCTGAACTTTAGGAAGAATTATCTGGGAACATGAATCTAAACAGTTTCACTCATTCATTCAATAATATTAACTGATTAACTACTGTGGGCCAGGTATTGCTAGGAGTTTGAAATATGGTGATGAACAAGACAAAGTCCTTGCTCTTGGGATTTATATTTTAGAAGGGATAGCTTAACAGATAATGAAGTGAATAAATAAATAATAAAATTTCACATAGTGAGACATGCTATAAAGAAAAAGAAAAGAGGGTAAAAAAGAGTGTGAATGTGTGAATAGAAGGAATATTTTAGATAAGGATGATTTCTCTGCAGAGGTAGTATTTGAAGAAAGAACTGAATTAAATGAGATCTGAGGAAAGTTAATATCCATCAGAAGAAATAAGAAGAAAGTCAGCATAACCAGAGTGGAACAGAAAAACAGGTAGTGGTAGGAGATGACTGCCAGTGTAGAGTTTTATGCTGGAGTAAAATGGGGATTTACATTTTTAGAAGAGCACTATGGTTACTATATAGAAAACAGATTATATCCAATGGCAGGATTTCATGACAAAAAAGAGAAAATAGATTATATAGGAGGAAAGACTGGAGGCAGAGAGTAGTTGGGAGTCTACTACAGTAGTCTGGGTAAGATATGTTGAGGGATGTACCAACAGAGGTGATGAGAAGTAATTAGATACGGAATATTTCCTTCTAAAGGAGCTGTAAGAATTATCTTTTAATTTTGAAGGTTGAATTGATGGGACCTGATTACAGATGAGATGTCAAGTGAAAAGCACAGCTAATATTGTTGAAGGTTGACTTCTCGGTTTTATGGCCTAAGAAACTTGTTGAATGGTAGAGATATTTTGCTACATTAGAGAATACTGAAAGAGGAGTAAGTTTGAGCAGGATGCTGGAATAATCAAGATTTTAGTTTTAGATGCTAATAGATATCCAAGGAAAGACATTTTTAAAAAAGAAAAAAACATTAAAAAGCAGGTGGATACACCAGACTGGAGCTCAGAGGAGAGGATTAAGCTGGAAATATAATTTTGAAAATTGTCAATAAATAGATGATATTTAAGGTCATAAGAACTGGGAGAGCTCACTGAGAGAGTAAGTAAAGAGAGAAAAGATAGCTGAGGACTGAGACCTGAGATGTTCCAAAATTTAAACATAAAGAAAAATCAGCAAAGATAATTAATAAGGACCAATCAGTGAAGTAGGAAGAAAACAGGAGTGAACTAGAAGGATTAGAAGGAGGAAAGACTAAGGTTGTGGGTTACTACAATAACAAGATTAATCTAATAGTCTATGTGTTATGGACTGAACTGTGTACTGTCTAAATTCATATGTTGAAGTTGTAACCCACATGTGACTACATTTGGAGACTAGGACCTTTAAGGAGATAATTAGGGATAATGAGGTCATAAGGATAGGGTCATAATCCAATAGGACTGGTATCCTTATAGGAAGAAATACCAGATCTCTATCTCTCTTTTTCTCTTGCTATCTCTGTGCAGAGTGAAAAGGCCATGTGAGAACACTACAAAAAAGGGTCCATCTACAAACCAGGGAACAAAGCTCTCAGACACCAACTCACATGGCACCTTGATTTTGAACTTTAAGCTTCTAGAACCGTGAGAAAATAAATGTCTGTTGTTTAAGCCATCCAGTCTATCATAATTTATTATGGCAGTCCAAGCTTACTTAGGCTAAAGACTAAGGTGATGGCAATAGAAACTGTAGACAAGAGATTTAAGTGCTATTAAAGAATTGTAGAATTCATAAAACTTGGCAACTAACTGCACATGAGGGATAAATGGAGAGTCAAAGAACACTGTGAGATTTTAAGCTGGGTGGTTAAGAAGATGGTGGTGTCCACTAAAATAGTAAGCCAAGAAAAAGAAGCAAGCTTCAGATGCAAAGATGATAAGTATCCAAAGATTTTTGTTTTTATTAAGAAGCACTTGGAAGTGAAACCAGTAAAATAAAGAGATATTTGAGCTATGTATCTACATTTTGAGAATCATCACTGATGTAGTCATAAGATTCCTTTACATGTAGAAGACAAAAATGAAAAACAAAAAACAAAAGGCATCAGGAAACTCTGCAAATAGAGAGTAAGTAGGGCCAAAGAAAAGAAACAGAGATATAGAATAATCAGAAGAGTATAGAAGCCTGGAAGTAGAGTTCATAGAGAAGGTAGCCAACAGTATGCAATGATACAGAGATCAAGAAGATAAGGACTAAGAAAAGGACACTGGTTGCCCACTGAAGAGTACTGGTGATTCTGGGGAGAACAGCTTTTGAAGAGTGGTTGGGACAGAAGCCAGACTATAAAGGATACAGGAAAGTGTGGATGGAAAGAAAATAGAGGCAGAAAGTTATTTTTTCTGAAAACTTGGCAATTAAAGGAAGGGAAAAATGAGAGAAGGCAGTGCATGAGTATGCAATGTACAGCATGATCAGAGGCAAAAGTAAAGGTATAAATTGGGAAAAAATAAAGGCACTAATTATTTTAAAGCAATCAAATATGTTTTAATATTTCTCACATAACCAATATAAAATATATCTGTGGAAGTCTATTTTAAGTTATTTGATGTTAAAATAACAAAGGATAATCTACTTAATCTTTCACTAAAGATGCACATAAAATAAAATCTATATTCTAATAAAAATATTTGTAAAAGCATACTAATTAGTCTTCAGAAACTTCAAATAGCTAAACATGTTAAAACATTCTATGAATATACTCAGGGTCTATAACATAGGACTAAGTGTAAGAAGAAAGTCTGAATAACAATAACCTTAAAATATTTATGATATCTGATATCCCTGATATGGTCCAAGATGGATGCTCATGATAATGAATTAGGTCAGTGATTTCTTTTTAAGCAGTGAAAATTTTTCTCAAAATAAAAAGTTATATAGAAAATACGAAATGAAAAACAAAGATGTCTGGTTGAATGCAGAAGGCTCTACTCAGAATTTCTGAAATACTCCTGTGGATCCCCCAGAAAGGGCAGGGCACAGTCTGAAAACCACTGACTTAGTGATATAGTAGGCTCCTAAATAAAGAATGAATTATACTAACTGAAAAACTTAGGAAGGTGGTAGAAGTGAGATGTGACTAAAAGAAGGCTCCTTTCTCAATTGAGACCCATTTTCTTTATTGGAGTAACCCATAAAAATATGAAATCTATTTAAAGATGACTTTGTACATTTTTTCTTATTAATATGGTTTAATATATGAAAAATCAATAGGGAGTGGGAAGATGGCTGACTAGAGACATCAACTGCCAGAGCACCTCAGTAGGAAGGAAAGTTTTTAGATGAAAGAGAAAAAAACAAACAGATAAACATAGATCAGTTATAATTCTGACTATAACTGATCCACATGACTCCAGAGCCAGGGCATATAGATCCACATGACCCCAGAGCCAGGGCATTCCAGGAGGGCTGCCTTACAGAGAGGGTGATGGAAATGACCAGAGTGCTAACTTTCTTCCATAGACTTGTTTACTCCTCCTACTCTTCCTCTCCCAGAGGTGCCAGAGGCACCTCTCCCAGGTGCCAGAACCTGTGGAGGACTCCACGGGAAGAAGTTGCAGAGCAGAACAAGGAGGAGTGAGATATTGGTGGAGATCAACCCCTTAGAGGCTTGGAGTCTAGTAAAAAGGGTAGATGGAGCAGTTTGTTTCTCCCACCCTCACATTTCTGACAGTCAGAGAGCTTTCTGAGCTGCTTCTACCCCCATGAGCCCCAAAACTACTGCAGCCAGAGAACTGGAAGCTTCCTGTGGAAAAACTACCAGGCTCCCAGCTCCCCTGGAGTGCTTCCCATAACCACCGAGCGGTAGCAGGTGCCATATTGTTCCATAGCCCATGACGTGCCTTTGTCCTTCCCAGGAGGCTTCAGCCTCTCAGTTTTCAGCTTGCTCGTTCCCATGTAAATATTTTCCAACTCTAGCCCAGACAGAGGGAGCCACAGGGGTCCAGTGAGTCCCGGGAGATCCACGTGACCCCAGAGCCATGGCATTCCAGGAGGGCTGCCTTGGAAAGAGGGGGATGGAAATGACCAGGGTGCTAGCTTTCTTCCATACAGACTCGTTTACTCCTCCTCCTCCTCTCTCCGACTCATAACTGCTGACAGAGACAACTGAGTGACCATTGAAGCTTCTACAGACAGTGGGGCTCAAACTGTTTCCTTTTAAAGTCCTATAGCAGATTAATGGGTGCTCGGACTGTGAACTCCCTGCTCACTGACCCTCCTAGATGCTTCGTGCCTGGCGGCTGTATCATAGCAGGGCATACTATGAAGTGGAGGGACATCAAATCTGCTGGAGCACCCCATGGGCAACTCGGGATCAGGGCACTTCTCCCTGGTATGGTTAGAGATTGATCTTTGGAGATCTGGGCACAGGCCTGCAGGCCAGATCCTATACCCACAGGACTCAACTATGTTGCTCGGGGGCTTGGAGGGAAGATTTGTGAACAAATTTCAGGAGGTGAGGAAGGCTGTGTGGGCACAACTGAGAAGAGAGTGTGGTGTGAGTCCTAGCTGTGGCATACTCATGGAGTGTACTTCGTCCCACAGGAAGGCTGTGATCTTAGTACAGGCCAGGATTCTGGGAGGGGGGAGTACCCCAAAACAATCATGGGGGAGTTTAGATAGTTCGCGCTCCTGCCTAAAGGCAGATGGTGGAGGGAGATCACGGAGCAGGGAAACGGGGAGAAGAGTGAAACCCACTCCTGACAGCCAGACTGTAAATCTCAGATGGCATCATCTCTACAAGCCGGCTTTCTGGTTGAGTGGGGCAGCCCCTCCATGGTGGCTTTCCCCAGAAGCTGGGAGCGGACCTTTGACCCCTGCTGAAACAGCTACATTTCTGGCTTTTGTGGAGCCTGAGGGCTAGTTCACCCAACCTAGTCCTGCCTAGCCTCACTTCATAACCTGTCTCTGCTATGGCAGAGAATAGGTTCTCAACTGGACGTGCCAGGGCTCCACCCAACCTAGGGCATTTGAGTGCTTATCCTGAGGGAATAGAGCTGGTCACAAGTCCCCAAAACTACACCATATATTGTGCCTTCAAGCAAGCACCACCTATTGACAGGGAGATCAATCTGCACAATTCTTTACAGCACCTACTGAATCCATGGTACATGGTATGGTTAATTCTCACCCATAAGCATCACCTATTGTCTCAGAGATTAAACTTGGCATGCCAATTCAATTCAACCTGTTAAGGAGACCACAAGGTTGAGGAAAGAGAAAGGATTTCAAAGACCTCCATCCTCCCTCATCAAAGAGAGACAGAGACAGGGAATTTTCCCAGTCACATAGCTCACCATAGCTACAGCCTACAAACAACTAACAACTGAGAAAACAACCACACTAAGGGTATCTATGACCAAGACATCCATCCAGAAACTAGAGCACCATCAAACACCCAGAAACAAAGTTAAAGTTTCTTACCAAACATATGCCATAGAAGTGAGAGGGGAGAAAAAGCCTCATCTACAAAAAATAAAATCCAAAAATAAGAAGGAACAGCTGCTCCAAATGAGAAGGAATCAGCAGAAGAACTCTGGAAGTATGAAAAAGCAGAGCAAAAAGACACCCAAAAAAGGGAATACCAACTCTATAGCAATGGATACCAACCAAAATAAAAATATTGAAATGACAGATAAAGAATTCCAAATATGGATTGTAAGGAAGCTCAATGAAATCCAAGAGAAAATGGAAAACCAACTGAAAGAAATCAGAAGAACAATACAGGAAATGAATGAAAAATTCACTAAAGAGATGGAAAAATTTAAAAAAAATGGAACGGCTCAAAATGAAAAATTCCTTTAAGGAAATATAAAACACAGTGGAAAGTTTTAGGAATAGACTAGACCAGGCAGAATAAAGAATATCAGAGCTTGAAGACAACTCTTTCTAATTAATTCAGTCAGTGAAAAATGAAGAACAGAGAATTAAGAGGAATGAACAAAGCCTACAAGAAATATGGGATTGTACAAAAAGGCCAAATATAAGAATCATAAACATTCCTGAGGATGAAGAAGAAAACACATACACTGGAAAACCTATTTGAGTGAATAACTGAGGAAAACTTCCCTGGTCTTCCTAGAGATTTAGATATCAAGATACAAGAAGCTCAATGAACACCATCTGGGTGACAAGCACAGTTACAACTCTGACGCAAACAAACATTACAAAAGTGATCCTTGTAAACAAAACTATTTGTACCCTGTTATACTTTGAAAAAAAAATATATATATATATAAGAAAAATCTTAAATGTGTCTAACATTCTAGTTTTTATGTGTTTGGGGAAATAACTTTTCATTTAGTTTTGCTTCCCTATTCATTTTAAATTTTATTTTAAGACTAACATATATTTGAAAAGTTATTGGAAATTTGCTAATGACCTGCTTTTAGTGGTGGATGTGAAACTCTAACTCAAATTTGACAACTCTAACTCAATTTAATTTGACATTAAAATTAAAATTGCCATTAACTATAAGGATATCCTAGTTTTTACTATACCAATTCATTAGCTTTTAAATGATTCATCTTCCATCATAAAGAAATAAAGAATAAATGCCCTATCCCATGTTTATTTCCTACCTTGTTTAACTGGCAAAAGTCTATTGCGAAATGATTTGGCTTTCCCTGGGTCATGGCTATTTCCACTTCGGCTATATCCACTGAAGCCTGATGAAGAAAATGGCCCATCCAGTTCATCATCGAGAAGATACAGTGGTAGCCCTTCAGCAGCATCTGAAACTTGTATTTTAAAAGATTGTAATATTAACATAATTATCAAGTTTTTAGGAAAGTTAAACTGGCTGCTTTTCAAACTGTCTGAGTTAATGTACTTCAACATCCAATATTACAAGTTGCTCTAAGAAATAAATATAGTATTTTCCAAATAAATGATTTAGCATCATTAAACTTTCAAGCACAAAATGTCAGAAAAATATGTTCAAAGAGCCCACCTCCACACAGAAGGAATCCTCAAATCTTATGTTGGCAAACATATTGTAGATGAGTACTCTGAGATACAGACATTGAAAATCATTCAGTCACAAAATTTTAAAACTAAGATACTTTAAAATGTATCTAGTCCAAGGAAGAAACTGAAACATATGGCTAAATGCCCTACCCAGGGCCACACAGCTAGCAAGAAGAATTGGGAATACAACAACATTTCTAAATCCAAATTTGTTGTTCTTTGCACTATAAACCATGCTACCTCTTCTATAGCCTTAATATCAGTATTCAGCTGAGACACAGAACACCAAAAACAAAATTCATATTTACCAGGAGACGAGAAAGGAGAGCTAGTCCTAGCATAAGACACTGAGGTATTCTGGTCATTTTTAGTCTGCAACTTCATTTGTTTTTGTTTCCCTTTTGGACTAGAAGTAAAAATATATAACAATGAACATTTTTTTTTCTTTTAGTAACATATTATGATAGACAGTATGATACAAAATGCTTAAGCTGACCAAATACGAAATGCCCTAAAATCCAAGTAAAATGCTTCAAATTGGTAATTTGACAAAGGTAAACTTCAATTGTTAAAAAAAGAAGTTTCTCCTATAGTAAAATCCACATAAACAATGCTCTTGATCACTAATTCCATCTTTACACAGGCATAAGAGTTCTGGAATTAAAAAAAAAATCTCTTGGAATCTCCTCAACTTATTCATAAACTTTCATAAATTGGGTAATACACACAAAATGCTTTCAAAACATAAAATGCTACATCAATGTAACATACCTAGGAGCTCGGCTACTAGATAATGAACTGCTACTGCTTCTTAGACGTTTTCTGTACCGTGGTCTTCTCCTCTTCTGACTCTGGATTGCTGATTTATATTCAGAGATGATATTTTTAATATGACTTTCAAATAAGGCAGACAATCGCAGTGTCATGCTATAGATCTGAAAAGGTGGAAATTTTAGTTGTTTTACCAACTACTTTAATTATATGAAAAATAAGGTATAAACATGCCTGGACTGTTATCAGCATCATCATTCCAGACTAAATATATATACTATTTATTCACTTGAACAAATTCTTCTCAAATAATTGAAACAAGACATAATTTTTTCCTAAAATTAATAAATATTATTAAAAAATAACACCCAGTGTTATGAAGGGAAGGAAAAAAGAATCACATACATCGCCAGAGGAATTTAAATTTGAACAATATTCTAAAGGATAATTTGAAAGTATGTAGCAAAAACCTTTTCAGTATGTAACCAAAGTGCCTCAAAATATGAAATCTATTGTTTTAAATAATATATAAACAGATGCAAGTATATATATGTTAATGTAGGAAATGCTGGAAACAGATATATCAAATATTAGCTGTAGATAAATATGGATGATAGGCTTTGTGGATGATTTTTCTTTTTTTTGTTATAGCTCTCTGTATTTCCCAAACTTTTTACAGAGAATAAATGTTACCCTTACAATCAGGATCAGGTGGAGAAAAGCATATATGAAAAATTATGCCTGCAGAAACTACTGAAAATGCATTATATATTATATGAGATGGACATGGGCAAATATATACCTACTATGCAACTGATTCAAAAGTTAATCAGATACCAGTGATTCCAAAAGACAAAAATGTTTAGCATTTTTTTGTTCTCAAGATATTTTAAGTTCTGAGAAAACATAGGGAAAATATTAAATGTGAGTATGAATAAACAGTTATAACTTCCCAATGTGGTTCACTGTTTGTTACAAAAAAGGGAACATAAATATTCAGAGCTAACTGAAATATTGCATATACACTAATATCGTCAACTACCTTTATATAGTTATCAAGTCATTTATTAGACATAGTAAAGGGCACTCAAATTACTACCTCTCCTGTTGTTTTCTTCTTTCTGGCAGATGTAAGTAAGTATAACAAAAAAGTAAAAAAGAGGCAATTAAGAGATAGGAAAATGTGCTTAGTTTCAGAATGACTATGTTAAATGTGTTTTTATGCATACCTAATAATATTTCATGCCTGAAATGATCCATATTTCAGAGAAGATACTGAGAATCAAACTTCAGTAACAATGTCAGAATTATAGTATATATTTGTTTAGCAATTTTAAAACTGGTGAAATAAAACTACCTGATATATAATTAAATGCTTAGATAATTAAACCATCTAATATTTGTTTCATACCCTTGACTTTTTATTAGATGTATAAGCTTTGGAGTTGCTGAATATTTGGCGAACATCCTTATAAAATTCCAGAGGACTACCATAGTTTTCTGCTTCCAAATTTTCTTTCACAGTGCTGAAGTCCATAGGAGTGTCTATAACATCTTGATAATCCTACAAAGAATAATGTGTTATTAACTACCCAAACTGCATAACAATACTAAACAATGTAATGGGACTGAGATTTGCATCACCTCCTGATACAATCCACCATAAAATATATACATTGCTTTTCAATCTGCCAACTACCTTCCCCCCAACCCCAAACCATCTTTTGGTGTCTCATAACTACAGCGAAGGTCTGTGGGAGAGCCTTAGCCCTCACACATCCATCACTAACCATAAAGAATTCTGAAGAGACAGAAGAAAAAATCCATAGCCACTGGCTTCATCTCTACAGAGCCCATAATATGGAATTTCATTTCTTGCTAAAAGGCTGATATAACCTCCAAAACCCTGGCAAACCACTTAATGAGAGTAGAAAATTGAATTATTCACATATAATTAAATAGCTTCATTACATAAATTAGCTACATATTTCCAAGATTTCCAGCTACGAGAACATTCTACTTAAAATGTCATTTTAGGTCAAAGTCAAATTGGTTATGTTTGTGCTTCTCTCACTTTTGTGTTTTAATCAATGTGATACTTTTGCTTTGTGTAAGGTCTTCCATCTCATAGGTCCAGAATTAGATTTTAATTAGGAAAAAGAGAAGATTTCGTTTTAACCTAAATCTTTCAAGTCTAGTTAATATTTTCCTAGGGTTATCATATGGAATTTTATATGAAATTTATAACTATATATGCTATAACCTTCAATAAATAAGTTTCAGAGTGAAAAGTATATTCAGTATTAGATCCCTTATCTTATTTAGAGTCATTAAAAAGTAAAATCTCTACATATCCTTCAAAGACTAAACCAAAAAAAAAAAAACAATACAAAACAGGAGAAGGAGCAGAGAAAAGGCATTACAAAGAGAGAAAAAATATTTTTGAAAATAAGAGAAATCACTATTGCTCCAAATACATCTTATTTTCTTAAATCACAGAAAACCAAAAGTGTATTCCAACACAGTATAGCTTATGAAACATTAAGATTTTCATAAAGGAAAAATGTTGGAATCTGTATAATATGATGTCCAAAACTCAAAAGACTCAGCCTGTCTACTGAATAAAGTCCCAGTAGGAATCATACGCTGCAACAGAGACATGATTATATTATGTCACTGATATTTTCTAGTCTGCAGCAGCTTTAGATCTATATGAACAAATGAACATTTAGGAGGATGCCACAAAGAACAAACCTGAGAACACATGTTGATTAAAAACTAAATGACCAAGAAAAATGAAATAAAGGTAAAAGAAAAAGAAGGAAAGGAAAAAGGAAAAAGAAAGTGAGTAGAGTTAGAAGGCAGTTTTAACAAATTATGAAAGGTTGATGTACAGTATGGAGATTTTTAAAAACACAAAAACCAGTATGTCTTTTCCATTAAAAAAGAATGGTGAACTACCTCTTGTGTTATCCTGCATGGAGCTGGAGCCCACTCTTCTAAGTATCATAAGAATGGAAAAACAAACACCACATATACTCACCATTAAATTGGTACTAATTGATCAACATATATGCACATACAGAGGTAACATTCATTGGGTATTAGGCAGATGGGGAGGAAGTGGGGATCGGTAAACTCATACTTAACAGGTGTGGTGCACACTGTCTGGTGGATGGGCACACTTGTAGCTGTGACTCTGGCAGTGTAAAGGCAATTTATGTAACCAAAGTGTTTGTACCCCTGTAATATTCAGAAATTAAAAAAAGAGAGACTACTAACCAGGCCTACCTCAGAAAGAGATGGATCTTGTCTTTCTGCAACAACTGACTCTGAGGATTCCCCATCTTGCTCTTGAAAGCCCTATGCAGGTAAAAAGCATATATTGTGTTTCTAGAGCACCACGACAAAATATCAAGACTTGTAATACAATTATGAGTTAAGGCTCAAAGGTCCATAAATAGGAATTATTATTTTATTTGCTGTACTTTAAGGTGAAATAATTCTACATTCACCATTCTCCTCTGCTACGAAAAACACAGGACTAATTTTTTCGACTCCAACTCCCTACAAACAAACAAAACAAGCTCTGTTGAACATAATCTTTTTCCTTATTTTAATATTTTTTCCCAACTGAGACCTGTGTATACAGAGAAGAATACTGATTTATATTAAGCTCAGATGATGGTCTGATGTATTTCTGAAATACTGCTGTACCTTTACTCTGAAAAAGTTAAAATAGACTTGCTATCTATACTAAAGGGTAATTAAACATATAAATAGATATATTCCTAGAAAAGGAATCCTATAATCTAAGTTCTCGTTCATTTATCTTTGTTGAAAAGTAATACTGGTATGTTGGTTAGTTTGTGTGACCATATTGATAACACATTTAGTATAAATTAAATAGGACTAACATATGTCATCAAGTGTATAAAATGTATAAAAGTACATTAGAAGTTAGTAAAATGTATTAAAGAAATGCATGAAGTAAAATCAAGAAGGAATAGCAAAGAAATTTTGATTAGAATTTGGTTTCCAACTGAATAATTTATACACTAAGTACATGCCAAGCATTTTAAAAGGTCATAACTAATTATGCCACTCACTTTTACAATTCAAAGATTGGGAGAGAAGGAGGGAGAAAGAGAGGGAGAGGAAAAATTGCTCTTAACTAAACGTTAGTATGGACACTTATGGGAAATTATCATACTAGCAATTATTTCAACAACTGTATGCTTACTGGGTAAGAAAGAGGATCAGCTGGCTGTCGAAATGGCTCTGAGTCTTCACGTTCATAAATGAGGCTCAACAGTTCTTTGCATTGTTTTTTCCAAGCATCAGGATTACACTTTAAAGACTGTCTTCTGCCTCGGCATTTGACCTATAGATTTTAATAGAATTATACCAAAAAGCTCTTTTCTGAAACTCTTTATTTTCTCATGTATCCCTAATGTTAATAAAATGTATAAGATAGAGCAGCTGCTATCTTATAAGCATATAAGCTGCTATCTTATAAGCTATCTTAAAAGCATTTAAAGTGCTTTTTTCTTCTACCAGGTTAATATTTATATTGCCTTAATATTTGCTGGGAGTTAAGTATACTTGACAATGGCACTATAATTTTCTCAAAACAACAGTTGAACATTTTTTTTTTAATATATATGAAATCCTTTGTGGTCATGATACGTTCTGTTCTTCACCATTTGGTGTCTTTTGTTAGGGTCTCTTTCAGTATTTTAAAAGATATTGTTCCTTATATAAATCAACTATATATCTAATTATAATAGAGGAAAAGTCTGCAGAAAAGAGTTAACATAACAGGCCTGAGTCCTATCATTATCAGGGTTTTCTTACAAGGCTGGCCCTCGGCTGACATTTGGAAACTTTGAACTTGTAAGGTTACCTAAATTATAAAGAGAGTTTACTGTACCTACCGTGTTTCCCCGAAATAAGACCTACCCATAAAATAAGCCCTGGCAGGATTTCTAAGCATTTGCGCAATATAAGCCCTACCCTGAAAATAAGACCTAGTGATAGGCGTGGCTACGCAGCATATCTGCACAACCCATGCATTTCGTCGAGGAGCGGGAAAGAAGATGAGCAGCCCTTTTCATCTGCTCCATGAGAGCTCTATTGCTTGACATGAGAGTTTGGGGCCAATGGTTCTAAAGGAAATAGAGTCACAAGAAATTCAGAATGGAATTTGGTGTTTGGAGAGTTATGATGATGTTCCAGAAGTAGACGACTAAACTATATTTGAATAAATGTAGATTGTTGTACCATACCTAAAAAAAATAACACATACCCTGAAAATAAGCCCTAGGATGTCTTCTTGAGGAAAAATAAATACAAGACCCTGTCTTATTTTGGGGAAAACACAGTAGACTTGTACTTAGATGGTATAAATATGTAATTTGTGCTGAATGCCTGCTTTCCTTCTGAGAGCCTGGAATCTTGGCATGCATCAGTCAGAAGGTACCTATATAACCCAACCCCAATTAAAAAATAAATAAATAAATAAAATAAACTAAAATAAAATAAATAAATAAAACCAAACCCCAATAAAATCCTTGGGAATTGAGTCTCTACACACACGTTTGCTACATTTTCATTGCTGGGGTAAGAGGGTGATATGTGACCCCTCACAAGAGAAAGAGGGAGCATAAAGAAGCCTATATGCAGAGTCCTCTAGACTCTGCCTGTGTTTTTTCCCCTATGATCCAGCTATGTACCCTTACTGTGTTGCTGTAATAAATCTTAGCCATGAGTATAACTATATACTTAGTTCCAAGAGTCCTTCTAGCAACTTTCCAAACATGAAGTTGGTCTTAGGGATCCCCCAACACAGGAAACCTAAAAATGTTTCTTCTCAAGAATTCATTTGTTTACTCACCCTTCTTCCAGATGAAGTACCAGGGCCATCTGAATCTAAATCAACCATTTCTATATCCTAAATTAAAAGGGAAGAGTAGGAGAAGACGTTAAGTGACATTCAAAGTCTTTCAAGTTAGATAGACATTTACAAATAAATGGCAAATATAATCACAATGAACTTTCCCTCATTGGAGCAGGCAGCAGAACAAAGGCTACAGAGAGACTCACTCCAAACTTTCCCAATATGCTGTGCACAAGCTGGAAAATATACTGAAAGAAGAAAAGTTAAACAAAGTTTCTCTTTAAATCAGAACAGGAAACGAAGGAAAAGTGCAGTAATTGTCATCTGCTAAGTTTGCCTAAGTATTAGTATTTTTAAAAAACCTTATTCTATATGACATGCTTATTTAATATACTATAATTATTAATTATTCATCATTAAACCATTGCTATTTCAAAAATGGATCTCTTTTCTAAAAGGAAAATATACATGTGTATTATAACCTAAGATACAATTAAATCTCTTTCTGAGGGACAGTTTTTTAATTCAAATAATCAAGGCCCAGGTACCACCGATGATGATGAAGCACCTAGATAATGCCTAGGAGGAAAGAAAAGTAGCTCATGAGCTATTGGTACTCCTTTCTAATAAAATAAAGCTGTGAAACTACATTTTTACTTAATTTTTCTAGTTTAACCCAAATAATCCTACTCTGAGGAGAAATTCTTGCTTCATCAAATCCTAAGTTAAAATACATTTATGTGGGCCGGGCGCTGTGGCTCACGCCTGTAATCCTAGCTCTTGGGAGGCCGAGGCGGGCGGATTGCTCAAGGTCAGGAGTTCAAAACCAGCCTGAGCAAGAGCGAGACCCCGTCTCTACTATAAATAGAAAGAAATTAATTGGCCAACTGATATATATATAAAAAATTAGCCGGGCATGGTGGCACATGCCTGTAGTCCCAGCTACCCGGGAGGCTGAGGCAGAAGGATCACTGGAGCCCAGGAGTTTGAGGTTGCTGTGAGCTAGGACGCCACGGCACTCACTCTAGCCTGGACAACAAAGCGAGACTTTGTCTCAAAAAAAAAAAAAAAAATACATTTATGTGAAAGGTCAGAGAAAATATAAGGAATATATAATAAAATATAAGGAATATTAATTATACATTTTTCTTAGGTTTCAAGAGGTAAATATCTAGTTGGTGTACTGTATTATTATTATATAAATAACATTTAACTCCAGTAATATATAATACTTATAACATTGAATAGTCAGATACATTTTCATGAAAGAATAAAAATAACACTGAAGGCTTACCATTTTGGAGATTATCAGTATAAATAATATGAATATATAAAATATCTTATGCTACTGCAAAAGAATCTAGCACATTTGATTCAATTATCCCTGAGATGAATTCTTTTTCAGTAAAGATTTTTGAATTATCACTTTCTACTATTATTCCATACTCTTATCTTGGTATTTG
Source organism: Microcebus murinus (assembly GCF_040939455.1). Taxonomy (NCBI): domain Eukaryota; kingdom Metazoa; phylum Chordata; class Mammalia; order Primates; family Cheirogaleidae; genus Microcebus; species Microcebus murinus. The sequence goes on from NC_134136.1 coordinate 11,083,210, forward strand.
TTTCTATTATAACCTCCAGTGCAATATGGTTTTATGTAGATTAGAAACATAGATGGGTGGGGAAATCAGATATGTGAGAGTCTGCTGAGAGTACTAATTCCATTTTCATTCAGAAAAGATTGGTTTATGTTTGTAAATTCCATAAAGGAAATCAAATAGCGATTCCATGAAAACTAAAAATTTAACTTTCAAATCTGTAATTTTAAAATTCTTTAATATTTTACATATAATGTATAGAAAGTAAAATACTTAATGAAATTTCCATCAACTAACCATTCTTTTAATTTTTTTGTCTGTTTTTTCCCCCATTTATGTTTTATCTGTATTATGTATATTTATGGGGTACCAGTGCAATTCTGTTATATTGATATATTGCACTGTGGTGAAATTGGGGCCCTCCACGCATGTATCACTGAAGCAACCCACATTGTACATTCTATTAAAATATTGAGTGCTTTGTCTTATTTTTAAGGGCTAGAAAATAAAAGTATTGATTTCTCATTACTTAAACCCACTAAGTAAAATAGTTATGACTGGCCACCTGTCTCTGACTAAACCTTGTAATACTACTATATTGTTGCTATATACAATCTAAGGACAAGTTAGGCTGGGGGCGGTGGCTCATGCCTGTAATCCTATCACTCTGGGAGGCTGAGGCGGGCGGATTGCTCAAGGTCAGGAGTTCAAAACCAGCCTGAGCAAGAGCGAGACCCCGTCTCTACTGAAAATAGAAAGAGATTAATTGGCCAACTAATATATAAGAAAAAATCAGCCGGGCATAGTGGCTCATGCCTGTAGTCCCAGCTACTAGGGAGGCTGAAGCAGGAGGATCGCTTGAGCCCAGGAGTTTGAGGTTGCTGTAAGCTAGGTTGATGCCATGGCACTCACTCTAGCCTGGGCAACAAAGCGAGACTCTGTCTCAAAAAAAAAAAAAAAAAAAAAAAGGACGAGTTAAAGAGTTTAATATAAACAGATGCAAGTATTCAGCCAGCTTTCAAAAACCTGTTTTGCTACTTATAGCCAATTAAAACATTCACACATAACACGGTACTTCAAATAACAGAAAAGGAATTTATTCCTATTAATCATGCTGTGATTCTTACCTCCTCTGCATCAGTACTGTTTAGTTCTTCTGCTTTAATTTTATTATAAGTATCTAGTATATCAGTACAGCTCTGATCCCTAAGAAACAAAATATGTCATTTTAATAATTTCAGTAATAATGTTCAATAATGTTTAAAAATAATTTTTAAAAAACCAGAAGTTAGCCTCTGTGGAAGTTAAAACTGCTTCTTACCCAATAAATCGAAGTAATACATCAGTTACAATTTTTGCTGCTTTAACAATAGGGCTGTCTGGCTCATTAAAAGTCCTGGCATTATGTTCAATATAGCGTACCTCCCACATTAATGCTGATATTCTCCTATGAAAGAAAAAATGCCCTACATTAGCCTTGGCTGATATATTTAAAGTATATTCTAGGACTATACAATATAGAACTACTAGGCACCTAATTATAGTATGTCAAAGTTGTTCATATATATGTACATAACTCAATATATATGTGTGACTGATGTGCACTAAAAAAGGATGATATAGTATCAGAAGCACAGGCAGGAATTCTGAACCACTGGATTGTACATTAAACTTGGAATAGAACAGACTTAGGGCATTATGGGTAAAATGATGACAAAAAAAGAAACAAAAAAATAAATAAAAAGTATTTTGATAAAATCAAAAGAATGTATAATTTAGCTTTCAAGGGAAGAGCCAAGAAGAACAAGAAAAAAAGACAAGATTGTAGAAAATGACAGATTTTTATCTAGTTATTTTTTATATATACTATTTAATCAAATAATATATAATATTATAAAAATGCATCCAATTCTCAATCACAAGGGGCAGATTAACCAGTTCATGGAATACCATGTTTAGTAGTAGACTCAGATGAGAGAGACCAAGAGGTGCCCTCCACAGTCCTCCAATAACCATCCCCCTCCCAACCAAGGAAAAAATAACTTAGCTCTTTTCCTATGTATATTTCAGAGCTGGCAATTAAATCCAATTAACTGCTGCCTAATTCCCAACAGAAGATTTAAATATGTTCCAAATCTGTCACACCTTAATCATGATGAATCCATAAACCACTTAATATGTCCTTAATAAACTAAAGTCAACTATAGTTTTTGTTTTACAAAGGATTTGTGCTACCCTTATTTTCCTCTCTGCCTTTCTTCCCTACCTCCTTTTTTTACCTTGGAAGAGTGAGAATCTTCTGAATAAAGGGACATTAGCACTCCAAATTTTAGAAGAAATTTTGGTATAGGTCTTTTGGATGCTAATTTTATACTATGAAAACACAGATTCAGAAAGGAAAGCAAAAGCCATAAAACTATGAATTTTATTAATAAATGATAAAATTAAATTGACCTGTAAAAGCGATTTTCAAGCCGTCGCCTGATGGTGTTGAGGTCAGTCGGATAAGCAACTACAGTACAATACAAGGGGTAGGCACTGAGATCCACTGGAACAGCAAAAGGGCTGGCAAAATCTAAAGAATTACCCAAATCAAAAAAGGTAGCTATAAAGGATATTAACATTTCATGTTAATAAACAATAATTAACATATAAACAAGAAGGGAAGGCAATATACTACATTTCTAAAACAATGATGATTCAATTATACAAACATTATGTTCTTTTTATTTAGACATAATATCTATGAATCATGCATGATAAACTAGTTCAAATCAGGTAAAACAAAACAAAATTAACAGAACACTGTGTTTAACTTCAGATGCCCATGTTTTTCCTGGAAAATTGCCAAACTTCTCAAGAGATATATTTTAGGAAATATAACTATTTGTGTGGGTAAAATACATTACTCACCCACTGTCCTTACCAAGGAACCCATCCAAAGCCCGGCTCAGGGAATAGCTAGAGAGCCAAAATGGCTCAAGAAAGAAAAAGACACTTACATGCCTGCCTTAGCTCTTATCCCCCAGAGTGTTGAAAAAGTTTATCAGTTATTATAATACTTTGGCCAAGCATATAAAAATATTAATATTAAAACTAGAATCACTATGCTTCTTGAGTTAAAAGTGAAGTGTACAGGGAAAAACTGTATTTTCTTTTGTAGAACTTAAAATTCTACTGGGTTCCCCAGCTTCCTTCCATGCTTGTAATATTTTTTCACATTATCGTACCCAGGGAAAGAAGGTGGTTGATGCCCTGAATAACTCGTTCACATTCCTCATCTCTGGAATGAGCCCCCCACTCTCCTTCCTGGGGTTTGTATAGCAAAGCAGTCAGTTCCTCCTGGGACACAGGAACACCAGCACCAACTTCATCTGGAAAGGCAGCTAGGTATAAAATTAAAAAAATCAGAAATAATTAATTTCTAATATCATGCTATTGTCATTTTACTTTTAAAAAAATTATAATTAATTTTTAAAAGCATATTTACTTCCTTCTGGAATTGGCTCCATATCCCAGGGGCTCATTTTCTCTCTCTCATTATTGTCCCAGCTATTAAAAAATAATAAGACACAAATCAAATTTACATGGTACTTACTTTCATATACTAGCATAATTTGCATGACTTTTGGGGGTGAAATTTGGAAAAGAGCAACACAGTTTCCTCTAAAGTATAACTCTGCTTACATAAAGATAATAAACCCTTAATAGAGAAAATAGAGAAAACATGGCCCATCACTATGAAACTTAGAGGACAGTAAGCCTACTCTTAGTTAATATGGAGACTTAAAAAAAAAATCAATCCTCACAGAATAAATATTTCTTCTATCATTCTTGAGGGCTTCATTCATTAGGAATCTTAAATATGGAATGCCAAAAATTAAAGTAAATATTTTAGACAAATAGTACCTCCAAACATCATACAATCATCTTTGTCTAGAATTCATACCATTAAATAAAAGACTAGGTACAAATATTCATTGCTTTATTCCTGTTTTAACAATTACTTTCATCATTAAATGAATTTGAGTATTCTCCATGAAAAAATAGTTACAATTCTTGTATAAAATAGAAATTCTGAAGGGAAATGTAGACAATAAGGGAGGTAGAAATTAGTCTTTTGTTCTTCATTTTAGCCAAAAGGTTATACCATAAAATTTCTTCCTTACAGGTATAGGTATTGTGAGACTAGCTAAGTCAGATAAAAAGGTATTATTCCTGGTAGAGTCTATTGAAAGTCAATCAATATACTACTGTAACATTATATCAGGCATAAAAGACCCTAACCATACTTACTGTACACTGTAACACTGGAAAGAACTATCAGGATACTCTGGTTGAAAAGGCTGCTGACTTTCCACAGTCCCAAACCACCAGGCGTCATCTATTATACTGCGGAATCTATCACCTATAATGTTTGAAAAAATTCTTAAAAGGGTGCTCTTGAGAATATTAATACTGTTCCTACTCGAAATTGCTACTTTTTATTGAATACAGAACTATCATTGTATGTAGCATTGTCAGAAGTTTCGATCTGAATTTTCCAGATAAGTGAATTTCATATTTTACCCTCTTCAAGTATTTTGATTTTCAAGTTGTAGAAATCTTTTCAAAACAAATCACATATATCCATGTCTTCTTAAATAAATGCTAACAAACATACTTTAACTTTTTTTTTGGCATCATCTTCAGGCATATTCCTTATTTTAATGTATATGTATATTAATACAGTTGTTTCTTTCTTCTTTTGTGACTTTAAAAATCTCTTCAGGTAGGCACAGTGGTACACATTAGAAGTACCAGCTGCTTGGGAGGCTGAGGTAGGACTGCTTAAATTCAGAGGAGTTTGAGGCCAGCCTAAGCAACATATTATAGGTCTCTCTAAACTTAAAAAGATTTTTTTAATAAATAAATTTTAAAAAGTCTCCATACTAGTTTTCTGCCTTTAAATAGCTAAGATGACAGAACCAAACCATTATGAACAAAAATATTTCTTATGCATAACAAAGGTGAATTTAAATATACTGATAGCAAATATGTACATAGTGTTGACTATGTACCAGGTATCATTATAAGTGTTTTCTTTATATTATCTCATTTATTGTTCACATAGGCCTTACAAGGGTTTACTGATATGATAACCATTTTAAAGATAATGGAAGTAAAGTACAGAGAGGCTAAAAATTTGTCCAAGATCACATAGCTAGTAAGTTCCAGGGCCAAGATTCCAAGTCAGGCTGAGAGGCCCCATCCTTCCAAAATTATGTATTTATTATAGTTACAAATACCTTTTAAAAATTCAAGTGTATACAAGTAAATGTGCAAAAAAAAACCAATAGTTTTAAAATCCTTATGTTCTGTATTATAACGATAGAGCTATAAGCAAATTTCTTTACCATTAAAAATTTCTTCTTCCCATTATTATTATACTGTTTTTTATAATCAAAGAAAGGGAAAAGGAAGGGAAAAGAAGGAAGGGAAAAAGAGAGACTGAAAGAGGAAGGGAGAAAGGGAAAAAGGGAGAGAGGGAGTAAATGATGGAGGGAAGGAGGGAGAAAGAAAGGGAGAGATGCAGGAAGGCAGGAAGGAAACAAATCATAAGTAATAATCTGTTTAAGAGCACAAATGTAAAGTGTTCTATATTAGGGCAATTGACATTTGAGAATTTTATTTTAATTCAGATTTGTATACTAATATAGTAGGTATTTACAGAAGGTTTAGAGATTATACGTCACACATAATATGCATAGAGCTACCTAAACCTAACTGAAAAGGAAATTTTAATGTGATTTTTCTAGTTTGGCTGATAGGCTTTTTCAGTGTTAAACTAATTTCTTTCTGTTAAATCATAGTTAAAAAGTTACCTACTCTACTTCAAGCTTAATAGTCATTAAATGACAATTCTACACTTACCAATCTGCCAGTTCCTTTCTTTGGCTTCATTATAAAACTGATGTAGCACAAGGAAGTCAATGACATCTGGCATGTCATGATACCTGTACAGAAAATAAAGCACATGTGAATCAATATAAAGATAAAACAGTATTATATTACTAAATATCCAAGGATGTATGTTTAATGTGGAGTCATTAAGCAAAATTTCAGAAACTTCACAGTCAGATCCCAGAAATGTCTTTATTTAAACATTACCTGCTCTGATCTATTTGGGAGTACCCTGCATACTACTGTATTACTTTAAAAATAAAAAAGATGCCAATAAAAGTTTTTAAAGCTTAATATGAGGTATTTTATATCAAGAACATTTTAAGAAGACTATGAAGTGATGTTCCTTAATCTCTTTAAACTCAACTTTAAGAAACAACCCACTGGCTTATTATTCTTATTATTAACAGAAATAAAAACAAATAGCATGTTTCAGGTATACCATTAGTCACTCATAAAGGTTTTCTTTGATTCCTCCCAACAATCCCAAGGAAGATAATAGTATTTCCATTTTGCAAATGGGGATATGAATTCAGAGAGGTTAAATAACTTGCTCATGGATCTATCTATCTATCCATCTGTATTGCATATATAGCAATTAAATGGAGAAACAAACAAAGAATTAAACACTGGTCTTTGTAACTGTAAATCCTGTAGTAGTAGTCCTACAGTGTTTCCTCTCCCATTGAGCCCTGTACTCTGCAGAAAATACCATATACAATAGGTATTAAAATAAGCAGACACACATACACACACACAGAGATAGCTACTCACTTAATGGAAAAAGATTCTCCAGTCATTTTGCCTGAAATAGGGTCCAGAAATGCAAGCTTCAAGCAGCACAGTGTAGGGGGTCCAACCTCATATTTGATTCCTACAATCTTAACAAACTCTTGTTCCTATTCATGAGAATACCAATAAATTGTTACTTTCAATATCAATAACTACTTAATATTCCCATACTATTTCATTATTACTTGAACAATTTAAGAATTATTTGAATACCTACCAAATACTAGACATTACACTGAGTGTTAAAAGTAATAAGACGTGGCTCTTGACACTTAATAGCAGGTTGTAATTTAGTACAGGGCTCTAAAGCAAGGAGAGACAACAGAATGCCCTGTGGTTCCAAATTTATGTTCCTAAACCCTCCTCCTATAGAATCAAATTTTGTAAGTCTGTAAAGTATAGGCCAGCCACACATATTCTGAAAAAACTCTCCAGGGTGTTACAATGCTCTGTCTGGTTAAAAATCACTCCTGTAGCAAAAATAAAATAAGTATTATATTTTTTCACATTTATATATGTATGTGTATACGTTTGGAGAGAGGACTTACATTTTAGAATGCCTATCATACTATCTTACAAAAACCTTACATGATGATTATGAGTCATATTTAACAGATGATAAAACTGATCTTAATGGGTACAGTGACTTGCTTAAAGTTATAAACTAGCCTATAGCAGAGCTGGGACTGAAATCTAGGTCTTATTCAAAAGCCTAGACTCTTTCACCACACACATGCTATTTCCTACAATTTCTAAGAACCACAGGGTTAGGATTAAAAATAAGAAATTATATATTTTATTCATTCCTCTGATTCTAAAAAAGAACTCAAGTATTACCTGATTCAGAATAGATGGTAGCCATCCCTATCGCAGGAGAAGATTATGTAAATCTCACTTGATAAGATATTTTAGCACACTATAACATTAATAAAAATTTTCACAAATGTCTAAACTAAATCTTTATTTCAGTAAAAGTACAGATTATCTCTTAAATACTTCCTGCTAAACATCATCACCCAACAACCCTTCATACCTGGAAAACCATCATAAAATTGCCTTTTAGTCTCTTGTTCAGAAAAACAAAACACATATAAACCTAAGTAGAAATGATGGTACGTATATCCATGTTTGTCTGTATATATACATGTATGAATGAATGAATGAATAAAATTATATATTTTTATTGACATAAAATCCTTCTCCATAAAATATACATATCTGTTTTACTCAGTCAGGCAGCTATGTGGATACTATATCAAAAGAACTATTCCATGAAGCACCACAGGTTTCTAAGTTTCTTCCAATTTATGACATTTAATATATACCAAAGCTGCCAGAACCTTGAGAGTGTTTGTAGTTCACAAACTCAGTTTATAGAGCCTCCAGAATGTACAGAGTTGCTGACAAAGAAATATCCATAAAGGGGAACTCCTGCTTCACACTAATTATGGAATGGTAGAGTAGAGGATATGAAACTTGAAGGAAATTAAGTGAAATAATCAAGACAATAGATGGCATACAAATTTGGGGAAACATAAAATGTGACCCATAACACTCAGCTCTACAAGAGTTTCGTACATCATGTTATCTTGGACACACATCAACAGTGAAATATGCATGAAACTGAGGAAAAGCCTCTGGAAAACTAACCTAATTCCAAAGCTGCCTCAATTACATAACTTATGAATTTGGTAAACTTACCCTGAGATCCATTTTGTTCCACGGCTGTTTTTGTATATTAACACTGTATATTTTTGATTTCCTTACAGCCCGCACATAAGCTTCATGTCCTTGCCTAAAATAGATAAGCTAAAACAGAACATATAAGGTATTAAACAACCTATTTAACAACTTTATATTCCTAATATACACCCTTAAAAACATTCTCTTCTGTTTGCAGAAAACAAATAATTATAATTATTGGGTTCTTTAAATTTCAAAATATTAAGGGGATATAAATGTTTTAAGTTACAGGGATAACTTTCGTAATGCTTGAGTCCCAGCTATCACCCAAATAGTGTTCAGTGTACCAATTAGGTAGGTTTTTGCCCTCTCTACTCCTCCCTCTTCCCCCCTCCTTCCAGGTTGATTTCCACTGAGTTTTACTCCCTCTGTGTACATGTATGCTCTTTGGTTAGTTACAATTTAATAGTGAGTACATGTGATGTTTGTTTTTCCATTCTTCAGATACTTGAAAAACTTTATAAAATAAAGGTACTTTCCCCTATCCAATGATATTCATTCAGTGCTTGTGCCTACGTAGCTCTGTGCTAACTAGCACATTACATGAACACTGCAAACGCAGTCCTTTTTCCCAAACAGCTACATAAATCTTTTGAAGAAACAGACTCCTGACAAATGTACACAAAGCTGGTGATATTTTAAAGTACAGTGGACAATCTACATCCATGGTTCCATATCCGTGTATTCAACTGACCTTGGCTCAAAATTATTTGGGGGGGGCCAGGCATGGTGGCTCATGCCTGTAATCCTAGCACTCTGGGAGGCCAAGGCGGGAGGATTGCTTGAGCTCAGGAGTTTGAGACAAGCTTGAGCAAAAGCGAGACTCCACCTCTACTAAAAATAGAAAAAAAATTAGCCAGTCAACTAAAAATGAAACAAAAATTTAGCCGGGTGTGGTGGCTCATGCCTGTAGTCTCAGCTACTTGGGAGGCTGAGGCAGAAAGATCATGTGAGCCAAGCAGTTTTAGGTTGCTGTGAGCTAGGCTGATGCCACGGCACTCACTCTAGCCCAAGCAACAGAGCAAAACTGTGTCTCAAAAACAACAATAAAAATGATAGAAATATAAAACAATATAATAAAAGAACTATTTGCATAGCATTTATATTATATTAGAAATTATAAGTAATCTAGAAATCATTTAAAGTAGACATGAGGATGTGCATAGATGCAAATACTACATCATTTTATATAAGGGTCTTTAGTATCTGTGCACTTTAGTATCTGAGGGGTTTCCTGGAACTAATCCTTCATGGAGAGTGAAGAACGACTGTACTATATTTTAAATTGTAACTGACATTCTAAATATCAACATTTTAATACTCAGCCTACACATTTTATATAAATAGTACAAATCACAGGCTACTAAATTAAGTAATTTCAGAACAAAAGTAAGACATGTAAGAATTCATGTTAGAACTGGCATAGTATGGAAGGAAAATGAATTCAAGTAAGATTCTTTGGCTCTTTAAGACAGCATTTACTATCATATTCTAAATTTATTGAAAAAGGTTTCTTAGTTTCTTTCCCTCAATAGTTTAAAAGTGGTGGTAGAGATAAGTAAATAAAGAAAAATAACATAAAAATACCATATTATGAGATTTTAAAAATACGCTGAGATACTTTAATAATCAACATTGTCTACATCAGAATTTCAAATGGCTAAAAATAGGACTAGAAAATGAAAAAGGTTTAAATATTAGTAAATATTAATAAAATAATTGTAGGAGTTAAAAGACTAATAATAAGCATATTATTAAGATATCCTTTATTATATATTCATTTCCTGTACTCAAGAAACATTGATCATTGGACATTTATGTACAAGGTACTGAGTACTGTGTGATAAGGCATAAAAGTAAAACCATTTCCCTCAAAGATATAGACACACATGTAGAAATATAACTATAACACTTATATGAGAAGATAGAAATAAGTTAGGTAGAAAAACTCATGAGAAAGGAGAGACAGGTAAATAAAAACAGGGCGGACATGTAGAAGAAGTTGGCATTTGAGTTAGACCTTGAAAATGAGCATTTTGAGATGCAATGATCATGAGTACGGGCATTCTATGGAAAATAATGAAGGCTTAATATTAAGGTGAAGTAAAAAGTAATGCTGTCATTAAGAAATCAATTATATAAATAGCACATTTTTGCCCTTATGGGTTCCTTAAGATTCTCTAACTGACATATTGACTATTCACTTATGCACCTTCCTTATTACCTGAAGAACTTTCTTCACCTAATACACATTAGTCTTGAAGCATATAAGGATGTAGTAACTAACAAAATAGATAGAAAGTGATCCCACCAAAGTACAAACTGAGAAAAATGGTCCTATAGAATAGAGGAATCTCATCAGATCTTAGAGTACACAGATTTCTTATTTTGTTCTATAAAGTCTTCTAAGATTAATTCAACATTACCCCTCTTATGCCTCCATAAGAAAGGCAATAAAAATAAGAAATAGTAACTTTGGATATGAAAGAAAGTTAAAACTTCTCTAAATTTTTAATATAGTATTCATCAGAACATGTTTATTGATAGTAACAATGCAAACAAGCATTGCTAAAAAGTCCAATACCTGGCCGGGCGCTGTGGCTCACGCCTGTAATCCTAGCTCTTGGGAGGCCGAGGCGGGCGGATTGCTCAAGGTCAGGAGTTCAAAACCAGCCTGAGCAAGAGTGAGACCCCGTCTCTACTATAAATACAAAGAAATTAATTGGCCAACTGATATATATATAAAAAATTAGCCGGGCATGGTGGCGCATGCCTGTAGTCCCAGCTACCCGGGAGGCTGAGGCAGAAGGATCACTGGAGCCCAGGAGTTTGAGGTTGCTGTGAGCTAGGCTGACGCCACGGCACTCACTCTAGCCTGGGCAACAAAGTGAGACTCTGTCTCAAAAAAAAAAAAAAAAAAAAAAAAAAAGTCCAATACCTATAAAAAGACATACTTGTAAAAATAAACATTTTAAATAATATCCAAAGATAATCAGCCAGTAACTGCTTATTCATGAGGCTATTTGATATCTATCCCTAAGACCTCCAAAACAGGCAATTACAGAAAAATTTAGTAGAATTTTTATTTGTCCCCAAATTGTTATAACCTATCTGCAAGGTTTTGTTCCTTTTTTATTGTGATGATAATACTATATTTCTACTATTGGTCTTGAATTAAAAGCTATGTGTAAACATTTAATCATTCAAAAATTAATGATTAGTCAATATACAAGAGATTATACAAGCCAAGTAGATCTCAAACATGCCAATGTTACCATAATTTTCACAAGAAAATGAACATTTTTTCACCAGGTAGAATCTTAATTAATTATTGACTAACCAATCATAAATATGAGTATGTTATGTAATCACAGGCTTAGTAAGAAGGCCCTGTTTGTGAAATGACATTGAAAGGGGTAATTATCCTCTGGTATATTTTCTATCACACTGTAATTTTTTAAAACTAAATTAGAACATGAATGAGGACTCAAATTACCATTCAATTCTACTAAGTGACCATTCGGATGAATATAAAGCCAATCACTTTCACGACTTCACAACCAAATCAATTTATTGCAATGGTCATTGAGTATCTAATATATTGAAGACACTGTGCCAGACCCCACAAAGGATGCAAAGATTAATAAGGTTCAGTCACCTTCCACAAGAAATACAGAAATGAGCAGAACAGCTAAGATAGTGTATATATAATGGAATTATGAATATAAATGTTCTAAGACTGATTAAAGTTAGTGCTCTTGAGGCTTCAAAAGAAAAAGGTTATAACAGGTAGCAATTACCTCATCTCCCATTTGTGGGACAAATGGGGAACGTCGAGGTATGGTATCCAAGATCCACTGAGGGGCAAACCACTCTTCATTGGGCTCACCTGCCATAGAAACCAGTCCTCCTTTCTAAAACATAAATACATGAACAGTATATGTATAAAACATAGTTTACAAATACAGAAACACATGAATAATAGTATTACTACAGCAGGTAGAGAACATTAAAAATATCAGGTTATAAATATAACCTAAAATATATAAATTTGAATAGTTTTCCTTTAACAATTAATCATATACAACTTTTGTACGAATAAAAAATCAAGTTGCTCAACTTTGAGTAACAGACAATAACACAGTAAGTTGACACTAGATACTATCTAAAAAACATAACTCTTACTCTTCATGTCCCTTGAATACCACATGAATTCAAATACAAGTAATACAACATTTTGCTAATAAAATAGTGATAATCAAGAAGACAAGTATGTCTACTAAAGCAACAGACTATAGAATATACATATAATAATTTTTAATTAAAATTCAAAGAGTTACGTGGATTAAGTCTTTATATAATCTAAATGAATTTACAGTGGGGAAGAGAAACAGTTACTGAGATGAAATAAAAACATGAAAGAATGGGATGAGAGTCCTACATAATACTCTTCCTTGTTACAAATGAAAAATGTATAGAATTTATGACTGGTAACATGACAAGAATAATAATTTTATACTATAGTAGCTTATTATTTTAGAACATTGCTATATTTTAATAAATAATTATCAATGTTTTAATAACAAATTATGATGATAAAAACATTTCAGCCTCTAACTTTAATAACAGAAAAATTTCAAAAATACTTTACATTTTGAAGTGAATTTAAGCTGCTTAGTTTAAAAATCACCTAAATTTATTTACTTAGCTGCTCACATAGAATGTTATCTTTAGATAAAAGTCAAATGATACTTTTAAATATTCAAGTATCAAAAGCAAAAACAAAAATTTAAAAAGCAACAAAAACAAAACAAACTATAGAATTACAAACCTTCTTTCTAGTCTGCTTGGGTTTCTTCTGCCTTTCTTCTAGTGACTTCAAATTCTCCTCCTCAGAGCTACTGCATATTTTCCGTGTTGCCTGTCTTGTTTGTCTTTTTGGTGGTTGCAAATTTATTCCAGCATCTGCTGTCCAATCAGAATATTCACTTGAAGAATCACTGTAAATAAATTAAAATTATGAATACCTAAGTATGGAAAAAGAGTAGTTTTAACTCACAATTGAAATATGATCATTTTATAATCAAACATTATAAATGACAAGCTTGATTTTGTTCTAACCTAATAGAAAAACTATTACTGTAGAATTTTGATTGTTATATGAATGATTTTAATGAAATGTTTATTGGATAAAGTATAATGTTTAGTTTCCTATAACAGGACTTAAAACCCCTGTCCAAAATCACATAAACTTCTTTAAAATAAAGATTCATCTTATTCCTGGAAATGCTAAGATGGGGTTATTTAAACTGAAATAAAAATATATATACAGTCATGTGTCACTAACAAAGGCGAACCATTCTTAGAAATACACTGTTAGGTGATTTTGTTGTCATGAAAACATCATAGAGTGTACTCACACAAACCTACATGGCACAGCCTAGTACTATATACCTAGGCTACATAGTATAGACTGATAGGCTACAAACCTGTACAGCATGTTACTGTACTGAATACTGTAAGCAATTGTAACACAATGATATTCGTGTATCTAAACATACTTAACCATTGCCCTCTATTACCTCTTCTATTCAACATAGTGCTGGAAGTCCTAGGCAGAGCAATCACACAAGAGAAGCAAATCAAGGGCATCTGTATGGGGGCAGAAGAGGTCAAACTCTCTTTGCTGACAATATGATCACATATCTAGAAAACTCCAAAGATTCTGCCATAAGACTACTGGGATTGATAAACAAATTCAGCAAAGTCTCACGTTACAAAGTCAACATACAGAAATCAGTAGCATTCCTATTCACCAACAACAGTCAAACTGAGAACCAAATCAAAGAATCAATACCCTTCAAAACAGCATCAAAGAAAATAAAGTACTTAGGAATATATTTAGCTAAGTAGGTAAAAGACCTCTACAGGGAGAACTACAAAACACTGAGGGAGGAAATAGCAGTGGATGTAAATAGATGGAAGACCATGCCACGCTCATGAGTTGACAGAATCAACAATGTTAAAATGTCTATACTACCCAAAGTGATAAGCAGACTCAATGCAATCCCTATTAAAATACCAACATCATTTTTCATAAAGAAAAAATAATTCTATGCTTCCAATGGAAACAGAGAAGACCCCGTATAGCAAAAGCAATCTTAAGCAAAAAGAACAAATTGGAGACATCAATTTACCAGACTTCAAGCTATACTACAAGGATATAGTAACTAAATAAGCATGGTCCTAGCACAAGAACAGAGACAGACCAATGGAACAGAACTGAGAACCCAGATATAAAACCATCCTCATATAGCATCTAATCTTTGACAAAGCAGACAAAAACATGCACTGGGGAAAAAAATCAATAAGTGGTGATGGGATAAATGGTGGATAGCTACATGTAGAAGACTGAAATAGGATCTGCGCCTTTCACCTCTCACAAAAATCAACTCATGTTGGATAACAGACTTAAAAACTTAAGGCATGAAACTATAAGAATTCTAGAAGAAAATGTTGGAACAACTCTTACAGACACTGGCCTAGGCAAAGAATATATGAAGAAGACCCCAAAGGCAATCACAGCAACAACAACAAAAATAAACAAATGGGACCTGATCAAATTTAAAAGCTTCTGCACAGCCAAGGAAACTATCACAAAAACAGACAACTTACAGAATGGGAGAAAATATTCATATGTTACACATCTGATAAAGGGCTGATAACTGGAATCTATATAGAACTCAGGAAAATCAGCAAGAAAAAAATCAAACAACCCTATCAAAAAGTGGGCAAAGGACATGAACAGAAACTTTTTAAAAGAAGATAGACTTATGGGGAACAAACATATGAAAAAATGCTCAACATCTCTAATAATCAGGGAAATGGAAATCAAAACCACAATAGGATATCACCTAACTCCAGTGAGAATGGCCTTTATCAAAAAGTCCCAAAACAATACATGTTGGCATGGATACAGAGAGATGGGAACACTCATACACTGCTGGTTGTACTGCCAGCTAGTACAACCTCTGTGGAAAGTAATATGGAGATACCTCAAAGATATACAAGTAGAACTACCATTTGATCCAGCAATCCCATTACTGGGCATCTACTCAAAATAAGAAAAGATATTTTATACAAAGACATTGGCACTAGAATGTTTATAGCAGCACAATTCACAATTAAATGATGTGGAAACAACTCAAATGCCCATCAATGCATGAGTGAACTAATAAAATGTGTATATATATATATATATATATATATATATATATATATATACACCATGGAGTTCTATTCAGCCACAAAAATATGGGGATATAGCACCTCTTGTATTATCCTGGATAGAGTTGGAACCCATGCTAGTAAGTGAAGTGTTACAAGAATGGAAAAACAAGCACCACATGTACTCACCATCAAATTGGTATTAACTGATCAACACTTAAGTGTACATATAGTAATAACATTCACTGGGTGTCGGGCAGATGGGAGGGGGAGGAGGGGATGGGTATATACACACCTAATGGGTGCGGTGTGCACCGTCTGGGGGATGGACACGCTTGAAGCTGTTACTCGGGTGGGGCAAGGGCAATATACGTAACCTAAACATTTTTACCCCTGTAATATGCTGAAATAAAAAAAAATTTAAAAAATAAACATATCTAAACAGAATAGGTACAGTATAAAATATGGTATAGAAGAGAAAAAAATGATATACCTATATAGGGCACTTACCATGAACAAAGCTCACAAGATTGTAAGTTGCTGTAGGTGAGTCAATGAGTTATCAGGAAGTGCATGTGAAGGTCTAGGAACATTACTGTGCACTACTGTAGATTTTCTAAAGCCTAAGTACTAAGGGCTACACTAAATTTGTAATAAATATTTTTCTTTCTTCAATAATAAATTTACGTTAGTTTAGTGTAACTTTTTTTTCCTTCCAAACAGATTTATTGAACATAACAAAATTTTATATACAAAGTGACCTGGAAGTGCTGCTTCAAAGCATGATCCTTTCTTTCTTGATAGGTCAGTCCATAGAGTGTTAAGAAGCAACTTACTCTAAAATAAACAGGAAAGTGCCCAATGTCCATTAAATGAATAGCCTAACTGCTGGAACTTTAGTAGTGCTATAATATAATTAACTTAGGTATGATAGAGTCCTTATGAAAGGCTGCTAGATGACTCATATGAAATGTCAAGAGGCCATTTTGTGAACTACCAGTGTGATGGCATCATGTTTCTGTATCATAATGTTCCCATTATCTGACTCTAGGCACACCACAGGAAAATCAATGGAGTCAGAGGTTAGCTTAGCTGCTTTCTGGGCTAGAACAGATAGCTCTCTAGCACGTTCATCCAACAGGGTCCCACAGCAGCCCAGATAAAGTCCTTGTGAATCTGTACATAGGACTCAAACAATGGACAGATTCTTCATTGTGTCCTCCAAGGGCTGCTCGAAGGTCTCCTCCATCCTGCCCATCATCCACCTTGGCTCATGGCTTATTCTAACATTTTTACTTTATAGACTTTTTTTTTTAACTTTTTGATTCTTCTGTAATAACACTTAGCTTAAAACACAAACACATTGTACAGCTAAACAAAAATATTTTTTATTTACATCCTTATTCTATAAGTTTTCTTGTATTTCTAAAAAATTTAATTTATTTTTACTTTTTAAACTTTTTTGTTAAAAACTAAAACACAAACACACACATTAGCCCAGGCCTACACAGGGTCAGAGGCATCAATATCACTGTCTTGCACCTCCACGTCTTATACCTCCACATCTTGTACCTCCATATCTTGTACCATTAGAAGGGCTTCTGGAGCAATAACAGGCATGAAGTTGTCATCTCCTATGATAACAATGCCATCTTCTGCAATATCTTCTGAATGACCTGCCTGCGGTTGTTTTACAGTTATCTTCTTTTTTATAAGTAGAAGGAGGACACTCTAAGTATGGTACAGTAAATACCTAAACTAGTAACATAGTCATTTATTATCTAGTATTATGTCCTATCAATATATGCTATACTTTTATACAACTGGCAGCATATTAGGTTAACAACAGCATCAGCACACGTGATTAATGTTACAATGGCCGATGTCACTAGGTGATAAGAATTTTTCAGTTCTATTATCATCATATGAGATTACAGTTGTATACGAGGTCTGTCCTTGACTGAAACGTCGTTATGCAAAGCATGACTGTAATTGCCAATGTGTAGACTCTTGGATTTAAAAAGCTTATCTTACAGATGAAGTAACCAAAAAAATATTGGGAGGGCTAGGATAAAACAATTCTCTAGGCTTCTAGCCCAGTATTCTTTCTATGAAAAAATACTATTTTAACTCTGGTTTTAACAAATTCCTACAAGACCATAATTTCATATTAAAACTGTTAAATAATTTAGACCAAATCAAAGCCATTAAAACTACCTGGAAGAACTTTCACTTTGCCATTCAATAACAGGATCCTCTACAGATGCATCACTTGTGCCAACAGTTTCATCTTCCTGCAACAAAGAACCAGCAACTGAAATTTGGAGTTATACTGCCAGCATATTACTAATTAGCAAACTACTACCTGTTTTATAATATTTTTATACCCCCCAATAAAACATTCTAGTGAAAATGTACATAATTATTTTTGTACATATATCTATAACTCACAACTAAAGGCTACCAGGTATTTAAACATTTCTGGTATATATTATCTTATTGATATCAAATATCTTTTTATTACTTCAAAGATTGAATAAGTTCCTTAAGCCCAAATATAACCTTCTTAAATGCTAAAAACATTGTTTTAAAAATACCTATATGTCTCTACCAAGTTAATACAATTACTCTCTATATACTGTTATAATTTAAAGTATTTTTATTATTTAAAATTCAAACATACCAAAGTAGAGAGACTAGATAACCCTTGTGTACACTATCTCCACTTTAGACAGTAACTCACTGCCTATCTGATTTTATCTATATCCTCACCCACCACCTTATACCCTAGAGATTATTTTGAAGCAAATCCTGACCAAAAAATCATTTCACCATAAATATTTATGAAGATTAGTATTCTTTTTAAAGCACAACCACAATGATATTGTTACATTACATTAAAAAGGTAGCATCAATCCCTGAATGTTGATCATTCTTTTAATATCAAAATTTTCATGGGTAGGGAAGAAGGGGAGGCATCTTTGATAAGAGTTAGTTTAAGAATTGTGACTGGCAGGAAAAGAATAGGAATACCATATATTGTCAATGTATGATTAAACCCCCATTATGCACTTAACATAAGTTGTTAAGAAAACAAAAGGAAAGCACTAGAGAACAGAGGAACAGAAGAAAATAATTGTTATAAAAGTTATTACCATGAAAAAGGCAGGTCTGAGAAAATCAACACTCAATGATTTCCATAAGGGGTGAACTCAATAATAAAAGAAAATGTGTATGCTATATACATAGGCCACCAGTTCTAGGTCTGTATAACTTATTATCACTGTTTATATTCCATTTCTTTCTATTTCCAGGTAGATTTCCCCTTACTCTCTTCTCTCACTGTCTCAAAGCCAAACATTTGCTGACATTTTTGATACCCTCATCAAGATAACATCTGAGATAGAAATCAGAGAAGACATCTAAAGGAATTCACTATTATGTTCAGATTTGCCTATTTTTTTTTTTGTTTTTGAGACAGAGTCTCGCTTTGTTGCCCAGGCTAGAGTGAGTGCCGTGGCGTCAGCCTCGCTCACAGCAACCTCAAACTCCTGGGCTCAAACGATCCTTCTGTCTCAGCCTCCCAAGTAGCTGGGACTACAGGCATGCGCCACCATGCCCGGCTAATTTTTTCTATGTATATTAGTTGGCCAATTAGTTTCTTTCTATTTATAGTAGAGACGGGGTCTCGCTCTTGCTCAGGCTGGTTTCGAACTCCTGACCTCGAGCAATCCGCCCGCCTCGGCCTCCCAGAGAGCTAGGATTACAGGCGTGAGGCACCGCGCCCGGCCAGATTTGCCTATTAAATGTCTTATTAATAAACCCCTTATATGAAAATCATTAAATAATTTTCTATTAAAGAAGTGACTCTTAAAAATGAGCCCAAATGGATGATACAAACTGAGAAACAAAAAATCACATTAATAAATAACAGCAGATCTCTAACCTCTGAGGAGCTTTCTGAGTCTTCCTGTACACCTGAATTTTGACATGATGCTTGCGAATTCTTCTGCTCTATGTTGGACCGAGTTTGATAGGTATGCTGACGCTTGCGCTGTGTCCTTCGTAAAGACCGCCCACAACTAGGCTGATAATCATTCTGTAAAAGAGAAGGGAAATAGATTTAAAAAAATAAAAAGCTCAGTGAACACACAAGGAATGTATATAAAGCAAATCAATTAGGTATGGGTAGAGGTCGGGGGACAAAGTAAGGGATGAGGATAAATTGCCAAAAAGAAAATGAATATGTAACTATATTTCAATTATTTAATCCACCTTCCATTAATATTGATCACTGTCATATTTTGAAAACGTGATCAAATTAAAGATAATGCTGAAAATCTGGGTTACAAGAATATGCCCATACATAATTTATATATGATAGTATTCACAATTATTATAGGATAAAGCAATACATCTGTATCATATTTACGTATGTATAATTCTTAATATGTACTTTAGTTCTGTAAAAAAAATCTAGGAGAACTTGTTAAAGCATTAAAAGACAATTATATTTAGTCATCTATATTTTTGTTCATTCTAGATTAGCATTCTTAAGATTCTTAAGAGTTGAAAAAGATCTTTAGAATAATTTGGTCCACTCTCTACCATGGAAATATGAAACTAGGTCAAGGAGAGTACAGTTAAAAATTATAATGAAGTAATAAAATAAATTTTAGATTATTTATAATAACTGAAGGGAAAGGACTCAAAGTAATCTACATATAAAAAGTAAAATACAACTCCATTTTTGGAACACAGCAAGGCACACAGACACAAAAATTCATGGCATGCTTAATCCCTTATATCCCATTGAAGGTTACTCCTACTATTTTTGGACAATGTAGGAGAAAATAAATTCAGTTATTATGGATAATTCACTTGTGGTTACAACAAGAGTGCACAGTGTACTCATTTTGTGAACAGATCAAAATAAGGATTTAATTTTTAAAAATTAAATTTAAAGTGAAAACGATTTTAATTCTAACCTTTACAAATTTAGCATTATTACTGATATGGCTAAGCTGCAATCCTAATACACCATTAGGAATAAACAAGTTTAAAAGTCTTATAAATCAGCGTCAAGGGCCATTTTATCTTATATGTAAATGTGTCTCATTTTCAATATAAACAAAATGTCTACAGACCTAAGTACTTTGCCTCTTAGGTTCAGGTAAGTCTGATTTTTGACAAATCAGCTTAGCAGTAAAAAATAAAAATCATATATCTGAGTCTTTTAAAATTTCTAAACAAAATAAGCTTACCAGACAATACAAAATAAACTAGCAAAACCACAACATAAATTAAGAAAGCAGACATCAAAGTGATCTAAGAATATTTGGAGATGTTTATATAATAATCAGCTATATTTGCCTTTATCAGCTCTAAAAAGAACATTTAAAATTCAGGGTCTATTGCCTAGATTTCTTTAACAAAATCAAAATTATTCTAGATTCTTCAAGTTGCCACAATCTGCAAGAATTATGCTTAAATCTAGGAACAAAACTATACATTCTTATATCCCTAGTTTGGTGAACCTGAGAGTACTAATAAGGAGCTTACCATGTGCCTAATGTAGTTCAGGTATCCTACTCCTTGCTTAACAGTTTCTACTGGCAAACTGAATATAGTACTTGACAATGCATAGATCAGATTTTGCTCCTAAATGATTAGGTAGGCTGGGAACAGGCCTAGGGCAGGGGTAGCACACTTTTTCTGTAAAGGTCCAGAATGTAAATATTTTTAGCTTTGGAGGTCATACAACCTCTGCTGCAACTACTCAACTGTCTTTACAGCATGAAAGCAGCTACAGACAAGATATAAATGAATAAATGTGGCTGTGTTCTAATAGAACTTAAAGAAATAGGCGGCAGACCTGATTTGGCCCATGGGTTATAGTTTGCCAGCCTCTAGCCTAGGGTATCTAAACATTTGTTTTATACTGTGATCAGTGGTTTGATAAAATTTTTAAGGTTCTACTTTAAGCATATGAAAATGTATTTTAATACAAATATCTTATACCTACAACGACCACATGTACTAGATTTTGGGGGGACAGTCTTGGCTTTATGCAGCTTTATTCTCACTAATAATAACCATTTATTTCAATCTGTGCCTTAAAAATACATTCCCTGCATGCAGACACCTACTAAAATAGTCCCTTAATACATAACTACTGTCTTTCAAAAACCTGGTATTTGTAAATATTTGCAAATATTCATCCCCAAAGTACTGTAAAACTAAACTTACCCTTTGGGTATTATAAGATGGCTTTTTCTTCTTTTCAACTGTATAAAGACTGATTTCCACATCGCCTTTTGCAATTCGACATTCTTCCTGTACCCTAATAACAAGTCAAAGATCAAAGTAAGAGAAAATCATCACAAAGGAAGCCAGTAGTTTAAGAATCAGATAACAAAATATTAATACTTTTAAATGTAACATATGTCATTTTAACCATTTTTAGGTATATACTTCAGTAGCATTAATTATATTCACAATGTTATGTAACCATTACCACTATTTCCAAAACTTTTTCATCACTCCAAAGACAAACTCCGAAATAATTAAGGAATAAATCCCTATTTTCTCCTTTCCCTCACCCCTGTTAACCTCTAATCTATTTTATGTCTCTCTGAATTTACCTAGTTTAGATATTTTATATAAATGGAATCATATAATATTTGTCCCTTTGTGTCTGGTTTCTTAAACTCAGCATAATGTTTCAATGTTTATCCATGTTGTAGCAAGTATCAGAACTTCATTCTTTTTTATAGCTGATTAATATTCCATCATATGGGTATACCACATTTTTTAAATTTAGTTACTGTGAATAATGCTGCAATAAATAATGGTGCACAAATATCTATTTGAGTCCCTTCTTTCAATTCTACCTTAAAGTTTCAAGTAAAGAAGTATTTCAAATTGCTCTACTACCAGGGATTAACATTCAGTTCGTAAATTAGCTATTTTTCCTTTTTTTTCTTATTACTGTTTCCTACTTATAGCAGAAAGAAAAAGAAAAGGAGAAAACAAGTTAATTTTGCTACTTGTTGGTTTATCTAGTACAAAGATTGGTTAGGGAGATACTTGATTAAAATGAATTTTACATGTTCTCCTTCAATGTCCTTTCTCTTTTATAAATCTATTCCAAGATGCTATGGATTATATGAATTTGTTATTATAATAAATATTAGGGTTTACAAACAAGTATGGGGAATCCAAGTTTGAAATTCATACTAATGAAATCCTTTCACCGAATGAAATCTACTTAAATGACATTTCTAAACATACTGTAAGCACTAGGGTCTAGTACATAATTTCACTTCCAAACTGCTTCAATATCTAGCTAATGGCCTTCTCCTGAGAACCACTGTAGAAGTTAGAGTCCATATATCACTCACATATTTTTTTTTTATTTCGGCATATTATGGGGGTACAGATTTTAAGGTTTCAATAAATGCCCATTTCCCCCCCTCCCCCCAAAAGTCTGAGTCTCCATCATGACCATCCCCCAGATGGTGCACATCTCACTCATTATGTATGTATATACCCGCCCCCCTCCCCCCTCCAACCTGCCCAATACCCTATTACTGTAGTACCTATGTGTCCACTTAGGTGCTACTCAGTTAATACCAGTTTGCTGGAGAATATATCTGGTGCTTGTTTTTCCATTCTTGGGATACTTCACTTAGTAGTATGGGTTCCAGCTCTAACCAGGAAAATATAAGATGTGCTATATCACCACTGTTTCTTAGAGCTGAATAGTAAGTACTCCATGGTATACATATACCACATTTTATTAATCCATTCTTGGATTGATGGGCACTTGGGCTGTTTCTACAGCCTTGCAATTATGAATTGTGCTGCTATAAACATTCGTCACTCACATATTTAATCACATATTATCTCATATGAGTTCCTCCTTAATACTATTTGGATTCTTATCTCCTAAAGTAATCTATAACCTCATAGAACAGAGATCATATTTTGCATTTTCAGTATTCCCCAAAATATTCATCACAAAGTTGAACAAATGGAAGACAATGGCTAAATCTTTCTTCTGGAGTGAACTAGTTGGGGATAATCTGGAAAAACTAATGGATGACTCAACTAGATTAAAAAATATCTCAGTTACCAGATTAGCATAATATACTTTAACTTATGTCCTAAAAAATAAGGCTTTAAATTTTTTTAATAAATGTTATCTCATTGACTCACCTACTAACCCCATTATTTAGTTCATTGACCACCACTCTTCTGCTCCATGCCATGAGATCTCTTTCTGTGGCCATCTGGCTCCGAGGAGCATTATTATGCATTTGTCGGACACCTTCAATTTGACCATTACGTCGGAGACCAATGTTTGGGGAAGACAATATGTCCACATTTGGACTTCTCAGAGCTAAAACAGAAACAAGGAAAAATACCACTTTCTGAGCAAAGGTACCAAAGTTTTCCAGATCAGAGCTTTAAATAAAATAGGCAATTGAAAGAATACTGCTACAAGAGTTTCTATCCCTTTGTTCTACATTTTATGTACCCTTTATGTTTTTTATACTTATGAATAAAGCAGGCATTCAATAAATGGCTAAAGTTTCTACAGACTGGCTTTTTGTTATTATTTCATAATATTACAGGGGTACAAATGTTTAGGTTACATACCTTGCCTTTGCCTGCTCAAGTCAGAGCTTCAAGCATGTCCATCACCCACACAGTGTACACCACACCCATTAGGTGTGAATATACCCGTCTCCTCCTCCCCCCTGCTTGACAAACAACAATGTTACTATTATATGTGCACATAAGTGTAGATCAGTTAATATCAATTTGATGGTGAGTGCATGTGGTGCTTGTTTTTCCATTCTTGGGATACTTCATTTAGTAGAATGGGCTCCAGCTCTATCCAGGAAAATATAAGAGGTGCTAGATCACCACTGTTTTGTGGTTGAGAACTCCATGGTATAAATATACCACATTTTATTAATCCACTCATATATTGATGGACACTTGGGTTCTTTCTACATCTTTGAAATTGGGAATAGTGCTGCTATAAACATTCTAGTGATTTTTTTTTTTTATAGAATGTCTTTTTTCTACTTTGCGTAGATACTCAGTAATGGGATTGCTGGATCAAATAGTAATTCTACTTTTAACTCTTCAAGATATCTCCATATTACTTTCCATAGAGAGTGTACTAGCTTGCAGTCACACCAGCAGTGTATGAGAGTTCCTATCTCTCCGCATCCACACCAACATTTATTGTTTTGGGACTTTTTGATAAAAGCCATACTCACTGGAGTTAAACGATATCTCATTGTGCTTTTGATTTGCATTTCCCTGATGATTAGAGATGTTGAGCATTTTTTCATGTTTGTTAGCCTTAGTCTGTCTTTTTAAAAGTTTCTGTTCATGTTGTTTGCCCACTTTTTAATGGAGTTGTTTGATTTTTTCTTGTTGATTTTCCTGAGTCTTATATATAGATTCTAGTTCTCAGCCCTTTATCAGATGTGTAGCATGAAAATATATTCTCCCATTCTATAGGTTTGTTTGTTTCCTCTCATGATAGTTTTCTTCACTGTGCAGAAGCTTTTTTATTTGATTAGGTCTCATTTATTTTTGTTGCTATGATTGCCTTTAGGGTCATCTTCATAAATTCTTCACCTAGGCCAATGTCTATCCAACATTTTCTTCCAGAATTCTTATAGTTTCATGCCTCAAGTTTTTAAGTCTGTTATCTACCATGAGTTGATTTTTGTGGGAGGTGAGAGGTGCAGATCCTGTTTTACTGTTCTGCATGTGACTATCCAATTTTCCCAGCACCATTTATTGAATAAGGATTCTTTTCTCCTGTGTATATTTTTGTCTGCTTTGTCAAATATTAGATGGCTATATGAGGATGGTTCTATTATCTGGGTTTTCAGTTCTGTTCTATTGGTCTATGTCTCTGTTTTTGTGTCAATGTAATGCTGTTTTAGTTACTATAGCCTTGTAGTATAACTTGAAGTCTGGTAAACTGATGTCTCCCAATTTGTTCTTTTTGCTTAAGGTTGCTCTTGCTATACGGAGTCTTCTCTCATTCCATATGAAGCATACAGGTCTTTTAATTTTTTTCAAAGCACCTTCACATCTGACATCTATTGAATGCTCACTGAATATAAAAAATGTATTCAACATTATTTGGTAGAGTCACAAATATTAATTAGTTCTAATTCACAAAGCAGCTTTCTGATCTAAATTCTACCTTTTTTACTTCATTAAAATGTTTCTGAATAAAGCTTCAATAATACTTTTAAAATTAAAATATAAAAGTATAAAAAAATTTAATCAAATTTTTATGTTCAAGATTGATGAGCAATGAAAGAAGGGAAAAAAGTAACAGAACATTTACTTTTCATTTTAATCCTCCAGAAAGGTTCCTATTAATTTATTTTTCTTATATTTGCAAATAAAACACAAATGAAAACTGAAATATTCAACTTTTAAAATAAACATCAGAATTCAAAACAAATGAACATAACAAATATAAGTCAGTACAGTCTCTGACCAATGACATTTCAAATCTATTCACAAAAACCTAGTATTATAGGTAGAACTGAATATCGGTTACATTAATGGATGTCTAAGTCAGGGTTTTAAGAAAGTTTTATGTCTTAGGAATAAAGGGCCTGAATATGTAGGATTAACAGCCCACTTCTCATTTTGTCCTAGGTTCAGGAAAGCTTATCTGAGTTAGGTGTTCAAGTGACCCAAATGAAAAACCATTTTTATTTTAATTTTATGGGATACTATAGAAATAAGGAATTGAGCAAATTTAAATCACCTTATTCATTTCTGTACCATGTTATCCAAATAAATGACTCCAATTATATAAATATAAAAAGAAACAAATCTGCCAAACTTCCCACAAGAGGACTACATTTTAAAATAAAACTAATAGGCTCTTAATAAAGGTAAAATTGAGACAAGCTAATATTTATATAAAACTCATAGGCATATTTCATATAAAGTGAAAGAAGATATATAAGTAAGTTAGAATGTTCACTTTAAGATAGAATAATTAATTATATTAATATAATATTTTCTACTGGTATTAAGATCAAACTGTTGTGAAAGTCAATTCAGAAGTTGCATCTATATTCTCTAAGAAGAGGGTTTCCTGTCTTCAGAGGGCTTCTTTTTTTCCAGTGTATTTTTTATAAATTCAAGAAAGGAGGGTAGTATTCTGCTTTCTTCTCAACAAAGGACAGGTGGTAATTTTTGGGGGGTAGTAATTTCTAAACTTAAGGTGGATTTAATTTTGAAAACTGTATAGGTTGATTTCCTCTACAAAAAGGCTGGACTTATTTCAAAGTTTGCTTCTTAAAAATGTAAACATTGCAAATTATTGAGTAAGAAGAAAACAGCATATTGTAATATACCATCTGTATTTCTTAGGAGACACTAAGTTATTTTAGCCATAGATGATAATGAGACTATGGCACTTTGGTATATCTAATATCATAATTGTAAATCAATAAAAATGTGTTCATTTATAAACATAAAAATATTTTTCACATGTAATTACTTGATAAAAGTAAAATAACTGGAGTGCATTCATCATACTCTTTACAAATATGTAAATACTTACCACCATTAACAGAGTATGATCTATTAATTGGAAAATGTGGAACATCTCCTTCATTAATTAGTCTCAGATCTTGTTCTCTCTGTAGCTCTCTGATTATTCCATCAAGAATGCTTTCATCTTGGTCATTGGTTTGCTGCCCAATTACCTGTTCTACCACCTCACCATCACCTTAATGAGACCAAAGATAGAAAGCCACAAAATCACTTACGTTTTAGTATATCCTCTAAATGTATCAATTAACTTAATAATTTTCTAGAGAAATAATTAAAAACAAGATTATAAATATGTATCAAATAAAACATTTTATTTAAAGGTTTTAAACTTTTTACTATATTACCTTGTATGTTTGATTTAACCAAAATTCTCAAATTAGACATTATTATGAGGGCCTTCTCACCTTAAAGAATACAGTTAAATGCTAATAAATGTTTTAGTCAACAACAGACTCCATGTACGACAATGGTCCCACAAGATTATAATGAAGCTGAAAAATTCCTATCACCTAGTGATGTTAAAGCCATGGTAATGTTGTAGTGCAATGCATTACTCATGTGTTTGTGGTGATGCTAGTATAAACAAAACTACTACACTGCCAGTTGCATAAAAGTACTGCACATACAATTATTTACAGTACATAATATTTGATAATGATAATGATTATGTTACTGGTTTATGTGTTTACTGTACTACACTTTTTATCATTATTTTAGAGCATACTCCTACTTATTAAAAACATTAATTATAAAACAGCCTCAGGCAGGTCATTCAGAAGGTATTTAAGATGGCATGATTATCATAGGAGATGATAGCTCCTTGCTTGTTACTGCCCCTGAAGACTTTCTAGTGGTACAAACTGTGGAAGTATAAGACATTGACACTGATGATCCTGACCCTGTGTAGACCTAGGCTAATGCCTGTGGCGTTTATGCCTTAGTTTTACACATTAAAAAGATTAGTCATCATGATCAAGTGAGATTCATACCAGGGATAGAAGGATGGTTCAACATATGCAAATCAATGTGTTACATCATATCAACAGAACAAAGGACAAAAACTATATTGATGCTGAAAAAGCATTGGATAAAATTCAACATCTCTTCCTGATAAAAATTCTGAAAAAACTGGGTATATAAGGACATTACCTCAACACAATAAAAAGTCATATATGACAGACCTACAGCAAGCATCATATTGAATGGGGGAAAACTGAAAGCTTTTCCGCTAAGACCTGGAACAAGACAAGGATGCCCATTTTCAACAGTTACTCAACACAGTACTAGATGTTCTAGCTAGAGCAACCAGAAAAGTGAAAGAAATAAAGAACATCCCAATTGGAGAGGAAGAAGCCAAATTATCCTTGATTGAGGAGGATATGATCTTATACCTAGAGAAACCTAAAGACTTGACAAAAATAATATTAAAACTCATACACAAATTCAGTAAAATTGCAGAATACAAAATCAACATGTAAAAATCAGCAGCATTTCTATATGCCAACAATAGAAAATCTGAAAAATAAAGCAAAAAAGTAATCCTGATTACATTAACTACAAATAAAATATCTAGAAAGAAATTTAACCAAAGAAGTAAAAAAAAAATCTCTGTAATGAAAACTATAAAATTTTGATGAAAGAGATTGAAGAGGAGATGCAAAAAAGTGAAACCAGAAGAATCAATATTGTTATTAATAAAATGGAACTGGAAGAAATCAATATTGCTAAAATATCCATACTATCCAAAGCAACTGACAGATTAAATGTAATCTGCATCAAAATATCAATGATATTCTTCACAGAAATAGAAAAAAATAATCCTAAAATTTATATAAAACTAGAAAAAATCCCAGATTACAAAGACAAACTGAGCAAAAAAAACAAAACTAGAGGAATTACATTACCTGACTTCAAATTATACTATAGAGCTGTAGTAACCAAAACAGAATGGCACTAAAATTAAAATACACACATAGATCACTGTAGCAGAATAGAGAACCCAAAATAAATCCACACATTTATGGTGAATTTATCATCAACAAAGGTGCCAAGAACATATAATGGGGAAAGCACAGTCTCTTCAATAAATGATCCTGGGTAAATTGGATATCCATATGCAGAAGAATGAAACTAGACTCTTATCTCTCACCCCATAAAAAATCAAATCAAAATGGATTAAAGACTTAAATCTAAGACAAGGATCTATGAAACCACTAAAAGAAAACTTTGGAGAAATTCTTCAGGACATTGGTCTGGGCAATGATGTTTTTGAGTAATAATACCAAAGCACAGGGAACCAAAGCAAAATTGGACAAATGGGATCACATAAAGCTAAAAAGCTTCTTCACAGCAAAAGAAGCAATCAACAAAGGGAAGACACAACCTACAGAATGGGAGAAAACATTTCTAAACTACCATTCTGATAAGGGATTAATAACTAGAAGATATAAAGAGCTCTAACAAGTTGATAGGAAAAAAATCAAACAATCAGATTTAAAAATGGGCGAAGAATCAAACATCTGAAAAGAAGACATACAAAATGGCCAACAGGCTTATGAAAATATGCTCAACATCATCAGTCATCAGAAAAACGCAAATCAACACTACAATCAGATATCATCTGACCAAAATTAAAAAGTCTTTTATCAAAAACACAGGCAATTTCATTTAGTTCTGAAGTATACAGAAGATCAATAAAACAAAAAGCTGGTTCTCTGAAAAAATAAACAAAATTGACACGTCTTTGGCTACACTAACGAAAAGCAGAAAAGAAAAATCTCTAATAAGCTCCATCACAAACAATAAAGGAGAAATTACAAATGATCCCATGGAAACACAAGATATAATTTATGACTACTACAAAAACCTTTATGCACACAAACTGGAAAATGTGGAGGAAATGGACAAATATTTAGAAACATGCAGCATCCCTGGGCTCAACCAGGAAGAAACAGAATTCCTGAACAGACCAATACCAAGTACGGAAATTGAAACAGCAATAAAAACCTTCCTAAAAAGAAAAGTCCCAGACCAGATGCTTTGACACCCAAATTTTAGCAGGCCTACAAAGAATAACTGGTGTCTATACTGTAGAAATTATTCTACAACATAGAGAAGGACAGAATCCTCCCTGACAAATTTTCTGAAGCCAACATAACCCTGATACCAAAACCAGGAAAGGATGCAACAAAAAAAGAAACCTACAGACCAATATCCCTTATGGATATAGATGCAAAAATTCTCAATAAAATTCTAGCTAATTGAATCCTGGTGCTCATCAATAAAATAATCCATCATAACCAAGTGGGCTTCATCTCAGGGATGCTGGGATGGTTCAACATACACAAATCTATAAATGTAATTCACCATATAAACAGAAGCAAAAACAAAGACCATATGATACTCTAAATAGATGCAGAAAAAGAATTTGACAAAATTCAACATCCTTTTATAATAAGAGCACTTAACAAAATAGGCATAGACGGGGATCACCTAAAAATGATACAAGCCATATATGACATACCCACAGCCAACATTATACTGACTGGGGAAAAATTGAAAGCATTCCCACTTAGAACTGGAACAAGGCAAGGTTACCCACTATCTCCACTTCTATTCAACACAGTACTAGAAGTCCTTGCTATAGCAATCAGACAAGAAAGAGGAATTAAGGGAATCCAAATGGGAGCAGAAGAGATCAAACTCTCACTCTTTGCTGATGATATGATATTATGCCTAGAAAACCCCAGAGATTCAACCAAGAGACTCCTTGAATTGATAAATGAATTCAGTAAAGTCTCAGGATACAAAAATCAATACACACAAATCAGAGGCATTCATACGCGCCAACAACAGTCAAAATGAGAACCAAATCAAAGACTCAAGTCCCTTCAAAATAGCAACAAAGAAAATAAAGTACCTAGGAATATGTTTAACTAAGGAGGTAAAAGACCTCTGCAGGGAAAACTATGAAACACTAAAGAAGGAAATAGCAGAGGATGTATAAAGGTGGAAGACCATACCATGCTTGTGAGTCAGCAGAATCAACATTGTTAAAATGTCTATACTACCCAAAGTGACCTACAGAGTCAATGCAATCCCTATTAAAATACCATCATCATTTTTCACAGATATAGAAAAAATAATTTTATGCGTGGTATGGAACGAGAGAAGATCTCGTATAGCAAAAGCAACCCTAGGCAATAAAAACAAAATGAGAGGTATCAATTTACCTTACTTCAAACTATACTGCAAGGCTATAGTAATTAAAACAGCTTGTGAATAGCACAAGGACAGGGACATTGACCAGTAGAACAGAACAGAGAACCCAGATATAAAACCATCCTCATATAGCCAACTAATCTTCGACAAAGCTGACAAAAACATACGCTGGGGAAAAGAATCCTTATTCAATAAATGGTGCTGGGAAAACTGGATAGCCACATGTACAAGACTGAAACAGGACCCACAACTTTCACCTCTCATAAAAATCAACTCATGCTGGGTAACAAATTTGAAGCTTAGGTATGACACTATTAGAATTCTAGAGGAAAATGTTGCAAATACTCTTCTAGATATTGGCCTAGGCAAAGAATTTATAAAGAAGACTCCAAAGGCAATCACAGTATCAACAAAAATAAATAAATGGGACCTGATCAATTTGAAAAGCTACTGCACAACCAAAAAAAATGTCAAGAGAACAAACAGACAACTCACAGAATGGGAGATAATTTTTGCAAGCTACACATCCAAGAAAGGGCTGATAACTAGAATCTATTTAGAACTCAGGAAAGTCAGCAAAGAAAAATCAAACAACCCTATCAAAAAGTGGGCAAAGGACATGAACAGAAACTTTTGAAAACAAGGCAGAATAATGGCTAAGAAACATATGAACAAATGCTCAACATCTCAAATCAAAACCACAATGAGATATCACTTATCTCCAGTGAGAATGGCCTTTATTAACAAGTGCCAAAACAATTAAGGTTGGCATGGATATGGAGAGATAGGAACACTCCTATATTGCTGGTGGGACTGCAAAGTAGTTCAACCTCTGTGGAAATCAATATGGAGATACCTTAAAGCGATATAAGTAGATCTACCATTTGAACCAGCAATCCCATTACTGGTCATCTACACAAAAGAACAAAAGTCACTCTATGAAAAAAACACCTGCACTCGAATGTTCATAGCAGCACAATTCACAATTGCAAAGATTGGAAACAACCCAAGTGCCTGTCAATACATGAGTGGATTAATAAAATGTGATATATGTTTACCATGGAGTACTATTCAGCTATAAGAAACAACGGTGATATAGCACCTATTGTATTTTCCTGGATAGAGCTGGAACCCATTCTATTAAGTGAAGTATCCCAAGAATGGAAAAATAAGCACCACATGTACTTACCAACAAATTGGTATTAACTGATCAACACCTAAGTGGGAGTGGACATATAAAAATAACATGTATCGGGTGTCGGGCAAGTTGGGGGGAGGCGATGGGTATATGCATACATAATAAGTGTGAGGTGCATCAACTGGGGGATAGTCACGCTTGAAGCTCTGAATGGGGGGGGCAAGGGCAATATATGTAACATTTACATTTGTAATACTCATACTATGCTGAAAAAAAAATAAATCTCCCAACAACAAAAAAAGCCCCAGCCCAGATGGAAAAAAAAAAATAAGAAATGCAAGAGGAAACCTTGATACTGATTTTACGGAAATTAAAAGGATTATAAGAGTGAATTGGATAACATGAATGAAATTGACAAATTCTTAGAAACTCACAAGCCACTAAGACTGAATAATAATAAAGAAATAGAAAATCTGAGTAGATATATCACTAGTAAGGAGATTGAATCAGTAATCCTAAATCTCCCAACAAGGAAAAGCTCAGGACCAGTTGTCTTCACTGGTGAATTCCACCAAACATTCAAAGAAGGATTAACAGCAATCCTTTTCAAACTCTTCCAAAATTTAAAGAGGAGTGAACACTTCATAACTCATTCTGGAAGGCCAGCATTATCTGATACCAAAGCCAAAGACAATATCACACAAGAATGCTACCCAGCAATCGATAACTTTTATAACTATTAATGCCAAAATACTCAACAAAATACTAGTAAACCAAAACAACAGTATATTAAAAGGATTATATACCATGATCCAGTAAGGTTTATTCCAGGAATGCAAGGATAGTTGAATATACAAAAATCTGTCAATGTAATACGCCACATTAATAATGGAAATAAACACACACAATCATCTCAATTGATACAAATGTGACACAGTTGACACAGTTCAACACCCTTTCATGATAAAAACACTCAACAAATTAGGGCTAGAAAGAAACTATCTCAACGTATTATCTGTGTTCACAGATCACGTCTTCCAATTCATGAACATAGGATTTTTCCATTTATTTGTTCGTCTTTAATATTTTTCAGTGACGTTTTGTAATTTTTAGTGTATAAATCTTTCATCTCCTTGTTTCTATTAATTCTTAAGTATTTTTCTTCTTTTTGTTTTTGGCTGGGGGGATGCTATTATAAATTGAATTATTTTCTTAATTTCCTTTTTAGATTATTCATTGCTAGTGTATAGAAATGTAACTGATTTATTTCATGTTATTTTGTAACTTCCTGAATTGGTTAATAGTTCTAACAGATTTGTATGTGTGAAATCTTTAGGGTTTTCTACATATAAAATGACGTGATCTGTGAACACAGATAATTTTACTCCTTCCTTTCCAGTTTGGATGCCTTTTATTTTATTTTTCTTGCCTAATTACTCTATGAATTCTAGAACTATGTTGATTGCTTAGAAGTGGCAAACGCAGGCATCCTTGTCTTGTTCCATATCTTAGAGGAAAACTTTCAGTCTTTCATCATTTTGAGCATGATTTTTGAGCTATGAGTTGTTCACATACGGCTTTTATTATGTTGAGATAGTTTCTTTCTAGCCCTAATTTGTTGAGTGTTTTTATCATGAAAGGGTGTTGAACTGTGTCAACTGCATCAAATCTGTATCAATTGAGATGATTGCGTGTTTTTATTTCCATTATTCATGAATGTGGCGTATTACATTGACAGATTTTTATATATAGAACTATCCTTGCAATAATGAATGTTGGCAGGGAGGTGGAGAAAGGGGAACCCTCCCTCTTACACTGTTGATGGGAATGTAAATCAGTGCAACCACTGTAAACAACAGTATGGAGATTCCTCAAAAAAACCTGAAAATAGAACTACCATATGACCCAGAAATCCCACTGCTGGGTCATATTGAAAGGAGGGGATATCAGTATATCAAAAAGATAGCTATACTCCCATGGTTACTGCAGCATTATTCACAATATCCAACATTTGGAATAAACCTAAGTGTCCATTAATGGATGAATGGATAAAGAAATGATGGTACATATACACAATGGAATATTATATAGCCATAAAAAAGGAAATCCTGACATTTGCAACAACATTGATGGAATTGGAAAACATTATGTTAAGTGAAATAAGACAAGCACAGAAAGACAAATATCACATGTTCTAACTGACATGTGGAAGCTAAATATTAAATACAATTGATCTCATGGAGACAGAGAGTAGTAGAATGACGGTTACCAGAGGCTGGGAAGGGTAGAGGAGAGGGGGCATAGAGTGGAAATGGGTAATGGGTACAAAAATATAGTTAAATAATTAGACAGAATGAACAATATGTGATAGCACAACAAAATGACTATAAACAATAAGTTAGATTATACTTTAAAAATAACCAAAAGAATGGAATTGGAATGTTCCTAACACAAAGAAAGGATAAATTTCTGGTGTGCTGGATAATCCAATTATTCTGATTTAATTCACATTGTATGCCTGTATCAAAACATCACATGTACCCTAAAAAGATTCAACATATATAACTCTTATGTACTCATATTTTATATTTTTATTTTTTAAAAAAGAATAAATATTCAAGGTGATGGATGTATAGATAAAACCTTAAAAATAAGTATCATAAAGAAAGAAAATACTTTTGCTCAGCTGCACAATGTATTTGTGTTTTAAGCTAAGTATTATTACAAAAGAGTCAAAAAGTAAAACAAAAATTAAAATGCTTATAAAGTAAAAAAATTACAGTAAGCTAAAATTAATTCATTATTGAAGAAAGAAAAATATAAATTTAGTGTAGCCTAAGTATACAGTATTTATAAAGTCTACAGTAGTGTACAGTAATATACACGACTCACTACTTATTGACTCACCCAGAGCATCGTCCAGTCCTGCAAGTTCCATTCATGGTAAGTGGCCTACACATGTATGTCATTTTTTATCTTGTATACCATATTTTTACTGTACCTTTTCTATGTTTAGATATACAAATACGTACTACTGTTATTAATACAATTGCCTATAATAGTCAGTACAGTAACATCCTGTATAGGTTTGTAGCCTAGGAGCAATAGGTTATACCATATAGCCTACGTGTATAGTAGGGTATACCATCCAGGTTTGTATAAGTGTACTTCATGATGTTTGCACGATGATGAAATCACCAACAATACATTTCTGAGAACATATCCATGTCATTAAGAAATGTGCTTCTATGAGAAAGCCTAAGTTTCAACCTATTTAGAAATGTATACACACTCCTCAAATACCCTGAGGAAACTTAACTCACTTGTATGTTTCTAAAAGTTAACATTCCCATTTTATTTTCAAGGAATAACTATGGCTCTAATTCTGTAAAATGATAAAGATGTATCCTCATTGTTAAGCAACCCTGACTGTAATTATTAAAGTTAAGTAATTTATTTGAAAATAAATTTTCTCCATGGTATATTTCAAGTTAAAAGTCAAGAATAGAGATTTGAGTAAGGTTTAAATAAGTTTAACCACAGGTACCTAAAATGGTTTGCATCTTTCTTTTGTGAAAATTTCCTTTCCAAAATAAGTCAAAATTATGATCTTTCAAATATTCTCTTTTGTTAAGAGCTTGATGTTTTATTAAGTAGAAAATAATTTTTTATGTTACACTGAAATTCAACGGTTACTTCTGAATGAAAACTTTAAATCTAATTCTTTCATAAATATAGCCCTGTTTTTCATCTTATTCTTTAGTCAGATTAAATGGTATTTGATAGAATAAGAAAGTGATCATCTTTCAAGAAATATATAAGAAATGAAGTGTGATAAATTACAGATTGTTTTAGTTGGATGTATTCTATTTTATCTCCTACTTAATATTCACACCTTTTCTCCTTGCTTGATAAATATGACATCATCAGAGTAACTACTGGCACATGTGTAATACCATTTGATTACTCTACAAACTTTTATGACTGAGCACATAAAAGAATGTGTAGCATCTCACTCTATGAAGGCCAATTCAAGTCTTAATTTGCTAGTAAAGATATAAAATGCCATGTGCGAATCAGTAACCCTCTACCTGATACCTGAAAAAAACCTACAAAGATATGAAGGCATTCTATGTGGGGGGTGGGGTGGAGAGGGCAGTATATATGATGGCCGTCCAGAAAATATCCAGCCATGTAGTATGAAAAATATATTTTCAGCAGATACTTTCCACACAGCCCTGGTATAGTGGAAATACACTAACCAGAAGAGACCAAGTTGCTTTAATAGAGAATAATGTATTCTGAAGTTTTATTCTACTAGCTTCCCAACATGCATCACATTCATCTCTGCTTCTCCGATATCCTCCAATATTTAGTGTTATTTAAATACATCTCCCTCCTGAAAACCCAATAGCTCTGCATTTAAAACATGAAGATAGGCAAACAGCTACTTTCCAGTTCATGGTTTTTGAAATTTCTTCTTCTAAATTCCATTAACTATGGACTCTCAAACTAAAATGCCAATACTATGAGCAATGAAATTTTATCAGTTTTATTAAAAAACCTTGATACATTAGTTAGTGCATTTAATCATTACTAGAATGCAATACTATAGAGCCATAGATATGTAAGTGCTTCTAAGGAGGTATGTGAACACATTCTCTGCTTGTGTTTATTCTAACCCATTTGTCTGTGTCCAGGTGAGATAAATAATGAAAATATACTCTGGTAAGGTAAAAAGTAGTATACAGCTGAAAATTAATAGAAGTAGTATGTAAAATATAACCTACTCCAAAGTTTAACAAGGGGTATACATAACGGAGAGAACAGCAGCAAGTATAACATTTTGCAAAATGTTTTAAATTTACTTTTGGAGAAATAACATACCATTAGCCACATATCCCAGCTGTGGTATAAGTTGTTCATCTTTACAATTTTCCCGTCCTGGAACTAGGCGCTGGAATTTTGTGGGATGAGGATTTCCATCAACATCCACCAAAAATGGGGGAGGCATGAGGTGAGGAGCTTGTTGGGTTTGTTCATCCAACACATAGTTATTGGCATCACGGATAAGAGGTCGATAATCCGTGTGGAAGAACATCTGATCTGGAATCTTTATGACAGATTTTTAGTATTTAACACACACAGGGAATTTACAGATGAGCATTTTCATTCCTGGAGCACATGCGTTTTTCAAATCAGATATTTTTTGCATTCTTTTGTTGTCCTTTGTTGCCACATGTTCCCTCTAGATAGAAGCCAATTACCTAGATAGTTACTCTATCTTTTCTCCACAAAATCCTATACTCTATATTACTTTTTGGTCCTACGTCACCCTTCTGTAATTATGATAGGAAGAAGTAAAGCAACAACCCGGTGGATAAAGTTAGGTATTTTTACTTAAGTTGTAAGAATCATATAAACCTATATAACTATATTTTTCTTGTTTACTTTTATTCAAATGAGGATAGATGAATTATAATATACCTGTTGAGACAGGTAAATATCAATCACCTCAAAGACACTCAAAGGTGATACAAATATTGAGCTGACCTCAATGCTTCTGAGTTCTCTCCCAAATCTAAGATTCTATAATCTATCCCAAATTCACAACTAATAAAATATAAGGAGCCAATTAAGTTAGTTTCCAAAATATTTTAACAGGATCAATAACAGGTAAAATAGCTAACCAAGAAAATAAACATTCAATCATAGCTGCTTATTCCTAATTTATGCTTAAGTGGTAGACATGATCTGTTACCATCTTATTACACCCAAAAGACAATAGATAATATGTTCTAATCAGAAGCAAAAGGATTTCCTAATGAACGTTTGTATCTCCATCACCCTGTATCTCAATAGTGATACACATCGCCAAGCTTGATGCTCTGGTAGTAATAAAAAACTTACCAAGAAAGATGACTTTCTTATTAATCCTTATTAACTGGAAGACTACAAACAAAATTTATGAATGATATAATCCCAAATTACAGCCTATGACAATTAAATCTACTAACCTTTTCATAGTATTTACTGCATCCAAAACCAAAAAGCAACAAATGCCCATGAGAATCTGTACAGGCAAAATGGTTTCCATCTGGGGAAAATTTACAATCAAACACTGCACCATGACCTTGGCCTTCAATCTGAAATTCAGAGGGGTCTCTTTAAGTCATCTTAAAAGTAATTTTCAAATAATAAGTAGGTGATAACATCTCCTTGCTAATACCTTGGATTCTGTGATGCATCAATATTCCAA
Organism: Microcebus murinus; assembly: GCF_040939455.1. NCBI lineage: Eukaryota > Metazoa > Chordata > Mammalia > Primates > Cheirogaleidae > Microcebus > Microcebus murinus. Next base: position 11,122,131 of record NC_134136.1, read on the forward strand.
TGTACTGTCTGGCTTCTGTAGCCAGAACCCTATTGAAACAGTAAAGCTCTGAAAAATATTAGGGACAGTCAAATTGTAATAGATGGAATCAATCATTTCTAGAAATGTCATATCTCATGAAATACTAAATGGGTGACTGAGATTAAAAAAGACCTAAATGCAATCAAATTGACAAAGGTGCTATCTCAGCAAAGTCTACATATTATCTTCACATTTTAAGTTGTAATATAATTAAGCCTTAAAATAACCATCCTGAAATTAAAGCACACAAATCAATTTTACTAACAAAAGACATAGAGTATTATTAATGCTCTGGATCTGTATAATGCCTATAAAAGTGAGCTCAAAGGCTAACTAACAATTTAGAAATATTTAGTCAGAACTATTCTTAAAAGAGGGACACTAAAAATAGAGGATATGAGGATTCCCATCCCCATAGAAGGGTGTGTTCTATTGAGAACAGATAGCTCACCAAATTTTTCCATGGTTTGTATGAAGTATATCTTAAGAGTACCCATTATCTCCAAATTCGTGTTTGCCAAACAACTTTCTGATTACTAAGATATATGATGTTTATGAGAGGAAGATGCAAGTATTAAGATTACAGTCACTATTGTAATTCATAAATCAGTATTAGAGTTTAATCATTAATCATTTTGTGATTTTTGGTTAGGTGTTACATCTAAAGCTTAATAAATGGAGCTTTTGAAGCTTAGAGCTGGGGACCAGAATTTGGAAAATGCTAACGCCTAAAATAATAGAGTCAACCCTGAAAGGCCTAATTCTCACATAAGTTATTCTCTGAATTATTTTACTGATTTAAATACAGATAATAAGAGGTTCCTTTGTACTAGGTAAAAATGTGATTACCATGTTATCACATAAGAGAAGTCAGTTTTAATATTGACTAAACACAGATTTCCCTTACCATGTTAAAGTAATTCCGAATTTTGGTCCCCCGGTCAAGGTCCCAAATAAAAATGTTCCCATCATGACCCGCTGAAAGTATGATCCTTTGATCAAATGGATGTGCTTCCAAAACAAATACTTCATCATCATGCCCCTACAATAAAATCAATATAAAAATGAAAAGTAATGTCATGTATCTGGCTTATTTGGTCAAAATGTCTTGGGAGTCCTATCAATCTGGTTCAGATGAATTCATGCATACTAATTTAATGGCATTTACTATTATAGACACTACATGAATAATATAGTTTAGTCATAGTTCCTTATGTGTATTAACTGCTGATTTTATAAAATATTCAGTAGACAGAAGACCCAGAAATGTTTTTAAAATAAAGAGAGTCCAAAAAATTACAGCATATTAACCAGGCCCCTAAAATAGAATTTGATATTTAGGATTGTGCTTACATAACGAGTGATAGGCGCACCATCTGAGGGATGGTCATGCTGGAGACTCAGACTTTTGGGGGGAGGGGGGGAAGGGCATTTATTGAAACTTCAAAATCTGTACCCCCATAATATGCCGAAATAAAAAAAAAAAAAGGCCACAGAAAATGTAACAAACAGAATATTTCATTAACACCAAATTCTGCTACAGCGATAACAGACAAACTTTCATTGTTCTTCAGCACTCTCTATCACTGGTATTCAAATTGTACTCTGGGAGGCCCTAAGATACATTCAAAGGACAGAGCATACTGGCTCTGCCCTAGATCTACTTTATACTAATACTTGAGGGTTCCATTTAGTATCTTTATGTGAGAAATAGATTTTCTACAAAAAAATAAGTTTGAAAACCAATGCTCTATGTTATATGTTTCCCTTCCAGTAAATCACTTCATATCAGTATATAGAGATGTTACATCAGGAGTCATCAAACTATAGCCTGCGGGCCAAATATGGCTCCCAGATGTGTTTGTACATATAGTTTGTGAACTAAAAATTTTTTACATTTTTTAAAGCTTGCAAAAAAACACAAAACAAAATAAAAGAAAGAATATGGAACAAAAACTGTACGTGCAAAGTCTAAAAATATTTACTATCTGGACTCTTAAAGAAAAAGTCTTCAGATACACCTGCTTTAAGATCATTTGTTGATTTTCTTTAGACTTAAGTCCTGACTATATATGATTAATAACAGTCTCAAAGTCTTAGAAAAACATACAGAACATCCTGAAGCTGTATTTCACTTAGGAACATACTGGCACATTATACATCAGAAGTTTCTAAAAATGGCCATACACTGTGAATCACAAAAGTGCATTTTACCCTAAATCATGATATAAATTGGAATAACAGAGTATCCTACCACACTGCCATTATCAACAAAAACATAGCTTATTAAAAAATAACTGGAGACTGGCTCAAAATGTAAAGTTAAGATGAGTAGGTAAAATCGCATTACAATAAATACCATCACAACTGAAAGTTTACCCAAACCCTTTCCAGTGATTATTTTAAAAGTTCCTAGCTGTAACAAAATCTCTTGTTCAACAATCAATTTTATATAACAAGTATCTTTCCAGTGAATACTGGAAACCCTTTCCAGTTTGGGTTTGATACTCAAACCCTTTCCAGTGAATACTGAAAAAGTTTTTAGCTGTAAGAAAATTTCTTGCTCAACAATCAATTTTATATAGCTAGTATCTTTCTCAGTTTCCTAACCAGAAAATAACAAAATTTGTTAAACTCAAATGGTACAAATACATCAGTGTGCATTGGAGATTTTCAGTTTTTGGTCATGTGCCTTAAGATAGGGTATAGTCTCTGGTTCATGGGGAATGATTATCTAGTAAAAAATCAGTAATGTTTTAAGATATATCATCTGATATAAATTACATTTATTAACCACACTTATATTTCTACTACCACCACACAAATCTAAATCATCATCCTGGCTACCATTATAGACTCTACAGTCTATCTGCAGTCACTCTTACCTCACTCCAATCTATTCTCTCTACTATGACCATAATTACAAGGTATTTTTCAAAATTAAAACTCACACATCATTCCTCTGCTTTAAAACCTTTAATGGTTTCCTACTGGTCATAGGATAACTCCTACAAGATTCTGAATGGTCTGGTCCCTCTCCACTTTTCCAGTCTCATCTGGTGAGATTGTTTCTGCTTTCTATGCTGTAACCAAATTAGCTTTTTTCCCAGCTCTCTTCCACCTCAGGACCTTTGCATATGCCATTCCCTCTTCCTGGAAGAACCTCCCAAACTCCTCACATATGTGGTTTACCAAATATTTGTTGACCCTCTCTCCATGTAGAGACATCAAACAAACAAGACAAACAAGAAAATTTCAAGTAAACACCAGGCATGGTGGCTCATGTCTGCAATCCCAGCACTTTCGGAGGCTGAGGCAGGAGGATCACTTGAGGCCAGGAATTTGACACTATCCTGGGGCAATATAGCAAGATTCCATCTCTACAAAAAATTTAAAAATTATTAATAGGTGGGTGTAGTGGTGCATGCCTATAGTCCCAGCTACTAAGGAGGCTGAGGCAGGAGGATGGCTTGAGCCCATAAGTTTGAGGTTGCAGTGAGCTATGACAATGCCACTGCACTCTAGCCCAGGCAATACGGTGAGACCCTGTCAAAAAAAAAAGAAGGTAGGGGAAGGGAGAAAGGAGAGTAGAGGAAAAGAGAGGAGAAGAGGAGGAGGAAGAGGAGGAGGAAGAAGAGAAAGAAGAAGGGGAAGGGGAGGGGCAGGGGGAGGGGGAGGGGAAAGGGAGGGAAAGGGAAGGGGAGGGGAAGGGGAGGGGAAGAGGGAGGGGAAAGGGAGGGGAGGGGGAGGGGGAGGGGAAAGGGAGGGAAAGGGAAGGGGAGGGGAAGGGGAGAGGAAGGGGAAGGGGAGGGGAAGGGGAGGGGAAGGGAAGGGAAGGGAAGGGAAGGGAAGGGAAGGGAAGGGAAGGGAAGGGAAGGGAAGGGAAGGGAAGGGAAGGGAAGGGAAGGGAAGGGAAGGGAAGGGAAGGGAAGGGAAGGGAAGGGAAGGGAAGGGAAGGGAAGGGAAGGGAAATAAAATAAAATATCAGGTAGTAATAAACACTGATGAAAATAGATCAAGGTAATGTAATAAGACAAAAACTACGAGACTGCCTTGGATTGTTTGATGACGGAAGGGCTAATTGAGCAGGTGGCATTTAAGCCGAGAACTGGGTAATTCCTACTTATCTTTCAAAATTTAACCCAAACTTCACTTTCTTAGGAAGCTTTCTCTGATCCTACCAGATCAGATCTGGTCACCCTATTAGAAGCTTCCACTCTACCTTCCCCTCTTCTTTCTCAGCACTTATCTGAATAAGTTTTTCTCTCTTAATAGGCTGTAAACTCTAGCAGGTCAGGGCTCCGTTTAATTTACCATTTTTTCCTAACACCTCGGGTTTGGCACACAGTTGATGCTCAAAAGGTATTTGCTGAATAGAACTTTACACCCAAAGACCCTGATATATAAATTGCTAAAACTAAAATATAAGTACTATACCAAAACTAAGTAGATTTGACTCTTACAAGGACTAACTATAGTATGTTCTAAAATTTCTTCAGTAAAATTCACTGAAAACAGATGACCCATGAGTCAGAACAGGGAAATAGTGCCACTAAACAGGACTCTAAATTAAGGTACCTTTTAAGACAGAATTTTACATGGATCTATAAAACCAGCAGCTACAAGAAGGCCTTTTGAATTATAATTTAAGAGATACAAAACTGCATTGTCTAATACTGTAGCTGCTAGCCACGTGTGGCTATTAAGTATTTGAAATATGGCTAAACAGAATTGAGACATTCAGTAAGTATAAAATATATACTAGATTTCAAAGATTTACTATGAAAAAAAATGTAAAATATTTCATTAATAATTTTTATATTAATACATGTTAAAATAAAGAGGACTTGGGAGGTATATGAAACATAAATGGAAATCCTCCCCAAATCAAACAAATCTTTAGAAACCTCAGAAGCCTTAGGCTAAGATTATCTCACATAGGAGTCAAATAAGAATGGTGCTACGGTATATTACAAAGAATGTTGAGTCACAAGTATTTATTTCTAGTCTGAACCCTAACACTTACTACTTTGTAAACCATATGGCAATCTCCGGGCCTTCTCTCCTTAAAATGCTTATGAATTGATATTTTAAGCAGACAAGAAATAAGGCTTTTAAATTGAATTTAATCTGAAGTCAAGCAATATTATGATAAACTGACAAACGTCAAAAATCAATAGTGATTTCTGCTGTTAACCCTATCAACTTTTCACCCCACAAATACTACAGCCTTCTACTATGACAAATACATTTTTAAAAGAATGAGGAAAAACCACTTTTTATCTCCTACTTCTTACCTCTATTTCTTGCATTTTCTAATTACTGAAGGTAGAATATACATGATATCCTTGTCAAAATAAGGTAAGCTCTTTCCCTAAAACAATAACAATAAAAAATTCCAGTCCCTGCTAAAAACAAAATAACTTATACATTCTTGATTGAATACTATAATAGATAAATGATGATTAGAAAGGATCCTGAAAAGATTTCACACCTGCTTTCAAGTATACCATGTGTCATCTCTATTTTGCAAAAATGTCAACAGTGATCCCTCAAATAATTACTCCTCAAAGGCTAGTAAGTCATAGAAAGAAAACTAGAACTTACATTTCCTGTCTTCTAGAATAATTCTAGATTTTAATTACTCTAAAAATAAAATACTTACAGATAAAGTATGAAGAAGCTGCCCTGTGATAGAGTTCCATACTTTCAAAAGGAAATTGTTCACTGCCGTAATAACTGTGGTATCATAGCGATCCCATGCTACCATAGTCACTTTAAGTTTAGTGACCTTGTCTTCTCCAGATGGCAAATTATTCCTAAACAAAACAATTTGCAGTATTTGTACCTTATACATTTTTAACAAAGGTTTTGACACAAAAGTTTTGACACAATTTCTCCAGGACACACAACTGTTTAGATTTAAAAAATCCTAAACTATAGTTTTAAGTATTTGTGAAAAAAAAAAAGTATCTCTATAGGGTAATACCCATAAGCTTATTTCAAGAACAAAAAAAGACCCGAAAATGACAAAAATTTGTTAAATAGTTACTTGAGAACAATAAAAATAGTCAAACTACAAAGAAATCTACAAATACTTTGAGAAACAAAATACAAAGTTATATAGGTTATCAGAAAATATGAAAAAATATAATGGCCAATTTATTCCTTTAAATGTTAACATATATATATATATATATATATATATATATATACACACACACATATATATACATATATATATATTTTTTTTATTTTATTTATTTATTTTTTTGCTGCACGTGGTGGCTCATGCGGTGGATTGCCTGATCTCAGGAGTTTGAGACCAGCCTGAGCAAGAGCGACTCTATCTCTACTAAAAATATAAAGAAATTATCTGGACAACTAAAAATACATAGAAAAAAAATTAGCCAGGCATGGTGGCATCTGCATGTAGTCCCAGCTTCTCGGGAGTCTGAGGCAGGAGAATTGCTTGAGCCCAGTAGTTTGAGGTTGCTGTGAGCTAGAATGATGCCATGACACTCTACCTAGGGTGACAGAGTGAGACACTATCTCAAAAACAATAAATAAAAATACATAAATAAATAAATATTAACTTTTTAAAAATCTAATAGGCCTTTTAAAAAAGTAGTAGAAAATTCAGTAACTTGTGATTTTATTTAATAAAACATTATCAATAGCTGACTATGATGACAAAGTCAGTTCTATATATTATTAATGGGAAGATAATTAATTTCAGGGCCACACTCTAAGGAAACTGTAGTGTCCCAAAGAGGTAATTATGTATCTTCCAATCAACAGTGAGGGTGATGAAACAGAATCCTGATTAAGTATACATATAATGTTGAGTAGCAATGCCAATGAGAAATATTATAAAAGTATCTTTAGTAAATTAGAGAAAAAGTTACACATGTGATGACATTTAATAGAGACAATCCTCAAAGTAGAAAGTAGTACAAATAGATATTTTCAAAAATGACCTATATAAAACTAAGGTATAGAATGACTCTGTGGGCATCAGTAGAACACAGAAATCTTTGGGTCACAACAGACCAGAATTTTGAATGAGTCAGCAATGTTCCTATCATCCGGCCTGTCAATCAACATCAAAAGGCAATCTGCTTAGAGACTGAATATAGATGTAAACTTCACATCTACCAATTATCTTCAAAGTATTTATTAATATAAAAAAATTTATGGTCATTGTTAAATAATAACTCAATGTAAAAGATAATATATTGTATGAGAACTATTGAAATATCTAACACAGATTCTTACCCAGTCATTTTAGTAGCCATATCTAACACTATACTCTTCCATTCTTGTTGTTGATATTGCCAAATTCTTGCTGTTCCATCTCTACTTCCACTAACAAATCTTAAACTGGAAAGAAAGTTACAATGGCCTGTTAATTGTCTTCAAACTGGAAATCAGTCTTTTTCTGATGATAAAAGTAATACGTTCACCCTCATACACTACTCAGGGAATGTAAAATGGTACAATCACTTTGGAAAACAGTTCTATTTCCTGGTATATATCCAAGAGAAATGAAAACGTAAGTCCACATAAAAATGTATACATGAATATTCATGCAAGCATTATTCATAAGCCAAAAAGTAGAAACAACTCAAATGTCCATCAATGGGTAAATAGATAAATAAAATGTGGTATATTCATATAATGAATTATTATTCACCAATAAAAAGGAATGAAATAATGATATATGCTGTGGCATGGATGAATCTTGAATAGGCAAATCTATAAAGTTAAAAAGTAGATTAATGGTTGTCCAGAGCTAAAGATTAAGAGATAGGATGATTGGAGTTTGACAGCTAAACAGTATGGGCTTTCTTTCTGGGGTGATGAAAATGTTCTAAAATTGACTGTGGTGATTCACGGGGTAACAACCCTAGGAATATCCTGAAACCAATTGAATTTTATGGTATATGAATTATATCTCAATAATAATGTTATTAAAAATAATATTCTGTAACTATTGATACTTTAGTTTTTATTCTTTCAAAATTTATTAAATATATACTTATATATTTTCCTCTACAGGAAATACAATTGCACTAATGTTTTTCCCTAGCATAACTATAATTTATAGATCTATTTCTATGTTTACAAGTATAAAATTATCATCACTTTTATTAAGTATTCAACTATATAGATGTATCAAAATGTATTTAACTAAACCCCTAATGATCAATATTTATATTGTTTCCAGTCTTCACCATAATAAATAATGCTATGACGAACATCTCTCTATATCTTTGTACAACCTAATACATGTCTTTGCTGAGTCAAAGAGTAGGCACATTTTTAAAGCTTTTAATACACACTGCCAAATTGTTTCCCTGAAAAGTTTTTTTTTTTAACAATTTACAATCTCATCAAAAGTTGCAAGGAAGTGTCCATTTTTCCCAAAACCCTTGGATATATTGGATATTATCATTTTCATTATCTTGTCATTCTGAAAGAAAAAAATTCTTACTGTTATTTTAATTAACATTTATTTGACTACTATTAAAATTGGACATCTTCTGATATGTTTATTGGACAAATAAATAATTAAGACAAAATAATGTATTTCTCCTTAATGGAAAAAGGGAAGGAATTAAAAATTTAGATTCTTCTAACATGAAATAGTAGCTGCACAAAACTTCAAATATATAACTTAGCATAGTGCAGAGTTAAGTCAATTTATTTGAAGGTCTTATCATCCCTAATATAGACCATCATTATTTACTCCTGCATTTAACAAAAATGAACAAATCTATAATTGTAATCACTCACCATCCAAAAACTTTAAAAATAAAACATGATCACCCACATAAAGTCCTTATAGACATACAGGTTGAGCATCCCTAATCCAAAAATTCAAGATATGAAATGTTCCAAAATCTGAAAATTTTAAACACCAACATGATGCCACAAGTCAAAAATTCCATAGCAGACCTCATTCAAGTGATAAATCACAGTCAAAAACACAGTAAAAACTTTGTTTCATGCACAAAATTATTAAAAATATTATATGAAATTACCTTCAGGACATGTATATAAGGTGTACATGAAATATAAATGAATTTTGTATTTAGACTTAGGGTCTATACCCAAGATATTTCATTATGTATATGCAAAATTCCAAAATCTGAAAAAATCCAAAACAGTTCTGGTCCCAAGCATAAAGGATACTCAACCTGTACATGTATATAAATTTATGCTAAGTGGTTAAAATTTTAAATCTATTATTCTAGATCAACTTTTAGGCCAAGGCCTTTTTGGCCATCACCTTTTTGGGAAAAGACATTTTAGAAGATGTGCAGATATTTGTATATAATTTCTCAGTTTACAGACATAGGAGATATGTATCATATGCATAGTATAGATAGTAAGTGATGTAGATGTTCAGAAATGGTCAAGATAGCTAAAAGTTAGAGCATTCAGGAAAGGCTTCAGGTAGGGCATGAACCTTAAAAGGAAGATAAGACTTAGATAAGAAGAGAAAAAGAAGGGATGGGGAGGGATAAGGAAGGAAGAGGAGAAGGGAGAGGTAGAAAGTAGGAGGGAAAGAAGCAGAGGTTAGAGGGAAGCTGGGAATAGCCTATCTGGATAGGAATGATGTGAAGAAAAGCATAAACAAAGGAATGGATGAGATAATATACATGCAATGTGACAGGAACAATGCACATCAACTAAGCTAGATTCATATGGACAATAGCAGATGAGAAAAGAATGTAGATCTAAAGTCAAGCAGTAGACAGCTCTGAATATCAAGCTAAGATGTTTGAATTCTATTAGACAGAAAGGAGGAAATACTAAAGAGTTATAAACAGAACAATACTGATTTGGTAGAGATGGCAGGTCAAATAATGGAATCCTTGGCTAAGGTGGGTGCTAACAGAAATGGAAAGAACAGAATTAACAAAAAAGAAAGCACTCAGAAAGGAAGAACTGATGGACTATGATTACTACATGGATGAGAATTCAGAAAGGATGGGTAAGGATGTCATCAAGACAGAACCTAAGTGTTTGGACAAAATTAATATATCTATAGTAAAGGTGGCTGCTTCTGAGGGAACAATAGTAAAACATGTCAAATATCTGTTTACATAAATATGTACTACATAATTACCTGTCTCCATTGTTACAGAACTGAACAGCAACAACTTTATCCTAAGACATAAAACAACAGATTTTTGGTTAAAACAAATTTATTTGTAAAACGAATAAAGTACTCTTCCCCTCAAATTCTCATGCAAAAGCATCATGGAATATTTTTTTTTTTAAAAAAACACCTCTAATTTCCTAAGAAAAAATTAATGAAGCCTGAAACAATGTATTAACTAAGGAGGAATACTTATTGGCAGTAATTTGAAATGAACCAGACAAAAGCAAATCTGCTTATAAACCATATCTCCGGACAGAGAGAGTTCTGAATATGAATTAATTTACTATGTTCCCCATATAAGACAGCATACTAATCTAAGATACCACCTTAAAATAACTGATTTAATAGTAGTTGAATTAAATTTTCCAGTTATTTTTTTTTAATTTCAGAAAACAAAGCAATCATTTCCTATTCCCCCACATGATTTAATTATTTTACAATGGATTCATTTGACAATCTGTAAGTACTATATTTTAGATGATGCTAATTAAGTCTTCTTTTAGAATGATCAACTCATACTTTCACAAATATAGTATATATAGTAGTGATAACAAGATTAAAGTGTAAACCAAAGTTTGCAATTGCTTTTACTTTATTCCTTGATGGTAAAGCTAAAATGTACCCTCAAATGTACACATTTGCACAAACCACTCAGCTATTGAACTGAATTTCAACTTAATTTTTAGAGCCGATATTAAATATCTTTATATTTAATGATTTTTAAATTTTATTCTGGATTCCCACTGCCAGTTGCAATAATTGATTTTAGATATTCTAAAGGAACATCTTATTTTAGTGACTACCAACTGCCTCTGATTCCAACGAGGAGTGTTTACTTACTTAGCTGAGTGTATGCAAATAAAACTCTATTAATAATCAATTGTCTTCATCTTTTTCCTCCTTGATTCTTTTCCATTGATTTATTCCTTTTTCCTCTCTCAGCTCTCAATAAATTTTAATACACACACACACACACACACACACACACACACACATACCCTATTTGTATGGTAAGGATGCCTCTTTGGCATTCTCTGGCCCAGATAGATTTCTCCCACTTAGTGGTCTCAGACTGAAATTTTAAAATATTTCCTAAGTATTTCTCTTTTACAATTTAAATCATATTCCATTATTTTAGTATGTAGAAATAAGTAACAGTAAGGTTAAGAGCTCAGCTTGGTTCCATAAGTCCTCATAAGGAGAATGTCCAATTATGTTTGTATGTTAGGACAAAAAGCAAGACACTGTTTCCAAAAGCTCCAGGAGAAAGTTTCTAACAGGTGTCTATTTCGCTACAAATTTCAGGAACACAATTCATTCTGCAACTCACTAAGCATCTTTTTTAGTGATCTTTCAGGGAAATTGTGTGTATTTTATTAATGTACACTAATACTATTCCAAATGAGGTGTAATAGTAGTATGAACATTAAGACCTACAAGCTGAGTGCACTCAACTGGTGATTATACAGCTTTGACAATGAGACACATGAGCTGTACAGTGAGCTGAAACAGAAATACTCTCACATTCCACAATAAACAATTATCCGAAAAGGAAAGTAAAAAAGAAAGAGAAGGAAGAGATGCATGAAAGGTGCACAAGGATATAATGAAACAACAGTAGTTCAAAGCTTCTTGAAAAGGAATAGACCAATAGGACAAGTATCAGCCACCAATGATTTTTACACCAGGCATATACTTGTTCTCTATATGTAACTGTTATTGATCACTAAGTGGGATTAGATTCCACAAGTCTTTGGTGGCATTCTAAAAACAACCATACTAAGATCAATTAGTTAATTCAGTAAAAATAATTTTTTTCCTAGGACATAGTTAATGTCTTTTATTAAGTGTATAGATTTTAAGTAACAAGCAGCTCTTACTACTAATAACACCTCAGGCTAAAAAGGATTGTCACAAACTATTACTGTAGTGTGTGTGTGTGTGCATGCACATGAGTGTGTATATATAAAATATTGATACATTTTTTCCATATAGTCAAATGGAACTCATGTTAAATACCACAACCATAGTAAATCCAGAATTTCATGTTTATCTTCATTACTAAAGAGACACCTTGCCATAAACATTTTAGTACCAATCTGTATTAAAGTATGGTAATAGATCAGAAAAGAAAAAATGAAACCAGTTTTCCAGGGGTGATAAAAAATAAAGCAACATATTTAAATTTCTAATTTTGCTCTTACCGTATGTGATTCTAATTCAGCAATTTTCTCAGGGATCTCAGAACCCAAATAATATATTCTAATCACATGATCAGTGCTACCTGTTGTAATGAACATACCACCTGAAGATTAAAAAAAAACAATCATAGTACCAAGGAACTTTTAAAACCTTTTGGTTGCTTCCTTAATTGTATGCTACCTTACATCAGTAAAAAGGCTTCAAGAAACACAAGATTGCATTCTAACCCTTAAGGACATACGAACACTTCAGAGAAAAAGTAAAATTCAAGAAAAACAAGGGAAATATATAGACAGCTATATCATTCACCCAACAAAATCTACCAGCTATAAACTAAATGCAGGCCTATGGATCATGAACATTAAAGGATACAACCTTGAGGAATTTGTTTCTTTATATTTTATGTAAAATCATAATATTCTAAAACTATGTATAAAATAACTTATATCTACAGTTATCTTTATAGTGGCCATAGTGGTTGAGTGAGATTATGTAAAGGTTATAGAGATGGATGGTGGTGGTAGATGGAGAATAATGTGAATGTATTTAAGGCCTTAGAGCTGTACACTTAAAAGTGGTTGAAATGATAAATTTTATGTTTTTTTTCTTACCTTTTAAGATTGTGGTAAGACATACTAAGTTATTTAATATAGGATTCTTAGCAATAGAAAAAGCACTATTTATGTACTGTAAAAGTGTCTTCAATATGGAGCCATAAAGCATGTTTTCTATAAAGTCAGGGCAGGAATTTTTAATTGATTAGGGAAGGAATGCTATACTTTTTTGTTAGTGGGTATTTTTTGTTAGTGGGTATTTGGAGTAGAAAAATTGTTTTTCACCAAGTAAAATCTGCATTATAAAAATATATTAAATAGTGAAGGAAAAAATATCACTATGACATGTTAATTAGAGTCCAAAAAGGTTCCCCTATCATAATATACAGTTCACACTTTTGGTGTGCTTCCATTAAGACTCAAATATACACATTTTTTTTCTTCATAAAACTAAAAACTCGGCCGGGCGCGGTGGCTCACGCCTGTAATCCTAGCTCTCTGGGAGGCCGAGGTGGGCGGATTGCTCGAGGTCAGGAGTTCGAAACCAGCCTGAGCAAGAGCGAGACCCCGTCTCTACTATAAAATAGAAAGAAATTAATTGGCCAACTAATATATATAGAAAAAATTAGCCGGGCATGGTGGCGCATGCCTGTAGTCCCAGCTACTCGGGAGGCTGAGGCAGGAGGATTGCTTGAGCCCAGGAGTTTGAGGTTGCTGTGAGCTAGGCTGACGCCACGGCACTCACTCTAGCCTGGGCAACAAAGCGAAACTCTGTCTCAAAAAAAAAAAAAAAAAGAAAAAACTAAAAACTCTATTTCTAAAACTGAATCATTTAACATTCAAGGTACTCAAAACAGTCCATTTCTATACATACCAGAACTGAAAGATGAACAAGATATCTGAACTCCCGGTCTGGATCGCTCAGTAAATTTCACTGGGCGATCTCTAAAGAGAAAAAGTAAAAACTTTTAATTTTTCATCATGTTCATCTAATGGGCAAGAATCCTAGTACACTGCTGGTTATTGATTGATTTAGCATCAATATTACAGAAAAACCTAAAGGGAAGTGGTCAATAAGTACTATCGCCATCATTCAGGTTTAAAAATGTATTTAACCTTACAAATATACTTAATGGTTTCAGTATTATTACCAAAGCTTTACAAACATATTATCATGTTACTTACTACTACCATTGTGAAAAGTTCAAAGTCTTTTCACCAATGTAAGAAATGATAAAAATAAAACTCCTTACCAAAATTTTCTATATAAATTAAATAGCCTCTTCAACATTGATATCAGAAAAATTTTATTCTAAAATCTCTAACGTCCAATTGAAGTAGGTATGGATATGTGTACAAACACACATATATACTAATATAAGTATATATATTTAAACACATGGACTATTAAGAATCAATAAATAAAAGTGAACATGATTGATTTTTCACAAAATTTTTAAACTGCTTCTAAACTTACCTAAACTTCATTGTTTTCACATGCCATTGCCAGAAACAGATTGTTCCATCAGCACCAGTAGAAGTGAGGTATCTGGTTGTGCCTTTAGTTGATGGACAAAACTTAAAAAAAAGAAAATATGATTCAAATAGAAAGTTTTCATGTTCGAACTAAACTTCAAACACGGCATGTTTTAAAATTATAATTATTTTAATAAATACAATTTAAAAAATTCACTTACAAATTTCAGTTTCAAGGGATTATTTAAATTTCCTAGATTAATGAATATCTAATAAAAATTTAAAATATAAAAAAATATAGAAAATAATATTTGAATTTAGGATAAAATATTTTAGTCCTAAAAATAATTATTTTTAAATCATTCAACATCACACTTTAAGATTAATAATTTTGATCAGTTACAATGGAGAATAAAGCATTACACATGTGCTAAATATATGCTTATATAGCAAAACTATGGTATTTTTATACTTCATATGGCTAGAGCATCGGAATTAAATGTAGAAACAATTATGAAGTTAACATCTAAGAGTTTGGGTTTTAATATTTTACTTAAAAGTCCAACTTTAATAAAGTATATTAATTTTGTCATTTTAAATTAAGAATTTATTTGTTTTCATGGATAATGTAAAATAGGTTAAATACCTGTACTTATCTTGTGGAAAAAATACATTATACAGTATACAATATACTTAAGTGGCCAATTTAAAGAACTACTACTACACCAGATGGACCCTGGCCTTTATCATGCAGGCTTCTCAGGCTCTTACTCTCAGTATTTTACATGCCCTTAGAAGAGAATCACAGAGAAGGGGAGAGCCATTGGGCTCCTGATGCCTAGGACATAGGAAAAAGTTGAAAATCAAACAAGATTCTCTAGCATACCTATGAATTTTGAAAATCCTAAATTAAGATAATGAACAATTTTCATTGAGATAACTATTAAGAATCAAGATATATACAACTAGAATACATTTTGAATGCAAATCAAAAGTAAATGATCATTATAGATATTAGAAGCCTTTTACTTAGTTTCCTTGTTTGGAAGCACAGAATCTCTAAAGACTACAGACTTTAATTTAGATAAAAATTACCAATTGACATTATCCACTAATAATGGATATATAGTAAAGAAACCAAGACTAAGTAAGCATGCCTATATAGTTGTCCCTCAGTATCCTTGGGAAATTGGTTCCATGACCTCCTGTAGATACCAAAATCCATGGACGCTTACGTAGCTGATATAAAATGGTGTATTTGCATATAACATACATACACCCTCCTGTATACTTTAAATCATCTCTAGGTTACTTATAATACCTAATACAATGTAAATGCTATGTAAATAGTTGTTATACTATAGTGTTTTGGGAATGATGATAAGACAATAAGTCTGTACTGAACATGTACAGACTTATTTTCTTCATAACATTTTCAATCTGTGGTTGGTTGCATCCACAATGCAGAACCCATAAATACAAAGGGCCGACTGTATTTTCATTTCTGAGATAAAGAACTTGGCATTAGAAAGCTTACTCCATAATTGACAGCAAAAGTTTACAAATTATGACCCATGTACCAAATCCAACTTGCACCTGTTTCTGCAAATTAAGTTTTATTGGAGCATGGTCACATTACACTTGTCTACGGCTGCATTTGCACTGTAGGAGCAGAGGTGAGTAGTTGCAACAGAGACCATATGACCTGCAAAGCCTAAATATTTACTATCTGATCTATAAATTTGCTGATATCTGATCTAAAGGAATGAGATAATTAAATATGAAAGAGCATAATTTTATTAAGTTTGAAGAAACATTGAAATCTTTATCCCATTACATTTAAATTCACCAATCACGAAGAGGGATCTGGCCATTAATATGCCTCAATTCGATTGTTTTTAAATGAGAAATCATGTAAGATAGTTTTTAAAAAAATATTTATTTCTGACATGCAAATTAATATACACCTATTGTAGAAAGTTTAGAAAATATAAAAATGCAGAATAAAAGTAACGTATTTTTTGTAGAGTGTCATTGGATCTGGGGAAAGGGCATTTATTGAAACCTTAAAATCTGTACCCCCATAATATGCCGAAATTAAAAAAAAAAAAAGTAACGTATTAATATAATTCTACCATCCAGAGGCAAGCACTATTAACATCATACCTTTTTTTTCTCAATTTTGTTTTAAAAAAGAAAGAAAAAAAGTAGAAGAATAATACAACAGATGTTAACAAAGACAGTCAATACACAAATAATAAAGAAAGTGTACATAATGCCAAATGGTGATCATTATTATGGATAAAAATGAAGAAAAGAAGGGAAGATACATAGTTGCATGGAATAGAGGGAGTTACAATTTTAAACAGAGTGGTAAGGTGGTCAGAGAAGGTCTCCCAGAGAAGGTGACATCTGCACAAATCACTTAGAAAGTGAGGAAACAAACCATCCAGAAAAGACCACTCCAGAGACAGGAAACAGCAAGAGAAGGTGGGAGTATACCTAGAAGAGTGTTCAAGAAAAGCAAAGAGGCCCGGCAGCCAAAGCAGAGTAAGAAAGGGAAACAAATAAGTAGTAAGATATGAGGTCAAAGAGAACAAGGAGGCTGAGAATATATGGCCTGTGGGTCACTGAAAAGACTTTGGCTTTAATTGTGTGATTGGAAACTATTGAGGGTTCTGAGCACCATGACATGATTTAATTTGCATTTAAAAATCATTCTGCTGTGCAGAGGCTAAATTGGGGCATGGAAAAGGGAATAAAAGAAGCAGGGAGATCAGTTAGAAGTCTATTTCAATAAACTTAGGACATAGATGATGGTTGCTTAAAACAGGATAGTAATCAGGGAAGTCCTAAGAATTTGTCAGATTCTGAATATGTTTTGAGGGTAGAGCCAACAAGATTTGCTGACAAGTTAGATATGGAGTATAAGAGAAAGATAAAAGTTAAGGATGACTATCCGAAGCAACTGAAAGCATGAAATTGCCATTTATTTAGATGGGAAAAGTTTGGGGAAGAGTAGATCTGAGGAAGGAAAATGAGTTAAATTTTGAATATGTACAGTGTGAGATGCCTAGTTGACATTTATGTGATGATGACAAGTATGCAGCTTAATAAACAAGTATGGACTAAAAAACAGGTCCAAGATGGGGATATAAGTTGAGAGTCATCAGTCTACAGATGAAATTCAAAGCCATCGTGAGATCACTAAGGGAAAGAATATGAAAGAGAAGAGCTCCATGGATCTGTAGGGTACTCCAACATGTAAATGAAATGGAAAAAAAAAAAAACAGCAAATGAAACCATGGAACAAAAAAACAGTATCATAAACATTTTTCAGTATACAGTTGTTCCTCTTTATCCACAGGGAATACATTCCAAGATGTGGATGCCTGAAACCTCAGATAGTACTGAGTCCTATATATACTAGTTTTTTCCTATACTTACATGCCTATGATAAAATTTAATTTATAAATTAGGCACATTAATAGATTAATAAACAATAACTAATAATAAAACAGAACAATTATAACAATCTACTCTAATAAAAGTTATGTGAATGTGGTCTCTCTCTCAAAATACCTTATTATACTGTACTTATCTATTTTCCAAACCATGGATGACCATGGGTAATTTAAACCATGGAAAGTGAAACTGCAGATAAGGGGAGGACTGCTATAATCAAATATTCATTTTTTCATATTATATGAGAACATCTACAAATTCTAGAAATAATCAGTCAGATATTATAGTGAGAACACAAGTAACTGATAATCTTCCAAATCAAAATCCACGAAATAATTTAAACTGATTAAAATTTTGACATGAAAATTTTCAAATCCAATACATACTGAACCCAATTCTTACTAGCTCCTCATAAATAGATGATATATTATTTAAACAACACACGCAAAATGGCATACTTATTAGCAAATAAAGAACAAAGAAATGGGAGTAATTATCTCCTCTAAAAGCAGTCTCCATGACCAAAGTGTAGAAGTTTCAAGATTCCTTTGTTTTGCTATCAACACAAAGAAGAGGACAAAAGTTTGGCTTAGTTTTATTAAAGAAAAAGTCTTTTGGGGTATCCAGGACTTTCACTACCAACATCTGATAAAAACACTATATGGACAAGTATATAAATAAGCCAATTTATTTTATTTTATACATCAAATTGAAATAACAAATCGCTGAAATGAAGAATAAAAATTCCCCTAACATTAAACTACACACAGACACACATACTAAATCTGTCTGATGAACATCTTACATGTGTTAAATATTAACACAAAGTATGCCAATATTCAGGTTAGAACTTGTTTATAAATCCTGACTAACAAGTATTAGTGTGCTCTTAAGGGATTTACAAGGATTGTCCCATCTTATGAATCCAAGTACGATAAATAAGTTGTCTTACCCTGCTTTGAAAAAGTTTTACAATCGTCTTTTTTACTTATTTCTAAAGGGACCAGAATTATATGAAAAGGAAACTTAAAAAAATACCTACCTGCAAAGTAGGAGCAAAGCCTTTAATACAGAGTATTTTTCCTATATCTATTATTTGTGCTATCATCCATACAATGTAACAAAAAATGATTCTCACTTTTATTATATGTTAGAGCTATCTTATAATTTTTCTTACCTGTATGGAAGTAATAGAAGCTGAATGTCCCTGAAGGACTGCAACCGGTGCACAAGTTCGAAGACACCATACTCTTACAACCTTATCACAGCTGCCTGCAGCAATAAGAGTGTTTTCATAGTTAACAGCCATGTCAGAAATTTCAGCAGAGTGCCCTCGAAGTGTAGCAAGAAGGCGTCCATCATCTGTAGCCCAAATTTTTACCAAACAGTCATCCGAACCCTATAGTAACAAAAAAGGACAGAAGATTTATAATGAAGCAGAAATTCACTGCCTCCTTCAAAAAAAGGCCAAAAGGACAAAGAGAGGATTTTATTAAATTACTTCTAAGTCTTTACTTTTAGTCTCTTCTTTCTATATAATATACATCTAGTAGCAAGTATAAATGACATGCAAATGATAGCACTAACAAGGCATTGTCCAAATGGACAATGGCATTTCTGAAGAACTCCTCAAAACTATTACCAATCCTGATAAATAAAAATATTTTAAACTGACTTTTAAGTGATGTAAGATTAACTATTTCTACTATTACTTCGTTTCTTAGGCCTGATAGCCTTTTTCTTACTTAAATATTTTTTCTACAAATACTTCAAAATTTAACCTAAAGTCTACATACATTTCTCAGTAAACATGAGGCAGGCTGTTAATAATAATCTCTGGCAAAAATATTATGTTGAACTTCCTAATGAGAATTTCAAAAGAGCTTTAAAAATAATAAAAAGCAATTCTACTTCAATATAGTAGATAAGTTATTTAATAATTATCTGTTTCTTAAAAGATGGCATTCATCATCCTCATCATGATCATTAACATCCAAATGCTTAGGTGTCACATTTAGAGTCATAATGTCATCAACGGAAGGGTAAGTAATGAATTCTAAGGAGTCATAACTTCATTTCCTTTGTTGTAGCATACAAATATAAAAAAAAATGCTGCAATTCACACTTCTATGTTAATTTAGTACTAAAGTTATGAGACTAAGCCCTTTCTTGGAAATATTGGAAGGGCTACAATTTTGTGTTCAAAACCTTACAGGATGATTTAATAAAAACCCAATTTTAAAAATAATCAATACTATAATCAATGAAAGACATACAAAATAATTATAATCTTCATTATTAACTGCATAGTTCAACTATTCAATCATAAGGGTGATGTAATCATTAATTAAACAAAACTGGCAGCAATTACACTAAGTGACACATGGAAAGTGTACTTTAATAAATGTTTACTGCTAGGCACACTGGTTCACACATATAATCACACTTTGGGAGGCTGAGAAGGGAGGATTGCTTGAGCCCAGGAGTTCAAGAACAGCCTGGGCAACATAGTAAGACCTGTCTCTAAAAAAAAAAAAACAAAAGTTAGCCAGGCATGGTAGCCTGTGCCTATTAGTCCCAGCTACTTAGGAGGCTGAGATGGGAGGATTGCTTGAGCCCAGGAATTCAAGGTTGCAGTGAGCTATGGTCATGCCACGGCCCTTCAGCCTGGGCAACAGAGTGACACTTGTCTCTAAAAATAAATAAAATAAAAGTAATAAAATTTGTTAAAATGGAATGAAATTGAATTTGTTCACATTTGTTATTTTTTAATTAAATTTCCCAAAAGATAATGGAGATTATAGTTCGCCCATTTACTTACATAAAATGAAAAACGACTTTCAATTTCCACTCATCTTTTTTTGCATTCATATGTCAGTTACAAAGCACAATGCAATGCCATGAAGTCTAGCTTCTTCAATTGTATATTTATATATATGTTACTATATCATAAATTTTAAACTCACTGTAAAAATTCTTCTCCCACTTCTGTCAAATGCTACACAGTAGACAGATGACAAATGCCCCAGAATTCTTTTATGCATCTTAATGTGCTGGTAAGCAGATGAAGGGAAAATATGGCTGAAGCGACTACATCCGGTTAGTTGCCTGGCAGAGGTGATAGTCACTGAAAAAAATAAAATAGAAGAGATTTACTTAATCTAAAAGCAAAACCTACTTCATGAAATTAAGTCATGAATATTAAGATCAAACAAAGCAAAGTACACACACCATAGCAATTCTACCCCATAAGAAGTGTAAATTCCCTTACACATTTCAGGATTTTATGAGCTCTAGTTGACTACAAGAAAGCACTAAGAATACTCTTCTGTTAAATCCCAGGGGTCTGATATTCTGTTTGGCTTACTGTGGTTTATCAAAGACATTCACATTTTGCCTTTTTTGGTACCCTATAGTCAAAGACACTGTCACTTTAAATATATAGGTGAATCTTTCTATTACATGAAGGAATTTTAGAATAAAAAGTTTAGTTAAGTATATATACTTAAAACATACAGGGAATTTTACAAACTTCTGTCCTTTCTCCTCACACCTATCTACCCATATATGACTTCCCCTAAAACTTCAAGAGGAATACAAGAGACCTATACAGTGAAAAGATAAGGAAAGCTATGATACTGTATCAGTTTTAAGCAGCAAACAATCTAGATTTGTCTATGGGTTCTCCTCTTTTTGGTTTCTGAATATAGAGACTCTACTATTTACCAATGAACTTTTAAAGCTTCAGATCCTGTGAGGTAATTTTAGATCCTGTTTCATTTCTTATTTACTTGCTTTGCTCTTAATTTTCTTAATCAAAACACGGGATCCCTATAACTTCAAAGTCACTTTGAGGCAAGGTGACATTTGACCATATGGCATAAATAATATAGTACAAGTGATAATAGCTTTATGGGTAAGCAAGGCAAACTTACAGCAAGAACTCAGAGCTAGCTATATTAGTACAATTACAACCATGCTACAATCAACAATAGGAAATCATTCCATCTCACAGTCTTAAGAGCAATGAAGTCTTTCTTTTCAGGAAAAGGTAGATTCACTAGCCATTTTAAACTCACAAAATGACCAAAAAAATGGTGAATGACTAGCAAAATTGACAAAATTTCAAATGTAATTTATAAGAACACATTAGACAGAGATATGAGAATTTATATAAAACTGCAAGATGCTGAGTAAATAATGATAGAAAATGCATTAGCATCAGTACCAGGCAAGAGGATTTCTTTATGGCAACTGCTTTCCATATCAACCAAAAGATAATTTCACAACTCTATGATAGGAATAGGAAGTACCCTAACTTTGGACTTTAGTAAATCTTCCTTCCCAAAACATTTCTTACTGCTTTGAGCTCCTTGCAACAATCAACCACTACTTCTGATTGGTTTTGTTCTCTCCATATGCTATAGGTAAATGGAAAGGAAAAAAAAAATGTTTAGGATTTCTCAATCATAAACTACTGATTCTTTACAATGGATAATTATTCATTATTGGCAGCTGTCTGTCCACTGTAGGGTGTTTAGCAGCATCCCTGGCCTCTACCCATTAGATGCTAGTTGCATCCCCTAGCCCTAAGTTGTGACAAACCAAAAATATCTCCAGCTATTTCCAAATGTCCCCAGTGTGTGTGTGTGGGGGGGACAGAAACTGCTATAGTTGAAAATCACTGCTTACAGTATAAAAACAAAAAGCATCATCATCAACAGGGAGGAGGAAAGAAAAAACAAAAAAAAGAAAAGCAACTTTGAGAAGGGAGCCAAAGGAGAGAGAAAGAGCCAATCCATGAACATGGGATATATTCAATTTACTTGTATCTTCTTCAATTTATTTAATACTTTATAGTCTTAACTGTACAGATCTTTCACCTCTCCTTGGTTAAATTTACTCATAAGTACTTTTTTGATGCTATTATAAATAGGATTGTTTTCTTGATTTCCTTGGATAGTCCATTGTTACTGTATAGAAACATCACTGATTTTTGTATGTTGTTTTTGTAACCTGCAACTTGACTGAATTTATTAGTTCTTACAGTATTTTTTATTTTTATTTTTGGTGGAGTTTTAGGATTTTACATTTATAAGGTCATATCATCAGAGACAACTTCACTTCTTAATTTCCTATATGGGCACATTTTCTTTCTTTCTCTTTTCTTTTCATTCATTCATTCATTCAGCTAGTTAGCCATCCATCGAGCCAGCCAGCCAGCCTAATTGTTCTCTGGCTAGGACTTCCAATACCATGTTGGATAAAAGTAGCAACAGTGGTCATCCTTGTCTTGTTCCTAATCTTAGAGGAACAGCTTTGAACTTTTCACCATTGAGTATGATGTTAGCTGTGGGCTTTTCATATATGACCTTTATTGTGCAGTGGTATATTCCTTCTATACTATTTTGTTGAGAGTTTTCATCATAAATAGATGTTGAATTTTTGTCAAATCTTTTTTTTCTGCATTTATTGAGATGATAGTGTGGATTTTGTACTTCATTGTGTTAATATGTTGTATCACATTTATTGAGTTATGTATGTTGAGCCGTCATCCTTGCATCCCAGGGATAAATCCCACTTGGTCCTAGTGAATGATCTTTTTATTATCATTTTATTTTATTTTATTTTATCATTTTAATGTGCTTTTAAATTTGGTTTGCTAATATTTTATTGAGGATTTTTGCATCTATTTTCAATAGAGATATTGGCCTGTAGTGTTATTTTCTTATAATATCCTTGTCTGGCTTTGGTATCAGGTTGATGATCAGGTATCAGCTTCATAAAAATACTTTGAAAGTAATCCCTCCTATTCAATTTTTTGGAAGAGTTTGATGAAGATTGGTATTAATTCTGCTTCAAATGTTTGGTAGAATTCAGCAGTGAAGCCATTAGCTTTTATTGGATGGAAAACTCATTACTGATTAAATCTCTTTATTCATTATTGATCTGTCCAGATTTTCTATTCCTTCTTGATTCAGACTGCATATTTCTAAGAATTATCCATTTCTTGTAGGTTGCCCACTTTATTGATCTATAGTTGTTCATAGTAGTCTCTTATCTTTTTGTATTTCTGTGGTACCACTTATAATGTTTCCTCTTTCACTTATGATTTACAGTCTTTTCTCTCTTTTTTCTTAGTCCATCTAAAATTTTGGTGATTTTATTAGTAAAAAACAACTTTTAAATTCATTGATATTTTCCATTATTCTTCAGGTCTCTATTTTGTTTATTTCTGCTCTAATCTTTGTTATTTCCTACCTTCTGCTAAAGGTGAGCTTTGTTCATCTTTTTTCCAGTTCCTTGAGGTATAATGTTAGGTTATTTGAGACCTTTCTTCCTTTTGATGAAAATGTTTATTGCTATAAATTTCTCTCTCAGGACTGCTTTTGCCGCATCCCGTAAGTTTGGTGTGTTGCATTTCCATTTTCATTTACCCCAAGGTATTTTTTACTTTCTTATAATTTCTTCCTTGACCCATTGGTTACTCATGAGCATGTTACTTAATTTGCACATGTTTATGAATTCTCCAAGGTTCCTCATTACTGATTTCTAGTTTCTTGCCACTATGATCAGAAAAGATACATGATAGGATTTGAATCTTCTTAAATTTATTAAGATTTGTTTTATGACCTATTATATAATCTATTCTGGAGAATAGTCTATGCACATTTGATATGAAATGTTCTATAAATATCGGTTAGGTCGAATTAGTCTGAAGTGTGGTTCAAGTCCAATGTTTCCTTATTGATTTTCTTCCTAGATGATCTGCCCAATGTTGAAAGTAGAGTACAGAAGTCTCCTACTATTATTGTATTGCAGTCTTTCTCTACCTTCAAATCTATTAATATTTGCTTTATATCTTTAGGTCTTCCAATGTTGGGTGCATATATATTTACAACTGTTATAACTTCTTGATGAATTGACCCCTTTATCATTATATAATGAACTTTTATGTCTCTTTTCAGAATCCTAAAATTCCTATGGAACCAGAAATGACCCAGAATAGCCAAGGCAAACGTGAGCAAAAAGAACAAAGGTAGAGGTACATCATATTCCTTGATTTAAAAATATATAAAGCTTTTGTAATCAAAACAGTATGATACTGGTATAAAAACAGACACAACAACCAATGGAAGAAGACAGAAAGTCCAGAAAAATTAGCCTAAGCATTTATGGTCAATTGATTTCCTTTTTCATTTTTTTTGAGACTTTGTCTTACTCTGTTTCCCAGGTTATAGTGCATTTGTTTCATCATAGCTCAACCTTGGACTCTTGAAACCTCGAACTCTTGGACTCAAGCAATCTTCCTGTCTCTTGAGTAGATAGGTGCATGCCACCACGCCCCACTAATTTTTGTATTTTTTGTAGAGACAGGGTCTTGCTATGTTGTTCAGATTCTTCTCGAACTCCTAGGCTCAAACGATCCTCCTGACTTGACCTCCCAAAGTGCTAGGATTACAGAGCTGAACCACCATGCCCAGCCAACAATCAATTGATTTTTGACAGAGGTTCCAAAAACACATAATGGAGAAAGAATAGCCTCTTTAATAAGTAGTGCTGGGAAACTGAATATCCATCTTCATAAAAATGAAATTGAAACCTTATTTCAAAACCTTACATCTCAAAATGGATAAAAGACTTAAACATAAGACTTGAAATTATATAGTTACCAGGAGAAAACAGGGGGAACACTTCACAACTTTGGCCTTGGCAATGATTTCTTGGCTAGAACTCCAAAGGCACACAAACAAAAGTGAAAATAGACAAAGGGGACTGCATCAAGCTAATAAGTTTCTGCACAGAAAACGAAACAATTAACATTGTGAAGAGAAAACCCACAAACTGGGAAACAGTATTTGTGAATCATATATCTGATAAGGGGCTAATATCTAAAACATATAAGGAACTCAACTCGATAACAACAAAACAAATGCAATTTAAAAAATGGACAAAGAATCTGAACAGACATTACTCAAACAGAGACACACAAGTGGTCAATAGATATATTAAAAAATGCTCAACATCTCTAATCATCAGGGAAATGCAAATTAAAGCCACAGTGAGATATCACCTCACACACATTAGAATGGCCTTTATCAAAAAGACAAATGATAAAAAGTGTTAGTGAGGATGTAGAGAAAACGGAACCTTTGTATGCTGTTACCAGGAATGTGAATTAGTATAGCCTTTTGGAAAATAGCATGGAGCGTACTCAAAATTAAAATTAGAATTATCATATGACCCAGAAATCCCACTGTTGGGTATACATCCAAAGGAATTGAAATTGGTATGTCAAAGAGGTATTTGCACTCCCATCTTCACCATGTTCACTGCAACATTATTCACAATAGCCAAGAGATAGAAGCACCCTAAGTGCCATCTATGGATAAAGAAAATGTGGTGTGGGTGTGGATTTGTGATTGTGTGTGTATATATATTTATATGGACATGCGTGTGTGCGTGCACACACACACACACACACACATATGATGGAATACTACTTGGCTTTAAAAAAACAAAGTAATTCTGTCATTCACAATAATTCGGATAGAATTAGAGGACATGATCCTAAGTGAAATAAGCCAAGCACAGAAAGGCAAATGCTACATGATTTCATTTAAATGTATAATCTAAAAAAGTTGATCTCATAGAACCAGAGAAGAAAAGTAGCTACTAAAGATGATAGCTATGCTAATTAGTTTGACTGAATCTTTCTACAATGTATACGTTCATCAAAATATCACATGTGTACCCTATAAATATACACAATTATTATGTGTGAATAAAAATAAATGAATGAATGAAGGAATGAATGAAAGAGCCAGAGAGGAGAGGCAAACAGCTAACAGAAAGGAAATCCATACATTCATCGAACAAGTATCTGAATTGCTCAACTGCCAAAGGAACACAACTAAGCATATAAACAAAATACTCTTAATCCTGTAACTGTTAGTATCTCAGGCCCAAATTGTTAAATCAGGAGCAATTACTGAAAACTTAATGCATCTATATAATTTATAGTATACAGAATTCAACTTTCACTTTGTAAAAAACTCCTTTACAAAGAAAATAACTGAAAAGAAATAAGTGTAAACATAACAAAGATGGCAAAGTGTTGATATTTTAAAACACATATAAAACTAATCAGCTATAAGAATATCATCTAGCCCCAACAGATGAGTGAGCAAAGAAAATTAACAGAATTATATATAATAAGATATGGTTCAAGATGGTGGACGAGAAACATCTCCAGCCAGAGGGGTTCTGTAAGAAGAGATTTTAGATGAAAGTGAAAAGAACAAACAGAAAAGCATAGATAGGATGAAGGTCAGAATAAACGGTGCCTGAACCTACAGGAGACTCCAAGGGAAGAGGTTGCGGAGCAGAATTGGAAGGAAAAAGGCATCGGCAGGGTCTAAACCCAACAGGCTTGAAAACCAGCGACAAGGATAGGTGAAGCAATTAAATTTCCCCTCCCTTACATCTTGGACTGCTGGTGGGCTTCCAAGCTGCTAGAGAGACATGATGACACCAGCCCGGAGATGGCTACTGCCAGTGAGCAGTGAGTAAGCCTCTTACAGACAGGACACCGGGCTCTCAGCTCAATTGGGATACCTTCTGCCCCACAGACCCTAGCTGATGGGCAGGCATCAAATTGCTTCATTTTCCCCTTGCCTTCCCCTACACATGACTGCCAAAAGAGACAATTTACCCAATACCCAGAGGAATCCACAGGGAACGGGACCTTTCTTATTGGGGCCTTGCAGCTGACCGAAGGGTACTCAGACTGTGAGCTCCCTGCCTGCCAGCCCACCCTGATGATGATTACCTGGTGACTCCAGCAGAGTGGGGCAAACCCTGAGACAGAGATATTGATTCAGCTTGGGCATCCTGTGGGTGACTTGAGACTAGCATTCTTATTCCAGGCAAGGTCAAGGATTAAAATCTGGGGTCTGGGGGCCAGGCCTACAGCTCAGATTCGGTACACCCAAGTCTCAATCACACTGCCCAGGGTCACAGAAAACATATTTGTGAACGAGTATACTGAGGTGTGTGTGTGCTTTCAGGGGCAGATCATAGTGGCTCCTAGCTGCAGCGTCATAGAGGGGCAACCTTCCTCTCACAGGAGGGCCACAATCCAAACTCAGGTTGTGATCCTAGGCAGGGAACTTCCCAGCCAGCATTACAGTCAGGGAAGCTCCACTGGCTTGAGGTTACACCTACTGGCAGAGGCCTCAGAGAAACCCCAGAATAGGGTAGCATGGAAAGGAGCCAGGCATGCTCCAGACTGCCAGACTGTAGAGTTTGTACAGCCCTATCTCCACATACAGAATTTTTGGCTGAGTGGGGTCATTTCAGCCCCTCTGTGGTAGCATTGCACAGAAGCAGAGAACATGTGTTAGGCCCCTGCTAACACCATTGTGGAGCTTGAGGGCAGTGTCACACAATCCGGCACTGCCCAGCATCACTCCCCAACCTGCCCCCGCTGAAGTGGAGAATAAGGGCACGCCTGGAAGTCTAGCCCCTCCCCCCAGCTGCCCCCGTCACCTGAGACACTAGAGTCCCTCTCCAAATGAAGAGAGAGTTGGTTACAGGACTCAAAAACAACATTGCAGCTTCCTCCTCCCAGCAAATACCACCTATTGACATGAAAGTCAATTTGCATGACCTTTTATTACATGTACTTACTCATCACATAGAGTGTGGTTGAATCTCACCCACAAGCACCACCTACTGACTCAGAGATTAAACTGAACATGGCATTATCTAAACGAAAAACCAAAGGTAAGAAACAACAGCTGCTCCTGATAAGAAGGAATCAGCAAAAAGAACTCTGGAAGTATGAGGAATCAAATTGAAAGGGCACCCTCAAAGGAAAATACCAACTCTTTAGCAATGGATTTCAACCAAATTCAGAACACTAAAATGCAGAAGAAGACTTTTGAACATGGATTATAAGAAAACTCAATGATATGCAAAGGGAAACACCAACTCTTTAGCAATGAATTTCAACCAAATTCATAATAAAATGCAGAAGAAGATTTTCAAACATGGATTATAAGAAAACTCAATGATATGCAAGAGCAAATGGATACATAACACAAAGAAATCATAAAAAAACTCCAGGACATGGAAGAAAAATAAACTAAAGAAATTGGAATATTACAAAAAAATCAAACAGAACTTCTGGAAATGAAGAATCTATTCAAGGAATTAGAAATAACAATAGAAAGCCTCAAGAACAGGGTAGATCACACAGAATAAATAAACTCAGGGATTGAAGAAAACACCTTTTAATTAAACAAGTCAGTCACAGAGACAGAGCAGAGAAATAAGAGAAAAGAGCAAAACCTACAAGAAATGTGGGATTATGTGAAGAGACTAAACATGAGAATTATATAAGCACTCTTGAGGGTAAAGAAGAAAATACACAAGGGTTGGATAAACTATTTGAGGATATAATGGAGGAAAATTTCCCTGGTCTTGCTAAAAATCGATATCCGGGTACATGAAGCTCAAAGGACTCCTGGGAGATTCATTGCAAACAGGAAGACACCACAAACATAGTCATCAGACTGACGAAAAGAAACATGAAAGTGCCCCTCCTATCAGCTGTAAGGTGAAGGAAGCAGGTAACCTACAAAGGAAAACCCATCAGACTAACTTCAGACTTCGAAACTGAGACCTTACAAGGCAGAATAATGCTCAGCCTGGAATCTTGCATCCTGCAAAACTAAGTTTCTTACATGAATGAGAAATAAAGACCTCAAACAAGCAAAGACTGAGAGAATATATCAAGACAAAACCTGCCCTCCAGGAAGTCCTCAGAGCAGCATTATAGATGGATCAGCACAATAAAAACATACCAGTTTAAAATCATCCGAAAGCTAAAGGTCAAAGGCCAGATAACACAATGGATCAAGAGAGAAAACAATGTAACAAAGTTCAACTCAACAGGATGAAAAGAAATCTGCCTCACTTATCAATTCTTTCAATAAATGTGAAAGCCTTGAACTGCCCACTAAAGAGACACAGGCTGGTGGAATGGATAAATATACAGAAACAAAGTATCTGCTGTCTTCAGGAAACACATCTAACCCACAAGGATACACTCAGACTCAAGGTGAAGGAATGGAAAAAATATTCCATGCAAATGGAAGCCAAAAGAAAGCTGCCATAGTGGTCCTGATATCAGATAACTTAGTCTTCAAATCAACAAAAGAAATGAAAGACAAAATGGTCACTATGTAATGGTGAAGAGTAAAATTCAATAAGACAACAACTCGAAATAGTTATGGACCTAACTCAAGTGCACTCATATTCATAAAGCAAAACCTACTTGATCTAAACAAAATGACCAACAGCAGCACTGCATACTTGTGCAATTCAAAACCCATCTTACATAAGAGGACAGATATTCCAAACAGAACATAAACAAGGAAACAATGGACTTAAAAAGAACTCTATAACAAATGGTACTGACTGACATTTACAAAACATTCTACCCCCCAAACACTGAACATACATTTTTCTCATCAGCTGATAGGACAGTCTCTAAAATTGACCATATCCTAGGCCACAAAGCATGTCTCAACAAATTTTTAAAAAGTAGAAATTATACTATGCATCTTCTCAGACCACAGTGAAATAAAATTAGAAATCAACTGAAATAGAAACTCTCATCTCTACACAAAGTCATGGAAACTAAACAACCTTCTGCTGAACGGTTATTGGGTTAAGGAGGAAATTAAGATGGAAATCAAAAGATTCCTTGAACTAAATGATAAGGGAGACACAAGGTATCAAAATCAGTGGGACACAGAACAGTCCTGAGATGAAAATTTATACCCATAAATGCCTACATTCAAAAGACAGAAAGCTCACAAATTAACAATATAATGAATCATATCAAAGAACTAGAAAATGATGAGCAATCCAACCCCAAACCTAGCAGAAGAAAAGAAATAACAAAGATTAGAGCACAAGTAAATGGTATCAATAATAAAAAAGCCTATATAGAAGATTAATAAAACAAAACTTTAGTTCTGTGAAAAGATAGACAAAATGGGTATACCTCTTACTAGATTAACCATAAGCAGAAAAGAAAGGACTCTAATAAGCTCCATCAGGAATGAAAAAGGAGAAATGACAACTGATACCACCTAAATGCAAATATCATCTATGAACACTATAAAAACCTCTATGCACATAAACATGAAAACATGGAGGAAATGTACAAATTCATAGAAACACACAGCCTCCCTAGGCTAAATCAGGAAGAAACAGAATTCCTGAACAGACCAATATCAAGTAACAAAATTGAAGCTACAATAAAAACCTTCCTAAAAAGAAATGTCCCAGACCAGATGGCTTCACACCTGAATTTTGCCAGACCTACAAAGAAGAACTGGTGCCTATCCTGCAGAAATTATTCCACAACACAAAGAAGTCCTACCCAACACGTTTTTATGAAGCCAACATCACCCTGATACCAAAACCACGCAAGGACACAACAAAACAAAGAAATCTCCAGACCAATATTCCTTATGAACACAGATGCAAACATTTTCAACAAAATCCTAGCAAACCAAATTCAGGTGCTTATTAAAAAAAAAAAATAGTCTATCATGACCAAGTGAGTTTCATCCCTGACATGCAGGGATGGTTCGACATATGCAAATCTATAAATATAATTAAACACATAAAGAGAAGTAAAAAGAAATACCACATGATCGTCTCTAGAGACAGAAAAAAAGCATTCAACAAAATTCAGCACCCTTTTATGATAAGAACAGTTAACAAAATAGGCATAGACAAGTCTTACCTAAAAATGATAAAAAAAAAAAATATATGACAAACCCACAGAAAACATCATACTGAACAGG
Organism: Microcebus murinus; assembly: GCF_040939455.1. Classification (NCBI taxonomy): domain Eukaryota; kingdom Metazoa; phylum Chordata; class Mammalia; order Primates; family Cheirogaleidae; genus Microcebus; species Microcebus murinus. Next base: position 11,153,912 of record NC_134136.1, read on the forward strand.
GAAAAACTGAAAGCAGTTCTGCTAAGACTAGAACCAGATAAAGTTGTGCTCTATCAAAACTTCTATTCAACATAGTGCTGGAACTCCCAGCCAGAGCAATCAGATAAGAAAAGGAAATCAAGGGCATTCAAATTGGGGCAGAATTGGTCAAACTATCACTCTGTGCCGACAATATGATCTTATGCCTAAGTAAGCCCAAAGATTCTGCCATGAGACTACTGGAATTGATAAACAAATCCACCAAAGTCTCAGGATACAAAATCAATGTACAGATATCAGTAGCATTCCTATATGCCAACAACAGTCAAACTTAGAACCCAATCAAAGACTCAATACCTTTCACAATAGCAACAAAGAAAATGAAATACTTAGGAATATTTTTAAGTTAAGGAGGTGAACTACTTCTATATATAGAACTAGAATCATTGAAGAAGGAAACAGCAAAGGATGTAAACAGGTGGAAAATCATACCACACTCATGGGCTGGCAGAATCAACATTGCTAAAATGTCTATACTACACGAAGTGTTCTACAGATTGAATGCAATCCTTATTAAAATACCAACATCATTTTTCACAGTTCTAGCAAAAATAAATCTATGTTTTGTATGGAACCAGAGAAGACCCCATATAGCAAAAGCAATCTTAAGCAAACAGAACAAATTGGGAGGCATCAATTTACCAGACTTAAAGCTATACTACAAAGCTATAGTAACTAAAACAGCATCATATTGGCACAAGAACAGAGACACAGACCAATGGAATAGAAAGGAGAACCCATATATAGAATCATCCTCATATAGCCATCTAATCTTTGACAAAGCAGACAAGAACATACACTGAGGAAAAGAATCCTTATTCAATAAATGGTGCAGGGAAAACTGAATAGCCGCATGTAGAAGAGTGAAACAGGATCCATACCTCTCACTTCTCACAAAAATCAACTCGAGGTGGATAGAAGACTTAAACCTAAGGCATGAAACTATAAGAACTCTAAAAGAGTTGTCAGGAAAATCAACAAGAAAAAATAAAACAACCCCATGAAAAAGTAGGCAAAGGGCACGAACAGAAACTTTTCAAAAGAAGACAGAATAAGGGCCAATAAACATGTGAAAAAATACTCAACATCTCTAATCATCAGGGAAATGCAAATCAAAAGCACAATGAGTTATCACTTAATTCAAGTGAGAATGGCTTTTATCAAAAAGTCTCCAAACAATAAATGTTGGTGTGGATATGGAGAGATAGGAAAACTCATACACTGCTTGTGGGACTGCAAAACTACAACCTCTGTGGAAAGTAATATGGAGATACCTCAAAGAGCTATAAATAGAACTTCCATTTGATCTAACAATCCCCTTACTGTGCATCTACCCAAAGGAAAAAAAGACATTCTATATAAAAGATATCTGCACTCGAATATTTACTGCAGCGTAATTGATGATTGCAAAGATGTGGAAATAACCAAAGTGTCCATCGGTACATGAGTGGATGAATGAAATGTGGTACATGTATACCATAGAGTTTTACTTAGCCACAAAAAACAATGGTCATCTAGCACATCTTGGATTATCCTAGATAGAGCTGGAACCCATTCTACTAAGTAAAGTATCCCAAGAATGGAAAAACAAGCACTACATCTACTCATCATCAAATTGGTATTAACTGATCAACACTTATGTGCACATATAGTAATAACATTCACTGGGGGTGGAAAAGGCAGGAGGGGTGAGAAAGAGATAGGTATATTCACACCTAATGCGTGTGGTGCACACCATCTGGGGGATGGACACACTTAAAGCTCTGACTTGGGTGTGGCAAAGGCAATATATGCAACCTAAACATTTGTACCCCTGTGATATGGTGAAATAAAAAAAAATCCAAAAAAGGATTATAAATAATAAACTGAACACAGAAAAGTTTCAACTTTTATGAAAGAAATACAAATGAAAATAATGAGGCACAATTTTACATCTAATAAATCAGCATTTTAAAAAAATTCTAAAACTTAATGCTAGCAATAACTACTTGAAACTGATGTACACCTTCATCTCTAGAAACACCACACAGTGAGACATGATCCATTAGAAAATAATTTGGTAATACATTTCATGAATCATGAAAATATGCACATCTAATACCCTACCCCCTGGAAAACTATTCTGGGGACATGACTGATTAGTAGAAAAGAGTTATATGTACAAAATGTTTAATGGAGTGCTATTTATAATACCAAAGAATTAAAAATAACTTAAAATTCCAGTATCAGGAGAATGGTTACTTAAATTATGGAATATTTTATAGATCATCATGTATGATTAATAATTGAAATATGAAAACAGCAGTGTTAAAAAATTTAGAAACTACAAAGCAAAAAAATATAAAACAAAATATTATATGCATATAACTTAAATTATGTAAAAATATGCATATATAAATAAAAACTACAAAGAAACAGGAAGAATGAAACCAATTGCTTTATGTTAAAAGTATAGGCAAATTTTAAATTTTCACTTGATCTTAAAAAAAATCTTTATCTTAAACATAAGTTTTCTATTAGGTTCTTCCTAGTCATCACTTAATAGCTATTCAAAAAAAATCTGACATAAGATATGTTGTATATCATCAAATGTTCCTTCTTCTAGCTCAGCACTTTTAGTTTATTCATCTAACACCTGAGATGATAATGTCTACACATTTTTCTCAGTCATTTGGTAATGTAAACAGGCCTTAGGCTCTATAAATTGAGGAATTCCATCAACATTCTCTTTTGCGTATATTCTCCATTTAGCCATTATTTTTCCAGTGCTGATGCTTGCTTTATTTACACAGCTACAGACCACTCTATCAGGAACATTTTCCCAAACTGTTAATGGCTAACAAATGACAGTTAAAACGGATTCACTTTTTACCAACCCATGGATATTTTACTAGGAAGAAGTGGGTCTCATTCTTTTAGCATTAATATCATACAGTTTCTCTGGAGAAGTGTAATACTTCAAGACGTTTTTCCTTTCCTCAAAAGTAACAATAAAAATAAAGGAACACAAACACCCACAAACAAAACTACTACTGTATTGTAACTGAATGTCTCTATCAAATACACTGAGTAAATGGTTTCTTCTAAATTCTATTATAAGCATAATGGAAGTTTAGATATGCGTAATTTAACTTCCACTATAATAAAGTGTAATGAAGCATTGATATGAGAAATAACTACAAATAAACAACAAAAATATTCTTATATCAAATATATTCACTATAATGACATAATTACATTTCTACTGTTAAGTCACTGAAATAGATAAGACTTCAAAGTTTTAGTATATGTCTAATCAATTACTTTGATTAATTAACTATTTCAAAAGCATCATAAAGGTTAAGTAACATTGTCTCTGGCTCTATTTACTACAAAATTTAGCCTCATTGTGTCACAGAAGTAAAATGGCAATACAGCTCTAAAAACTCTGGTAAAAACAAGGCAAGAGGCCAGGCATGGTAGCTCACTCCTGTAATCCCAGCACTTTGGGAGTTCGAGGCAGGAGGATTGCTTGAGCCCAGGAGTTCGAGACCAACTTGGGCAACTTAGTAAGACCTCATCTCTACAAGAAGTAAAAAAAAAAAAAAAAAAAAAAAATTGCTAGGCGTGACATGCGCCTGTAGTCCTAGCTACTTGGGAGGCTGAGGTAGGAGGATTTCTTGAGCCCAGGAGTTCAAGGCTACAGTAAGCTATGATCTTACCACTGCACTCCATCCTAGGGTGACAGAATGAGACCTTACCTTAAAAAAAACAGGGCAGAAATCAACATAATACATAATCGTAGTCATAAAAAAATAATGTCTGGTTCTTCACCCACTGTTGTACAGGATTTGCAAACTCTGAAAATCAGTACACTATGGTTATGACTCCTTTCTATTTGGGGAGCTGAGATGATTATGGTCAGGTTCCAACCATCAACCATAGAACATTTTCTCTTGAATGGTGATGTAAACATGTCAACTTTTTCTTAAAATACATGAAGAACTTTCCTTTTGACAGGAACTATTTTTTGTATTTAGCAATGGTGAAAAATTCAACTAATAAAATCAAATATAGATATATATAAAATATTGTAAAATACAAAGTATTCAGAATCCATTACATCTCAATATTTTTATTTAAAAATGTTAAAGAATAAGCTTCTAAATTGTTCTCTAACAAAGGACAAAATGAACTAACTCAGTGATATCCCACAATTCTTAAATATTCATGTAAGAACAGGATAACAGATTTATTGTATTTTACAACTCGATGAAGTGATAGAGGTGCTAGAGATCAGTAAGATAGAGATCTGTAAACAGCAATCAATGGACTTACTGCTTTCTTTCTTTAAAATGTAATATCGTTTGATCACCTATTATGAGCTAAGACACTAGACACTACATGTAACAATAAAGGGCTAATAATCAGAATCTATAAAGAACTCAAGAAAGTCAGCAAGAAAAACATTTAAAAAAAAACATTAAAAAGTGGGCAAAAGACATGAATAGAAGCTTTTCAAAAGAAGATAGACTAATGGTCAATAATCATGAAAAAATGTTTAATGTCACTAATCATCAGAGAAATGTGAATTAAAACCACAAGGAGGTATCACCTAACTCCAATAAGAATGGCTTTTATCAAAAAGTCATAAAACAATAGATGCTGGCATGGATGCGGAGAGAAAGGAACACTTATACGTTGTTTCTGGGACTGCAAACTAGTGCAATCTCTATGGAAAACAATATGGAGATTCCTCAGAGAACTAAAAGTAGACCTACTCATTTGATCCAGCAATCCCACTACTGGGTATTTAGCCAAAGGAAAAAAAGTCATTTTAACAAAAAGACAGTTGCACTAGAATGTTTATTGCAGCACAATTCACAGTGACAAAGATGTGGAATCAACCCAATTGTCCATCAATTCATGAGTGGATTAATGAAATGTGGTATATGTATGCTATGGAGTACTACTCAGCCATAAAAAATGAACTAATACCTTTGCGACAATCTGGATGGAACTGGAGACCATCCTCCTAAATTAAACATCACAAGAATGGAAAAACAAACACCAAATGTACTATTAAATTGGAACTAATCAATCAGCACTCATGTGCACAGATGGAAGTGAAACTCCACGGAAATAATGCAGGAGGAAGAGGGGAAAGTGGATAGGTGAAATCATACCTAACAGGTACAATGTATACTATCTGGGTGATGGGCAAACTTTGGCTAAAGCAGTACAAAAGCAATCCATGTAAGCAAACCATGTACATTTCCATAATATTCTGAAATAAAAATAATAACAAAAGAAATGTTTTAAGAAAGATAGCTATCATTTGTACCTTAAGTCTTATCTCAACATATGAGATCCCCTCTACATTACTCACAATGAAATTTACAGATAACTCTCTTTCCTATCATTTTCTTAAGAAAAATACTCCTTCCACCATAAGTACTATTGTGGTTGCTTTCTTCCAGGAAGTCTCTAGTCCATCAACGTCTGAGCCTCTTAAAATAACGAGAACTGAAAAAGATATACTAGCGGTACAATCAGCACAGAGTACAGCAGATAATTTCCCTTAATCAGAAAACTATACTTCTATGAATGTAGCTCAATATTGCAAAGACTATATTAGGTTTCTAAAAATGGCTGCCTCACGGTATCTAGTAATCAGATTAAAGAGGAAATAAAGTTAGTTATGATTATTTCTTAGTAAACATATGCAAGTTCCTAAGTTCCTAGTGATCATCTTTTTCTTTTCTAAAAGTACACAAACCCCCTGTTAAATAAATCTTTCTATAATTTTCTCTAGGGTTAAAGCTTAATTCACCAATCCACAGTTTCTAGAATCTATCCTTTGTTCCCTTTTATACACTTGCGCACTGAGTCATTTCCATTTCTTCTGTCGACTTTCATTTCATAAAGAATATCTGCCAGTGAAAACTATTTCAGTATACTTCAAGCTTTAATTCATTTGAGCCTCTTAAAATAGCTAGATACTCATATGCTTTGGGTTTTCTTTTCTTTAATCATCCTTATTCTAGCCTTTATAATTTACAGATCATTCTCTTTGACAGAGAAAACTAAAGCAAAATACAATTATCTCCAACTCTTACATTTTAGCTATAAATCTTATACCATCCATTACTATGTAATAAATAAATCCATCAGTTCCTCCCCAATATGCTAATTAGAACTTTAAAGGTCTTTTTAGGTATTGCTATATGGGTCAAACCATAAGAAAATACTGGTATTCAACCATTTTCTACTACAAAAACAGCTATTTTAAATGGCTCAACATAATAGCTATAATTGGAGTGTGGAAGGGAAGGGGGGATGTTAAGCATTAGTTTGAGCTGGGTAACCTGCTTTTTTACCTCTCCATTAGGAAAGCATCATCCATACTTTCTAGTCTATAGTATAATCTCACATAGATTTTTCACCTCCTTTTAACGCTAACCACTGTTTTTCAAAGTCCAGCCACATTTTGCTCTATGAATTTCTAAATATACTTAACATACACTGCTAATCCTCACCCTCCAATCAGATCTGTTTGTTTAGGACGAAGTATAGCCACTGTTACCACATGTTATCCAGTAATTCAACTTCAAGATTATATATCTCTTCATATTAAAGTTTACAGTTTGCTTGATTACATTATAACTAATAGATATAAATATTCTGCCTAACCCTTAATGTTTTCTCTTGTGTATTACTGTTGACTTCCTCCTTTATGGATCATTTTTCTATGTTACACCTGCTATCATCCTTCATCATATTTTTTAAACTGGATAATTATTACCAATTTCCCTAACAAACAGCAAAATTGACTTATTTAGGTATAATTTCATATGCTTTCTCAATACCAATTATAAGTAATAATGAACAGTAAAAAGGAGAAAGTTAAAGGTAATAGTTATCCTATAAAAGCCTTCAATTATATAAACAACATATTACAGAATTATTATACTGAACAAAATTCATAGAAAGGTTCTCCTGAAATTGGTCAATTTGCTCTACTAATTTTATTTTTTAATTTTTTTATTTCAGCATATTATGGGGGTACAAATGTTTAGGTTACATATATTGCCCTTGCCCCCCTCCCCTCCAAGTCAGAGCTTCAAGTGTGTCCATCCCCCAGACGGGGCATAATGCATTCATTTTATATATATATATATATATATATATATATATATATATATATATATATATATATATATCTCCATCCCATCCTCCCCCCTCCCATCTGCCCGACGCCCAATAAATGTTATTCCTACATGTGCACTTAGGTGTTGCTCAGCGAAACCAATTTGATGGTGAGTACATGCACTGATTATTGTTCCATTCTTGGGATACTTCACCTAGTAGAATGGGTTCCAGCTCTATCGAGGAAAATATAACAGGTGCTATATCACCATTGTTTCTTATAGCTGAATAGTACTCCATGGTAAACATATACCACATTTTATTAATTCACACATGTATTGATGGGCACTTGGGTTGTTTCTACAACTTTGCAATTGTGAATTGTGCTGCTATAAACATTCGAATGCAGATATCTTTTTTATAGAATGTATTTTGTTCTTTTGGGTAGATACCCAGTAATGGGATTGCTGAATCAAATGGTAGATCTATTTGTATCTCTTTAAGGTATCTCCATATTGTTTTCCACAGAGGCTGCACTAGTTTGCGGTCCCACCAGCAGTGTATGAATGTTTCTATCTCTCTGCATACACGCCAACATTTATTGTTTTGGGACTTTTTGATAAAGGCCATTCTCACTGGAGATAAGTGATATCTCATTATGGTTTTGATTTGTATTACCCTGATGATTAGAGATGTTGAGCATCTTTTCATGTTTCTTGGCCATTATTCTGTCTTCTTTTGAAAAGTTTCTGTTCATGTCCTTTGCCCACTTTTTGATAGGGTTGTTTGATTTTTTTCTTCCTGATTTTCCTCAGTTATAAACAGATTCTAATTATCAGCCCTTTATTGGATGTGTACCATGCAGATATTTTCTCACATTCTGTAGGCTGTCTGTTTGCTCTCATGATAGTTTCTTTGGCTGTGAAGAAGCTTTTAAATTTGATCAGGTTCCATGTATTTATGTTTTTGTTGTTGTTGCTGCGATTGCCTTTGGGGTCTTCTTCATAAATGTTTTGCCTAGACCAATGACTAGAAGAGTATTTCCAATGTTTTCCTCTAGAATTCTTATAGTTTCACACCTTAGGTTTAAGTAAGTTATCTACTGTGAGTTGATTTTTTTTGAGAAGTGAAAGGTGTGGATCCTGTTTCAGTATTCTATATGTGGCTATCCAGTTTTCCCAGCACCAAAGATCACAAATAGACAACCTAATGAATTGTCTCAAAGAGCTGGAAAAAGATGAACAGACTGACCCCAAAGCCAACAGAAGAAGTGAAATGACCGAGATCAAATCACAACTTAAGGAAATTGACAATAAAAACACTATACAGAAGATTAATAAAACAAAAAGTTGGTTCTTTGAAAAAACAAAATTGACACGCATTTGGCTAGACTAACAAAAAGCAGAAAAGACAGAACTCTAATAAGCTCCATCAAGAACGAAAAAGGAGAAATTATAACTGATGCCACGGAGATACAAGATATCATCTATGAATACTATAAAAACCTTTTTACACTTAAACTGGAAAATGTGGAGGAAATGGACAAATTTTTAGAAACATGCAGCATCCCTAGGCTCAACCAGGAAGAAACAGAATTCCTGAACAGACCAATATCAAATACTGAAATTGAAACACCAATAAAAAACTTTCCTAAAAAGAAAAGTCCTAGACCAGATGGTTTCACATCCAAATTTTAGCAGACCTACAAAGAAGAACTGGTGCCTATCCTGCAGAAACTATTCCACAACATCAAGAAGGATAGAATCCTCCGAAGAACATTTTATGAACCCACCATAACCCTGATACCAACACCAGGAAAGGATGCAACAAAAGAAGAAAACTACAGACCAATATCCCTCATGAATACAAATACAAAATTTCTCAACAAAATCTTAACAAACCAAATTCAGGTGCTTATCAAAAAAATAATACATCACGACCAAGTGGGCTTTATCCCAGAGATCCAGGGATGGTTCAACGTATGGAAATCTATAAATATAATTCAACACATAAATAGAAGCAAAAACAAATACCATATGATCCTCTCAATAGATGAAGAAAAAGCATTTGACAAAATTGGACACTGTTTTATGATAAGAACACTTAACAATAGGCATAAACAAGGCTTACCTAAAAATGATACAAGCCATATATGACAAACCCACAGCCAACATCATACTGAATGGGGAAAAATTGAAAGCATTCCCACTTAGAACCGGAACCAGACAAGGTTTCCCACTATCTCCACTTATATTCAACATATTGCTGGAAGTCCTTGCTAGAGAAATTAGACGAGAGGGGAATTAAGGGCGTCTAAATAGGGGCAGAAGAGATCAAACTCCCACTCTTTGCTGATGATATGATATAATACCTAGAAAAACCCAAGGATTCAACCAAGAGACTCCTGGAATTGATAAATGAATTCAGTAAAGTCTCAGGATACAAAATCAATACACACAAATCAGAGGCATTCATATACGCCAATAACTGTCAAACTGAGAACCAAACCAAAGAGTCAGTAGCCTTCACAATAGTAACAAAGAAAATAAAGTACCTAGGAATATATTTAACTAAGGAGGTAAAAGACCTCCTTAGAGATGAACTTAGGGAGAACTATGAAACACTGAGGAAGGAAATAGCAGAGAACGTAAACAGGTGGAAAACCATACCATGCTCGTGGGTTGGCGGAATCAACATTGTTAAAATGTCTATACTATCCAAAGTGATCTACAGATTAAATGCAATCCCTATTAAAATGCCAACATCATTTTTCATGGATATAGAAAAAATAATTTTATACTTCGTATGTAACCAGAGAAGACCCCGTATAGCAAAAGCAATCCTAGGCAAAAAGAATAAAATGGGAGGCATCCCATTTGAAGTGTGGTATAGTTTACCAGACTTCAAACTATACTACTACAAGTGTATAGTAATTAAAACAGTATTGTACTGGCACAAGAACAGAGACATAGACCTATGGAACAGAACTGAGAACCCAGATATAAAACCAGCCTCATATAGCCATCTAATCTTTGATAAAGCAGACAAAAACAAACACTGGGGAAAAAAATCCTTATTCTACTACTATTTTTAAATGCTACTGAATTACCTTTAGAAATTAAGAATATGGAAAGGTCTTTGAAAAAAAGGCACAAAAAACTCATAATTTCAAATGTCTGATTATCTAATATACAATGGATATTATTTAATATGCCATTTCACATATTCAAACTCCTTTTCTTTCAAAATTATTATAATATGGAATATTATAACTGAAATTAATGAAGATCAAAGCAGACAGAGACTTTCTTCATATAGTCTTCAATAACACATTTTCCCTCTTATATTCTGTGGTATACTGAATCTATATTAACAATGTGGTTTTTTTCCTTACTTCACTCCTTTCTTCATTGTCTTATCCATTAGCAATCCATATCATTATTTTAGTGAAAAAAATTATCAATAATGTGTTAAAATCCTAGTTTTAGAGAAGAGTGTATCTATTTTAAAACATTTGTCCAGTGTAGCACAATATGCACTAATTTACCATCATGACTTAAAAGCTTAGTACTAGACTCCCAAATATTAATTAATAATAAAGAAACCTTTAAAAAGACTTTTAATAACAAAGGTGCTTAATGAGAATAAATCCAAATCAAGGATTTATCACATGATTGTTGTAATAAGAATACTTTGTTAGTACATCAGCTTAGTCCCACAGCAGTTCAAGATCACAGTCTGTTGTCCTACATTCAGCCAATTATATCAAAACACTTAGGTCAGTAAGCAAAAAGAATTAGAAGGATCACTGCAAATGCACAACTTCTGCAAAAAATTCCTTAAAGCCCATTTCCTTCTATTATCTTCACACATGAAAGACAGAACTTTTTTAGACTGAAAAAACTTAGGAAAGCCTATGCTGAAACACATTGAAGCAATTATATGACACGTAAAGAAGCCAAAAATCCTTAACATACTAAACAATTTAAATATTGATGAAAGTTGAAAAGTAGTAATAAAATATAAAACATTTGTCCATTTATACTAAATTTAAGGTTTTATGTTTTATATATTTAATAAAGAAAATTTTCAATTGGATTTCTCAAGTATCATGAGTCTTCTTTGATTTGTTAATCTATCCAAAAGTAGTTGCATCTTAGAATTAAAATGAGTATTTTTTATTAAATCTCATATTCCACATCACATCATTTCTTATTGGGACACAGCTATCAATAGCAGATTGATTCAAATTTCAAGTGCATTAGAAAGGCCCATTTTTGTAGAAATCATAGGTTCAAATAAGCAGTTGACTTAACCACATGAAGAAACATTTGCCAACAGGTACAATTAGAAATTTAATATCTCTACTCATTTTCTACGTCCTTATAAAATTTTCATTGGGATTTACTTTTAAAATGTAACTGAGGAACCGGTGCAGTCGTTCATACTTGTAATCCCAGCCACTTTGGGAGGCTAAGGCAGGAGGATCACTTGAAGCCCAGGAGTTCGAGACCAGCCTGGGCAACTTGGCAAGACCCTGTCTCTACAAAAAACAAACAAGGAGCATTTAGAAAACAGAATTAAAAACACACTATCATGTACAAATACTCCATAGAAAATGAGATACTTAGCTAAACCCTTAACAAAACATGTACAGTATTGTATGCTGAAAATTACAAAATGGTGATGATATACATCAAAGATCTCAATAAATGGAGAGGTATACCATACTTATAGATTAGAAGTCCTGCCATAGTAAATATGTCAATTATCTCAAATTAATTTATAGGTTTAGCATAATTCCTATCAAAAGACTTTTGTAGATATAAGAAGCTTATTCTAAAATGTACAGGGAAAGGTACTGGCCCCAGAATGTAGAAAACAATCTTTACAAAAAATTAAGTGACAGGGATTATTCTTTCCAATGTTAAAGGTTACTACACAAGTACAGTCATCAAAATAGCATACTATTGGTGAAAAGATAAATACATAGGTCAATGGAACAGAACAGAGGGCCAAGAAATAAATCCACACAAATTTTCTTTGATTTGGTTCTCAGTTTGACTGTTGTTGGTCTATAGGAATGCTACTGATTTCTATACATTGATTTTGTAACCTGATCCTTTGCTGGATTTGTTTACCAATTCCAGTAGTCGTATGGTAGAATCTTTGGGGTTTTCTAGATATAAGGTCATTTTGTCAGCAAAGAGCGATACTTTGACCACCTCTGCCCCATATGAATGCCCCTGATTGCTTTATCTTGTCCGATTGCTCTAGCTAGGACTTCCAGCATTAGGTTGAATAGAAGCAGTGATAAAGGGCCACCTTGTCTGATTCCAGTTTTAAGTAGGAATGCTTTCAATTTTTCCCCATTGAATATGATGTTGGCTGTGGGATTGTCATATATAGCTTGTGTCATTTTTAGGTAAGTACCATTCACAACAGAAACAAACAAAGTAAAATACCTAAGAATATATCTAACTAAGGAGGTAAAAGACCTCTATAGGGGTCCTTGCCTGCGAGAGTGGCCACTGCGTTGGTGCTCTGGGGCTTGGACCCTGGCTAGCCAGAAAATAAACCTCCTCTTGTGTGATTGCATCCTTGATGTCTCTGCTTTTCTGTCCGGTGGGGCTGTGGAAGGTCAGTCCCTAACATTTGGGGGCTCGTCTGGGATTTGCCTTCCCCACAGACTACCGGATAGAATTCAGGGCTGAGGGAGGAGTGTGAAAATCCAGCCCCGGACTAGCCAGGTGTGGTGTTGGGCAAGGGACACGGAAACCACTTGCAGGACCCCGGATCAGGACACCGGCACAGGACCTAGGCGGACGCGCTGGTGGGTTGCTGGTCGGAGCCAGGCGGAGACGTCCTCTGGCCCCGTTGGGACTCTGGAGCTGACCTGGTAGCCTAGGGCTCGGTCAGGAGGAGCTGGAGCTGACCTTGTAGCCAAGGGCTCAGTCACGTCCTCTGGCCCCGTTGGGACTCCGGAACTGACCTTATAGCCAAGGGCTCGGTCAGGAGGAGACCGGGGAGTAGGTCTGGACCAGGTTAGGTTGTCTGTTTACCTCACTGTCCACTTGTCTGTTGTCTGCTTTGTTTGTCGCCGGCTTTCTGTGTGTGTGTGAGTGTGACATCTCTCGTTGGCTTGTTGGAGTCTCTGGGTTCTGTGGTTTCAGCCCGAGAACCCATCAGGGTTGCATGGGTTTTCGGGCTGGGGCCGTGGAATCAGGGGACCCACGAAAAGATCCCCAGGGGTGACTAGAACCTCCAGGTGAGTATTCCCCTGCATGGGCTGGCAGCACACAGTGTATCTCCTGCCACCCGTGCCAGGAGTGGCTAGTGCAGGAGGGGCACGGCCGTTACCTCCGTAGGGAGTGTGAAAGGCTAGGGATTCAGATCCTTGTCCCCAGTGCCCCAACTGCGGAATATCGGTTTGCACATCTGCCTATTATCGACTAGCCATGGGACAGGCTCTAACAACGCCGTTGTCCATCCTGGTGAGCCATTTTAAGGATGTCAGGGCAAAGGCTCACAACCTGTCCCTGGAGGTCAAGAAGGGAAAGTTTGTTACCCTCTGTGAGGCCGAGTGGCCCACGTTTGGAGTGGGGTGGCTCAGGGAGGGCTCGTTTGATGCCTCCTTGATCGAAAAGGTAAAAGGGGTGGTATTTGGCCACCACGGCCACACTGATCAGATCCCCTATATTGTGGTCTGGCAAGACTTGGTTCTAGACCTGCCACCCTGGCTGAAGGACCTCCTACCTGCCCCGAGGGGAAAGGCAGAAGTTCTGGCAGTTAAAGTAGTCAGAAAGGAGGGGACACGGAGTCCGCAGTCCGTTGGGACGCCAGTGTTGCCGGACTCCAATTTCTACCCAGACCTAAAGGTGCTCCCTCTGAGGGCAGTGGGATTCCCGGGAGAGGACGGAGCACAGACATAACAATACTGGCCCTTCTCTACTAGTGACCTCTGTAATTGGAAATCTCAAAGCTCGAACTTCTCCGAGAATCCGAGAAACCTAATTAATCTTTTAGACTCTGTTCTTTTTACTCATCAGCCCACCTGAGATGATTGCCAGCAGTTGCTTAAGGTTCTCTTCACAACGGAGGAAAGAGAAAGGATTCAGGGGGAGGCGCGGAAGCTGGTTCCGGGGGAGAACAGCAGACCTACTACAAACCCGCGAACCATCGGCCGAACTTTGAACGGCTGCTTTGGGACTACAATGAGGCTGAAGGTAGGGAGCGTCTCCGGGTCTACCGCCAGACTCTGATGGCTGGTCTCCGTATGGTGGCGTGAAAGCCAACTAATTTGGCCAAGGTAGGAGACATTCATCAGGGGCCGGAAGAGAGCCCGGCAGCATACTTAGAGAGGATCATGGAGGCCTTCCAGCAGTACACTCCCATAGACCCCACTATGGAAGAGAGCAAGGCAGCTGTTATGATGGCGTTTGTCAATCAGGCAGCCCCTGACATTAGGCGCAAGGTGCAGAGAACAGATAGATTAGGTGAGAAGAATCTGCAGGACCTGTTAGAAGTGGCGGAGAAGGTCTATAACAATAGAGAGACGCCAGAAGAGAGGTTAGAGAGGATCAGGATAGAAGATAGGAAATTCCAAGCTAGGGAAGCACGGAAAGCAAACAGAGAGATGACTAAGATCCTGCTAGCCGCCACAAGAGAGGGGCAGATAGGGTCAGAGGATAGGGAAAGGCCCCGGCGGGAGAGGCTAGGAAGGATCAATGTGCCAAATGCAAGGAGCATGGGATTGGGCCCGAGAGTGCCCCCAAAAGAAAGTGGGGAAAAGACTTGGAGGTCCTGAAAAAGTCATGGTTGCAGGACAGGTGACAGACGAATAGGGAAGACAGGGTTTGGTCCCCCTCCCTGAACCTAGGGTAACTTTGCAAGTGGAGGGGAACCCAGTCAGCTTCCTCACAGATATAGGAGCAAAACATTCGGTACTAACGGAAGACACAGGAAAATTGTCCAGTAAGACCAGTTGGGTGCAGGGGACAACAGGAGCCAAACTATATCGGTGGACCACACGGCAGAGACTGGATTTGGGTTCAGGACAAGTGAGTCACGCCTTTATGGTCATCCCTGAGTGCCCCACACCGCTACTGGGAAGAGACGTCCTTACCAAGCTTAAGGCTCAAATTCATTTTGAAGAAGAGGGAGTAATAATAACTGATGATAAAGGCAATCTCATCAACAGCCCCCGGGTCACTCAGATCCTGACCCTGACACAGGCAGATGAATACAGACTGTACCAGCCCATAAAAAGCAGAGAGGAAGGCATAGAGCAATGGCTCTGTGAATTTCCCATGGTGTGGGCCGAGACAGGGGGCACAGGATGGGCAAAGCACCGGCCGCCTCTTTACGTTGAGTTAAAGCCCGGAGCCGAACCAGCCCGAGTCAGACAGTACCCCATGTCCCAGGAAGCCAGAGTGGGAATTACGCCCCACATTCAGAGACTCCTGGACAGTGGGATTCTCCAGCAATGCCAGTCGGCCTGGAACACCCCCCTGTTGCCAGTGAAGAAACCGGGGGGTAAGGACTATAGGCCTGTGGAAGACCTCAGGGAAGTCAATGCAAGGGCCCTGGATATCCACCTCACAGTCCCTAACCCCTATACTCTGTTGAACTCTCTCTCTCCCACGCTGTCTTGGTATACCATCCTAGACCTAAAGGATTCCTTCTTTAGCCTGGTGGTGGCGACACGCAGCCAGGAGATTTTCGCCTTTGAGTGGCGGGACAACGAGAGAGGAATTCATGGGCAGCTGATGTGGACGAGACTGCCCCAGGGGTTTAAAAACTCACCTACCCTGTTCAACGAGGCCCTCCATGATGATCTGGGTGAGTACCAAACTAATCACCCAGAGGTAACTCTGCTGCAGTATGTGGATGACTTGCTGTTAGCTGCACCTAACCCCCAGGCCTGCCTAGAGGGCACCAAAGACTTACTCAAAGTATTAGGCGAGTTGGGGTACTGAGTCAGTGCAAAGAAGGCTCAAATTTGCAAGGATGAAGTCACCTATTTGGGATATAAAATAAAAGGTGGCCAAAGGTGGCTAACCAAGGCAATGAAGCAGACTGTGTTGGGGATACCCACTCCAGCCTCAAGCTGAGAACTGAGGGAATTCCTGGGGTCGGTGGGTTACTGCCACCTCTGGATTCCAGGGTTTGCGGAAAAGGCTCGACCTCTGTATGAAGGGTGTAAGGCGGGGCGAGCATGGGAGCAGACTGTGCAAATGGAAGACGCTTTTCAGGCCCTGAGGGCAGCCATGCTGGAAGCCCCAGCCCTAGTACTCCCTGATCCTACAAAAGAGTTTCACCTGTTCATATACGAGAAGAGGGGAATAGCCAAGGGGGTACTCACGCAGGCCCTGGGACCCTGGAAGAGACCGGTGGCGTACTTGTCAAAAAAAACTAGATCTGGTGGCAGCGGGGTGGCCAGTGTGCTTGCGATTCATCGCAGCCACAGCCCTGTTGGTCAAAGACACTGATAAGCTCACCCTAGGGCAGCGGCTGCAGATCACCACCCCGCACGCCATAGAGGGGGTCCTGAAGCAGCCACTGGACAGTGAATCACAAATGCGAGGCTGACACACTACCAGGGGCTTCTGTTGGACGCCCCCCGCATTGAGTTCCAAACACCTGTTGCCTTGAATCCGGCCACGCTTCTGCCCAGCCCCGATTCAGCCACGCCTGAGCATGACTGCCTTGAGATCCTGGCTGAAACCCAGATGGCCCGGAGAGACTTAAAAGATCGCCCCCTTCCAAGCAGCGACCTGACCTGGTTCACGGACGGAAGCAGTTTCGTCCGGGATGGATGCAGGTATGCAGGGGCGGCCATAGTAGATGACCAGGGCAAACTTATCTGGGCAGCACGCCTTCCTCAAGGGACATCAGCACAGAAGGTGGAACTAATAGCACTAACAGAGGCTCTTAGTCGGGCCCAAGGGAAAAGGCTGACAGTGTACACTGATAGCCGCTATGCCTTTGGGACAGTACAAAGCCTGGGTTACAGAACAGTTGCATGTGACACAAGGTGAGGATGGCTGGTTTTGGGACGAAGGGCATTGCCTAATAGTGCCAGAACTCTTAGGACACCACCTGTTAGAACACCTGCATCAGACCACACATCGCGGAAAGAGAAAGATGCTGCAACTGCTGAACACTGCTCAACTAAGGTTCAAGTCACAAGTACGGGTTGCAGATGACATCGTCAGAAGCTGCCGAGCCTGTCAGGTTATGCAGCCAGGGAGGACCAGAGGAACCCATGCAGGTACGAGGGAAAGGAGGAGGCAGCCAGGACTATTTTGGGAAGTGGATTTCACAGAGGTCAAGGCTGGAAAATACGGGTACCGATATTTACTTGTCATGGTAGATACATTTTCCGGATGGGTAGAAGCCTTCCCTACGAAAGGAGAAACAGCTTTGACAGTAGCTAAGAAAATATTAGAAAAAATAGTCCCCAGGTATGGACCGCTGGAAGGGATAGGATCAGATAATGGACCTGCGTTTCTCTGTCAGGTTAGTCAAGGGCTGGCCCAGGCTATGGGGATAGATTGGAAATTACATTGTGCATATAATCCCCAGAGCTCTGGGCAGGTAGAGCGAATGAATACAACAATAAAGGAGACCCTGACTAAATTGGCCCTGGAGACTGGTGGAGACTGGGTGACCCTCCTTCCCTTCGCCCTGTTCTGAGCCCGGAACACCCCTTATCACTTGGGTTTAACCCCTTTTGGAATCATGTACGGCACACCCCTTCCTGTAGTTCCTAGGATGAGCCCTGAGGCTCTTCCGGGACATCCCAAAGAAGTGTTACAAGCGGTGCAGGCTCTGCAACGTGTCCACAGTCAAGTATGGCCGGCCCTCCGTGCTATCTACCGGCCTGAGAAGGAGGGTGCCGGACACCTGTTTCACCCACACCAGCCAGGGGACTGGGTGTGGGTGAAACGGCATAACAGCAGAACCCTCGAGCCGAGGTGGAAGGGCCCCTATCAAATTATTCTTGTTACCCCCACTGCTCTTAAGGTCGATAGAATAGCGACCTGGATACACCACTCCCACGTGAGACCTGCTAATAAAAAAGACCAGGAGCGGTGCCAGGACCAGTGGAAAGCAACTGCAGACCCGAAGAATCCTCTGAAGACCAGACTGACCCGCGTGGTGGCAACAGCCCAGCCCGGGACTGCTGACACAGACTTGGACTGGGGTTGTGGCATCTAAGGATTGAACTGGGTGACAACATGAACGGGTCGTGGTGGGGGTTGGTTGTTGTGGGTCTAATGTTTTTGGGATGGAGACCTATAGCTGTACTTACCACCCCGAACCCCCACCAACCCCATAACTTTACATGGGTTTAAAGATGACTGTATAATGGTGTTAGTGTTCCCAAAAATAATATATCACACTGAGGAGACAATGTATGAGGGCATAGTAGGGCAAAGAGTCACCAACCTAATTTTTGAAAGAAAAAGAGAGCCCTTCACAGCCATAACCCTGGCTACTCTTTTTGGCTTAGGGGCAATAGGAGCAGGAACTAGCATCTCTTCTCTGGCAATGTAGCAAAGAGGGTTTAATACTCTGAGGGCAGCTGTTGATGAAGATATTGCAAGGATAAAAGATTCAATCTCACACCTAGAAAAGTCACTAACCTCCCTATCCGAGGTAGTGTTCCAGAACCGGAGGGGGTTAGATCTAGTGCTCCTCCAGCAAGGAGGACTATGTGCTGCCATCAGAGAAGAATGTTGTTTCTATGCAGACCATATGGGAGTTGTTAGAGAATCTATGGCTAAGGTCAGGGAAGGGCTTGCCCGCCGCAAATGGGAATATGAACAGCAAGCAGGTTGGTTTGAGTCTTGGTTTAACAGTTCCCCCTGGTTAACAACGCTACTATCCACCCTACTAGGCCCACTCATTATGCTAATCTTAGTCCTTGTGTAATTAATAGGCTAGTAGCTTTTGTGAAAGAACAGATAAACACTGTCCAGCTACTAGTATTGCAACAACAACATCAGCAGCTACGGTCAAGTGCTATAGAACTAGAGCACCTAAGAGACCTTGAGGATGAGCAGGAGTGCTCGTCTGCTACCCAGAGAAAGGGGGGAATGTAGCACAGAGGAAGGGCAGAGGAATTTGTAGGGCAGAGGAATTTTTCCAATTGTCGGGAATTTACTTGGGTGGGGCAATGAGCTAACCGCAAACTTTTGCTTCTGGTCATTGCTTGCTTGCTACACCGCTATAGGGGGGATTATGGGATAAGGTCATTGAAGCACGGGCGACTGGCCCATCAGGCAATAGAGGGCAACTAACCCGCCAATTATTTCAAAAGGCAACAGTGGGCAACCAATCATTTTAAAGGTCAACTCATGATCCATGCGTGATCAGTTTGTGCGCAGCTTGTGCACCATGGGGATAAAAGGCATACCATTGTTCCGGTCGGGGTCCTTGCCTGTGAGAGTGGCCACTGCGTTGGTGCTCTGGGGCTTGGACCCTGGCTAGCCAGAAAATAAACCTCCTCTTGTGTGATTGCAAAAAAAAAAAAAAAAAAAAAAAAAAGACCTCTATAGGTAGAACTAAGAAACACTGAGGAAGGAAACACCAGATGATGTAAACATGTGGAAAACAAAACCATGGTCATTGATGGGCAGAATCAACATTGTTAAAATGTCTAAACTAGACAAGGTGATCTAGAGATTCAATCCACTCCCTATTAAAATACCAACATCATTTTTTGCAGATCTAAAAAAAAAAATGATTCAACGCTTCGGATGCAACCAGAGAAGACCCCATTTAGCAAAAGCAATCTTAAGAAAAAAGAACAAATTGGGAGCCATCAATTCACCAGACTTCAAGCTATACTACAAGGCTATAGTAACTAAGACAGCATGGGAATGGCATAATAACAGAGACACAGACCAATGGAATGGAATTGAGAACTAAGATAGAAAACCATCCTCATATAGCCACCTAATCTTTGAGAAAGCAGACAAAAACATACTCTGGGGAAAAGAATCCTTATTCAATAAATAGTGCTGGGATAAATGGTGGATAGCCACATGTAGAAGACAGAAACATGATCTCCACCTTTTACCTCTCACAAAAATCAACTCATGGGGGATAACAGACTTAAACCAAAGGCGCGAAACTACAAGAAGTCTAGAAGAAAATGTTGTAAAAACTCATATAGACATTGGCCTAGGCAAAGAATTTATGAATACAACCCCAAAGGCAAACACAGCAATAACAAAAATAAATAACTGTGACCTTATCAAATTAATAAACTCTTACACAGCCAAAGAAACTATCATTAGAGTGAATAGACAACCTACAGAATGGGAGAAAATATTTGTTCTCTACACATCCGATAAAGGACCAATAAACAAGAATCTATCTAGAACACACACACAAAAAAAAAGAAAAAAAAAAAACAAGAAAAAAAATCAAACAACCCCATCAATAAATGGGCAAAGGACATGAACAGAAACTTTTCAAAAGAACACAGAATAGCCAGCAAACATACAAAAAAATGCTCAACCTGTCTTATCATTAGGGAAATGCAAATCGAAACCACAATGAGGTATCACCTAACCACAGTGAAATTGGCCTCTATCAAAAAATCCCCAAGCAAAAATGCTGGTGAGGATTTAGAGAGATAGGAAAACTCTTACACTGCTGGTAGGAATACAAATTAGTGCTACCTCTGTGGAAAAGAATTTGGAGATACCTCAAAGAGCTAAAAATAGAAATACCATTTGATACAGCCATAGCACTGTTAGACATCTACCCAAAGGAACAAAAGTCATTCTATAATAAAGACACCTGCACTGGAACGTTTATGGCAGCACAATTCACTATAGCAAGGATGTGAAAAAAACTGTGTCCAGCATCCATTAGTGGATTATTAA
Organism: Microcebus murinus; assembly: GCF_040939455.1. Lineage (NCBI taxonomy): Eukaryota > Metazoa > Chordata > Mammalia > Primates > Cheirogaleidae > Microcebus > Microcebus murinus. The sequence goes on from NC_134136.1 coordinate 11,174,983, forward strand.
AATATGATATATGGCTACAATGGAATACTACTACATTATAAAAACGACAGTGATCTAGCACCTTTCATATTTTCCTGGATAGAGCTTCGGCCCATCCCTTGAAGTGAGGTATCACAAGAAGGGAAGAATAGGGTGGAGCAAGAGGGCGGACGAATAACACCGTCAGACAGAGTGTCTCTGCAAAAAAGACAGATTCTAGCAGAAATTAGAGGAAAGAAACAAGAAGACGAGCATACAGCGGACGAGGGCCGGAAGGAGGGGTACCTGAAACCCCGGGAGACTCCACGGGAGGAGGCTGCGGAGGAGAACTGGAGGCTGAGACCACCGGAGCAGCCCGGAGACCAGCGGCAAGGGTAGGTGGATTTGCTGTTTCCCCTCCCCTGCATTTGGGATTGCTGGTGGGCTCCCCAGCGGGTGGAGAGACCTGCGGACAACAGCCCAGACACCGCCGCCGCCAGCCAGCGGTGAGCCTGTAGCAGACGTGGCACCAGGTTCCCAACTTCCTCCGGGAAACTCCGTGTGCACAGACCTGAGCCGGGCGGCAGGCGCCATATTGCCTCCTCCTCCCCTCGGCCGACCGTACCCGCAGCTGAACAGAGACACAATACAGCCACCAGCCAGAGGCACCTCCAGGGAACGGGACCTTCCCTTTTGGGACCCTACAGCTGACTCAGGGGAACTCAGACTGTGAGCTCCCTACCCGCCCATCCTCCCAGGTGCTGCTGGCACCGTGTTCCCAGGAGAATGGTGCCGACTCAGAGGCTGAGAGACATAGACCCAGCTTGGGCTCCCTGTGGGTGAATTGGGACCAGAAATCCTCTCCCTGGGGGGATACAGTTTGAACTCTGGGACCCAGAGGTCAGACCTGCAGACCAGATCCCCTGCACCAAGGGCTAGCATTGCCCGGGGCACAGAAGGGTTATACGTGAACCGACTACTGAGGTGTTTGTGCCTCCAGGGGTGGCTCGGCGTCCTAGAGGGCAACCCTCCTCCCAGGAGGCGGCTATTCGCCCAACCTAGGTGGCTTTCCTGTGTAAGGAACCTCCCCGTCGGCATCACAGTCCGGGGAGGCCTGGTGGCTTGTGGTCTGGCATGCTGGCAGAGGCCCAGGAGTAGCTGCGGAGTTGGGGAGGATGGAAAGAAGCGAGGCCCGCTCCAGACTGCAGGTCTTAGACAGCCCAACCCCCACACACAGACTTTCTGGCTGAGCGGTACCATTCAAGCCCCGCCCTGACAATGTTCCCTGGAAGCGGAACTTTGACCCCTGCTAACTGCCTGAGGGCAGCCTTACCCAACCCAGCTCGGTCCAGAACAAGAGCTGATAACAGGACACAAAATCAACAGCATAGCCTGTTCCTCCAAGCAAACGCCACCTACTGACAGGGACGGCATCTTACACAGCCTTTCCACAGCACCCACTGACTCAATATACAGGGAGTGGTCCAATTTCACACACAGACACCACCTAACACCTCAGAAACTAAACAAGGTGTGTGAATACCCAAACAATAACTTAAGGAAAGAAACAACAACTGATTGACATGGCAAGAAATCAGCGAAAGAACTCAGGAAATATGAAGAACCAAACGGAAAACACACCCCCAAAGAAGACACCAGCCCCCTAGAAATGGACACCAATCAAAATCAGGCAACCAATATGACAGAAGACGAATTTCGTATGTGGATCATAAGAACACTCACCCAGCTGCAACAACAACTCAATAACCAACATAAAGAAACCACAAAAAGCCTCCAGGATATGGGAAAAGAAATAGACACATTGAAGAAATGTGTAACTGAACTCCTGGAAATGAAGAATCAATTCAAGGAACTACAAAATACAGTGGAAAGTCTCAAGAACAGGGTATATCAAACAGAAGAAAGAATCTCAGAGCTTGAAGATAACACCCTCCAATTAAATAAATCAGTCACAGAAATACAGCAGAGAAACAAGAGAAAAGAGCAAAGCCTACAAGAGATGTAGGATTATGTGAAGAAACCTAACGTGAGGGTCATAGGGTAACCAGAAGGGGAAGAAGACAACACTCAAGGGTTGGACAAGCTGTTTGAAGATATAATAGAGGAAAATTTCCCAGGCCTTGCTCAAAATCTTGATATACAAGTTCAAGAAGCTCAGAGGACCCCTGGGAGATTCAACGCAAACAGGAAGACGTCACGACATGCAGTCATCAGACTGACCAAAGTATCAACTAAAGAGGCCCATCTAAGAGCTGTAAGACAAAAGAAGCAAGTAACATACAAGGGAAAGCCAATAAGAATAACATCAGACTTCTCTAATGAGACTTTATAAGCAAGGAGAGACTGGGGCCCCATTCTCACTCTTTTGAAACAAAACAATGCCTAGCCTAGAATATTATTCCTTGCAAAACTAAGCTTCGTATATGAAGGAGAAATAAAAACATTCTCAGATAAGCAAAGGCTCAGAGAATTCCCCAAGACAAGACCAGCCCTACAAGAAGTACTTAAAACAGCATTACGCATGGAACATCATAATAATAACCCACGAATATAAAAACAACCAAAACCCAAAGATATTAAAGGCCAGATATTACAATGGCTCAAGACAGAAATCATAGCATCAACATCCAACCCAACAGAATGATCAGTAATCTACCTTACCTATCAGTTCTCTCAATAAATGTGAATGGCTTAAACTCTCCACTCAAGAGACATAGGCTGGCTGAGTGGATAAGAAAATACAGGCCAAGTATATGCTGTCTTCAGGAAACACATCTAACCTGCAAGGATGCATATAGACTAAAAATAAAAGGGTGGAGATCAATATTCCAAGCAAATAGAAGCCAAAAGAAGGCTGGTGTTGCAGTTCTAATTTCAGATGATTTAGTTTTTAAACCAACAAAAGTAGTTAAAGACAAAGAAGGTCATTATATAATGGTGAAGGGCACAGTTCAACAAGAAGAAATAACAATTTTAAATACATATGCACCCAAATTAGGTGCACCCAGATTCGTAAAGCAAACCTTACTGGAGTTAAGCAAATGGATTAATAGCAACTCCATAATCGCCGGAGATTTCAACACCCCACTGACGGCACGAGACAGATCCTCCAAACAGAAAATTAATAAAGAAATAATGGACTTAAACAAAATTCTACAACAATTGGGTCTGACAGACATCTACAGAACATTCTACCCAAAACCCACTGAATATACGTTCTTCTCATCAGCTCATGGGACATTCTCTAAAATTGACCATATCCTAGGACACAAAGAAAATCTCAAGAAATTTAAAAAAATAGAAATCATACCATGTACCGTCTCAGATCACAGTGGAATAAAACTAAAAATCAACCCTAACAGAAACTCACATTTCTACACAAAAACGTGGAAATTAAACAACCTCCTACTAAATGATTACTTCATAAATGAAGAAATCAAGACAGAAATAAAAAAATTCTATGAAGAAAACGACAATGGAGAGACAAGTTATCAACTCCTCTGGGACACAATTAAAGCAGTTCTGACAGGAAAGTTTATCTCCATAAATGCCTATAACCAAAAGACAAGAAGATCACAAATAGACAATCTAATGAAACGACTCAAAGAGCTGGAAAAAGAAGAACAGACCAACCCCAAACCCAGCAGAAGAAGTGAAATCAACAAGATCAAATCAGAACTAAACGAAATTGAAAACAGGGAAGCTATTCAGGAGATTAATAAACCAAAAAGTTGGTTCTTTGAAAAAATAAACACAATTGACACACCATTGGCTAAGCTAACGAAAAGCAGAAAAGAGAAATCTCTAATAAGCTCCATCAGGAACAAAAAAGGAGATATCACAACTGATCCCAAAGAGATACAAAATACAATTTATGAATACTACAAAAATCTTTATGCACACAAACTGGAAAATGTGGAGGAAATGGATAAATTTCTAGAAACACACAGCCTCCCTAGGTCCAACCAGGAAGAAATAGATTCCCTGAACAGACCAATCTCAACAGCTGAAATAGAAACAGCAATTAAAAATCTCCCTAAAAAGAAAAGTCCCAGTTCCGATGGCTTCACACATCAATTTTACCACACTTACATAGAAGAACTAGTACCTATCTTGGAGAAACTATTCCACAACATCGAGAAGAACGGAAACCTCCCCAACACCTTTTATGAAGCGAATATTACTCTGATACCAAAACCAGGAAAGGATGCAACAAAAAAGAAAACTACAGACCAATATGCCTAATGAATATAGATGCAAAAATTTTCAACAAAATCTTAGCTAACCGAATCCAGACACTTATCAAAAAAATAATCCACCACGACCAAGTGGGCTTCATCCCAGGGATGCAGGGATGGTTCAACATACATATATCTATAAATACAATTCACCACATAAACAGAAGCAAAAACAAAGACCACATGATTCTTTCAATAGATGCAGAAAAAGCTTTTGACAAAATTCAACACCCTTTCATGATACGAACACTTAAGAAAATAGGCATAGACGGGACATACCTAAAAATGATACAAGCCATATATGACAGACCCATAGCCAACATCATACTGAATGGGGAAAAATTGAAAGCATTCCCACTTAGAACTAGAACCAGACAAGGGTGCCCACTATCTCCATTTCTGCTCAACATAGTGCTGGAAGTCTTGGCTACAGCAATCAGACAGGAAAATGGAATTAAAGGTATCCAAATAGGGGCAGAGGAGATCAAACTTTCACTGTTTGCTGATGATATGATATTGTATCTAGAAAACCCCAAAGATTCAACCAAGAAACTCCTGGAACTGATCAATGAATTTAGTAATGTCTCAGGATACAAAATCAATACACAGAAATCAGAGGCATTCATATACGCCAACAACAATCTAATTGAGAACCAAATCAAAGACTCAATTCCCTTCACAATAGCAACAAAGAAATTAAAGTACCTAGGAATATACTTAACCAAGGAGGTAAAAGACCTCTACAGGGAGAACTATGAAACACTGAGGAAGGAAATAGCAGAGGATGTAAACAGATGGAAATCCATACCATGCTCGTGGATCGGCACACTCAATATCATCAAAATGTCTATACTACACAAACTGATCTACAGATTCAATGCAATACCTATTAAAATCTCATCAGCATTCTTCACAGATACAGAAAAAATAATTTTACGCTTCGTATGGAACCAAAGAAGATCCCGAATATCAAGAGCAATTCTAGGCAACAAAAACAAAATGGGAGGCATTAATATGCCAGATATCAAACTATACTACAAAGCTGTAGTAATTATATCAATATGGTATTGGCACAAAAATAGGAATATTGACCAGTGGAACAGATGTTAGAATCCTGATATAAAACCATCCTCATATAGCCATCTAATCTTTCACAAAGCAGACAAAAACATACGCTGGGGAAAAGAATCCCTTTTCAATCAATGGTGCTGGGAAAACTGGATAGCCACCTGTAGAAGGCTAAAACAGGACCCACACCTTTCACCTCTCACAAAAACCAACTCACGCTGGATAACAGACTTAAACCTAAGGTAGGAAACTATTAGAACTCTAGAGAAAAAAGTTGGAAACACTCTCCTAGACATCGGCCTGGGCAAAGAGTTTATGAAGAAGTCCCCAAAGGCAATCACAGCAGCAACAAAAATAAATAAATGGGACATGATGAAACTACAAAGCTTCTGCACAGCCAAAGAAATAGTCATGAAAGTACACAGACAACCTACAGAATGGGAGAAAATTTTTGCATCCTATGCATCCGATAAGGGACTGATAACTAGAATATACTTAGAACTCACGAAAATCAGCAAGAAAAAATCAAATAACCCCATTAAAAAGTGGGCAAAGGACTTGAACAGAAACTTTTCTAAAGAAGACAGAAGAATGGCCAACAAACATATGAAAAAATGCTCAACATCTCTAATCATCAGGGAAATGCAAATCAAAACCACAATGAGATATCACTTAACCCCAGTGAGAATAGCCTTTATCAAAAAATCTCCAAACAACTAATGCTGGCGTGGTTGCGGAGAGAGAGGAACAGTCCTACACTGCTGGTGGGACTGCAAACTAGTTCAACCTCTGTGGAAAGCAATATGGAGATACCTTAAAGCGATACAAGTGAATCTACCATTTGATCCAGCAATCCCATTGCTGGGCATCTACCCAAATGATCCAATGACACTCTACAAAAAAAGACACCTGCACTCGAATGTTTATAGCAGCACAATTCATAATTGCAAGGCTGTGGAAATAGCCCAAGTAGCCATCAATCCAAGAATGGATTAATAAAATGTGGTATATGTATACCATGGAGTACTATTCAGCTCTAAGAAACAATGGTGATATAGCACATCTTATATTTTCCTGGTTAGAGCTGGAACCCATACTACTAAGTGAAGTATCCCAAGAATGGAAAAACAAGCACCAGATATATTCTCCAGGAAACTGGTATTAACTGAGTAGCACCTAAGTGGACACATAGGTACTACAGTAATAGGGTATTGGGCAGGGGGGAGGGGGGCAGGTATATACATACATAATGAGTGAGATGTACACCATCTGGGGGATGGTCATGATGGAGACTCAGACTTTTGGGGGGAGGGGGGGAAATGGGCATTTATTGAAACCTTAAAATCTGTACCCCCATAATATGCCGAAATAAACAAAATAAAAAATAAAAAAAAGAATGGAGGAATAGGCACCACATGTACTTGCCATCAAATTGGCCCTGACTGATCAACACTAAGGTGCTCACACAGTAGCAATATTCTTTGAGGGTTCGGGGCTTGGGGGTGGGTAAACTCACAACTAATGGACATGGTAAGCATTGTAGGGGGGAATGGAACACCTCAAATCATGGTTTTGGCGTGGCAAAGTCATAACATGTAATCAAAATTTTTGTACCCCCATAATATCTTAAAATAAAAAAAAAAAACTGGGCAAAGGACATGAACAGAAACTTTTCAATAGAAGATAGACTAATGGCTAACAAATGGGAAAAATGTTCAATATCTCTAATCATCAGAGAAATGCAAATCAAAACCACAGTGGTATATCACTTAGTTCCAGTCAGAATGGCTTTTATCAAAAAGTCCCCAAACAATTAAATGTTCATGTAGATGTGGAGAGGTAGGAACACTCATATACTATGAGTGGGACTGCAAACTAGTACAACCTCTGTGAAAGGCAATATGCAGATGCCTCAAAGAGATACAAATAGAACTACCATTTGATCGAGCAATCCCACTACTGGGCATCCACCCAAACGAACAAAAGACATTCTATAAAAAAAGACATCCAAACTCAAATGTTTATAGCAGCACAATTCACAATTGCAAAGATGTGGAAACAACCCAATTTCCACCCATCAATACATGACTGGATTAATAAAATGTGGTATATGTATACCATAGGTTCTACTCAGCCACAAAAAACAATGGTAATCTAGCACCTCTTGTATTATCCTGGATAGAGCTGGAACACATTCTACTAAGTGAAGTATCCCAAGAAGTGAAAAACAAGCACCACATGTACTCACCATCAAATTGTTTTTAACTGATCAACACTTAAGTGCACATATAATAATAACATTCATCAGGTGTCGGGTAGATGGGAGGGGGGAGAAAGGAATGGGTATATAGACATATAATGGAGGTGGTGTGCACCACCTGGGGTATGGACATGCCCGAAGCTCTGACTCAGTTTTGGCAAGGGCAATATATGTAACGTAAACATTTGTACCCCTGTAATATGCTGAAGTAAAAAAATAAATAAATAAAATAAAACTTTCTTCACTGATTTTTACAAAGCTACAAATCAAATTAAATGGAGGGAGAACAGCCTTTTCAATAAATACTGCTAAAGTAATTAGACATCCATAAGTAAGAAACAATGAACCTTGACATAAACCTAACTCCTTATAGAATTAACTCAAAATGAATCATAGAATTAAATGTAAAACATAAAACTATCAAACATTTACAAAAAAGACACAGAAGAAAAATCTTTAAAATCTGGGGCTAGGCAAAGGATTCTTAGACGTGACAACAAAAGCATCATACATAAAAGGGAAAATTGGAGACTGGATGACATCAAAAGTAACAATTTTAGCATGTGAAAGCCCATGTGAAAAGGATGAAAAATAAGCTACAGACTAGAAGAAAATATTTGCAAAGGATACACCCAACAAAGAAGTGATTGGTATCTAGACTACATGAAGAACTCATAAAGCTAAACAATAAAATAAAAAATAATCCAAATTAGAAAATGGGCAATAGATATAAATAGCTATTTCACAAAAAATGAGATTATATATATATATAATATATGATATATACGCACACACACATATACATATATACAGTAAATAAATATGCAAAAAAAGATATTTAACATCAGCAGCTGTGATGGTTAATTTTACCTGTCAATTTGGGCCATCAGCATCCAATATACATTGCTGTTTCTCTCACAGCCAGGATTCATGGTCCAGGACCAAGGGATAGAAATAGGAGTGGTATCACCTACTATTACTCCTAGTGACCCACTAGCACAATTTTTGCTTCCTGTTCTAGTAACCTGCTCTGCTGGCCTAGAAGTCTTAGTTCCAAAGGGCAGAATGCTCTACACAACAGTGACTCCACTGAACTGGAAGTTAAGAGTGCTACCCAGCCACTTTAAGCATCCAATGCCTCTGAATCAATAGACAAAGAAGAGTTACCATATTGACTGATCCTGAGGAAATCAGACTGCTACTCCACAATGGAAATAAGAAAGAGTATGTCTGCAATACAGGAGTTATCTTAGGGTGGTCTCTTATTATTACTATGCCCTGTGATTAAGGTCGCTGGAAAACTACAACAATCCAATCCAGTCAGTGCTACTAATGGCCCACACAGTTCAAGAATGAAGGTTTGGGTCATTTTACCTTACTTTAACCATTCTTGGTAGTGAATAAAGGGAGTTATTAAATACCAACTATAACCTCATGACCATTTATAAAACTAAAGACTACAATTCTTATGATTCTTCCTCCTTATTTTGTTATGTTGTTTGTGTGTATGTGTATAGAGTAAATTTCTTTGCTTTCCTTTATCATGTAACATTAAGATGTACTGACTTATAACATTTAATGTTAATTAAATATTTTGATAATATTATTTGGTACTAATTTTATATTATAATATTTAAGTTATAGGCTATCAATCCACTCAGGGACTTTCTCTTCTCTTCTGGGAAAGGGGTTAATGTATTTATTTCACTTATAAGCAAAATATCTGTATGTTAGGTGGGATTATAACCTTATTATTTTCTTTATTTGGAGATTAAGTATGGCTTAAGGAAAAGCATATAGGTGTCACGTTGATAAGGGATGAACTTGTGATGGTTATTTGTGTCAACTACACTGTCCCACAGGATGTCCCAATATTTGGTTAAACATTTTTCTGGGTGTGTCTGTGAGAGTGTTTCTAGATGAAACTAATACATGAATCGGTAGACTGAGTAAAGCAGATTGCCCTCCCCAATGAATGAGGTGAGCCTCATTCGATCACTTGGAGGGCTGAATAGAATGAAAGGTAGTTTAAGAGAGGAGTCACTATATCTACCTGTTTTCAAACTGAGATATCTGTCTTCTCCTGCATTTGGGCTGGAACTTACACCACCACAAGCATTCCTAGGTCTTCAGCTTACAGATGGCAGATCATGGGAATTTCAGCCTCTATAATCACATGAGCCAATTCCTTATATCGATCAGTCTATATTGCTTCTGTTTCTCTGAAGAACCTTGACTAATACAGTAGCCATCAAGGAAATGCAAATTAAAATCACAATGAGATATTACACTGTACATCCATGAGAAAAGTTAAAATAAAAAGTCTTGACAACACCAAAAGCTGCCAAGGATTTTGAGAAACTGTATCACTCTTGCATTGCTAGTGGGAACATAAAATGCTACTACCACTCTGGAAAACAATTTGGAAGTTTCTTAAAACATTAAACATTCAATTACCATATGACACATAATTGTACTCTTAGGCATTTATCCCAGAAAAATTAAAGCTTATGTTCACAAAAAAAACCTGTATATGAATGTTCCTAGCAGCTTTATTTATAATAGCCAAAACCTGGAATCACCCCAGATATCCTTCAACTGTTGAATGGTCAAACAAACTGTGGTATATCCATATCATGGAATACTATTCATCAATATAAAAGAATGAATATTGACACACACAACAACTTGGATGAATGTCCAAGGAATTATTCTGAGCAAAAAAAAGTTATATACTATATAATTCCATTTATAGAACATTCTTGAAGTGAAAAAAAAATAACTATAGAATTGGAATATAGATTAGTGATTGACAAGACTACAGGAGAGAGGTTAAGCAGGAGGGAAGAGGATGTGGTTATAAAAGGGCAACATGACTAATCCTTGTGGACATTTAACTCTTTACATTGACTGGAGTGGTAAGATACACAAGTAATACAGCTGTATAGAACTTATTATACACACAAGTGCATACAAAAATTAGTACAAGTAAAACTGAAGACATGTGAGATGACCATAAGCAATTTTCTGAGTCTTAAACTTACACCAAACTTCTAGTTTACCACTCCTCATCTTTGTCTGCTATTCCTTTAGCATCATGCCCACCTCTGCTATTGGTATTTATCCTTAGAGTCACAGCCTAAAGTCACCACCTTTTTCATGAAATCTTTCTCAATCACTTCAGCCCAAAATGAACTCTCCGGCTTCAATTCTGGACCTTATAGTATACCTTGTATTAGTTACTTGTGTGTATCTCTGATCTTAGGAATCTCTGAATCCTAGAATTATAAGCACTTTAAGAGTAAGGATTAATGTCTAACCTATCACACACTGACCTATCTCAGTAGCTAGGAAGCAAAAGGCACTCAGGTATTTGTTTAATTAATCTAGTTCTACCCCTCCCAAAATATCCAACTATAATTCCTATTCCTCCAGGGCACAAATTCTCCACTTGAATCAGACAAGCCTCCTTCTCTGTCCTATGCAGATATCTTCTTACCTGGAATGTTCCATATCCCAAATTATAATTAACTCTTCAAAGTTAATCTCAAAGGTCATTTATTCCTTAAAGTCTTTCCTTGTTTCTCTTAATCAGTTTCATCTCTCCCTCCTGCAATTCCCATTACACTTTGTATTTCCCTTAAATCACTTAGTCTATATCCTATACTACAATCATATTCTGCCACCCACTACCTTCCCAATCGAATAATAAATTCCTTGGCAGTAACAACTGCTCTGAACATTTTGGAAAATTCTTTGCATGTATTTGGTGTTCAAGTATTTGCTGAATCAAATAAATCCTGTTTCTAGAAAGATAATTAATATTGATTATCATTTAATCTTCTAATACCATTGAAAACATAAATTCCATAGAGTAAGTTTCATAGGAAATGCTGATCAAATCTTTAATTCTCTTCTTATAATTTACTAGATACCATTTCTGATTTTTCCTTGCCTCTAAATCTTGCCTTCTTAGTTCCTTCAAAATTTATCCAAAGCTCTCTTCTCTATCCTCATGCTGTCCCTAAATGACCTTACCTAACCACAAACTAATTGCTACCAAATCTTTATTTCTAACCTTTATCTTTCACCTTAGTTCCAGGCCTACATCTTCAACTACCTAATGGACAACCACCCCTTTCTACCTGAATGTACCACAAATGGAGATTTCCCAAATCAAGTTCATTTGCCTTCTATCACAAGTTTTCCATAATTTTCCCTTTCCTCAACTTTGTGACTAACAGATTATTTTTATTCTTCTTTTTTATGCCCCATACCCAACCAAACTGTGTTATTAATTCTACCTCCAAGATCTTTCTTAAATCCATCCAGTTATCTCAACTTCTATCGCTAGCATCCCCATATTCACCATTTTGCTGTCCATATCTATATCTCCCCTGATTTCCCCACCTGCCTTCTCCACTTCCCTCCTCCAATTTATCCTATATTCTACCACCTGAGTTACCTTTTCAAAATAAAATTCTAATCATACAATTTTCCTATTCATAAACATCCAATGGGGGGAGGGGGGCATGGGCAATATAAGTAACCTTACCACTTGTACTCCCATAATACGCTAAAATAAAATAAAATAAAAAAACATCCAATGGTTCTTCCATACCTATAGGATAAAATCTAAACTCATTTATTGTGTAGAGCAGGGGTTGGCAAACTAAGGACCATGGACCAAATGTGATCCACCACTTCCTTATATAAATGCAGTTTTATTGGAAAACAGTCATGTTCATTCATTTACATATTATCTATGGCTGGTTTCACACTAACAAGAGTTGAGTAGTTGCACCAGACACCAAATGACCCAGAAGACCAAAAACATTTACTATCTGGCCCTTGACATGAAAAGTTTGTAGAGCCCTGGCATGGAGGGTACAGAATAATTGAACCTCTACCTCCCCTTCCAGTTTCAACTCCCACTACAAACTCTAGGTTCTTATTATAACAGGCTACTCTCTTGTTAATAAAACCATTACTCATTTTTCAAGTGGCTGTACTTGATTCACTTGGAGCTGAAAGTATACTGAATAAAATGATAGCTTTTACTAATTCCCACCATATTCTCTTATGTTGTATTTAAAAAACACACAACACAGTGAAGGCTATGATTCTAAACATAAATCAGAGGCAGGAAACTGCTTGGGAAAGTGACAGCAAATATGTGTATTACAGATATCTCAGAACATCTAAAGTAGTTGACAACAGGTTTTATTATGGCAACTAGGAAATACATATTATTTACTGATGAGCTAATTTTATGGGAAGAGCACTAGATTTGGAGTCAAAAGACTTAGGTCTGATATTTAAGTTTGCATATTAAAGTAGAGACCCACTACAGCTGCATATGAATTACATAAGCTTTTTATGAGGATAATTCAAACACTGAAATTTTAATCTGAGTCATTATCATTACCAACATTATTATCAGCATGTATGATTCAGTATCATAATTACAAATTACATTTGCATAACATTTTAAAGTTTATAAAGTAATCCACAGACATCTCATTTGAGTTCACAGTAATCCTGTGACATTGGAAGATTAGTAATTTCTTCACTTACTAAATGAGTAAATTAAAGCCCAAAGAAAGTAAGTGTCTTGCCTAACATCATAGAGACAATAAATGGCAGGGCCTAGGCTCAATCCAGGTCTTCTTATTATATAGTCCTCCCATTTTTCAATGCTATTTAATGAAATTTTAGAAAATACAATCTGCTATGAGTCCAAAATAGGAAATAACGTTTACATAAAAAATTCTACATTATATCTCTCAACTATACCTCTACCTGCAAGTTACTTAACACAATCAGCAGAGACTCTGTTGTCTACTAATTTGGGTTCTACTGAAAAGCTCATCGAGATCCAAAGAGTATTACAAGATGGCCACATCAGTTTTTAGACCACTAGTAAAGTCTCGATTTACACTAGAAAAAAAAATCTGTCGGTATTAAAACTATTTCACACAGGCAGAGAACTTTGGTGTTAAAAAAAATATTTCTATTAATCCACTCATTAATTGACGGGCACTTGGATTGTTACCACATCCTTGCAATAATGAATTGTGCTGCCATAAACATTCGGGTGCAGATGGATTAATAAAACTTGGTATGTGTATACAATGAACTATTACTCAATTATTAGAAACAACAGTGATCTAGCACCTATTATATTTTCCTGGATAAAACTTGAGCCCATCCTTCGAAGTGAGGTATCCCATAATGGAAGAATAGGCTCCACTTGTACTTGTCATCAAATTGGCACTAACTGATCAACACTACGGTCCTCACACAGTAGTAATATTTTTCAGGGATTGAGGGGTTGGAGGTGGGTAAACTCACAACTAATGGATGTGGTGAGCATTGTAGGGGGGAAAAGGCATGCCTCAAATCGTGGTTTGGGTGTGGCAAAGTCATAACATGTAACCAAAATGTTGGTACCCCCATAATATCCTGAAATAAATAAATAAATAATGTTTCTAGGACAAAATAAAGGATTTTCAACTCAAAAAACTAATAACATCAAGAAAAATTCTTTTTTCTTTTTTTTTTTTTTTTGAGACAGAGTCTCACTTTGTTGCCTGGGCTAGAGTGCCTTGGCGTCAGCTAGCTCACAGCAACCTCAAACTCCTGGGCTCAAGTGATCCTGTTGCCTCAGCCTCCCGAGTAGCTGGGACTATAGGCACACGCCACCATGCCCGGCTATTTTTTCTATATATATTTTCAGTTAGCCGATTAATTTCTTTCTACTTTTAGTAGAGACAGGGTCTCGCTCTTGCTTAGGCTGGTTTTGAACTCATGACTTTGAGAGATCTGCCCACCTCGGCCTCCCAGAGTGCTAGGATTACAGGCGTGAACTACCGCGCCCGGCCAAGAAAAATTCTTAAATAAAATTAATAACAAATTGTTATATGCTGACCATGTGCTTTTAAAAAGATTTATAAGACTACATGTTGAAAGAATCAAGACCTATCTGGTAATGAAAGGGTGAATATCAGTTAGGATTGAAAAAAGAAAAAAGCAGCCCTACAATTAATCAGGCTTGGGAGGACAGATACAGATAAAACCAGCTGCAAAGTTAATAGGAAACATTGCTTTACCCAAGGTCATGCAGCACTTGTAAAATATCATAACGACCCCTCTTGAGTGATTGCTGCTTTCTTACCAATGATGCCCCCAGACACACTTTGCTATTTTCATTTATTACCAGAGGGAGATACCAAATTCCTAAACCACCCTTGTTTCATGATAGTACCCAACCCCTAGTTAATCCCTGCTTTTTGCAATTTGCCTCAGAAACAGCCACCAATCCAGAACTGATCCTGGCTTTCTTTAGACCCTCTTCAGAATTCTTTAATGTAAACCAAACCTTACAAAAGACACTTCCCTCATTCTTCTTATCCAGAGGCCTTCCATGGTTCCTTGGCAGTTTACTTTTTCACTATAAGTCTATAAATCTGATTTTGTCAGACTACAGGTGAATTCTTATTGGTCTTTGGTTGATTATGCTTTAACAAGGAAATTTATTTTGAATTGTCCTACCGATTCAGCAGTTTAACACTGACAAAAGCCCCCTCTAGAAACTCCCCCCCCAAAACCTTCTGAACTTAAACCAGAAAATCACTGACCACAAGAGACTTTATTTTTTTTTTCTTTTTATCATGAGAAGTGACTGGAACACAAGAGACTTTAACTGCCAAGAAATATAAGTTAACTCACTGAATTCTGCATGTATCATAAGAAATATTATGATTAATAATGCTAGGAGATATAGAAGTTAACCAAAGCCAGGTAATCTTCATATCTACTGGGAAAGAAAGTTTATCATCAACTTGGTAATAAGCTCTAGATAAAACCAGAAGTGTATGAATTAGTGATATTATCTGATTTTTAATATAAATGAGTCATATAATTCTTGAGCAATTTTATCTGTCACCTATAATCTAATAATAGAGTATATACAATGCTCAAAAATTCCTTGTATAATTTTCTAATTTTTAATATTAATATAAATTATATAAAATGGAATGTATCCAATTTTTCTGTAAATGGCATTAAATGACAAACCAAATTAATTGTTTTAGCCATAGGTCAAGTAATTTTGTGTACATAGAAGCTATATATCATGTGTCACATGATAAAAAATAACTGTATTGTGTTTTAAACTTTAAATAACCCAGAAAGTTTAAAAGTACTGTGCTACCAATAAGGCTTTGGAAAATACAAATCTAGCTATGATAAAGAATAATCTCAAACCAACTTTTCCAGGCTAGCCTTATGAGGGGAATGAAGGACAAAAGACATTACTACCAAAATAATATTCTATTAGGCTGTCTATAGGATCAAGAAGAAATGTTTTTAAAATCCTGTAAACCAACTTCAAAACAATAGAGCAAAGTTTTAACTTCTAAGAAACAGTTGCTGCACACCTACCTCGATTACAAGTCAGGAATGTGGGGATATGGTGGGGGATGAAGAAGAGAGGGTTGCTTTCAGCAAAAGCTTAAGACAGAATCAAAAATAGTATCAGGCTCACCCAATAACTGTTGATTAGACACAGTCTTAAAGCTTTATATACACAGGGCAGAAAGAACTACTGTTCACAGATCAGGCTTTTTGCACCACACCCACTATCATCAATATCCTCCTCTTTAAATACAAACAGTTTTTCAGAAAATAAGCTAAACTTAAGCAAGGCTAAAATAATCTTGAATTACTATTTTCTCTTTTACAAAAAAAGTCAGTCAACATTAGTTTTATTCTTTTTAAAATTTAATCAGAAAATAGAATGTATACATGCAAACTTCTGACCAGTTAAAATGCAAGAAGCATATCAGCTCCTTTAAGTAGTAAGGACAATAACAGACTAATACTCGTCAAATACACTGGAAAGTGACTCATAAAATTCATTGTCAATTCTAGATTTGCAAAACCAGTAGCATTGGTATTGTATTGTATTGTATTGTATAGTAGCATTTTCTGTCAAGCTAAGTTGAAGGTTTCCCAAAAAAGCTCTAACAACTAAACAAATTAATATAAAGTCTTGAAAAAAGCTAGGAAAGGTAACAAAAATGAATTTCAATAAAATGTGAAAACTCTAGTATAAGTAAAAAAAAATCACAGAATTATTTCTTTCTTGGATTTGATGCTAGTATGAATCAAATTATGTCTCTAAAACTTTAACCAACCATAGAAAAAGCTTAGAATCTTCAAGGCTGATGTGAATCCCATCCCATAAAATACATCAACAGTATAATTTAAATAACACTAGTAAATCCTATAGGCTATTGATAGTCATGGCCATTAACTGCCTTATTGCTAGAATAACATTAAGTGAAATATGGCAAAAAATACTTTCCAATTCCATTCAGACTTTCTGCAAAGTTTACTTAATATAATTTGGGATGATAAACCCACAGGATATTATCATCCTCTTCTAACCCTTTTAACCTGATTTGATTATCATACACAGAATTTTTAGACAGGCTTTCTTCCAACTAAATAAACCTGGCACTGTTTTACAGCTTCCCTTTGTAAAGTATAAAGTTCTATTTCTATAAGGTACTGAGCTAAATACACAGAAAAAAAATACCAAAAGATTGTTTTAGAATACTTTAGTGTTGGCTGGGAGCAGTGGCTCAGGCCTGTAATCCTAGCACTCTGGGAGGCCAAGGCAAGTGGATCATTTGAGCTCAGGAGTTCGAGACCAGCCTGAGCAAGAGTGAGAACCCGTCTCTACCAAAAATAGAAAAAAATAGCCCAGCATGGTGGCACATGCCTGTAGTCCCAGCTACTCAGGAGGCTGAGGCAGAAGGATTGCTTGAACCCAGGAGTTTGAGGTTGCTGTGAGGTAGGCAGACGCCATGGCACTCTAGCCGGGGCAACAAAGTGAGACTCTATCTCAAAAAAACCCAGTAGAATACTTTAGTGTATATTGAAAGAAAAAGTTAAAGGTATGATAAGGAATAATGAGGAAAGGGGGAAAATGTTTATAATAAGATAAAAAAGAATTTATTTCATTATATTTTATATGATGAAAATAAGGCCCCATATAAAATGCTTTCTTTCAAATAAACATACTAAAATTATTAATCTTAACATTACTACAATATTGATTCCAGAAATGAATATACAGGGCTAGAAACTCATATGAGCTTGTATAAAACCGTATAAACACATTTAAAAGGGATGCTTCAGTTTCCATGTGGCAGCAATTATAGCACTTACAACCATTTAATATTTAGTGAGCACTCACAATGTAGCACATACAAAAAATTCTGAGTTTATATTCCAGTGTAATTACTTGCAGGTGTGACTAGCATCCCTTGCTCTTTTCCAAATACATTTTACAAGCAACTTGCTTCATGGGCAATTATGTAAGTACAAAAAGAAGGAAGGTGGTTAAGTGGAGAGAGGCAAGCAACAAAAAGCCTGGGTTGTCAAAAGTATATTTCCTGGGCTAGAGATAGGAACTATGTAAAATTAGGGAGAGTGCCAAATATTTCTAGCAAAAACTCAATCACCTCAGCCAGATAAAAACAGTTTAAACTAGACTACATTCTTTCAATATAATTTACATATTTAGAAGAGACAGATTTCCCACCTCCAAGTGAACTATGGCATTAAGTGTGATATATAATGATACAATGGTCAATAAAAGTCAATCAATGCTAAATGAAAGCTTATGGCAACATGGAAGTATTAATTTGGCTTTAGAATTAATGCAAGCCTTCTAAACAATATACAGTATAATTACAGGCCTACTACCTCAATTATAGGACATTACTATACGCCAATTGTACTAAAGATAAAAGGGGAAACAAAGGTTTAAAGGTAGAGTCTTATTGCATCACGCCCTTGACTCAGTTTAGAAATACATGCATGTACATTAGTTCCTTGAGTATGTCAGTTTTGAACGAAATGAATAAGCCATCCTTCTGCCATTTCTACAGATATTTTTTGAAAAGTGTTTAGGATATGGTAACTATGAAAATTTATGACATTGTCATCATGATGGATAATACAAATACTAGTTCTTCAAATAGACACAAAACACACTTTTTTTTTTTTTGAGACAGAGTCTCGCTTTGTTGCCCAGGCTAGAGTGAGTGCCGTGGCGTCAGCCTAGCTCACAGCAACCTCAAACTCCTGGGCTCGAGCGATCCTTCTGCCTCAGCCTCCCTGGTAGCTGGGACTACAGGCATGTGCCACCATGCCCGGCTAATTTTTTATATATATATCAGTTGGCCAATTGATTTCTTCCTATTTATAGTAGAGACGGGGTCTCGCTCTTGCTCAGGCTGGTTTTGAACTCCTGACCTTGAGCAATCCGCCCGCCTCGGCCTCCCAAGAGCTAGGATTACAGGCGTGAGCCACAGCGTCCGGCCTAAAACACACTTTTAAAACTACTTCTGTACTGCCAAATTAGCTCAGCAGCAGAGTTATGTTTATTTGAAATTTTAATTTCAAATTCTAATAAAACTACAAAGTTTCTAAAATGAATATTAATCTTTAAAAGGATAAAGAAATAACAATACTTACTGGTGATACTGCAAGACCTCAAGCAATACCACAAATATTAATTACATATCACCCAAAATTTCTTTGAGTGGCATTAAGCATTAATACTATTTTGAATTTAGTTCAATTTTCTTCCTCTGATTTAATTTTGGCACAATGCAAAACCAATTTGATTAGTTGAGCATCAGCTAATGAAATGGCATGACTGGAGCTTAGACCCGTAATAATGTAAATATCATAGGCATCTTTGCTCTTCCCTAGAGAAATTTAGAAATTCACCCTTCGTAAATGTAAGTACACATATATTTAAACTGTTACAATAGTTAGTGTGGAGAATAGAATCTGGGAATTAACTCCCAAATTCCTTCCCCATGCTCCCTCACCTCCATTTCATTAAATTACTAAATAACATTGTTGATTAATTACACAAAGGATGGGAATATTTGAATAAATAATCCAACATAGTACACAGTCCAAATAAGGTCAGATTTTATTATTTTTGGCCAAAGACCATTATAAAACTTTCATAGGAAACAACTGGCACAATGTGATCTTTAAAGTGAGTTACTAAAATCAAAATACAAAGAGCTAAAGGTCGTTTCTAACCATAAAAACAGGACACTTAAAATCAAATTTGTAAAATGAGTAATTTGTCAATGCATTATTACCAAATTATGCAACTATTCAGAGAGCAGCTTACCAGTTCCCACATTAGTCTAGATCTGCACTGTTGAATACAGTAGCCATTAGTCACATGTGGTTGCTGAATGTCAAATTACTTAAAATTAAAATAAGATTAAATATTTAATTCCTCAGTTGCAACAGCCATTATCTCCTTTGTTACAGAAAGTTCTATTGGGTAGCACTGTCCTACATAAAATACCACTTAAAATATGCCCCCCAAAATTCCTGATGTAATTCCAAATATAAAGGATAAAGAGGGACATGTCCATTTATGATAAAAATTCTATGCAAAGTAGGAATAGAAGGGAACATCCTCAAAGTGATAAAGGACATTTATGATCATATTTAATTCTGAAAGATTACCTGCTTTCCTCCTAAGATCAGGAACAAGGCAAGGATGTACACTCTCACCACTTCAACTCACCATTGTACTACGGGCACTAGCAGTTCAACGAGGCAAGAAAAAAATATATAAGGCATACAAGATTGAGAAGGGAAAGGTAAACCTGTCTTTATTTGCAGACAACATGATCATCTATAAAGAGAATGCCAAAAAATCTCAAGAAAAAAAAAAGCCACTAAATCTAGTAAGTAAATAGGGAAAAAAACAACAACAAACAAACTTGTTATTTACCCGTAACAAACAGCTAGAAATTGAAATTTTTTTAAATACAATTTGAAACAACATCAAAAGCCATGAAATCCTTAGGGAAAATTTTCACAATAGATGTGTCAGACCTGTACACCAGAAAATAAAAAACACTGTTATGAGAGAATAAAGACCTAGATAAATGGAGAGATATAATATGTTCCTGGATTAGAAGACTCAATGTTGTTAAGATGTCAGTTCTTCCAAAACTGATCTATAGATTCAATGTAATCCCAAGCAAAAATCCAGTACCATTTTTTTCTGTAGAAACTGAGAAGCTGATTCTAAAGTTTACATGGAAATTCTAAGGACTAGAAAAGCCAAAACAATGTTGAAAAAAAATTAGAACAAAGTTAGAGAACTTACAGAGTAGAGAGTTCCACACACCTGATATAAAAATTAACTCAAAATGGATCAAATATTTAAACATAAAACAAAACTATAAACTGTCTAATAGAAAATATAGGAGAAACTCTTTTTCACCTTGAGTTAGGCAACAATTTCTTAGGATACAAAATCTCAAACTCTAAGACAAAACTGATAAATTGGACTTCACAGGAAATACAAATAACAGAGGAATATTTTGAGCCGCATTATGTATATAATCAGTAAAATTTAGATTATGGGAAACACTACAATTCAAATACTCCAAAACTATAGTGTTGGGATAATAAAATGTAAAGAAATACTTGCTTAATAATATTGTAAAGAAAAAAAAATTCTGTTCTTTGAAAGACATGGTTAAAAAATAAAAAGACAACCAAAGAATATAAGAAAATATCTGCAAAATACAAACGACTTGTATCCAAATTATATAAAGAACTCTCAAAACTCAACAATAGTATTCCTGTCTCTCCACATCCTCACCAGCATTTGTTGCTTTGGGGTGTTTGGATACAGGCCAATTTCACTGGGGTTAGGTGATATCACTATTACACTGCGGGTGGGACTGCAAATTAGTGCAACCTTTGTGGAAAAAAATTTGGAGATTCTTCAAAGAGCTAAAAATAGAAATATCATTTGATCCAGCAATAGCATTATTAGGCATCTACCCAAAAGAGCATAAGACATTCTATTATAAAGACATCTGCACTCAAATGTTTATGGCAGCACAATTCACTATTGCAAGGACATGGAAACAACCCAAGTGCCCGTCAATTCATCAGTAGATTATTAAAATTTGGTATATGTTTACAATGGAATATTACTCAATTCTAAGAAATGACAGTGAGCTAGCACCACTTATATTATCCTGGATTGAGCTTAAGCCCATTATCCAAAGTGAGGTGACACAAAATCAGAAAAATAGGCTCCACATGTACTCACCATCAAATTGGTACTGACTAACACTATGGTGCTCAAATGGTGGTGGTGTTCACCAGGGATTCAAGGGTTGGGGGGGGTAGACCCACATCTGAGGGATGTGGTGAGCACTGTGGAGGGGAAGGGCAACCTCTAACCCTTGCTAGGGAGAGGCAAAGATATAAAATGCAACCAAAATGTTTGTACTCTCATATTGTCTTGAAAAAAAAAACAACCCAACAATAAGAAAAAAACCAAACAACCCACTTTTAAAAATGGGCAAAAGATATAAATAGAAACTTCACTAAAGAAAATATATAAAATGGTAAATATGCACATGAAAATATATTAACTGACAGCACCAGAAGCTGGTGAGATTGTGGGGCAACTGGAAATCTCATATATTGCTGGTAGGAATACAAATGTGATGTCCACTTTCAAAGCAGTTTGGCAGTTTCTTACAAAGTTAAATCTGTACTTACCATATGATCCAACAATCCCACTACCTAAATATTTACCCCAAACCAATAAAGAGAGATGTTCATGTAAAAATATGTACATGAATATTTATAATAGGTTTATTCATAATAGCCAAAATGTGGAAACAATTCAAATGTCCACCAACTGATGAATGAGTGAAATACTACTTGGTAATAAAAAGAAATAAACTAATGACACATGAAATGACATGTATGAATTTCAAAAGCACTGATCTAAACAAAATCAGTCAGACACAAACGGCTATATACTGCATGATTTAATTTCGATGACATTCTGGCAAAAGTACAGTCACAGAAAGGTTAGTGGTATCCAGGGGTTGAGGGAGGAGTATTAAGGGGGGTGATAAAAATAGATATATCTATTTTATCTATCTATATATCTAAAAATAGATATATAGATATTTTATTGTGCTGGTGCTTATACAAATGTTATATTTGTCAAAAATCATGGGACTGCACACTTTAAAAGGGAAAATTTTATTTTATGTCAATTATACTT
Organism: Microcebus murinus; assembly: GCF_040939455.1. Classification (NCBI taxonomy): domain Eukaryota; kingdom Metazoa; phylum Chordata; class Mammalia; order Primates; family Cheirogaleidae; genus Microcebus; species Microcebus murinus. The sequence goes on from NC_134136.1 coordinate 11,197,694, forward strand.
TAATATGCTTGACTTTAAACATAAAAGTAATGAGGCTAATCCTCTATCCTCAGAGCTCTGTTAGTGGAAATCTGTTACACCAAGGAAACATCGTGATATCTGACCATAAACATGATATAGTAATAGAGTATTCTGGAGATAAGCAGTGTGATTTTGGCCAATCTCTGCTTTGGATTTCTCTGCCATAAACAGAGGGGTTTACAACCCAGTTTCCCAAATTTGTTCCCAGGAAACTTTTTATAAGTATTCTGGGAAAATGATTTCCTTGGTCAAATTATTTGGGAAATGTTCCCTATAAGGTGATTTACAATGCATTTAGCTTGAAAGGTTCTGAGTAGTCGTACATCCATTCAAATTTTTCTCCTCTCCTCTACCTTCCCCCTCCATGGAGATCTTGCTCTGTTGCCCAGGCTAGAGTGCAGTGGTGCAATCCTAGCTCACTGCAGCCTCTAACTCCTGGACGCAAGTGATCCTTCTGCCTCAGCCTCCCTAGTTGTGGGGACTACAGGCATGAGCCACTGTGCTCGGCTCCTCGTTATTATTATTATTTTTTTAATTCACCATTTCTCATGTTTACTTGTAGAACTCTGTAGAACTCTTTCTTTCTTTCTTTCTTTTTTTTTTGAAAAATAGTGTTGCTAAAATCCTTGCTAGTTCTAAGATTCTCTGATAAAACTTTCAAGAAAATTTACCTTCACGATAAGTGTTGTTTAGATTGGCAAACTATAAAACTGATTGTTTTTAAAGTAGTTATGGAGACCTGTACCCCACAATGAGAAAACTGGTACAAATCACAACTTGAAAAGATTTCATGTTCATCTTACTTACTTTCATCTTGATATTTCATAGTCAAATACTCTGAAGTTTTTATCATCAGGCTCTGAATTCTAAATATTTTAAACTTAAGTATCTTCACTAGGATGTACTACATGAAAATAGATCATGCTTGAATTGCCTCTATTCTAAAAGCTCCTCCCCAAATAACATAGCAGATTTAAGATGAATTGGAAAAAAATTCTATGGCATGCATAAATCAATTAATCAATCAAGCAAGCAACGCCAGGAGCACTACAATTCCCAAGCAGTTTCTAAAATAATAACAAACTGATTCATGTGAGTGTAAAGAGTTTACTATACAAAACCAGCAGAAGTTTGAAAATATATGCTCAGTTAAAAGAAAAAAAAAGAAAGAGAAGGGAAGAGAGGATAAAGAAAACCTGAGCACCTAACACTCTAAAGGCGGCTTTTCAACATTTCACATATGACCAATGAAGTATAAAGCACTACAAAATAATGTTAACAGTATAGCTAAAAATATTTTATCTTTGAACACAAATGTATGAATAACAAAAGCTATCTCAATTTAATTCAATAAGTTAATTAAATTCTGATAAACTACCTCTGAAAGTTAAAAATATATGTATTAGCAGTGTCATACCTAATTAGACCCAATCCAGTAGCCAACTTTTCCAAGTAACGTCCAGGCTATGGAACAGTTAGCAATATACTCCAGAGTATCCAATTTCTCTTAATAAGCTTTATGAACATTTAATTAGTGATTTTGTCTAAATATCTTTTAAAATGATTTCTAGCTTCAATTTATTTAACTGCTGGGGGTAAGTTCTATAAGTTGTTGCATAAAACAGTATTCTTGCTTAAAAAGTATTCTTATCTTTCTATTTGACATTCATCTCTTTCAAATTTTAAGGCATATTCTGTAAGCACTAGGCATTATATACAATAATTTTTAGAAGATTGAGAAAATAGGGGAGTAGAGGAGCAATTACTTATCTTTGACCTTTGTTTTGCACATACTTTGTGAGAGCTAACTTTGATATAAATGGTTTTGTACCTAGATCTCTTTAGGAATTAGCATTTTTTCATAATAGTCTGACCATAGATGGCCCAAGAATAATCTAAATGGGACATGTGACTTTCAGTAAACTAGAACCAGAATCATCACTTTTTGTCTTAAAAAGATATACAAAAATGTATAACATCATTATAATTTTGGCAAACAGATATAAAGCAGGATGTACTTTCGTTTCCTTGTGAAAGCTATCTTTACATAGTTCCCTATAAAATCTTTGAGAAACTCAGCATATACACATGTAAATAGACAACCATATGGCTAAAAAACACCTGTACTACATAAAAAAAGAAATGCTTCTGCTAAAAGAGAAAGAAATGAAATGAAAAGGAAAAAGGTCAACTTTTACAAAACCATGATTATATTTGCATTAAATAAAAATGTTTTAAAAATCTGGGCCAACTATGAAACTCCTCAAGAATGTAACAGTTTGTTTATACTTCAAATTTAATTCTGGTACCTATTTTTGGCTTCTAATGAGTTCAGGAAGGAAGGAATCAAGAATATGTTTATAAGTCGCACTGAATTTTACTCACCCACATTTGGAGGTTTCACATAATTTACAGGTAGTTCTGGAGGTCTGCCTCTATGTAGAGCTGCAAAAGCAGACCCATTCCATAGTGTACTCTTACAGTCTATATAAAAAGACCAAAACAGTTAAGGAATAGAGTAGCGTTATTCAACTGTGTCTCAGAGGCAAATATCAGATTTCAATTTCATTTGTTGGAATATATTTTTAACTATTAGAACCACACTAAAATAATATGCATATATTTAAACATGTGATAAACTAAATTATGACTGGTAAACACCAACATCCTAACATATCATTGGGATATTTTATTTCTGCACTGGCCTTGAACTAAAGCTTTTATTACGTACACGTTTGAATCTTATGTAAGTATGTCACAGATTAATATGGTTTTAAGTTTAAATCAGTCCTTCTTGATCTTTAGGCTTATGCATGTCTACTCATATAAAATTGTATAAGCAAGGACACTACCACAGCACAAACATGCCAGGAGAAATTCAAGCACATTTATACTTTGGTGTATGCTCATGTTGTGGAGTATTTGCCAGTTGTACCATAAGAGGTAACAACATTGCATATCAGATGATAACTGAGTATAAATAGTTTGTTTTTAGTCTCACTTTTATGTTTAGGTCAAAAAATTCAAGCAAATATTAAACATTACTAATAATTTGGCTTTGAAACAAAAATATTCTATCCTATTGAAAGCTTACAAATTAACTAAATTGAAAAGTTTCTATAAGTTATAAAATGAGATGCTTAAAACCTGGTTATCATCATTTATACAACTATTTATCTTGGTGAATTAGGATTTTTAAAAATACTATCTTAATAAAAAAAATGGGTTGCTAGATCTGAAGCATTTATTAATTCAAGAGGCATCCCTAATGCCTAATTTCACATTTTTATGTTTATAAAACATGACTTCATATGTTTTACATATTGGAGTTCCATATAAAAATTGGAGAAAAATCTGTTAAGAAAACTGAAAACTAGTTGAGTAAACTGTCATTTAATAGTCACTGACAGACTGGTATTTTTGTTTAAATATTTTCAATTATAAAAAGTTTACATATAATTTTCATTTACTCGTTATGAAATGTACAATATTAGGATGATATTATCAAGACCAACAGAGTAAGAACATTATAATATAATGACAGAATCTTTTAAGCATGTATACTGTATTAATCAAAACAGTAATCTTTCAGATCTCCATTCCACAATTACAAAGGGATTTTTTTATTCTTCACTCTATGATAGTCACTGTTTTATCAAAAAAGGGCTGCTTTTTAAGTCTCTAAAAATTTACTTGTACACTAAGAAAATAAAAACAACAGTGGTAAGATTAAAAACCTAGAAAAAAATGAGTATTTAGAAAAGCATAGGAACATTTACTCAACCTAAAAATAAGCTGCTCTCTACTCCTTCCTCTGATATCACAGTTCTAAAATCTGAAAATCTCACCTTTGGCATCCCGTAACAGAGACTGCCGACCAACACCTAGTAATGTCTGTACCCCAGGAACACTCTGAGGGATCTCCTTATCAAGTAAGGGACCAATCCGCTCACAAATTTTAAGGAGGTAGTCTGGAGGAATGTGTGCATTTGCTGCCACCTAAAAAGCATAAATAAAACACAGGGGAAAAAAACTATTTATTTTGTTTAAAAAATCTATTCCATTGCAAACCGCCCCACCATGGTGCAAAATACAATTTTAAAATATCAGAAAAATAATTTTCTTTTTGAGATGGCATCTCACTCTGTTGCCCTGGGCTAGAGTGCAGTGGTGTCATCATAGCTCACTGCAATCTCAAACTCTGGAGCGCAATCCTTCCATCTCAGCCTCCTGAGTAGCTGGGACTAAGGGCATGTACCACCACACCCAGCTAATTTTTGTATTTTTTGTAAAGACAGGATCTCTGTACAGGCTGATCTTGAACTCCTGGCTTCAAGAGATCATCCCACCTTAGCCCCTCAAAGTGCTAGGATTATATGTGTGAGCTACCACACCCAGCAGAAAAATAAAATTTTAAATATTTAATAAATTGAACAAAATATAAGAAACAGTCACAAAATAAGCACATTTAAATGATATAACAACATTTAAATGGCATGGCACTCTAACTTACTTTTACATGTCTTGATTAAATCATATGCTTAAGTATTAAATCTTATAAGTGCTACAAAGTAACAAAAGTAAGCATGTCAAAATCAAAAGCACACAGGTGATGAGTAAACTCTCTACTGTTTGATTTATTCAGTAGTGATGATGAACTGATTAAAAATAAGAAGACTAGATTTTATACAACTAGTAAGAATACAAATGAAAAGTATTACCTGCACCAAATTCTCACCCAATAAAGCAGAATTGTTTTTCCTATAAAAGTTAATTTGTTTTCAAAAGGGTATCAAATTAACCATCTTATAAATACAACACTAAATAACTGAGTCCTGCAGCCAAAAGTCCTTGAAATATAAGCCGTTTTCTTTTAAAAAAACACACACACACACACACAAGTAAATTTCTGGACTTGAGCTAACATAAGAATGAAACAATAGAACAACAAAAACAAAAACTGTGTTTATTTTTTAATCTAAAATAATGTTCAAATCCCTGATGTATTTTTTAAATACCTAATTATTAAAAGAGTAAACAGAGAAAAAGAGAATATTGAAAATCCTTAGGCAAAAGTAGACACACATCAATAGTATTAGTATTTCTAAGTGCTACAATTTTATACACATATATATGTATATCTGTACCATTAAATAGGAAACACATTAATAACAGTATTACCACCAGGTCAAATACAACAGTACAACACAAAAGAATAATTTTGTAAAGCAACCCTGGTCATCAACATGAAAGAAGAGATTTTGTGTATTTTCTTCACTGCTATATTCCTAACACCCAAAAAATTTCCTGGAATAAGGTAAGACTAGATAAATATTTGTAGAATAAATAAATAAAAATCAAGGTAAAGTCTAACTATAATTAATGCTATTAAGAATTCTTAGAGGAAAAATCTCAGATTCTCATATCAGGGTACCTTTTTTATTTTCCTAGGAAACACAAGTCAAAGAACTACAGTCCAACCTGTATTTAGAATTGTGGGAATATAAGAGATTTTACTGTAATTATTATTTTTAAAAAATTATTTCCCACCAATTATGTTTTGTAAGCTACTTCAAAAAACAATTTTAACCTACCAAAATAACTTAGGTCTGGGCAACTGTCATGATGCTCAGGAAAAATGGCAACTGAATTATTTCAGATTTGCATCTAAAAGGTTTAGTTTCTGGATCAGGACAAAGGATTAGGCAAATTCTTTCAATTATTTTATACATCTTTAGTTTATTTCCCCAAGCAAATAACTATGTAGAACTATATTTCAGTAAAACAGAGGTACTACTAAAGTTAAAGGTGGCTGATAACTCAATCTAAAAAACATTTCTTATTATCTATAGAAACTGATATCCAAAAATCCTAGTTTATAATTCATACCCACCACATTAGAGCATTTCTGAAATATGCCTATGTGCAAATTTAGTTACTATCCTCAAAAATATGTATTTGAAAGAAAAAAAGCTTTAAGGTACTGCACATTAACATCTATAACAGCTTATGACTTTTTGCCCCAACACTATCTTGGATAAATGGGACTTTCTAATATCAGCCATTACTTTTTCATCAAGTAAATGCTATACGAGGAGCTTTACATAGGCTGGTAGTCATTTTTACTGGAAAGTTTCTTTTCTTCATCCCCTGACCAACTCAATAGTTATTCACTTGTTATAAAAACTTACTAACTACCCTAGAAATGCAATATATCTAGCATATATAATCCAGAAAATGGGAGTTTCCCTAATTACAACTTTTAGAATTACTCTGTTATAGCAAAGCTGTGAGAATTACATTTTAAACTGACATCCTAAGCCCCTTGGCTACATCATTTTACAGAAACAATGATGTCTTACTTTCAGCAAATTATATAAAAATTTTTATCAATTCCTTAATAATAATTCAAAAACACAGAATCATTAGTGGTTATAAATGAGTCTGTATATTCATCAACTAAAACAAGAGTGATCTACTCCTAACTTCTCCCCCTTGAAGATTTGTATGATAAGTAAATAAATTTCAGAAGTTTGATTTTCACCCTATACAAGAAAAAATAGCTCAATTTCCAAGTAGTCCCCTTCAAAAAAATTTTTTTATCTAAAACCAATAAATGATTATTGCAAAGTACTAGAGATACATACATTCTATCAAAACAATGACAAAAACAATCTTTTGAGTTTAAACATGCTACCTTCTCCTTTAAACATTAGCAGGCTTCCAGTCTACATTAGTAGAGTTCTTATTAAAAAAAAGTTTCTTCTAAATCAAACTTTAGGTCTTATAAGTGATAGTTAAATGTTTACTTGAATACATGTGCTTTTGATTAAAGCTGGAAATTATTAAAGGTGATCTTTTCAGATACAATAACTCTCATTATCTACCCTGGGTACTTTTATAAAGACATTTAATAATTCTATATTAAATTTATGTGTAAATGTAATGGTTCATAAAATGTAATTTTTAAAGTATGTATTTTAAAATATTCTACAAAATTCATAACATAATATAATAAACCACTCTTTTTGATTAAAGTTCAAACATTCTAATCTCAGTCATTTAACCACATTTCTCTCTCTGGAATATAATGGCTAACTAGTAACGCTTAAGTGCTTTAAGATCTGCAGAAGAAAAGCATTCTCTAAAAACAAAGTTTAAGAGTATAATACAAACTTCTGTGTTATTCTATAAAACAGCTCTAAGGAGTTAAATTATAGAATCTTTGAATTGAAAAGCTCTTTATGTATAATCAACCTAACTCTACAGCTTACAGAAAGGAAAACAGATCCAGACAAGTGAAGTGTCTTGTCCAATTGTCACAATGAACAGAATGGAATCTGGGTCTCTCTGCCCACTGCTCTTTCTACTACTGTCCTATTAAGGCAGCTGAAAAATGATAAAGATAGAGATAATTAATACAAAGGCTGCAAAGAAATGAAAACTATAAATCTGAATAAACTGAAAGAAATTAAATGAATTCTAGAATATAAACCTTCTTGATAGGATGATTGGCTAATCTAAAGAGCAAATCTAACAACCAAATTACCACACTTCAGAATCATTATGACAACTGAGAAGAAGAGAGAGCTCACTGGGATGATCCTACTCATCATAATTAGTTAAAAGGAATCCAGCTGGGCACTGAATAAAATGTAAAAGGTAGCTAATCTCAGGAGGCCAGGCCTGCACCAAGAGCTACATTTGAAATACTAATTTTCAGATGGCAATAATATTCTTTTTACCCTGGCTTTTACAGAGAATAGGATCTGACAAGCAACTCTAAAAAACTAACATAACAGAATTCTGTGTGTTTGTTTTCTAAGTAAGACCATGGCTACAGAGGTAAAATGAAGAATCAAACTGAGATCACATGCTCAAGAAGTAAAATGAAACATTTTCCCTGGGATTTTTTAATTTTTTTTTTTTTTTGGAGGAGGAAGATGAAATAGGCACATACAAAAGTTAGTCACGTAATCTTTTGATCCTTAAGGACAGGAAATAAAATGGATTTTGAAAAATAGTGCAATGCTTTCAATATATCAATATAAATGTAGTATAGAGATAAGCATGGTACTTTGAAGTCTGACAGCCTGGATTATTCAAGCTCTAAAATGTACTAGCTGTTACTCTTTTCTGGTAGTATGATACAGGAAAAGACTTAAATTTGAACCTTTCCAGAATCCCCAGTTCCTGCTTAATGTGACCTTGGACAAAGTTACTTTGCCTTTCCAAACCTGAGCTTCCTCATCTGTAAAAAAGGGAGTAATGATAACTATTTCATGTGATTTGGTTAGGACAAATACAAAATCATTCACTCATGCATGTATTCATTGAGACATTTAAAGTATAGGGATACAATGGAAAGAAGATTAAACTGCTGCCCTAAGGGAACCTATAGTCCCAGTGGAGGAAACTAATAAATAGAAACAAATCAAAGCTGCAAGTGCCCAGAGGTTCTTAGAGACAGCTAAGGAAGCAAAGAAGTACAGTTCCTAATTTTGCCTGGAGGTAAGGGTTCATGTCCAATTTCACACTTGAAGGACAAGTGAAAAGTTCACAAGACAGACAAAGGGGAACAGAGGGCATTCCAAGTAAAAAGAAAGGCACCCTAACGCAGTGAAACACTTTGCACAGTGACTAAGCACATAATGGCTCCTCAATGTTTAAATGCTCCCCCATAGTGCTGTTTTAAAAAATGAAAAACTCTGTCCAGAACATCATCTGATCTTGAAGGAAAAAAAAATACAAATACTTGTACAAAAAAACAAAACTGGAAGAAAATGCAAATATTTATAAGTAGTTTTTCTTCTTGATATTTTTCAGTAAAATATAAATTTCTACAATAATCTGATACTACACCTTTATAATTTAATTGTTGGGTTTAATGTCTGCTGAATTTGAAGGAGGAAAGGAGAAAATTTTGAAGGAGGACACGGGAAAAAGGGCAGAAAGGGAAAGAGAATAAGCAGGTGTTTCTCTAGTCATAGCACTGGTTAGCAGAGTGACCTACAAAATGTTCAGATTTCCTATCACTCTCCTTTGAACATGTTAATCATTATGCAGAACATTTCCTTTTCTGTTTTTGGTTTAAGATTTCTTCAGGAAAGAGTCAGAGCAACCCTCCTAGGTTCAAGTATCCTCTGGGTTATACTACCTTAAGAAAGCACTACAAGGTATTATAAACCTGAGGGAAGATGAAATCAACACAAGGACAGAGCACCCACCCACATTCTAGAAGTTGCTCAGTAGAGAAAGTTCCAATAAAAGAATTTAGCACCATCTAGATTAAATAAATCTGTATCATGCTTCTAACAAAAGTTAAGAAAATTGAACAAATAATTGAGGGGCACCTAACTAAAAAGCACCATGACAGATATTAAAGGGCATGAGAAAATATCTTAAACAAGGTAACTTAAAATGCAAGGAAATAATTATCAATAATACATAGAAAATAAATTCAGTTTAAGATAAATCATAAGGGTTGAAAATCCCTGCAATAAGACATCTGAAAAAAAATCACACCATACCTCCCAGTTCTTAAAAAAGTATGAATACTACATCAGTATCATACTGAATTATTTGTCTGGCATTCATAAAAATGCGAATGACACTAAATATTTTTGGTGTACATTCCTTTTTTGTGTAAGTTAACACAGACACATTTCAAAACACTCATTTCAATTCTGACACATTTTAAACACCCTTTTATAATATGACTGTTTTATATGCCCCTTATCTCATAAAAATGTTAGGAAAATTAGGAGGTGATAATCAGATAGCTAAGAAAATATAAATGCTAGGGTCATGGTTCTCTAGATTTCCATGCTAGTCATTCAGCCTCTCTGTCCTAATTTTTAAATGTAGTAAACAATTCAGTTGCACAGCATTTATAACCAACAAATGGCATTGTTTCAATGTTTAATTCGTTTGGTACACACCACAACAGGTAGGGATTTTCATTTTATAAATGAAGAAATTGAATCTGTGAGAGATTAAGTAACTTGCCTAGTGTCACTGAGCTAGTAAAGGCTATCTTTCACACTAAATCTCGGGTCGTTTCTATTATCCACAAATTACATGTAAGAAATGTCAAACAAGGGCATCTCTAAATTATGACACAAACACTAAATTGTCTTTAGATTACTATTTTGCTCCCAACCAAAAAGAAAGTATTTATTAATCAATAAGTAATCAACATCAGTAATAAAACAAAAACAAAACAAACTAAAACTAATATTCAAATGTGACAAAGATGCTTTCGGAACAAAATTTTGTAAAGCAAATCCACCAAATCCAACTCCCTAACAGCAGCTCTCTTCATTTATAGCATCATCTCATTTGTACTGAGATACCAATTTTCCTAAGATTAATGATAAATATCCAAAAGGATCTTAATCATTGAAAGTATGTTCCTAGAGCCACAAGTGTGTGTGTGTGTGTGGGGGGGAAGGCCAAGGATCTAGACAAATACCTGAAGCCAACATGTTTCAGAAAGCAAGAGTGTACACGTGGCTCAAGCAAGTTCAGTAGTCAAGAATACTGGCTTCAGGATACTGACTGCTCTCTACCATAAGACCTATCAGCTAGCATTACATGCATACTACACTGCACTGGAGTTGAGCAGCACATGCTTTTTGGTTTCCCATGATGCATTCTGTTTTTCCTAAATATGGCTGTGTGGCCACATGGCAGTTAATAAATCACACATGCTTCAACTGCTTCCACACTTAGAGATGCAGTAACTATCCTATTAGTACTCAAAGCATTAAGATATTACTAGTAATTACAGAACAACAGCTAGTTAAAGAAAAGAATACAGGTATGTCAGGCATTCAAATACAGTGTTTTAAAGTAGTTGGTGAGGATGAAATGAGATAATGTGAAAACACTTTAAACCTAAATGTGTTATATGCAGATGCAAGTTCTTATAATAACATGGATCATCATAGGTGCATGTATTCTTTTTAAAAACATAATCTTCATAGAAGGTTTTTTTAATAGCATAAAATTACTTCAAGTATTTTGTATATAAAATGAGTGGAATATGTCATTCCAAATGTAAGCACTAACTGGTGCTTTCAGTTCTATGGATGAAAAATGTTGAATAAATGTAAAAGGATATACCACACCTAAAGATATTTATGGTTTTAGTTCAGTCTTATGACAAAAGTCCCCTTAAAGTGATTTAAAAAGCTTATAATGTGCCTTTTAAAAAGTTTCCAAATCATCATTTCAATATATAAAATTTATAGATTAACAAAAACTGTTCATTTAAACACACCGACACGTACATCCATTGCAGTGTGTCTTGACCACACTAAAGCTTCAAGGAGTAAGCAATAAAAATATCCAACAATTCAACAGGATCACCACAAATGAAAGGACATCTGTAATTATTTAAATTATCTACCTTAAGATGAATTGCAAGAAGCACATTTAATTCTACTACGTTGTCAATAACAGTCAACTAGGAAGCAGAAAATAAAGAAAAATGCCTAGATCAAACTTCAGAAACAACCACAACTTCAAAATTCTCCCTCTATCATTAGTTAAAATTCTGAAAAATTAATTCATAATGTTTTTTTTTGAATGCCATATTTAAAAAACCTTATAGTTCAACATAAACTGACAAACAAATTTCATGTACAGACTCATTTTGTTTAAAGACACTTCAGATTTGGAGATGTCAATACTCGCCTGCCAGTGGCTTTAACAAACAAGCACCTTCCCTTGTGTTTCAAATTACAAGTAAAACACTAAATCAGATGTCCATTTCAGAAAAAGGGGGATTTCTAGAATCTGTAATAGTAACAGCAGTAATAAGGTATTGAAGAAATCCAATTTATCCTTACCTTAATATTCTTCTAGATAAATCAAGTTAAGCATTACAGACAATCAATTCAAATGAAAGTAAACATACAAACAGAAAGGCAGAATTTTTGTTTCAAATACGCAATATATGTAGCTATGCAAGCCAATTCAGTACATTGATGTCCTTATTTATAGTCCTGTACTTTGTTATACATTTGTATTCTTTCCTTTTCATACCCCAGTATAGCTTAAGTTTGAAGTATTGCTATACAATCTAATAAACCAGATAAATCAAGATTATACTATTTATTAATAATTTACTAATACTTTATTAATACCAAATTTCAACTCAAAATATGTACCTAGGTCAAAAGACCACTAGATAAATCAATTTTTCTAATAGCACTTTAAAAAGTACCTACCCCATCTCTTCCACAATGAAGCCACTCAAAATCAGAGATCAGATGTGAAATAATTTTAACCAACAATACAACTGATGAGTCTAGCAATCAATCTAACACTACACATTCAGTTCTCAGCTACTACAGGCTGTTCAAATTCTCACTCAACCCTCCTCCATCTTCCCTTACAAAGAAATCCATAGGCAGAAAACAGACATTTGACTTCAAAGACCATGGTATCAAAAAGTATTATCCCTAGAAAATCTGGATCCCAGTATGGAAAATAAAAGGAGTCTCCTTTTCTAGTATGAAAAATATAAAAAGTAAACGAAAAACAAAAAAGTTACACTACTTATCTACAGATAATATTCACACAATAGAAGAAATTATCCTTGTGCATAAAAGAATGTCTAAGAAAATACAAAACAGAAAGCAGTCAATTGAAAAGATAAAAGGTTAAAATCAAGTACATGAAAGGATATATAAATGGATTAACAATTTAAAAAAATTGTTAAAAGGTTAAGCCTCACTAATAATAAAAAAGCTACTTAACTAGGAGATATTCTCACCTATTAAAGATACCAAAAGATTTAAACCTATAAAAATACTCATTCTAAGTACCTAGATAGTGACATTATAAATTAGTACAATCTTCTGGAAAGCAATCTTACAATATATGACAAGAGCTATAAAACTCATGAGCCCCTTTGACCTGATAACTCTACTTTAGGGAATAAAGTCTGGGGAAATAATAGGGGAGGAGGGGGGAGTGTAAGAAAGTAGAAAAAGAAAACCTAACTATGCAAAGATATTAGTGAAAAACTGGGAGTTGTTTTCAATCACAGCATCTTAAATACAACAGAATTTTTTCTTACCATTAAAAAAATGATGACCAAATACACAGGTAAGTATATGTAAAAGTGTTAAGAAAAATACAAAGCACAAAATAGATACTCATCACAATTATGTAGAATATGCCTTCACAAAATAAGGAGGGGGGTAAAAAGTCCATTAAACTGAGGGGATTTTTTGGTTTTTTTGTTTATTTGTTTTTGTGGTAAGGAGACTCTCTTTTAATTACTATAATATTCATGTATTGTTTATTACTGTCAAGTTAGTTTCAGAAAAGTTTTTTCCTTTAGGTCTCCTTTTGCTACTTGCTTACAAATGGTCCTTCTTGCAGATGTATATAGGCTGTGAAAGGAACAATGTAACAGAAAACATTTCAACACACCTCAGTATCAAAACTATATGTACAAATCCCTTCAGTAATTTATTAAGTGTTACAACATATATTAGTAGGCTCTGTTTTTGCCCTTTTTGGAGGGGAGGGAAGGACTTAAGTCTAACAAAAAGCCTGACTATAAATTAAATAACCTATTAATATATGCGGTTTTTCAAAACTAATTTTTATCCACCTGAGAAATTGTTACCATTAATAGTACAAATGGTCAAATTTACCTTTATCACAATTAATGTACTATCTTCTGTGATTTACAAAATATAAAAAAAAATTTATTCAGTAGATTCGGTAATAATTAGTGTGGCTTCGTTGCTGTAATATAATAAAAAGAAGAAGAATATCAAATGAACACTAAAGCAATTTAAATATAGTGTTATTGCAAGCAAATTTTAAATCATTTTATTTATATTTAGAGTCTACCATACCACTCCAATTTTAACTTTGTCTGATTTTCCTCCACTTGGATCTTATTTGAAGGATAGGTAGCTGAATTCTGATTTTAGTAACATCCTTTTCTCCTTTCATTACCCTCCAGTGCACCATGGCAGTGGCTAACACAAGGGAATCTGTCCCCCTCAAAATAAAAAGGATCACCTTTTTTGTGTGTCAATGCTGAACAGAGGTGCATTTATACTGTAAATTATATTTGTAGGAGAAACAACACAGCCAACGCAATGCCTTTGGTCCTTTACTAAAGTATGTTCTATTCTAAAATATGCCCATTGTTGTCTCCTTGTAAATCCAAAATTGTGATTCACCAACTCTCAAAAAGGTCATTATTCATAGTTTTTATGTAGTGATAATGCATATATACAAATGAGATGTACTGATGACATGATGAGATATTTTCTAAAATCTGAAATATATAACGATTATGCTTTTATTTGGTAGTCCATTATGTAAAACTAGCAAATTCTGGAATTGGCTCGATGGCCCTTATTTTTAATTATGTGGTTTTTCCCTAACCCAGGTCCGTCAACTCCCCTCCAGAGCCCCTTCTCTACCCGCCTCCCTCCCACCCCGCACCAAAAAAAAAAAAAAAAAAAAAAAAAAAGACCAAGCCTGGCCTCAGTTCCCGTATTTCAGGCCAGGACCAACCAGAAACCAGTTTTCTTCCACTAATCCGGAACTCCGGGCTGTTACCAACGCTGTCATTGGCCAGCGTCAGTCCTTGGTACGTGCCCCAAGATAACCCCCTGGTTTCTCTCCCTTTTCCCTGTACAATGGGCCTTCCCCGATGTTTGTAACATATTCATAATCCACAACACAGCACCTCTGATAACCAACTCACATTCTTCAAAGTTTTCCGGTGGAAACAAGCTAGGCCGTGGGGAGGGAAGGTACCCTTTCTCCGACTGGCAGGGAGGGGGGAAGGGGCAGTCGTTCTTTGGCTCCGCACTGAGCTCTAGAGCCGAGTTGGCTGAGAGGTCGGGGGCGGGTTGGGGGTACAAGGTGGGGAGGGAGTGGAGAAAGAGTTGGGTTAAGTTGAAATGAAAACTTTACTCACCAGATCCTCAAAGCTTCTTCGGTGCTCTTTCCCCTCCCAATCTAAGCGGCGCGGAATCAGCTGGGGGCCAGAGGAAAAGAAAGGGGAAGGGGGGGTGACAAATGATGAAGGTGAAGCCTCAGCTCCCCATCAACAGAACCCAGCCTGGATCCCGGTTCTCGACCCTTTGGCGTCTTTATTTCTCTTGGCCCGATAGCTATTGCCTCAGAGCTAGTGGAGGGGGGGGGCGGGAGCGGGGAGGGCGGCAGAGGAGGAGGAAATCCTGAATAAACGCTTCCACAAGCATAAAGAGGGGGCTAGTTAAGACCCCAGCGTTGTCCGCCCCTTTTGAGGGAAGAAACCGGTTCACCCCGGTGACAACAGCTATGGGTTCCCAGATCGAAGCCTCCCTCCCGGCCCCTGTCCTCCGCCCCTGTCTTGCCCTACCCTTCCTCCAGTCTCACCCCAACCCTCCCCACCCCTTCCCGAAGGGGCTCCGTACCTGATGCTCCTCGAGCTCCTGCACTAGCACCTGAGCAAAAGGGAAACACGAATATGAGGAGCAGCTTGGGCCATCAACCCATTCCTCCCTCCCCACTTAAAACCCAGCCGCTGACCGTAGGACTAGTCAGGGCCGGCCTTTCCCTCACCCTCAGAGGAACTGCTCACCCCACTGCCTCGATTTCCCCATTGGGACCATTCCCCCCACGACTCCCAGATCTCCTTCTCCCCCTCACCTGAGCAGATTTGTTGCAGGGTCCGGACTGCAAGAACCTAGCGATCAGGTAATACAGCTCTAGGAAGAGGGGGGAAAAGAGGTTGAGAAGGAGGCAAAGAAGAGAAATAGAAGCTTTTTCAAAAGAAACTGACAGCAGTCACGCTAATCCCCCACACCCTTAGCCCCCCGGACACAGCTACCCACCGGCTTCGATCTGGGTAGGTGCCGCCGCCATCCTTTTCCCGAGGGGGTTTGGGGGTTTCGCTCCAGAGGGGCTGGCGGGGGCGGGTGGGGGCGCTGCCTCTATTGTGGTGAAGCCCCCATGCCCTGGAGTCCCGCCGCTTCCGCCGCACTCCTCGTCCCAGTTTCGGTCTCTCTCGGATTCATCGCATCACGTTTCGACCCATAGATATTCTAGCCCAAGAGCTGAGGAGGCGGAGGAGGAAGAGAGAGAGAGAGAGTGAGAGAGAGAGAGAGAGACAGAGAGAGGAGAGAGAGAAGAAGAGGGAGGAGCCGAAGTGGCGAAGGGGTGGGCGGGGGCAAAAGGGGGTGGGGAGAGGGGAGGGTAAAAACCATGAGAGGGTCCTGCAGCGCTCGCTGTTCGCCGCCAGAGGCACTAACGCAGTGGCTGGGCCTCAGATCTCCCAGAGGGCCAACGGTTGCCTAGCTACCACTAGGAAGGAGGGGGAGGAGCTAACTGACGGCCGACGCTCTGGCAACCGCTTTAGAACTCTGTGGTCGTGTTCGCGTCCGTAAGCTCCAGAGTGGCTTGCCCTTCCTGTGAGGGCAATCCGACTTTTTCCGGTCAGGAACCCTTCCCTCTTGGGTGATCTTGAGGAACTTGTGAGGTGCTTACTGGACTCAGCTACTTCCTTTGTTGTCCTCCGGGTACCAAAGGAGTTTTGTTTTTTGTTTTTTCTCTCCCACACGGAATGGAAGCTAGCCGGTTAAAGGGTTTTATGCCTGAGGGAGGAAAGGGAGCTCCTACTTGTTTCTCTTTAAAATGATTTTCTGTACCAAATGAAAATGCTGTACTTAACAGTCCGGAGTAAGGGGCTTATATAATTGTAGAAGAAGACCACTTAAATGTTCCTCATTCCGATAAATACTGCATGAGAACTTTGCAGTCAGCCATGAAGCATTTTCCCCCTCCTGAAATTTAATGCATGCTGTATCTGTCCCATTCCATTCCTACAGGATAATTTTCTATTGCTTTTTTCAATACTGCCAAAGTGATTTACATTAACCAAGGATTTTTATATATTATTGCTTATGTCTATACAAGGAAATTTTCTACAGGTTTGAGACTACATTTCTTTTGTTTAATACATAACTTCAGCTCAGTACATCACTAACTTTCTGTATTTAGTTACTGAAATCTTCAGTGATCAAAGGGTTGGTATAATAACTGACACAGATATAGTAAACTGGGTCCTTTCCTTGGCTACCTTCTCTTAACATCCTGTTCCCACCCCATGCCTTGACCAAAAGAATTAATAGAAGCTGAACCTGATAAGACTATAAATGCTAGTTACGTTGCATATATTATTAACATTGAAATATTTAAGTTTGAGGGTTCACCTTATATATTTAGGACTGTATTCTTAGGATTTTGGTTTCCTCACTCAGAGCTTAGCCATTGACCACAGTAGGCCTAGAATTCCATTAAGCTGACATAAACTTACCCTACATTGATTAGCCCTTACTCTGGTCATTTTTTTGACCTCAGAAAGCAATAACCACACAAAGTGTAAAATGATAGGTTTATCTTTGGTTGGTATGCTGTGGTGCTTGACAAAACAAATACTATTAAAACAAAAAATAGATATTGAAAAAATACATAAGACCCAGACAACTCATTGTGAGTAGTTTAGTAAGAAGACATCAACTATCTGGTATATATACCAGACTATCTGAATAATTTTTACAGTTCAAGTATGATATACAGGTCAAGTATCCCTTATCTGAAGTGCTTGGGAACAAAAATGTTTTAACTTTTGGATGTTTGTGGGTTTTGGAATATTTGCATCTATGTTAATGAGATATCTTGGGAATAGGACCCAAATCTAAACACAAAACTCTTTTATGTTTCATATACACCTTATACACATCGCCTAAAGATAATTTTAGTCAATATTTTCAAATTTTGTGTATCAAACCAAGTTTTGCCTGCTACCCTTCACATGAGGGCAGATGTGAAATTTTCCACTTGCACCATCATCATGTTGGCCCTCAAAAAGTTACAGATTTCGGAGCACTTTGGATTTCCGATTTTCATATTAGGAATGCTCAACTTGTATATAACAAGCCAGTGTCATGTACTAAGCACTTTATGTGCTTTATGTCATTTTATCTTTACAGTGATCCTAGGACATAAGTTCGTTCTATTGTTATCCTCATTTTACAGATGATAAAAATGACTATGATTCTGGACTATTGACAATCTTTGAACCTTATTCCTTACCTGTAAAATGTGAGTAATAAATAGTACTTGTCATGCCTACTTCACAGGCATTGTTGTGACAGTCATGTGAAAATATATTTGTGTACTATTTCAAAATTTATGTGGTGCCGTTATTCCATGATTACTTCTGTATCAGTCTAGGCACAATCAGGAGACAAAAAGCACACAGTCATTTGAATAGGGAATGTTTAAGATAAATAATTATTAATGTTAAGAGGATATTGGAGTAATGAGGGATTAGCTAATGAGTAAAGAGAACTCTAGGCCAGGTGCGATGGCTCATGCCTATCAGCCTAGCACTTTGAGAGGCTAAAGTGGGAGAACTGCTTGAGTCCAAGAGTTTGAGATCAACCTGAATAAGAGCAAGACCCCATCTCTACAAAAAATAGAAAAAGTAGCCGGGCATGGTGGCATGTGCCTATAGTAGCATCGGGAGGCTGAAGCAGGAGGATCGCTTTAGTCCAGGAGTTTGAGGTTGCAGTAAGCTGTGATTACTTCACTGCACTCTAGCCCGGGGAATAGATGGAGATCCTGTCTCAATAAAAAAAAAAAAAAAAAGGAATAATCAAGCCTGGCAGCACACCAGGAGGTTAGCAGCAAGCTTCATCTGTATTTATAGCTGCTCCCCATTGCTTGCATCACTGCATAAGCTCCACCGTCTGTCAGATCAGCAGCTGCATTAGATTCTCATAGGAGAGCAAACTCTACTATAAAATGCACTTGTGAGGGATCTAGGTTGCTTACTCCTTATGAGAATCTAATGCCTTATTATCTGAGGTGGAGCTGAGGTGACAATGCTAGCACTGGGGAGCAGCTGCAAATACAGATTATCATTAATAGAAAGATTTGACTGCACAATTAATGTAATGTTCTTGAATCATCCCCAAACCTTTCCTCCCCAGCATCCCAGTCCATGAAAAAATTGTCTTTCCTGAAACCGGTCCCTAGTGCCAAAAAGGTTGGGCTGCTCTAAATGATATAGGAATAACAGATATATAATAGTGGATACAATAGCCACTCCCCCTAGAATTGAGATTAAGCATTCTCCACCCCTCCTCTCTGCCCAGAGCTAAGATCCAGACCTTACTGGACAGGACACAGCCAGTAGAAATTCACTCAGTGACAGGAAAGATGCTGTGGTGCCTTGCAGGCAGAACTTGCTGAAACTCCAAACTCTGGGACTTATTGGAACTGTGTCTCCTGGAACTTGCTAGAAATCCACCCTCTGGAACTGGCCTTCTGTGCTGCCTGAGAAAGATGTTCATGGAGAAATGTTTCACCAGAGGCGCTTTACTACAAAACTACAAGAGGAATGGTGCCAAGGGAAGCCGCCTAGTGCTACACAAACTGTGCACCTCAGAAGCCAGGCACTGAAGGGAGCTGCACAAGCCCAGTGAGCCTGCCAGAAACAGGGAACAAAACCTTTTCTTGCTGCACCATCCTTCCACTGCCCTCTCCTGACAAAGCTTCAGTTCTAGCTGACAAAAGGAAAAATATTTAAATGGCTCAGATGTATTTTCACAGAGCATGCAATAAGGGTGAATTTGGAGATAATAGGCAACAAATTGATGAACTGGTGCAACTTCCCTGCTGTTTTCTTGACTGTAATGGCTAGGTAGATAATAGGGAAGTTATTGATATGTATATGCTCACATAAAATTATTTGTTGTTCAAGATCAATGCTAATTAATCAGGACTAATGCTTTGAAGTATTTTGTGTCAATTAGAATCACCAGTCTTAACCCCATGGTTAAATTTTAATTAAGCAGAGAGGAAAAAATTTTACAAACTAAAGCAAAAATGAATTTATGTAGAAAAATATCTGGAATGCTTACTTGGTAGCTATATTAATTTCCTAGGGTTGCCGTAACAAATTATGACAAACCAGGTGGCTTAAAACTACTGGTATCTATTCTGTCACAGTTCTGAAGGCTAAAAGGACAAAAATCAAGGTGTTGCCAGGACCCAATCCTTTTTTGCTTCTTCCAGCTTCTTGAGGCTCCTGACATTCCTTGTTTTGGGGCAGCATAACTCCAATCTCTGCCTCTACCTTCATATGACCTTCTTTCTTCTATGTTCTTGTGTCAAATCTTCCTCTCCTTTTTCTTAAAAGGACACTTGTCATTGGATTTCTGGCCCACCCCAAATCCAAAATGATCTCATCTTCAGAACTTTAATTACCTCTGCAAAGACTCTATTTCCAAGTAATATCATGTTCACAGCTACTAGAGTGAGGATGTGAAAGTATCTTTGGGGGGAACAAACTTCAATCCATAAAATTATCTTTTATTTTATTCTATTCTTTAAAAGTCATAATTTAATGGAATATGTTGATAACAGTTAGGTAACAATTCTCCCTAGAAAAGAAAAAAAAAAAAACAGAAAAAAGTAGGAAATCCTTGGATGGAAGAACAGAAGTTGGTAAATAAATAAAATTAATATAACAAACTATGAATAGTTGTTCCTCTTAGCTTCTTAAAAAACCAAAATTATATAGAGTCAAAATTAAAATAATGTATTCTTGGGTCTAAAACATATATAATATGTTAAAATGCTATTTTAACATAATACATAGGTATAATATGCATATCGATAATAGGAAAAAAAGAGGAAAAGGGGAATAGAGCTATAAGGAGTAACATTTGTATAGTTCCAAAGAACTACATTAATGTAAACCTGGAGTGTAATCTGATAAGCTAATAGGTATATGATAAGCCCTAGAGTAGTCACTAAGAAAACTCAAAATTATCAAAAACTATAGTGAAAAAATCATTAAAAGTTCCACTAGAAAATATTTACTTAATGCAAAAGAAAGCAAGAAAGAAGGAATAGAACAAAAAAGACATGAGACATATCAAAAGCAAAATTAACATATCACACATAAATCCAACTACATCAATAATAACATTACATGTAAATGGATACATACCACTTCTAGCATTACAGCATGGGAGCTTTATAGGACTGCTCCCCAGTGAAACTAATAAAAATCATGACATATAAACAACCATCTAAAGTCTCTGGAAATAGTCCTAATGAAATAAAACAAATTAAAAAAATATTCAAGAAAATCTACTAAAACTGTAAGATCAGTGAAAGTATGTGGTATTTGAACCAAGACATGCTTCCTACCAAACCACACTCCCAGCCCCAGTGGGGCAGGAAACTCTACTCAAGACTGAAACATCCAAGAATACAGTACTCCCTCTCCCCACTAGTTCCCAGTAGGTCTGTCTTCCTGGGAGGGGAAGGACATCAACATTTTTCATGCTTCCTCCAATTACCTGTTGCTCAGGATAAATTCTGGTCCAGTACAGCCAAAAAGTAGGGGCTCTTTTCTTCCACCCAGCACATAATAATGGGGCACAGCTAGATCTTGGATGTGGTGCTACTGAGTATACTGGGGCCCCAATCACCCTCACCCTGGATTCAGGAGCAGTAGATCTATTCTAAGTGAGGCAAACCAAAGAGACGTAGGGCCACTGCCCCCTTACTCTACCAAGCAGTTATCTCCTCAAGAAGGGATTCAAAGAGAAGTGTGCCATTGTCCTGACCCCCAGTACTAGAGTTGTAGTACAGAAATTTTGCCCTAGCAGAAAAGCAGGCCTTAGAAGAGAGAGCTCTGAATCGCTCCCCAAAAGAACTGACTTTATCTACAACAGAGTGTTGAAAAACCCAAGCCTAAGAGTACTCTAAAAAAACAATGAAGATGGTGGTAAAAGAAATTAGGAAAAAATTGGTAGATGTATTGGAATTATAGGGTAAAGTGCCTGCTAGCCAGTTTGCTGAACAGAAACAGAGGAAAGCGAGAGCAACAAAGAGCCCCCAGATGTCAGAGCAAATTTCAAACACTGACCTAGGGAAATATTTCTACTAAGGAGCCCAAATTGGACTGGATCTGTGAAGCAATTTATGCCCTGGGGTATTGTTGAAAACATTAGAGCAATCAGTAGGTAATTAGTAGGGTATAAGAGCTGGGTGTGGTTAGAGAAAGAGACAAAGAGAGCCCTGCCAAAAACCAGTGTCTTTTTTTTTTTTTTTTTTGAGACAGAGTCTCACTCTGTTGCCAGGGCTAGAGTGCCAGGGTGTCAGCCTAGCTCCCAGCAACCTCAAACTCCTGGGCTCAAGCGATCCTTCTGCCTCAGCCTCCCAAGTAGCTGGGACTACAGGCATGTGCCACCATGCCTGGCTAACTTTTTCTATATATTTTTAGTTGGCCAATTAATTTCTTTTTATTTTTAGTAGAGACAGGATCTCGCTCTTGCTCAGGCTGGTCTCAAACTCCTGAGCTCAAAGGATCCTCCCGCCTCGGCCCCCCAGAGTGAAAAGCCAGTGTCTTTTAAGGGTGATTATGTGCCTACTCAAGGCTGTATCTCCTGAAGAGCAACATCAATAGACACTCTGCTGAACAACAACAGAGTATCCATTCTTCTCAAGTACACATGGGACATTCTCTAGGATATACCATATGATAGGCCATAAAACAAACTTTGATAATTTTAGAAGGATAAAAATAACACAAAAAAATTAAAAACCAGATGTAGTAGCAAGCAACTGCAGTTCCAGCTACTTGGAAGGCTGAGACAGAAGGATCACTTGAGCTCAGGAGTTAGAGTTCAGCCTGAGCAACATAGCAAGTCCCTGCCTCTAAGAAATACTACTAATAATAATAATCATAATTTTAAAAAGAAATAACACAAGTATTTTCTTGGTCCATGATGAAATGAAATTAGAAATCAATAACAGAAAGCAAATTGAGAAACTCACAAATATATAGAAATTAAGTAGTGTACTCCTAAATAACCAGAATCAAAGAAAAAATCAAAAGGGAAATTAGAAAATAATTTGAGATGAATGATAATGAAGGGTGACCAAGGAAAAAAAGTGAGAAGATTCAAATCACTAAAATTAGAGATAAAAGAAGAGACATACTTCCAAGCTCACAGAAACAAAAAGAGTTATAAGATAATATAAAGAACAATTTTATGCCAACAAATTTGATAACCTAAATGAAATGGAAAAAATTCTAGAAATATACAGTCTACCAAAACCGACTCAAGGAAAAAATAAAAATTCTGAATAAATTTATAACAATTAAAGAGGTTGTGTTAATCAAAAATACTTCTAAAAAATAAAACCTTGAACTATATGACTTCACTGGTGAATTCTAGCACACATATAAAGAAAAGTTAATGGCAGTTGTTTACAAACTCTTCCAAAACATGGAAGAGGAGGGAACATTGTCTAACTCATTTTATGAAGCCAGTATTACCCTGATATCAAGAGAAGACAAAAACATCACAAGAAAAGATAATGATAGATGGTATCTTTTATGAATATAGATGCAAAAAATCTTCAACAAAATACTAGTAATCTAAACCCAAACATATAAAAAGGATTATAAACCATTACCAAATGGGGTTTATGCCAGGAATGCAAGGTAAGTTTAACATGTGAAAACCAATGAATGTAATGCATGTATCAACAAAATATAAGACAAAACCACATGACCATCTTAATAGTTGCAGAGAAGGCATCTGACAAAATCCAACACTCTTTCATAATTAAAAAAAATAACATTCAACAATCTAAAAATAAAAGGAAACTTCTTCAACTTGATAAAGGGCATCTATAAAATATCTCACAGCTAACATAATGAGGGAAAGGCCTATCTTAGCCTTAACTGATCATACAAATCAGACACAAAAGGATGTTTCTTTTTTCATTTTTACTGCAGTTTATAGCAACAGCAATTTTGCAAAAAAGAAAAAGAATGAAAGAAAGAAAAGTCACCCTGTTTGGAAAAGAAAGGGTTTTACTTTCTACGGATGGCATGATCTTATGTATAGAAAATCCTAAAGGATCCATTAAAAAGCTGTTAGAACTAATAAATGAGTTCTGTAAAACTGCAGGATAAAAGATCAATGTACAAAAATCAATTGTATTTCTATATACTTTCAATGCACAATCTGAAAATAAAATTAAGAAAATTCCATTTACAATAGCACCAAATAATATCAAATAGTTGGGAATAAATTTAACCATGGACATTCAAGATATATACACTAAAACTATAAAACATTGTTGAAAGTAATTAAAGATGACCTAGGTAAATGGAAAAGCATCCCATGTTTATGTATCAGAAGACTCACTATTGTTAAGATTGAAATATTTTCCAAATTGGTCTACAAATTTAATATAATCTTTATAAAAACTCCAGTTGTCCTTTTCCCCCCACAAATGACAAACTGACACTAAAATTCATATGGAAACTAAAGGGACCAGAATAGCCACAGCATACTTGAAAAAGAACAAATTTGGAGGACGAATTTCTCAATTTCAAAACTTATTACAAAGTTACAGTAATTAAGACATCATGGCACTTTCATACTAATAGTCATAGATCAATAGAAAATAATTGAGAGTGTAGAAGTATACCCTCACATTTCCAATCAATTGATTTTTACATAGATGCCAAAAGAATGCAATGGAAGAAGGAATAGTCTCTTCCACAGATGATGCTGGGACAACTGTATATCCATTAAAAAAAGTATGAATTTGGAGCTCCACACCATATGAAAAATGAACTCAAATGGGATCAAAGACATAAATGTAAAACAAAACTATGAAATCACTAGAAGAAAGTATAGGCATAAATCTTCATGATTTGTAATCTGGCAATGGTTTCTTAGATATGATACTAAAAGCTCAAGTTACAAAAGAAAAAATATATAAATTGGACTTAAAATCAAAAACTTTTGTGCATCAAAAGACACTATCAAAAAAGAAAGAAAACCTACATAATGGGAAAAATATTGTCAAATCATATATCTGATATAAGGACTTAACTGTATAAATAACTCTCAGAACTGAAAAATAAAAGGCAAATAACCCAGTTGGAAAATAGGCAAAGGATTTTGAATCATTGCATGAAAAAATCCTTAACATCTTTAGCCAAAAGGGAAATGCAAATCAAAACTACTTCATATCCACTAGGATGGCTGTTAATCAAATAGACAGATAATAATGGGTGTTGGTGAGGGTGTGGAGAAATTGGAACCCTCATATACTGCTTTAGAAAACTATTTGTCAGTTCCTCAATCTAAACATAGAGTTACCCAACAATTCCATTCCTAGATATACACTCAAGAGAATTAAAAACATATGTCCACCCAAAAAATTGAACATGAATATTCACAACAGCATTCATAATAGCCAAAAAATAGAAATAACCTAAATGTTCATCAACTGATGAATGGATAAACAAAATGTGGTATACCCCACAATGAAATATTATTCCACAATTAAAAGGGAAGAAGTGCTGATATATGGTATAAACATGGATGAGCTTTTTGAAAACATTATAATAAGTGCAAAAATCTATTCACAAAACACCACATATTACGTATTCAGAGTAGAACAATTTTTGAAATATTAATAGACAGTAGATAATTGGTTGCCTAGGAGTGGGAAAATTGGAGGTAAATGGGGAGTGACTACCAATGGATTTGGGGTATTTTTTAGGGTGGGGAGTAATGAAATGTTCTAAAATTGATTGCGGTAAGATATGAAAAGGATAGAGCAAGATGGTAGGATAGGACTCTCCAGCAATTTTTCCTCCACAGAAACATCAATTTGAACAAGTATCCATACATTAAAATACCTTCACAAAAGCTAAGGGAACCAGGTGAAAGATAATATTACCTGGTTATAGCATAATAAAAAAAGACTTATTTAAGAGAGTTGTAAAGACAATTTTACATTACCTTCATTACACCCCCTTCTGCAACACTAGGCCGCACAAAATGGAGACAGATATAATCTTTTTGGGGAAAAGAGAGGGAATTAAGTGTAAGACTTTGCCATGAACCCAATATTGGGTCTGCCACAGTAATACTCAGCACTGGGCAGACTCCCATGGCCCCTAACTCCAGAAGAAAAGCCTTAGTCCCTGTGAGATAGACTCAAGGTCCAGCCCATATCACTCCCAGCCAACTACAGCTGTAAAAAGAGACAAAGAACATCATTGTATACTGATAAGGGGTCAACTTAGCAAGAGAATATAACTAGCAAGTTATATATGCACCCAATATTGAAATATATATATATACAAATAATAATAGATCTGAATAGAGAAATAGACTGCAATACAATGATATTAGAGGACTTCAACACCTTAATTTTATTGATGGATAGATCATCTAGACACAAAATCAACAAAGAAACATTGAATTTAAACTGCACCCTAAACTAAATGGACCTAACAGACATTTACAGAACAGTCCATCCAACAACTGTAGAATGCACATTCTTCACACCTGCACATGTAACATCCTCTAGGATAGATCATATATTAAGCCACAAAACAAGTCTTAACAAATTGAAGCAAAACTAAATTATATCATGTATCTTTTTTTTAACCACAATGATATAAACTAGATTCAATAACAGCAGAAACTTCCAAAAAATATACAAATATATGTAAATTAAACAACATACTTCTGAATAACCAATGGGTCAATGAAGAAGTTAAAAGAGAAATTTAAAAAAATGTTTCAGACAAATGAAAATGGAAACAAATGTATCAAAACCTACGAGATACAGCAAGCAGTTCTAAACAGGAAGTTTATAGCAATAAGCACATCAAAAAAGAAGAAATATCTCAAATAAAAAATCTAACATTGAACCACAAGGAACTAGATAAACAAGACCAAATTAAAATTAAAATTAGTAGAAAAGGGAAATAATAAAGATCACAGCAGAAATAAATAAAATAAAGACTAGAAAAATAATGCAAAAAGATCAATAAAATGAAAAGTTGATTTTTTTGGAAAGATAAACAAAATAGACAAACTTTTAACAAGATTAAGAACAAAGAGAAGTTTCAAATAAATATAATCAGAGATGAAAAATAAGACATTACAGCTGATGCGACAGAAATACAAAGGATCATAAGAGACTATTATGAATAATTACATACCAACAAATTGGATAATCTAGAAGAAATGGATAAGTTCCTGGACATGTACACTATCAAGATTGAATTATGAAGAAATAGAAAATCTGAACTGACTAATTAAGAGTAAGGAGATTGAATCAGTATTAAAAAGTCTGCCATCAAAAAAAGGCCCAGATCCCATGGCTTCAATGCTGAATTCTACCAAAGATTAAAAGAACTAATACCAATTTCTCTCAAACTCTTCCAAAAAAATTGAAGAGTAGAGAATATTTCCAAACTAATTCTATGAGGCCAGCATTAACCTAATACCAAAATGAGACAAAAAAAAAATAGGAAAGAACGAATGAACAAACAGAAGGAGGGAGGAAAGGAAGGAAGGAAAGAAGGAAGGAAGGAAGGAAGGAAGGAAGGAAGGAAGGAAGGAAGGAAGGAAGGAAGGAAGGAAGGAAGGAAGGAAGGAAGGAAGGAAGGAAGGAAGGAGAGAGAGAGAAAGAGAGAGAGAGAAAGAAAAAGAAAGAAAGAAAGAAAGAAAGAAAGAAAGAAAGAAAGAAAGAAAGAAAGAAAGAAAGAAGAAAGAAAGAGAGAAGAGAAAGAGAAAGAAAGAGAAAAAGGGAAGGAAGAAAAAGGGAAGGAAGGAAGGAAGTAAAGAAAGAAAGAAAAGAAAGCAAGCAAGCTAGCTACAGGCCAATATCCTTGATGAACATGAATGCAACAACTCTCAACAAAATATTAGCAAACCAAAGTCAACAACATATTAAAATATCATTCACCATGATTAAGTGTGATTCATCCCAGGGATGGAAGGATGGTTTCATATATGCAAATCAATAAGCATGATACATGACATTAACAAAATGAAGGACAAAAACTATATGATCATTACAATAGATGCAGAAAAAACATTTGACAAAATTGAACAACCCTTCATTATAAAAATTCTCAACAAATTAGGTATGGAAGGTATAGACCTCAACAAAATAAAGGCCATATATGAAAAATCCACAGATAGCATCATACTGAATGAACAAAGTTGAAAGTTTTTTTTCTGAGATTTGAAATAAGACAAGGTTACCCACTTTGTCTACATATTTAAACATAGTTCCGGAAATCCTAGCCAAAGCAATTAGCAAGAGAAAGAAATAAAAGCCAGTGAACTACCTGAAAAAGAAATCAAGAAAACAATCTCATTTATAGTAGCCACAGAAAAATACTTAGGAATACATTTAACAAAGAAAGTAAAATATCTCTACACTGAAACCTATAAAGCATGGATGAAAGTGAGTGAAGAAGATAGAAATAGAAAGATATCCGATGTTCATGAATTGGAAGAATTAATATTGTTAAAATTTCCATACTACCCAAAATGATCTACAGATTTAATGCAATCTCTATCAAGTATTCATCACAATCTTTTGTTTTTGTTTTTATTTTTTTGTTTTTGTTGTTGTTTTTTGACACAGGGTCTCTATCATCTGGGCTAGAGTGAAATGGTGTCATCATAGCTCACTGAAACCTCAAACTCCTGGGCTCAAGCAATCCTCCTGCCACAGCCTCCTGAGTAGCTGGGACTACAGGCATGTCCCACTACACCCAGCTAATTTTTCTAGTTTTTGTAGAGATGGAGTCTTACTCTTGCTCAGGCTGGTCTCAAACTCATGGCCTCAAACAATCCTCCTGCCTTGACCTCCCTAAGCACTAGGATTACAGTCATGAACCACCATACCAGGCTGATTTATGGCATGTTTTACAGAAATGAACACATGCATTTATATCCAACTGATTTTTGACAAATGTTCCAGGAACACAAATTGGAGAAAGTACATTTTCTTTAATAATTGGTGATGGGAAAACTGTATATACACATGCAAAAGAATGAAATTAGACCCTTATCTCTCACCATATACAAAAATACCTCAAAATGGATTAAACACTTAAATGTAAGACCCAAAATTACTGCCTAAAACTATGAAACAATTAGAATTAAACAAAGGGGAAAAGCTCCATGACATAGGTCTAGAGAATGATTTTTTTATAGGACCTCAAAAGCACAGGCAACAAAAGCAAAGATAGATAAATGAGATTACATCAAACTTAAAGGTTTCTGCACAGCAAAGGAAACAACAGAGTGAAGAGACAACTTACAAAATGGGAGAAAATATGTGTAAACTATATATCTGAGAAGGGTTAATATTCAAAATATATAAGTCAACTCAACTCAATAGCAAGAGAACAAATAACCTGATTTAAAAATAAACAAAAAAGGTTAGGTGTGATGGCTCACATCTGTAATCCTAGCACTTTGGGAGGCTGAGGAAGGAGGATCACTTGAGGCCCACTCAAGAAACAGTGGGACACTATCTCTACAGAAAAAAAAAAAAAAACAACTAATAAGCTAGTAAGAAAAGAAAATAATAAAATAAACAAAAGACCTGAATAGACATTTCTCAAAAGAAGACATAAAAATGCCCAACAGGTATGTGAAAAAAATGCTCAATATCACTAATCATCAAGGAAATGGAATATTATTTAGCCATAAAAAGAATAAAGTCTTGTAATTTGTGAAAACATAAATGAGCATGGAAGACATTATGTTAAGTGAAATACACCAGGCATAGAAAGACAAATACAACATGATCTCACTCATATATGCAATCTAGAAATACTCCTTATGGGACTAGTGAGTAGAAAGGTAGTTCCCATGGCTGGGGTGGCTAGTAGGGAGAGGAGTTGGGAAGAAGCTGATAAAAAGATACATAATTATAGTCATATAGGAGGAATAAGTTTACGAGATCTATTGTACAATGTAGTAACTATAGTTAATGATCGTATACTATATTTTTTAAAAAATGCAAAGAGAGTGGACTAAGAGTTCTCACCACAAAAATGATAACTATATGAGGTAATACATTTTCTAATTAGCTAAATGTAACCATTCTACAGTGTATATATACTTCAAAACATCATGTTTTACACTATAAATACATACAGTTTTATATGTCAATTTAAAAATATATTAAAAATAAAATTGTGGATCAAGATGGCGGATGAGAAACACTGCCAGACAGAGTGTCTCTGCAGAAAAGACTGATTCTAGCAGAAATTAGAAAAAAGAAGCAAGAAGACAAGCATACAGTGGACGAGGGACGGAGGAGGGGTACCTGAGATGCCGGGAGACTCCACAGGAGGAGACTGTGGAGGAGAACTAGAGGCTGAGACCGCCGGAGCAGCCCAGAGACCAGCGGCAAGGATAGGTGTATTTGCTTTTTCCCCTCCCCTGCATTTGAGACTGCTGGTGGGCTCCCAAGCAGGTGGAGAGACCTGCAGACTCCAGCCCAGAGACGGACACCGCCAGCTAGCGGTGAGCCTGTAGCAGACATGGCACCAAGCTCCCAACTCACTCCCGGCACCTCCGTGTGCACAGACCCAAGCCGCCCGACAGGCGCCATATTGCCCCCTCCTCCCCTCCGCCGACCCTACCCGCCGCTGCCCAGAGAGACAATATAGCCACCAGCCAGAGGCACCTACAGGGAACGGGACCTTCCCTTTGGGGACTCTACAGCTGACTAAGGGGAACTCAGACTGTGAGCTCCCTACTCGCCAGCCCTCCCAGGTGCTGCTGGCACGGTGTTCCCAGGAGAACCGTGCAGACTCAGAGGCTGAGAGACATAGACCCAGCTTGGGCTCCCTGTGGGTGAATTGGGACCAGAACTCCTCTCCCTGGTGGGGATACAGTTTGAATTCTGGGACCCAGAGGTCCGACCTACAGACCAGATCCCTTGGACCAAGGTCTAGCATTGCCTGGGGCACAGAACGGATATATGTAAACAGCCTACTGAGGTGTGTGTGCCTTCAGGGGCAGATCAGCATCCTAGAGGGCAACCCTCCTCCCAAACGGAGGCCGTACGCCCAGCCCAGGTGGCGTTCCTGCGCAGGGAACCTCCCCGCCGGCATCACAGTCTGGGGAGGCCTGGTGGCATGTGGTCTGGACTGCTGGCAGAGGCCAAGGAGTAGCTGGGGAGTTGGGGAGGGTGGAAAGAAGCGAGGCCCGCTCCAGACTGCCAGTCTCAGACAGCCCCACCCCCACAGGCAGACTTTTTGGCTGAGAGGGACCATTCCAGCACCGCCCATACAGCTTTTCCTGGAAGCAGAGAAAAGAACTTTGACCCCTGCTAAAGGCATTGGTGGTGCCTGAGGGAAGGCTTACCCAACCCAGCTCCGCCCAGAACAAGAGCTGATAACAGGACACAAAATCAACAGCATAGCCTGTTCCTCCAAGCAAGCGACACCTACTGACAGGGGCAGCATCCTGCACAGCCTTTCCACGGCACCCACTGACTCATTATACAGGGAGTGGTCGAATCTCACCCACAGACATCACCTAACCGCTCAGAAACTAAACAAGGTGCGTGAATACCCAAACAAAAACCTAAAGGAAAGAAACAACAACTGATCGACATGGGAAGAAATCAGCGAAGGAACTCAGGAAATATGAAGAACCAAACGAAAACACACCCCAAAGAGAAGCACCAGCCCCCTAGAAACGGACACCAACCCAAATCAGGCAACCAAAATGACAGAAGGGGAATTTCATATGTGGATCATAAGAACACTCACCAAACTGCACCAAAACTCAATAACCAACACAAAAACACCACAAAAAGCCTCCAGGACCTAGAACAAAAGTTCACTAAAGAAATAGACACAATGAAGAAAAGTTTAACCGAACTCCTGGAAATGAAGAGCCAATTCAGAGAACTACAAAATACAGTG
Source organism: Microcebus murinus (assembly GCF_040939455.1). Taxonomy (NCBI): domain Eukaryota; kingdom Metazoa; phylum Chordata; class Mammalia; order Primates; family Cheirogaleidae; genus Microcebus; species Microcebus murinus. The sequence goes on from NC_134136.1 coordinate 11,229,570, forward strand.
GAAAGCCTCAAGAAATGGGTAGATCAAACAGAAGAAAGAATCTCAGAGATTGAAGATAACATCTTCCAACTAAATAAAACTGTCACAGAGATAGAGCAGAGAAACAAGAGAAAAGAGCAAAGCCTACAAGAGATGTGGGATTACGTGAAGAAACCTTACATGAGGGTCATAGGGTTACCAGAGGGGAAGAAGACAACACTAACGGGCTGGACAAGCTATTTGAAGATATAATAGAGGAAAATTTCCCAGGCCTTGCTCAAAATCTCGATATACAAGTTCAAGAAGTTCAGAGGACCCCTGGGAGATTCAATGCAAACAGGAAGACGTCACGACATGCAGTGATCAGACTGACCAAAATATCAACCAAAGAGGCCCTTCTAAGAGCTGTAAGATGAAAGAAGTAAGTAACATACAAGGGAAAGCCAATTCTAATAAAACCAGACTTCTCTAATGAGACTTTACAAGCAAGGAGAGACTGGAGCCCCATTCTCACTCTTCTGAAACAAAACAATGCCCAGCCTAGAATCTTATTCCCTGCAAAACTAAGCTTCGTATATGAAGGAGAAATAAAGACATTCTCAGACAAGCAAAGTCTCAGAGAATTCACCAAGACAAGACCAGCCCTACAAGAAGTATTGAAAACAGTGTTATCCACCGAACACCATAATAAAAACTCACGAATATAAAAGCAACCAAAACCCAAAGATTAAAGGCCAGATAATAAAATGGCTCAAGAGAGAAATCAAAGCAACAACTTCCAACCCAACAGAATGATCAGTAATCTACCTTACCTATCAGTTCTCTCAATAAATGTGAATGGCTTAAACTCTCCACTCAAGAGACATAGGCTGGCTGAATGGATAAGAAAATACAGGCCAAGTATATGCTGTCTTCAGGAAACACATCTAACCTGCAAGGAGGCATATAGACTAAAAGTAAAAGGGTGGAGATCAGTATTCCAGGCAAGTGGAAGCCAAAAGAAGGCTCCCGCGGCAGTTCTAATTTCAGATGATTTAGTTTTTGAACCAACAAAAGTAGTGAAAGACAAAGAGGGTCATTATATAATGGTGAAGGGGACACTTCAACAAGAAGAGATAACAACTTTAAATATATATGCACCCAACTTAGGTGCACCCAGTTTCATAAAGCAAACCTTATTGGATCTAAGCAAATGGATTAATAGCAACTCCATAATCACCAGAGATTTCAAAACCCCACTGATGGCCCAAGACAGATCTTCCAAACAGAAAATTAATAAAGAAATAATGGACTTAAACAAAACCCTGGAGCAATTGGGTCTGACTGACATCTACGGGACATTCTACCCAAATCCACTGAATATACGCTCTTCTCATCATCTCACGGGACATTCTCTAAGATTGACCATATCCTAGGACAAAAAGTAAACCTCAAGAAATTTAAAAAAATAAAAATCATATCATGTACCTTCTCAGATCACAATGGAATAAAACTAGAAATCAACCCTAACAGAAACTCACATTTCTACACAAAACTGTGGAAATTAAACAACCTCCTACTAAAGGATTACTTCATAAATGAAGAAATCAAGATGGAAATAAAAAAATTCTATGAAGAAAACGACAATGGAGAGACAAGTTATCAACACCTCTGAGACACAGCTAAAGCAGTTCTGAAAGTTTATCTCAATAAATGCCTATAACCAAAAGACAAAAAGATCACAAATAGACAATTTAACGAAAACACTCAAAGAGCTGGAAAAAGAAGAACAGACCACCCCAAAGCCAGCAGAAGAAGTGAAATCAACAAAATCAAATCAGAACTAAACGAAATTGAAAACAGGGAAGCTATTCAGGAGATTAATAAAACAAATGTTGGTTCTTTGAAAAAATAAACAAAATTGACACACCATTGGCTAAGCTAATGAAAAGCAGAAAAGAGAAATCTCTAATAAGCTCCATCAGGAACAAAAAAGGAAATATCACAACTGATCCCAAAGAGATTCAAGATATAATTTATAAATACTACAAAAATCTTTATGCACACAAACTGGAAAATGTGGAGGAAATGGACAAATTTCTAGAAACACACAACTTTCCTAGGCTCAACCAGGAAGAAATAGACACCCTGAACAGACCAATCTCAACAGCTGAAATAGAAACAGCAATTAAAAATCTCCCTAAAAAGAAAAGTCCCGGTCCCGATGGCTTCACACCCAAATTTTACCACACTTACAAAGACGAACTAATACCTATCTTGCAGAAACTATTCTACAACCTCGAGTAGAACAGAAACCTCCCCGACACCTTTTATGAAGCGAATATTACTCTGATACCAAAACCAGGAAAGGATGCAACAAAAAAAGAAAACTACAGACCACTATCACTAATAAATATAGATGCAAAAATTTTCAACAAAATCTTAGCTAAGCGAATCCAGACGCTTATCAAAAAAATAATCCATCACGACCAAGTGGGCTTCATCCCAGGGATGCAGGGATGGTTCAACATACATAAATCTATAAATGCAATTCACCACATAAACAGAAGCAAAAACAAAGACCACATGATTCTTTCAATAGATGCAGAAAAAGCTTTTGACAAAATTCAACACCCTTTCATGATACGAACACTTAAGAAAATAGGCATAGAAGGGACATACCTAAAAATGATACAAGCCATATATGACAGACTCATAGCCAACATCATACTGAATGGGGAAAAATTGAAATCATTCCCACTTAGAACTAGAACCAGACAAGGGTGCCCACTATCTCCACTTCTGCTCAACATAGTGCTGGAAGTCTTGGCTACAGCAATCAGACAGGAAAATGGAATTAAAGGTATCCAAATAGGGGCAGAGGAGATCAAACTTTCATTGTTTGCTGATGATATGATATTGTATCTAGAAAACCCCAAAGATTCAACCAAGAAACTCCTGGAACTGATCAATGAATTTAGTAATGTCTCAGGATACAAAATCAATACACAGAAATCAGAGGCATTCATATACGCCAACAATCTAATTGAGAACCAAATCAAAGACTCAATTCCCTTCAAAGTAGCAACAAAGAAATTAAAGTATCTAGGAATATACTTAACCAAGGATGTAAAAGACCTCTACAGGGAGAACTATGAAACACTGAGGAAGGAAATAGCAGAGGATGTAAACAGATGGAAATCCATACCATGGTCGTGGATCGGCAGACTCAATATCATCAAAATGTCTATACTACCCAAACTGATCTACAGATTCAATGCAATACCTATTAAAATCCCATCAGTATTCTTCACAGATATAGAAAAAATACTTTTACGCTTCGTATGGAACCAAAGAAGACCCCAAATATCAAGAGCAATTTTAGGCAACAAAAACAAAATGGGAGGCATTAAAATGCAGATATCAAACTATACTACAAAGCTGTCGTAATTAAATCAATATGGTATTGGCACAAAAATAGGAATATTGACCAGTGGAACAGATGTGAGAATCCTGATATAAAACCATCCTCATATAGCCATCTAATCTTTCACAAAGCAGACAAAAACATACGCTGGGGAAAAGAATCCCTTTTAAATCAATGGTGCTGGGCAAACTGGATAGCCACCTGTAGAAGGCTAAAACAGGACCCACACCTTTCACCTCTCAGAAATATCAACTCACGCTGGATAACAGACTTAAACCTAAGGTATGAAACGATTAGAATTCTAGAGGAAAAAGTTGGAAACACTCTCTTAGACATTGGCCTAGGCAAAGAGTTTATGAAGAAGTCCCCAGGGGCAATCACAGCAGTAACAAAAATAAATAAATGGGACATGATCAAACTACAAAGCTTCTGCACAGCCAAAGAAATAGTCATGAAAGTAAACAGACAACCTACAGAATAGGAGAAAATTTTTGCATCCTATGCATCCGATAAGGGACTGATAACTAGAATATACTTAGAACTCATGAAACTCAGCAAGAAAAAATCAAATAACCCTATTAAAAAGTGGGCAAAGGACTTGAACAGAAACTTTTCTAAAGAAGACAGAAAAATGGCCAAGAAACATATGAAAAAATGCTCAACATCTCTAATCATCAGGGAAATGGAAATCAAAACCACATTGAGATATCACTTAACTCCAGTGAGAATGGCCTTTATCAAAAAGTCTCTGAACAATAAATGCTGGCGTGGATGCGGAGAGAGAGGAACACTCCTACACTGCTGGTGGGACTGCAAACTAGTTCAACCTCTGTGGAAAGCACTATGGAGATACCTTAAAGCGATACAAGTGAATCTACCATTTGATCCAGCAATCCCATTGCTGGGCATCTACCCAAATGATCCAATGACACTCTACAAAAAAGACACCTGCACTCGAATGTTTATAGCAGCACAATTCATAATTGCAAGGCTGTGGAAACAGCCCAAGTGCCCATCAATCCAAGAATGGATTAATAAAATATGGTATATGTATACCATGGAGTACTATTCAGCTCTAAGAAACAATGGTGACATAGCACATCTTATATTTTCCTGGTTAGAGCTGGAACCCATACTACTAAGTGAAGTATCCCAAGAATGGAAAAACAAGCACCACATATACTCACCAGTATATTGGTATTAACTGAACAGCACGTAAGTGTTCACATAGGTACTACAGTAATAGGGTATTGGGCAGGTGGGAGGGGTGAGGGGTGGGTATATACATATATAATGATTGAGATGTGCACCATCTGGGGGATGGACATGGTTGAGACTCAGACTTGTGGGGGGAGGGGGGAAATGGGCATTTATTGAAACCTTAAAATCTGTACCCCCATAATATGCTGAAATAAAAAAAAAATAAAAATATAAAAAATAAATAAACTTGTGGTTATGGTTGCATAACTCTGTGAATGCGCTAAAAGTCATTGAATTGTATATTTCAGATAAGTGAAGTATATGGTATTGAATTATATCTCAATATAAATGAAAAATAAATAGCTAAATATTTATTTGTTTGTTTGTTTTTTGAGACTGGTTCTCACTCTGTCACCCAGGCTAGAGTACAGTGGTGTCAGTATAGCTCACCAGAATCTCAAACTCCTGGATTTGAGCCATTCTCCTACCTCAGCCTCTTAAGTAGCTGGAACTACAGGCACATGCCACAATGCCTGGCTGATTTTTCTATATTTTGTAGAAATGGAGTCTTGCTCTTGCTCAGGCTGGTCTCGAACTGCTGGCCTCAAGCAATCCTCAGTCCTCAGCCTCCCAAAGTGTTAGGATTACAGGCGTGAGCCACCATGCCCAGTCTAAAATATTTATATAAGGAACATATTTTCTGCAGTATGTGGAGGGAAGTGGTTAATAAGGGAAACAGGATATGGCAACATCTTTGGAAGGGAAGAATAGTTTACTAGTTTTAACACAATAACTTGGGAAATTAATCACACCCTATTTAATATAATGGTAAAATTAAGCTTAATAATTAAGAGGGATTAATATTACCCTGTTATTTCCATTTTCTTGTAGTTATTTTCTAGTTTGTTCCAACACTACAAACATATTTGAGCAGACATTCCTAATCATAGAATACATAATGCTAAGACAATATAATCCTTATAACTCTTCTCTTCCCAAAGGAAAATGGTTTCTTTCAGGGGCATCTTTGTTAATTGGCCATACTGAGTAAAGATTCTATTTCAGTCTTTTATTGCTATAATGAGTTATAAGCAAGTGTTCCAAGTTGAAATTATTCTTAAAAATAACATTTTAACTACTTTCTGTAGTATACCTCTTCTTTTTCCAGAGTCATTGCATTTTGTTACCCTGTAGCACTTACTACCTACAGTTCTAATTATAAAACCTAATATTAAATGAGGCAGAATCCTTTAAAGCCAATCGACTGCTTTATAGGCATTAGCATTACCACCACCATAACAAATTAAAAGATTGAAGACACTCAACTGCCTGGTGGGCACAAAGTAGCACCAGTGTAGGAAGGTGATCCATAGCTAGGTTATGTTCCCTAAGTGGTTCTGCTTCCACCCAAAGCCTCCAGGGTATTTTTGGAGGCTGCAATCATGGCAAATGTCTGTGAGAAATCTGTATGCTTTGTCATTTACTTACAAACTCATTCTCTTTGCTTAGGCTATTTCAAGCCTTTATGTTTTTGAGATTAGGGGACTCATCTTATTCATGTTTATATTCCTCTGTTTATTCAATGAGTGAGACAGAGATTCCAGTTCCATCAGAACCCCTCAGACAACTAGGGCAAATCTAAATAGGAAGTGGACCTTTCCTCTCCCTGCAGAAGTAAGGCATAGTGAGTTTCTTAAACCTAATCCTCCAAGTGATCATCCCTCAGTGATATATATAATTGGAGTTAATTTCACTCAGATTTTTTCCTCATTTGATTTTGCCAGATTTACATTTTACTTAATTCCTTTTGTACAACAGAAGACTGATATACTAAGAGCCTGTGTCTAACTTCATCACTTTACAATGATAAAAACCAATCGGTGTCAAACTGGAATACTCAGTGAAGTATGCTGTCCTATTTACCTTCTCTAAACATGACATTTTTAAATAAATAGATAAAAGTAATATTATACACACCACTTGTCTTCACCCGTCCACTAGAAGATAGTGAAGTTGGAAGGATTTACAATATTATATTTTTCATATGGGCCTATACTCTTCATGCTTTCTTATTTGCCTTCCATTGCTACTTCAAAAGGTAATGGCATGTAAACAATTTAGAGCTTATTTTTGGACATCATATTTTTTACAGGAGCACTATATCCTGGAATGCCAGCTTGCTGATGAAGAGATTGGATTTTTTGACTAAATTCTATGTACTTCTCAGAGTATCTGGTATCTAGTGGCTCCTCAGATATTACTAAAATGTATTAGGTTCTGGAAATGCTGCTATTTCTTAAGTATGACAGTCAAGTAGAGTGAAGACTGCTGAGGCAAGAAAGGGACACACAAAATTGTAAATAACCTACAGCCCTCAGTTCACTGGAAGCTCCATATATCTTCAGAATTTCAAAGAGGAAAACAAAATATTTTAAAAAACAAAAAGGGAAGAATAAATGAAAACCAAAATAAGGAATGACAAAGGCAGCCATCTGAAGATGCTGCCTTCATCTGAACATTTCTCATTTGTTACTTTACCCATCTAAAGTAGTCCATTATTTAAGAGTGGATCACATTTATCTGTGCCTCATCTCCCCTTTTTATTATGCATCTCCTCAGGATATGGGACGATATTGACTACATTCCTTTTAACTCTTGAGAGCATCAACAATGCCATGTATCAAGTAGAAGCAATTTATAAGCCCTCTTTGTGCTTTCCTGGGAACTAGATGGAAGTGTTTTAAGTAAGTGGATAGCTTTTAAAAAAATGGTAAACTATTATTTCTCTGCTCGATTGAGGACCTGCAGCTGCCCCAGGGTGTACCAATCTCTGCCCTGCCATCCCTAAAAACCTGCTTTGATATCTACCCTCACCCCAGCCCACCCTGAGGTGACTCTGACCCTGGAAAGCTGAGTTCTCCTGTTTCAATGCAATTATACTCTCCCTACAGCCTGGGAGAGGCCAGACTTAAGTCCTGAGGGATGCTGCTTGCAAATTGATAATGTTAGGAGGGGCTTGCCCTGCCTGTGGCCTCACTGAAGACACCTCTATGGGAAGAAGATGTGTCTGTCTAATTCTGATGATTTTTACAAATCAAATTTCTACATTTCAATTTTTGCATCTCTTCTCAGAGTCCTCTTTATATAACTGAATATTAATTTCATAATAAAAAGGGAAAACCAGCACATTGCTTTTTGTAGCTAAATGTCTCTTTTCCTCAAACTATTTGTCCTCATTTTTCATTCTCACTGATTTGTCTTTGGGAACAAGTACCAAACTTTTGGTAACAGTAATATTATCTATATTTTCTAGAATAAGAGAATGAACTTATAAATGAATGAATATATAATTGAGGTTTTAGAATTAGGAAGATGATCATAAAAGGTAATATTAAATTGACATTCAGCCTTTTATATGCCCTTCCTTTTGCTTTCCCTTTGCTGTGACAATGGGTTCCATCATCATCTGTGGCATATGTATCATGCTCTATAAGCCTATATCTGGTTCTTGCTCTATAATCCTATCTTTCTATTCTCAATAAACCTCAACTTCATGCTTGCAAAAAAAAAAGATAAATTGTCGTTCGATTTGAAAATAGTTGATTGATATTTTTTTTCCTTTTTATTTCATCATATTATGGGGCTACAAATATTGTTAAGGTTACACATATATTGCCCTTGCCATCCCTCCCCCCCACCCAGCCATGTCAGAGCTTCAAGTGTGTCCATCCTCCAGGTGGTGCGCATCGCACTCATTTAGACTTCAATAATAGTGATTATGAAAATGCAAGTTTAAACTTGGGAAGTAATAGTAAATTTACTGTGACCAAGTGGGCAATTTTGTAAATCAGTCTTAAAGAGAAGACCTCCATTTCCAAGTTAATTACTGTACACTAAGCCAGGCTCAGCCTTTAAAATCACTTTAAAAATCAACAAAATGACAAAATCAATTCCCCTTTGTTGTCAATGAAAGATATCTCTCAGAAATCAAAAGTACTAGGGAAGATCCAAGATTCAGAAAAACAAAAATGGAATGTAATATAGAAATTATTTACATTGGATTTTATGACTTTGAGTCATAGTCATCCAAGTCAAGTATACACATGTTCACATTGACACATATTTCCTCTGCACTCTACCTTTAATTTCTCACTTAGACCCCTCTTCACTATTGTTGCTTTGGGTCCCAACTTAAAGAAAGGAATAAGGCTAGAGGAAGCACAGAGTAGATAAGCAACAAATAATTAAAATAATTAATTAAAATTAAGTACGTGCAATTGAATAATTTAAACAAAATTATATTCTTTTAATGCACTAAGTTTCTATGTTCATGAAAAACACACATAAATTGTTGCTATCTTTTGATTAATAAAATCAAAGAAATGTAAACCTAGAAGTCACATTAGAAATAATCTAATCCAAACCCCTCACATTTTACAGATGAAGAAAATGAGTTCAAAATTCTTAAGTGCTTAAAAATCACAGATATAATTATTAATTTTGGCAGAAGCTAGACAAATCAGGTTTCTTGTCTAGGCAAAGTTAATTCAATACATCTTCACTTTTGTCAGTAATAACTGGTTTTATAGGTCTTGCTCTAAAAATAATTAAATACTGTACCCTGAGGCAATAAGAAATAGATTATAAACTTTGGAACAGTGATGACCAATGCTAATCTGTTATAAATGATAATATTCTAATAATCTAGAATAGCTCAAAGGTATACCAAAATATTTCATGGAAATAGTATTATAGTTACAAGTTTCCTTGAAAATATAAATAAAAGTTTCATAGTTTTCAATATAAATTTATGGTGAGGTGATGATCTTTTTTATCCTCAATTTTAGGGACATATATTTGCATAATTACTCCTTTGTTTTAATTTTTATTATTATAAAATAATATATTTTATAAATATATTTAAAATGCTTGGGAGCATATATAGGAAGCCTTATAGTAAGAACCTCTGAGAAGTAGTAAGGCTGGAGGAAGGGAAACTTTTCCTTTTCAATTTTATTTTCTGAACTGTTTAAAATATTTTTTGACAGTAAGCATGTTTTCTCTTTTAATATGAAAATAAATATTTCAAAAGTATTTGGATCACAGAAAAGTTCCATGACTCAGAATCAACCACTCCTCATATCTTGTCATATTTCTTTCCAATCTGACATTTTGCCATATTTGTTTTCACAGGTGTCTGATGCCTGCTTTTTTTTTTCATTTAACATTATACTGTAAATGTTTTCTCATGTCATTAAAAAGTATTCATTGAACATTTTAATAGCTGTATAGAATTACATTGTTTAGACATATAATTACTTTAACTTAATATTATATATTTGGTTACTCCCCTCTTCTTTATTATCATGACTAAAGCACCATTAAACATATATGTTCATTAATCTTTGTCTATATTTTAGAATAGGTCCTTAGGATAGATTCATAAAAATGAAATGACTGGGTAAAAGAATATGAACATTTTTAAATGCTTCCCCCAAATAATGCCAAATTACTTTTCAGAAATATACTAATTTATACTCCCACTAATTTTTTTAAGAGGTGGGGCTCTCACTATTTTTTCCAGGCTTGACTGTAGTAGCTAGTCACAGGTGCTCTCATAATACACTACAACCTTGAACTCCTGGGTTCAAGTGATCTTTTTGCCTTAGCCTCCATAGTAGCTGGGTCTATAGGAGCACGTCACTACGCCTGGCACCGACTCATTTTAATATTCTTTCCAGCAGTGTGTGAAAGTACCTGTATTATCAAACTTTCATGTGTGTGTGTGTGTGTGTATACATATATATATATATATATATATATACATATATATATATATATATATAGAGAGAGAGAGAGAGAGAGAGAGAGAGAGAGAAAGCATGCTAATCAGTTAGTTGAAATCATTACTGTTTATTTTTAGTTTAAATTCTTTGGTTTGATAAAATTAGATATCTGTTACTTGTTTATCTAGCTATTAATATTTATGTTTCATCTTCTGTGAAATGTCTGAATTGCCTATATTCTTTGTCCATTTATCCACTGGAGCTTTCATATTTTTCTTAGCAATTTGTATGAACTATTTATATATTAAGACTATGATCACCTTTCTGTCATATTTATTGCAAGTATTTTTTCTCACTTTTGTTCTTGCTTTTTAAATTTGATTCATGCTGTTTTTAATGGTGGACAGTTTAAAACTCAATCTTATCCATTTTTTTCTTTTATGATTTATTTCCTTTTGTTCCTACAGTTAGAAAATAATCCTTTATCATGAGATTTATTGCATAATCAACTTATCTTTCCTAATATTTTTTTATAATTTGATATTTTTGCATTTAAATATTTAACTGTTTCCAGCAGTAATTTATTTTATATGGTGTGAGAAGACTGTTTACAAAATAGCTAACCAATTGTTCCAGCATTATTTATTAAATACCTTGACTTTCACAATTGTTACATTATACTGCCTTTGCCATCTATTAAAGTGTTATACTAAGGCCTATTTCTTCACTGTTTTGTTCCATTGATCTGTGCCAATATCATGTTAAATTAACTGGTGTTGTTTCCATTACATTTTAATATCTGATGAGAATAGCTTACACACACATTATTTTTTTTTCTGTTTTCCATTGTTCAGTTACTATCTCCTTATTTATGAAAGAAACTTCAATTTTTTTTTTCACATTTTCCTTCTTCACTCCCAAATTTTACATTGGGGTATTGACTGCAATTGTTTTGCTAGGTATGTTATGTTTCTTGATTCACTCAATTACACATTCATATCTCTCAGTAAAGTTTCTTTATAAAGATTCTACATATTCCTTGTTAAAATTACTATATGCTCCATAATCTTAATTCCTCTGGAATCCAGATAGACAGATTTTGTATTGTACCTATTATATGGTAAGCATTGGTCTAGACCCTTGCATGTATTGTTTGTAGTCCTCATAATAACCCTGAATTATAGGCATTTATCATCCCCATTTTAGAGAAAAGGAAATGAAGAGTCCAAGAGATTAAATGGCTTGTGCAAGGCCACAAAGCTGATAATTATCAGGGCTCCCTTGATGAAGTATTTAATTTTCTTGTGGTGAAAGAGGTCTTCCTCTTCTGCCACTTTATATTAATTGTTTATTGTTGGGCATTAGGAAAGCTATTTAAAATATATATCTTTCATCCAGTTCCTTTTCTGTCTGCCAATATTTATTTATTTTTGGTAAAAAAGAAGCTTTATTGTTTCCACTTGGTGAATGGACTGAGCGAAAGCTCTAGAGTGGCTTAAAAGCTGTTTTGTGCCGGAGGAAGGGGCTCTGGCAGAAGCCCGAGTTCAGGAGGGTTGCGGGGAGAAGGAAAGGCCTCATAGGCCACTGGGCTTGGGAGGATTCTAGTTGTCACTGAGAGCTTCTCAACTACCAGGACTGGGGCCTGCCAGCCTGCATATATAGCTATATAGGTTGGTTAGGTGGTTGTCCATCTTCTTGATGAGTTTCACCTACTACTAGGAAGTGTTTTGTTTTGTTTTTGTTTAAGAAACCCACAGAAATGGGAATCTGTGCTGCTCAAGAACCTAGATTCAGCAGGGGCTGGTTCAAGTTCTTTTCCAGGGCCATGGCAGCCTCCTTAGCAACACCATTCATCTTGGGATGGCTTCTGTATGTCCTGGAAGAGGATTTGGCCACAGTGCTGGTTTTGCATCTTCAAGAGATGCTCAGAGCTCTCATGCTTCTCCACCAACTTGCAGAAGAAGTGGCCCATGCCCTTCTGTGTCACATATTTCAGTCAAAATAGAAGCCCATAGGGAGATAAGTGTAGTAAACCCTATGCAGGTTGACTAGAGAGATAACTGCAGCTTCGACCTCAGCACTTTGACAGAATAATTTTGGAGGATCTAGGAAGTCAGTATTGGTCAGTGACACAGAGTTGACCATAAGAAATGGTGTTAGCTGCTCCAGAAGCAGGAGATAGCAGAGAAGAGATCCCAAAGGCTGCGGCTGGGGAGGAGGTTGGAATGTTCTGAGGCTACAGAGGGGATTCCTCTAGTCTGTTTCCACCAGTGTTGAAGCTACATACAGATTTGAAGACCACCTAGTTTGCACTATCTAAATATTCCTTTAATTCTAACTTATTTATTAATTCTGTGGCCATAGAAGAGAACTTGCAGTAGAGTCAAATTATCTTGAATCAAACTGTTTGAATCTAGGCTTAGACATGTATGTGATCCAGAAGCAAGTTATTTAATCTCTGATCCTCAATTCCTTCCTCCGTTCATTGGGGATAATAATGGTATCTACCTACAGGATTATTTTGAAGACTAAATGAGATGAGGTGTAACATTCTTAGGACAGTACCTGGCACATGATAAGCACTGAAAATGTGTTATCCATTATTATTACTATTCTAGTAATTTTGCAATTAATAGATTTTGTAAGTAGAAAGTTAAGTCATCTATTAATAGTAATTTAATCTCTCTAATTTTATGCTTATTTCTAATTCATGTCTTATCACATTGGTCAGAACTTTACAAACTATGCTTAAGAAGAATGGTTATAACATTTACAAATATTATAACTTTTAAAAATTCATTGTTTTAGTGGAGATAGTTTAGTATTCAGTTTAATATTGACTATTGATTTAACATTGATCTTTGTCAGAAGAAAAAAAAGCATACTTGTTCCTAGTTTTCTAAGTATTTTAAAAAATTAAATTTAAAATTTATTTGTTTTTAAATAGATTTAATTTGTATTAAATAATGTGAAAGGTTTTCTTGGTATTATTCACATACTTTTATATTTATGCATAAAATAAGCCATGTTAATTTGTATCTGTAGCAGAGAAAAAAATCTACTGGAGCAAATGCTAAGGGAATGGATTCAGATTCCAAGAGCCTCCTCATTCTCTGGCTTTTGTCAGCCTTTCTCTTGTCTGTAGAATCCAACAGGCTGCCCTTCCCTGGCTCTGTCCCTTGCTGCAGTCAGGTCCTTCTGCACAGACAACAGCCATGCTTGATCACATGGTAGAGCTATGCTCTTTGCTCAGACAGGCATCTTGGGAGGTGATGTCTCCATTTCTCACCATGATACATGTCCTCATCTTCTTCCTGTGGTGCACTGTCACATCATCTTCAGACCCAGACACTCTGAATCTGAGTCAAACAAACTGGACCTGGAGGAGCTAGAGGAGTCACTGGAGTTGTTAGAGGCTATTCCTGTGCACTCCGGAAGGTCAACCAAACCTTCCAGGGCCACCAACTCTGGGTGCTCTTACTTCAAGATCTTAAACTATTTCCTTGATAACTTTGGTCTCCCTCTTACCATCTTGTGTCATATAACAGGAACATTGCTGCTGGCAAAATTCTGGGTGATGGCATTGGTGGTGTCAAGATTGATGGTAATGTACCAACAGCCTCCAGAAATGACATTTTTTTTAAAAAAATCAAATACCTTTTTGGTACCTATTAGCACCATTTTATATTTCTTGTTTTTCTTTTTTCTGTATTTATTCTTCATTTACCCTATCAATTCTATTTTATGTACTGTTTTAAGCCACATTAAAATCATTTTAGAGCATGATACTGTATGAATAATATAGATTTGATATATTAACAAATTTCCTAATATAAAACAATCCTTCCATTCTTGGATTAAACCATATTTGTAGATGATACATTATTATTTTAATATACTTTGAATTAGGATTTTTGCATCTCTACTGCTAAGTAAAATCGGTTTGTTGTAAGGGTTTAAACTGAAATGATTATATAAAACATGGAGGCTTCTAACTCTAAAGCATGTGATCAGGACTGTGATGAGCTAGAGTTCGTAGTCCATCTAAAGGCAGCAGCCACAACTCAGTGCATGCTGATTGTTGTAAAGTGGGAATGTAGAGCCAGTGTGGCCAGATCTATTTTTCTGAGAAGCCATACATCCAGAATTTCATAATAAATTTCTCAAGTTTTAAATGTTTCCATTTAGTTCTAGTTGTTTTAAAATACATGAGCAAAGCAAAGCAAAATAAAGCAAAACAAACAAAAAGCCCTACCACAGGCCTGTGACTGCCTATTTTTCATCTCGGGAGTAGTGATTTTCTTTTTGAATTTTGACTAGTTTTTTTCCCCCCTAGGGGACAAATTATTTAGCACCATTCAAAAATTTAATAGTTACAATTTAAGGATTTCTCCCTTAAGGTTAAATTTTAAAATTGTTCCCTTACTTAACTGTTAACTGATATTGTCTATAAATACAAACAGAACCTGTCTTGATAATATTACATTAGTAGCCAATTAATTGATAACCTGGATAATAATGACTTGGTTAATTATTTATATACCATTCTACTTTAGTAAAAAAAAAAGTTAAAGGAGCATTTTGTTTTAAATTTTAAGGAATACCCTAGGGTCAATCTAGTCCAGTCTCTATACATGGTGTGAGTCTATAGAATGAGATCTCACTAAATATAGTGATAAACCTAAGGGCCTATAGTAGATTTTTAGTCTTCAAAGAAATATTGTTGATTTTGGCATTCTGTACTTTCAAATGTATGAAAAAATTTCTACAGTAAGTTTTAGAAAAGTCTGATTAATCAGGTAATATATGCCATAATTCCTCTTTCCCAAATGCATCAAAGTCCATATTGCTAATTCAGTTTACTGTTTTACATTTTTAAATGGTATAGCTAAAGTTATTACCTAGTCCCAAAATATCTATTCTTTTTTCAAAGTGCATCACAAACTAAAATCTCCCTACAAGAGTATCTGGTGTGAATTTTAGGGTAAGCATACCTTCCACCTGAGCTAACAACATCAAAATGCATTTTATGGGTTTCCTTTGAAATTTTGATGGGCTCACTAATAGTTTTACTTCTCTTAAAATAGCTCTTTCCGGCATGGTGCAGTAAAAAGAATAATAGTGTGGGGGTGAGAAAAATTTTATTCTAATTTTGGCTCCTTCATTAACTGTTTAACCCTGAAAAATATCATATAACTTATTTAGGTCTTTTAAAAAATTAGTTATACAATGAGTGTATGACTTCTAGCTCTAAAATTCTGTGACTATCATTTTTATTTCCATCCCCTTACTTTCTCTATTTCCATTTTTATTAGTCATTCAAAGAAGATGCAAGTCTCTTACTTCTTTTACCTTCTTCAAGATACTAATACATGCTCAACAGATTCCTACTCCACTTTGCTCTCAATTTTCCTACATTTTCTCATTTTCTTCTTTGTAGGGTGCTTTTTGGAGTCTCTGATTCTTTGTAGGCATATTCTGCTTTATCTCAAAACCTGTTTATGAATCCAACAAAATCTGGCTCTGGCATGAAAAGACCAGTTTCTCTACAGTCTTCCTCACTGGAGATTTTACCTGCTGACTCCTGAAGTGTCTGTGGCTTCCCCATTGCCCAGCTTCTGCAACATGGGTAGCTTCTCCAATATTTGGCTTCTATAGTACATGTATCCTCCCAAGTGCCTAGCTCCTGAAGCATAGATGGATTCTCTAGTGCTCACCTCTGACTTCTCTAGTGCTCACCTCCTGCAGTATCCGTTGACACGTCTTTACTCTCAGGCATTATTCTAGCAGAGTGCCTCCAAGTGAGACACATCAGCATGATCAGCTTTCCTAGGCATCCTAGAGGGTAATTTTCTGGTAAGCCCTGGAGTACAAATTTCCAGCAAATTCTACAATTATGACACCACACTGTCTTCTCTTTCACTGTAGTATCCATTCCAACAAGATCTGGATCTTAGCCCTGGGCTGGGTGGGGTGGGGGTACTCTTCCTTGAGTGTTCTCTCTCAGCCCTAGGGGTAATAGCTGCTCTTTATTCCTGCTATCCCTATATTTTTAAAGGTATTCTTACTTCTTATTAGCCAATTCCTCATTATTTCCATATGCTGTTATAGAGAACATTCTTTATCTTTAACTTTCCCTATTTAAAATACTGTGTGGTCTCTCTCTCTCCTAATTGGTCCTAGAATGATACAGAAGTCTCTATTTTCAGCTTAATTTACTCCTTAATTCCTTGCAATCAGTCTCCTACTGCTAGTGAAAAAATTGTGAAATCCAGCCACATTTCTCCACTCTGTGTTTTTGCTGCTTGTGGCAGAAATTTTATGAAACTACTATTAATACTTAGGACTTCTATGATACTATACTATTCCATTTATCCTCCTGAATCTCCATCTGTTCCTTCTGTTTTCTTTATGAACTCTAATTTCCCCTCATGTTTCTTAACTGTTACTCCCAATGTCTAAATATTTAGCCCTTGGCTATTTTTTGTTTATTTCTCTTTCTAGATAACTAATCGTCTCTTGGCTTTAGCTACCATCTCTGATCTAATGACTTCCAAACTATGTTTATAGTCCAATCATCTCTCCTAATCTCTTAATTCTATATTATTCTTTCTTATGTCCAACACATGCTTACTGAGCACCTACTATGTGCCAGACAATGTGGTGGATATTTGAAATATAAAGGTGAGCAATGCACATTTCCTGCACATGAAAAGCTTATAGATTAGTCGTGAACACTGATAAATAAACAGAACATTATTATAACTTTTGACAAGTGCTAAAGTTGAAGTAGAAGGTATTATGGGAACATCAAAAAAGGATATCTAACCTAAAGTTGGAGGAGATCAGGGAGGATTTCCCAGGGATTGTGGTATGTAAACAGAGACAGGAAGAGTGGGACTTAACCAGGGGAAGGGGGATTGAATGGCAGAACTAGGTTGAAAAAATAGTTCCAGGCAAAGGGAAAAATATGTGAAAAGGCCTAGGTGTCATAGAGAACATGATGTTTTGGGGGAAACTTGAATTAGTTCAGACCATGGAGTTCCCGATGAATTAGCCAGACTATAGAGTTTAAGGGGAGAGGTCAAGCAGGAATCAGATCTTCAAATTGTCTACTACTTAGACATTTCTTCTTTGATGTTCTGCCAAACTCAAACTCACTATGTGCAAGTGAGGAAAAAATGCATTTCAATATCTTTCTATTCGTTAGAATTCCTCTTTCCAACTTTTAAACTTTTGTTTATCTGTGCCTCTATATCAACCTTTATACATTTAAACTTGAAAATCTGGAGGAAATGGACAAATTTTTAGAAATACACAGCCTCCCTGAGCTCAACCAGGAAGAAACAGAATTTCTGAAAAGACCAATATCAAGTACTGAAATTAAAATAGCAATAAAAAACCTTCCTAAAAAGAAAAGTCCTGGACCAGATGGTTTCACATCTGAATTTTACCAGACTTACAAAGAAGAACTGGTGCCTATCCTGCAGAAACTATTCCACAACATCCAGAAGGATGGAATCCTCCCCAATACATTTTATGAAGCCAACATAACCCTGATAACAAACCAGGAAAGGATGCAACAAAATAAAAGAAAACTACAGATCAATATCCCTTATGAATATAGGTGCAAAAATTCTCAAAAAAACCCCTAGCAAACTGAATTCAGGTTCTTATCAAAAAAATAATCCATCACAGCCCAATGAACTTCATCCCAGAGATGCAGGGATGGTTCAGCATACACAAATCTATAAGTGTATTCACCACATAAAAAAAAGCAAAAACAAAGACCATATGATCCTCTTAATAGATGCATAAAAAGCATTTGAAAAAATTCAAAACCCTTTTATGATAAGAACACTTAAAAATAGGCATAGATGGGGCTAACCTAAAAAATTATTCAATCCATATAGACAAACACACAGCCAACTTCATATGAAGCCAACTTCATACTGAATGGGGAAAAATTGAAAGAATTCCCACCTAGAACTGGAACCAGACAAGGTTGCCCACTATTTCCACTTCTATTCAACATGGTGCTGGAAGTCCTTGCTAGAACAATTAGACAAGAGAGGGGATTTAAGGGCATCCAAATGGGGGCAGAAGAGATCAAACTCTCACTCTTTGCTGATGATATAATATTATATCCAGAAAACCCGAAGGATTCAACCAAGAGACTCCTGGAATTGACAAATCAAATGTTTTTATTCTCATTTTTCTACCATAATGATCATTGCTATTCTTTTGCCTTTTGATTATATTGCTTGTACTCTGGAACATCAGCCCTAATCTTCTCTAGCAACTCAATTTTGTATTTTATTTCAAATATATCTCTTTAAAGGAAACTTTCCTGACTTATTTTCAATACTGTAATTATACTCATTTTCACTTTCTCCCAATCCCATATGATTAGTAATTTATTTCACTTGGCCATTACTCTTTTTTATTCTTTTAATTGATTTAGTTTTTTTCAACATATTACAAGGGTACAAATGTTAAGGTTACGTATATTGCCCTTGCCTCCTTCCCCCCTCAAGTCAAAGCTTCAAGCGTGTCCATCCTCCATTTGGTGCACATCACACTCATTATGTATGTATATATCCATCCCCTCAACCCACCTGCCTGACACATGATAAATGTTATTCCTATATGTGCACTTAGGTGTTGATCGGTTAACACCAATTTGCCAGTGAGTACATGTGGTGCTTATTTTTCCATTTTGGGGATATTTCACTTAATAGAATGGGTTCTAGCTCTATCCAGGAATATACAAGAGGTGCTATTTCAGCATTGTTTCTTATAGCTGAATAGTATTCCATGGTATACATATACCACATTTTATTAATCCACTCCTGTATTGATGGGCACTTCAGTTATTGCCACATCTTTCCAATTGTGAATTGTGCTGCTATAAACATTCAAGTGCAGATGTCTTTTTCATACAGTGACTTTTGTTCTTTTGGGTAGATGCTCACTAATGAGATTGTTCATTCAAATGGTAGATCTACTTGTATCGCTTTAAGGTATCTCCATATTGCTTTCCACAGAGGTTGAACTAGTTTTCAGTCCCACCA
Source organism: Microcebus murinus (assembly GCF_040939455.1). Lineage (NCBI taxonomy): Eukaryota > Metazoa > Chordata > Mammalia > Primates > Cheirogaleidae > Microcebus > Microcebus murinus. Next base: position 11,249,015 of record NC_134136.1, read on the forward strand.
GCAGTGTAGGAGTGTTCCTATTTCTCCACATCCATGCCAACATTAATTGTTTTGGCACTTGTTAATAAAGGCCATTCTCACTAGAGATAAGTGATATCTCATTGTGGTTTTGATTTGCATTTCCCTGATGATTAGAGATGTTGAGCATTTTTTAAATAAGGTTGTTGGCCATTATTCTGTTTTCTTTTGGAAAGTTTCTGTTCATGTCCTTTGCCCACTTTTTGATAGGGTTGTTTGATTTTTCATTGATGATTTTCCTGAGTTCTCAATAGATTCTAGTTATTAGCCCTTTATCAGATGTGCAGCTTGGAAAAATTTTCTCCCATTCTGTGGGCTGTCTGTTTGCTCCCTTGACAGTTTCTTTGGCTGTGCAGAAGCTTTTTAAATTGATCAGGTATCCTTTATTTATTTTTGTTGCTGCTGTGATTGTCTTTGGGGTCTACTTCATAAATTCTTTGCCTAGGCCAATGTCTAGAACAGTATTTCAAATGTTTTCCTCTAGAATTCTAATAGTTTCACACCTAAGGTTCAAGTCTGTTATTCAGCATGAGTTTGTTTTTGTGAGAGGTGAATGGTGTGGGTCCTGTTTCAGTCTTCTCCCTGTGGCTATCCAGTTTTCCCAGCACCATTTATTGAATAAGGATTCTTTTCCCCAATGTATGTTTTTGTCTGCTTCGTCAAAGATTAGATGGCTATATGGGGATGGTTTTATAACTGGGTTATCTCTTCCACTGATCAATGTCCCTGTTCTTGTGCCAGTCACAAGCTGTTTTAATGACTATAGCCTTGCAGTATAGTTTGAAGTCTGGTAAATTGATACCTCCCATTTTGTTTTTATTGCCTAGAATTGCTTTTGTTAAATGGGGTCATCTCTGGTTCCATACGAAGCATAAAATTATTTTTTCTATGTCTGTGAAAAATGATGATGGCATTTTAATAGGGATTGCATTGACTCTGTAGGTCACTTTGGGTGGTATAGACATTTTAACAATGTTCTGCTGACCCACAAGCATGGTATGGTCTTCCACCTGTTTACATCCTCTGCTATTTCCTTCTTCAGTGTTTCATAGTTCTCACCATAGAGATCTTTTACCACCTTATTTAAATGTATTCCTAGGTACTTCATTTTCTTTGTTGCTATTGGGAACAATAGGGAATTGAGTCTTTGATTTGGTTCTCACTTTGACTGTTGTTGGCATATATGAATGCCTCTGATTTGTGTGTATTGATTTGTATCCTGAGACTTTACTGAATTCCTTTATCAATTCAGGGAATCTCTTGGTTGAATCCTTGGGGTTTTCTAGGCATAATATCATATCATCAGCAAAGAGTCAGAATTTGGTCTCTTCTGCTCCCATTTGGATGCCCTTAATTCTGCTCTCTTGTCTGATTGTCATAGCAAGGACTTCTAGTACTGTGTTGAATAGAAGTGGAGATAGTGGGCAACCTTGCCTTGTTCCAGTTCTAAGTGGGAATGCTTTCAATTTTTCCCCAGTCAGTATAATGTTAGCTGTGGGTTTGTCATATATGTCTTGTATCAATTTTAGGTAATCCCCATCTATGCCTATTTTGTTAAGCGTTCTTATCATAAAAGGGTATTGAATTTTGTCAAATGTTTTTTCTGCATTTATTGAGAGGATCAGATGGTTTGTTTTTGCTTCTGTGTATTTGGTGAATTACATTTATAGATTTATGCATATTAAACCATCCCTGCATCCCTGGGATGAAGCTCACTAGGTTGTGATGGATTATTTTCTTGATGAACACCTGGATTCGATTAGCTAGAATTTTGTTGAGAATTTTTGCATGTATATTCATAAGGAATATTGGTCTGTAGTTTTCTTTTTGTTGTTGTTGCGTTATTTTTTGGTTTTGGTATCAGGGTTATAGTGGGTTCAGAAAATGTGTTAGGGAGGATTGTATCCTTCTCGATGTTGTGGAATAATTTCTGAGGGATAGGCACCAGATCTTCTTTGTATGTGTGCTAAATTTTGGGTGTGAAACCATCTGTTCCAGGACTTTTCTTTTTAGGAAGGTTTTTTATTGCTGTTTCAATTTCGGTACTTATATTGGTCTATTCAGGAATTCTATTTCTTCCCGGTTGAGCTTAGGGAGGCTGTTTTTTTCTAAGAATTTGTCCATTTCCTCCACCTTTTCCAGTTTGTGTGCATAAAGGTTTTTGTAGTATTCATAAGTTATATCTTGTATCTCCATGGCATCAGTTGTAATTTCTCCTTTATTGTTCGTGATGGAGCTTATTAGAGATTTTTGTTTTCTGCTTTTCATTAGTGTAGTCAACGGTGTGTCAATTTTGTTTATTTTGTCAAAGAACCAACTCTTTGTTTTATTAACCTTCTGTATAGTTTCCCTATTGTCAATTTCACTTAGTTCTGATTTGATTTTAATATTGAACCTTGTTCAATGTTTTATTCACATATTAAAAACATTTATTGACTACTTTCTATTTTTGGCTGCTGTGCTGAGCATAAGAGATACAGAGATGAATAAGGTAGATCAGACTCATCCTCTCATGGAATTTATAATATAATAGAGTTTCTTGAATGCTTATTTTACCTTTTCAGTAAACTATAAGTTCCTTGAGTTCAGTGGCTGTGATCTAACGTTTTATTATAAATCTTTTTAAATTTAGAAAAGCTAGAACTAAAAATTTCAAGATTAAGAGTAGAAAGGCTTAGGCCAATAGGGTTCTCACAAATATTCCTAGGTGGTGTGCATACATTGTCTAGTACATGGGACATTTATCTAGGGCATAATATATTCTGATTTTTAATACTTCACAGATGAATCCTTTTTATTTTTTTAAGTGCTTACCACAGCAAATACTTTGAACATTTATCAATTAAACATATATTCATCCTTAATTTCTGGTAAACTTTAACTCCCATACATTAATCCAGGGTTTCTCAACCTTGTCACTATGAATATTTTGGGGTACATAATTCTTTGTTATGTATGTTTATGTTGGGTAGGGGCTATCCTGTGCACTGTAAGATGTTTAGCAGCATCCCTGGCCTCTTCTGACTAAATAGCTATAGAACACCCCATCCAAGTTGGGATAACCAAAAATGTCTTCAAACATTACCAAATGCCCTCTGGGGAGAAAATTACCCTGATTGAGAGCTACTGTAACCCTCTTCTGAGATTCATGGTACAAAATTTTATGTTAAAAATAACCCTAATGGCCTCTACTCCAATATTCAAAATATGACCCCCACATTTGCATTTTAATGGAGGTCTGAGGATCCCCCACTGAAGACACAGTCACTTTTTCTGAAGGGAACATTATACTTAAGAACTCTTCATATTTTAGAAATTAATGTGAAATTTACTCATTCTTGGCCTTACTTCTCTTTCAATTAAAAACTATTATGTATCAGCCAAACCTTGTGCTGTGTTCTGCATGTAGTATCTCACTTTAATTCCTATAATAACCTTGAGAAGTTGGTATTATATTTGCATATAAAGAACCTGAGGTTTAGGACACTTAATTAGTTGTAAAAATTTATGCAATTTGTGGTGTAAATGGGTTTCAAATCTAGGTCTTTGACAACAAAAACAGTATACATTCTATTAATCACACTGACCTTTCTTTCATCTCAATAATTCTCCAGTAGGAATGAGTTATAGGGTAAATTTTATTATTAATACTAGCAGAGGCTGATGTATAAAAAAATTCTCATTCTTACTTCAGAGAAATAATTATTCATCCATTTTATGCCTCACCATCTCACTTTTTATGTTGTTTAATGATATAACATACCAAAATCTCATCAGTTACTGAAGGCAAAAAAAGATTGGTTTTCATTATATACAAATAAATGTGTTTTAAAAATGTATTAGAAGGATGAAGATATAGTTACTTTGTGGTAAACATTTCAGTAGGATTATGGAAGTTTCAGTAGTCTTGTTGATCTTTAGTCTAGTCAAAAGTTATGTCTGTTTCCTTAGCATGTTACAGTTTAAATGATAGTTTGCTAGAATGGGAAACTACTATTTGGGGAATCGGAAAGATTCCAGAGATTTTAGTTCTGGTTCTATCATCAATGTAACTAAGACCTGAGAAAATTATTTCTCTACTCTAGTCCTTGTGTTTCTCACCTATAAAGGGTAGGACTGGTCTACTTGATTTCTAAGGGCCTTTTCAGTTCTGACATTCTAAAAAGATCTGTGTTGTATGAAACTCCTCAGAAAGAAATAGAAATCATAAATAAATCATCATACATGACACTATTAACTTCACTTTTTAAGTAAAAAATAATTGCATTTAGGTTATGGCAGAACTTCAAAATTATATGTAATACTAAAGTTTTTGGTTCCCTTAGTAGTTTTTACTTGTTTGTTTGTTTTTTTAGATTAACAAGGAATAATTTATTAAAATATTTCTAAGAAATTTAATTAACTGGAACTGTTTTACATTAGTGAAATTAATCTTCTATGAAGTAGATACTCTCTTCCTTCTTATTTTTTATTCACAGGCACTATTTAGTCAGCAAACTTATAAGGTTAAGAAAGCATTGAGCTGGGCCTGGAGTTAGAGGATTCACATATGAATAAGACAGAGACCCTGCTCTTTAAGAAACTTTAATTGCAGAGTGGCAGCCAAACATATACTCTAAAATATAAGTAAAGAGCCTCTAAATTATATCCTAGCAGTTCTATTAAAATTAGGCTTATCAGAATCTAAAGGTGGGAAGGCAGCTCAGATAAATGGCTTCATTTGTTTATTAAGAAGCTGCATTTAAATTTCATACCAGTGGAAGGGCCGTGTTCGTCATTCCTCTACGAGAATGTATCAAATTTAGCCTGGGTGATGGTTGCAAGCACTAATAAAGTATCATAACAAAACAAAAGAAGTGACACAATGGGCTCAAGCTATCTTCTTGGGTTTATTTTACTTTAATCAGGTGTTGGTGTTATTTTAAGGAGTTAAAGGCAATGATTCCTGAAACATGTTTCTTTTTTTCATTTTTATTTTATTTAAAGATAATATGAAAGTACAAACATTTTGATTGCATTTTCTATCTTTGCCTCTCACTAGCAAGGGTTAGAAGTATGTTCTTCCTCCACAATGCTCACCACATCTCTAAGATGTGGGTCTACCCCCTCAACTCCCAAATCCCTGGTGAACACCACCACCATTTGAGCACCATAGTGTTAGACAGTACCAATTTTACGGCAAGTGCATGTGGAGCCCATTTTTCTGATCTTGTGTCACCTCACTTTGGATAATGGGCTTAAGCTTAATCCAGGATAATATAAGCAGTGCTAGCTTGCTGTAGTTTCTTAGAATTGAGTAATATTGCATTGTAAACATATACCAAATTTTAATAATCCACTCATGAATTGATGGGCACTTGGGTTGTTTCCACGTGCTTGCAATAGTGAATTGTGCTGCCATAAACATTCGGGTGCAGATGTCTTTATAATAGAATATCTTATGCTCTTTTGGGTAGATATCTAATAATGCTATGAAAAATACTCAACATCTCTAATCATTAGAGAAACACAAATCAAAATCACAATGAGATATCACCTAACCCCAGTGAGATTGGCCTGTATCAAAAAATCCCCAAACAACAAATGCTGGCAAGGATGTAGAGAGACAGGAACACTCTTACACTGTTGGTGGGACTGCAAATTAGTGTAACCTTTGTGAAAAAGAATTTGGAGATATCTCAAAGAGCTAAAATTAGAAATACTTGTTTTTAATTTGATTTTTATTTTTCTGTTCTTGCTTAAGGACTTTTCTCACATTTCCACTAGATGGTGCTCCATAACCAAAAATTGCTTTTTTGCCTAGCAGCTATCAAAAAATAGTTAAGGAGACACTCCTCTTTGTCTCCAAATTTTGTATTAGTGTATATTTTATCTATGTCATAATTTTATAGGATACTGGCACTATAAATTATAAATATATTTTTTGAGTTTTAAAATTTTTTAATATAGCAAAAAACACCATCTGTATGGAATAATGCCATCTGTTACGCCATGTACTCATCCCATTTCTCATATCTGTGCTATGGCAGCCAGCCATTAATTGGTGTTAGATGTTCAGAATCCTGTTGATCTACTAGATGGTGTGTACATCATTTATAAAATGAAGCTTTCAAAAACACATAGAGTTAAATTTTCATTCTGCATATCACACAGATGTGTCATGAATATTTTAAAGACAAAAATTTTACGTCTATATTATATATTTTGTTGTAGCATCTATTATTTCACAGAAGTACTAAAACTTGAATTCATACATAGGAATTATTTTAAACCAAAAAAGTTTTTTTTGCATTTAAAATGGCCATGGATTTTATTCAATTTTTAAAAATTCACTATTGCATTTAATCTCTTTATTCTTATATATCCTGCCATTCTCTAGTTCTCTAATCTTCTTAAGGAACTGATTACTTCTACAAATCCAATCGCCTACTGTTACTCTGTTTCCCACTCTAACCCTAATGGACACTGATGCAAATCCTTGGTATCTCAACATTCAACTTTTTCAACTTAAGTAGCAACTTGTAAGATAAGTTGAACTATCTTTGGAGTTTTTATCTATGGGTTCTATTAGATAACATCTGGTATTTAGATGCCATTTTAAAATAATCATTCACCCAGGAAATGTTTAAGTATAACTGACATTGAGTATTTTATTTTTTATCTGCATCAATTGCTAGTATTGAGAATTTTAAATCTAATATTTAATAGTAAATGATATAGTACCTATTTTTAAAGATAGATGAACCATCTCCATCAATGGGCAATGACAGGAAGTGAATTTGGCATGAGGTTAAGGTTAACATTTGATACTTCTAAGGCTCCTTTATTCCTGAAATGTTGCTAACTTAATGATAATATTTACAACTTTTACAGTCTGTGTTTTGTTTCTTGAATTAAAATCATATGTGTGAGAGAATGCATGTGGCCATTAAAAAATGGTCTCAAAACCTTATTACTTTAATGTTCTAAGGTATTTCAGACTGTAGATTTTTGTAGTTAGTATTTCACAATATCATTGAATCAAAGGTTATCCTTAAAATTGTGGTGTCATGATATTACTTTGGGAAGATAACCAAGATATCAGAATCCTAATATTCTCAGAATATTAGAAAAGGATTTTGGTCAATTATATCACTAATAGCTTTTAAAAAGAGCCTTACTTATTTTTCTTTCAGACGCTTGTACATCATTTATTAAACTTAGCAAAACAATTGGTGTTTCATCCTTAAGTTATGACTATTTAAGTTGACTACCATCTTGTATACAGTGGAATTGAATTTTCTTTTAAATAAGGACTATGGCAAACTGATCCAGCTGTTAAATTCAAGATTGTTTTCATATTAGCAATTTGTTTCATGGACTTATTATCCCTTCCAGGGAAATAATACTATTTGTAAAACATAAAGAGCCTCACAATAAGTACAGGTCACTGGACCAGGAATCTAGAGACAAGTTCTAGGCTTGGCTCATGTCTACAAATTAGACTATAGCTGTGTATCCAGGGCAATTGATCTGATCTTTTTATTTTACCTTTTTTTCCTGACCAACCACAAAGCAAAAAACACTAAACAAATGCAAGGTATCTTTATTATAGAAAAATATTTACCCTGATCACCCCCTCATTTTTTTTTTTATATTTGTTCATTGACTTACATATTTTTTTTCAAGTTTTTTATTTATTTTGGCATATTATGGGGGTACAGATTTTAAGGTTTCAATAAATACCCATTTCCCCCCCTCCCCCCAAAAGTCTGAGTCTCCATCATGACCATCCCCCAGATGGTGCACATCTCACTCATTATGTATGTATATACCCGCCCCCCTCCCCCCTCCCGCCTGCCCAATACCCTATTACTGTAGCACCTATGTGTCCACTTAGGTGCTACTCAGTTAATACCAGTTTGCTGGAGAATATATCTGGTGCTTGTTTTTCCATTCTTGGGATACTTCATACTTCACTTAGTAATATGGGTTCCAGCTCTAACCAGGAAAATATAAGATGTCTATATCACCATTGTTTCTTAGAGCTGAATAGTACTCCATGGTATACATATACCACATTTTATTAATCCATTCTTGGATTGATGGGCACTTGGGCTGTTTCCACAGCCTTGCAATTATGAATTGTGCTGCTATAAACATTCGAGTGCAGGTGTCTTTTTTGTAGAGTGTCACTGGATCATTTGAGTAGATGCCCAGCAATGGGATTGCTGGATCAAACAGTAGATTCACTTGTATCGCTTTAAGGTATCTCCATATTGCTTTCCACAGAGGTTGAAGTAGTTTGCAGTCCCACCAGAAGTGTAGGACTGTTCCTCTCTCTCCGCAACCACGCCAGCATTTATTGTTTGGAGATTTTTTGATAAAAGCCATTCTCACTGGGGTTAAGTGATATCTCATTGTGGTTTTGATTTGCATTTCCCTGATGATTAGAGATGTTGAGCAATTCTTCATATGTTTGTTGGCCATTCTTCTGTCTTCTTTAGAAAAATTTCTGTTCAAGTCCTTTGCCCACTTTTTAATGGGGTTATTTGATTTTTTCTTCCTAATTTTCGTGAGTTCTAAGTATATTCTAGTTATCAGTCCCTTATCGGATGCATAGGATGCAAAAATTTTCTCCCGTTCTGTAGGTTGTCTGTTTACTTTCATGACTATTTCTTTGGCTGTGAAGAAGCTTTGTAGTTTGATCATGTCCCATTTATTTATTTTTGTTGCTGCTGTGATTGCCTTTGGGGACTTCTTCATAAACTCTTTGCCCAGGCCAATGTCTAGGAGAGTGTTTCCAACTTTTTCCTCTAGAGTTCTAATAGTTTCATACCTTAGGTTTAAGTCTGTTATCCAGCGTGAGTTGGTTTTTGTGAGAGGTGAAAGGTGTGGGTCCTGTTTTAGCCTTCTACAGGTGGCTATCCAGTTTTCCCAGCACCATTTATTGAAGAGGGATTCTTTTACCCAGCGTATGTTTTTGTCTGCTTTGTCAAAGATGACATGGCTATATGAGGATGGTTTTATATCAGGATTCTCACATCTATTCTACTGGTCAATATTCCTATTTTTGTGCCAATACCATATTGTTTTAATTACTACAGCTTTGTAGTATAGTTTGATATCTGGCATATTAATGCCTCCCATTTTGTTTTTGTTGCATAGAATTGCTCTTGATATTCGGGGTCTTCTTTGGTTCCATACGAAGCGTAAAATTATTTTTTCTATATCTGTGAAGAATGCTGATGGGATTTTAATAGGTATTGCATTGAATCTGTAGATCAGTTTGGGTAGTATCGACATTTTGATGATATTGAGTGTGCCGATCCACGAGCATGGTATGGATTTCCATCTGTTTACATTCTCTGCTATTTCCTTCCTCAGTGTTTCATAGTTCTCCTTGTAGAGGTCTTTTACATCCTTGGTTAAGTATATTCCTAGGTACTTTAATTTCTTTATTGCTATTGTGAAGGGAATTGAGTCTTTGATTTGGTTCTCAATTAGATTGTTGTTGGCGTATATGAATGCCTCTGATTTCTGTGTATTGATTTTGTATCCTGAGACATTACTAAATTCATTGATCAGTTCCAGGAGTTTCTTGGTTGAATCTTTGGGGTTTTCTAGATACAATATCATATCATCAGCAAACAGTGAAAGTTTGATCTCCTCTGCCCCTATTTGGATACCTTTAATTCCATTTTCCTGTCTGATTTCTGTAGCCAAGACTTCCAGCACTATGTTGAACAGAAGTTGAGATAGTGGGCACCCTTGTCTGGTTCTAGCTAAGTGGGAATGATTTCAATTTTTCCCCATTCAGTATGATGTTGGCTATGGGTCTGTCATATATGGCTTGTATCATTTTTAGGTATGTCCCTTCTATGCCTATTTTCTTAAGTGTTTGTATCATGAAAGGGTGTTGAATTTTGTCAAAAGCTTTTTCTGCATCTATTGAAAGAATCATGTGGTCTTTGTTTTTGCTTCTGTTTATGTGGTGAATTGCATTTATAGATTTACATATGTTGAACCATCCCTGCATCCCTGAGATGAAGCCCACTTGGTTGTGGTGGATTATTTTTTTGATAAGTGTCTGGATTCGGTTAGCTAAGATTTTGTTGAACATTTTTGCATCTATATTCATTAGGGATATTGGTCGGTAGTTTTCTTTTTTTGTTGCATCCTTTCCTGGTTTTGGTATCAGAGTAATATTCGCTTCATAAAAGGTGTCGGGGAGGTTTCCGTTCTTCTCGATGTTGTCGAATAGTTTCTGCAAGATAGGTACTAGTTCTTCTTTGTAAGTATGGTAAAATTCAGGTGTGAAGCCATCTGGACCGGGACTTTTCTTTTCAGGGAGATTTTTAATTGCTGTTTCTATTTCAGCTGTTGAGATTGGTCTGTTCAGGGAATCTATTTCTTCCTGGTTGAGCCTAGGGAGGCTGTGTGTTTCTAGAAATTTGTCCATTTCCTCCACATTTTCAAGTTTGTGTGATAAAGATTTTTGTAGTATTCATAAATTGTATCTTGTATCTCTTTGGGATCAGTTGTGATATCTCCTTTTTTATTCCTGATGGAGCTTATTAGAGATTTCTCTTTTCTTCTTTTTGTTAGCTTAGCCAATGGTGTGTCAATTTTGTTTATTTTTTCACAGAGCCACCTTTTTGTTTTATTAATCTCCTGAATAGCTTCCCTGTTTTCAATTTCATTTAGTTCTGATTTGATCTTGTTGATTTCACTTCTTCTGCTGGGTTTGGGGTTGGTCTGTTCTTCTTTTTCCAGCTCTTTGAGTCGTTTCATTAGATTGTCTATTTGTGATCTTCTTGTCTTTTGTTTATAGGCATTTATGGAGATAAACATTCCTCTCAGAACTGCTTTAGCTGTGTCCCAGAGGAGTTGATAACTTGTCTCTCCATTGTCGTTTTCTTCATAGAACTTTTTTATTTCCGTCTTGATTTCTTCATATACGAAGTAATCATTTAGTAGGAGGTTGTTTAATTTCCATGTTTTTGTGTAGAAATGTGAGTTTCTGTTAGGGTTGATTTCTAGTTTTATTCCACTGTGATCTGAGACGGTACATGGTATGATTTCTATTTTTTTAAATTTCTTGAGATTTTCTTTGTGTCCTAGGATATGGTCAATCTTAGAGAATGTCCCGTGAGCTGATGAGAAGAACGTATATTCAGTGGATTTTGGGTAGAATGTTCTGTAGATGTCTGTCAGACCCAATTGTTCTAGAGTTTTGTTTAAGTCCGTTATTTCTTTATTAATTTTCTGTTTGGAGGATCTGTCTCGTGCCGTCAGTGGGGTGTTGAAATCTCCGGCGATTATGGAGTTGCTATTAATCCATTTGCTTAGCTCCAGTAAGGTTTGCTTTATGAATCTGGGTGCACCTAAGTTGGGTGCATATATATTTAAAATTGTTATCTCTGCTTGTTGGACTGTGCCCTTCACCATTATATAATGACCCTCTTTGTCTTTTACTACTTTTGTTGGTTTAAAAACTAAATCATCTGAAATTTGAACTGCCACACCAGCCTTCTTTTGGCTTCTATTTGCTTGGAATATTGATCTCCACCCTTTTATTTTTAGTCTATATGCATCCTTGCAGGTTAGATGTGTTTCCTGAAGACAGCATATACTTGGCCTGTATTTTCTTATCCATTCAGCCAGCCTATGTCTCTTGAGTGGAGAGTTTAAGCTATTCACATTTATTGAGAGAACTGATAGGTAAGATAGATTACTGATCATTCTGTTTGGTTGGATGTTGTTGCTATGATTTCTGTCTTGAGCCATTGTAATATCTGGCCTTTGATATCTTTGGGTTTTGGTTGTTTTTATATTCGTGGGTTATTATTATGATGATCAGTGCATAACGCTGTTTTAAGTACTTCTTGTAGGGCTGGTCTTGTCTTGGTGAATTCTCTGAGCCTTTGCTTGTCTGAGAATGTTTTTATTTCTCCTTCATATACGAAGCTTAGTGTTGCAGGGAATAATATTCTAGGCTGGGCATTGTTTTGTTTCAAAAGAGTGAGAATGGGGCCCCAGTCCCTCCTTGCTTGTAAAGTCTCATTAGAGAAGTCTGATGTTATTCGAATTGGCTTTCCCTTGTATGTTACTTGCTTCTTTTGTCTTACAGCTCTTAGAAGGGCCTCTTCAGTTGATACTTTAGTCAGTCTGATGACTGCATGTCGTGACGTCTTCCTGTTTGCGTTGAATCTCCCAGGGGTCCTCTGAGCTTCTTGAACTTGTATATCAAGATTTTGAGCAAGACCTGGGAAATTTTCCTCTATTATATCTTCAAACAGCTTGTCCAACCCTTGAGTGTTGTCTTCTTCCCCTTCTTGTAACCCTATGACCCTCACATTAGGTTTCTTCACATAATCCCACAGCTCTTGTAGGCTTTGCTCTTTTCTCTTGTTTCTCTGCTCTATTTCTGTGACTGATATATTTAATTGGAGGGTGTTATCTTCAAGCTCTGAGATTCTTTCTTCTGTTTCATCTACCCTGTTCTTGAGACTTTCCACTGTATTTTGTAGTTCCTTGAATTGATTCTTCATTTCCAGGAGTTCGGTTACACTTTTTTTCAATGTGTCTATTTCTTTTCTCATATCCTGGAGACTTTTTGTGGTTTCTTGGTGTTGGTTATTGAGTTGTTGTTGCAGCTGGGTGAGTGTTCTTATGTTCCACATACGAAATTCCTCTTCTGTCATATTGGTTGCCTGATTTTGGTCGGTGTCCGTTTCTAGGGGGCTGGTGCTCCTCTTTAGGGGTGTGTTTTCCTTTTGGTTCTTCATATTTCCTGAGTTCTTTCGCTGATTTCTTCCCATGTCGATCAGTTGTTGTTTCTTTCCTTAGGTTATTGTTTGGGTATTCACACACCTTGTTTAGTTTCTGAGGCGTTAGGTGGTGCCTGTGTGTGAAATTGGACCACTCCCTGTATATTGAGTCAGTGGGTGCCGTGGAAAGGCTGTGCAAGATGCCGTCCCTGTCAGTAGGTGGCGTTTGTTTGGAGGAACAGGCTATGGTGTTGATTTTGAGTCCTGTTATCAGCTCTTGTTCTGGGCGGAGCTGCGTTGGGTAAGCCTGCCCTCAGGCCGTTAGCAGGGGTCAAAGTTCTGTGTTCTGCTTCCAGGGAAAGCTGTCAGGGCGGGGCTGGAATGGTCCCTCTCAGCCAGAAAGTCTGGGTGTGGTGGTGGGGCTGTCTGAGACCCGCAGTCTGCAGCAGGCCTCGCTTCTTTCCACCCTCCCCAACTCCGCAGCTACTCCTGGGCCTCTGCCAGCAGGCCAGACCACAAGCCACCAGGCCTCCCCAGACTGTGATGCCGGCGGGGAGGTTCCCTGCACAGGAACGCCACCTGGGTTGGGCGCTCGGCCTCCTCCTGGGAGGAGGGTTGCCCTCTAGTACGCCGATCCGCCCCTGGAGGCACACAGACATTAGTAGGCTGTTCACATATAACCCTTCTGTGCCCCGGGCAATGCTAGCCCTTGGTGCAGGGGATCTGGTCTGCAGGTCCGACCTCTGGGTCCCAGAGTTCAAACTGTATCCCCACCAGGGAGAGGATTTCCGGTCCTAATTCACCCACAGGGAGCCCAAGCTGGGTCTATGTCTCTCAGCCTCTGAGTTGGCACCGTTTTCCTGGGAACACGGTACCAGCAGCACCTGGGAGGGCGGGCGGGGTCCCAAACGGGAAGGTCCCGTTCCCTGGAGGTGCCTCTGGCTGGTGGATGTATTGTCTCTCTGGGCAGCCACGGGTAGGGTCGGCGGAGGGGAGGAGGAGGCAATATGGCGGCTGCCGCGCGGCTCGGGTCCGTGCACACGGAGGTGCCTGGAGGAAGTTGGGAACCTGGTGCCACGTCTGCTACAGGCTCACCATTGGCAGGCAGCGGCGATCTCTGGGCTGGTGTCCGCAGGTCTCTCCACCCGCTGGGGAGCCCACCAGCAGTCCCGAATGCAGGGGAGGGGAAGCAGCGAATCCACCTACCCTTGCCACTGGTCTCCGGGCTGCTCCCTGATCACCCCCTCCTAAATGCAAAGCTGGCAACGATGTACTGACCATAACTGCCAAAGGGAGGCAAATTCTTTTTCTATAATATACTCCATGAGATTCTCCACTCCAACTGGGCTTTTTCCCAACAGAAGTACACAACCTCTCAGTAGGAGTTGGCACTTTTCCAAGTTGCTCTAGCAGTTACCACATTAGGCACTGAGAGGTGACAGCTGTGCACTTGGGAGACTACCTGAGCACAGATGCTTCTAGATTTTTACCTCAAAAAAGGAGTAGTATAACTCCATTTTCATTCATATTGAGTATATACATTGTTCATAAGCAGAAACCAAGAGAAAGAGAAGAGGAAAAGGAACAGAAAAACATGATAAAAAATTCTGCTTTTCATAGACATCTAGAATTTCAACAATGGAAGGGACCTTAACCACTTCAGTATGGCGCTCACCGGCCGTGAAACCTTGCCCACAGCTGGCACTCATAGTCCGCATGATAGTTTCTGCTGTGCATTGATGATGAATCCATTTTGCTCTTGTGTGATGAGGAAAGCTTTAACGCACTGAAAGCTTGTTTTACTTTACAGGCAGCTTTACTTGTAAATCAGAATAGGTAGCATATACATATATATGTTTTCATTACATTGTTTTTAAATGTTCCAAATTTTATTTTGTAAATGAAAAATTAGAAAAATCATATGAAGGCTGTCAGCTAAAGTCAACGGTCAACTGTGTACCTTCATATCATGGTTGTCAATGCTCAGCTGTGCGCATTCATCTGTGGCTATCAACTATAGTTGATGTTCATACCAAAGTGGTTAAAGGCCATCTTGTGTAATCACCTATTCTTTTTCTTCATTCTACCCCAGCACCCTTGAAGACCTAAGGAGATTTTCAATGTTTTATAAATTTTATAGTGACCAATAAAACAAAGTATGTATGACTTAGTTATCCATGAAAAATATACTATTCATGGCTATTCTAAAATGTGCATCCACCATATCAGAAATCAGTGCTGGAAACCTAAAATATAAATACAGTTAAAATGTTTTTATTGTATCTAATAAAAACAAATATGTAAAATATGGAAGTGAATGGACAAATGAAATAAAATCTGGACCCCATGGGATCTATGAAATTGGTTTATTACTGATTTCAGTAGCTGTATTAGTTATCTATTGCTGTGTAATACATTACCGTCTATAAACTCAGAGGCTTAAACAACAAACATTTGTCTTACAGTTTCTGTGGGTCTCAATCTGAGCACAGCTTAGCTGGGTGCCTCTGGCTTAGAGATTTTCACAAGGTGGCATTCAAAATGTTGGCTGGGGCTGTCATCATCTTAAGGCTTAACTGGGGGGAGGATTTGATTCTAATCTCCTTCACATGGCTCTTGGCAAACATCAGATTCTCACTGGCTGTTGGCTAGAGATATCAGCTTATTGCCATGTGGACCTCAACATAGGCCTGTTCACAATATGACAGTTGGCTTTCTTTGGAGCAGGTAAACAAGATAAAAAAGAGGGTGTACAAGATGGAAGCCACAGTATGTTTGTAACCTAATTTCATTAAGTAACATTCCATCACTTTTGTTGTATCCTGTTTATTACGAGCAAGTCGGTAAGTCCAGCCCACACTCAAACGGAGGACAATACACAGAAAGACATGTATACCAGGAGTTAAGAATCATTTAGGGCCTTCTTACAGCCTGCCTATCAGAGTAGTTTGTTTGTTTGTTTGTTTGTGACACAATCTTACTCTGTTTCACTGGCTATGGTGCAATTATAGCTCACTGTAACCTTGAATTCCTGGGCTCAAGTGATCCTCCTGCCTCAGCCTCCCTAGTAGTTGGGACTATAGGTGCACACTACTATATCTGGCTGATTTTTCTTATTTTTCTTGCTATGTTTCCCAGGCTGGTCTTGAACTCCTGGCTGCAAGTGATCCTCCAGTCTCCACTTCCTAAAGTGCTGGGAATATGTACATGAGCTACCATGCCCCACCTCATAGTAGTTTTTTTTTTTTTAATTCTATCATCTTAAAATAAGAAGACTAGCAATTTGAAAATGTTTTACTAACACTAATTCAACATAGTAAACTCTAGTATATACAGAATGGTTGGAAATAAGCATATTTTAAGTAATTAGCTGAATAAGTTTTATTTTTGTATTCCCATATAATCCGGATAGATTATTAAAATTAAATGTTGAGACTTCCAGTTGCAGCCAAGATGCAGTAGCACCACTTTTTACTAGACCTCCCTTTTAAAACTAAAAGACCAAAATTGGGAGTTGAGGGAAAACTCGTGGTGAGTTAATGAGTACTTGTAGTGCTTTAAAATAAACACATGAACACCAGACCTCATTACATCCAAAGTAAAGAAATTTGGAATGTGTCACTCTATTGGCCAAAATGACATTTCTTAGAAAATAGATTTTTTCAAATAAGTATAGCTCTGGTATGACCTTGTTTACTGGTTATCTCACTCTCTCTTTCTTTAAAATGTAACTAGTACCTTAAATGGAGTGAGGGCACTTTCTCTTTAATTGAGCCTGCTACTTACTTGATTTGAGTAAACAAGAGCTTATTCTATCACTGTAATTTTCCTTTTATTCTCTCTACTATATAGTAAGCATTTAATTAGTGACATTGCAAAGCCAAGCTGTTATGATCTAATATATAAAATTTTGTAATTATCCAAGAGTGGGAGGCTACCTTCAAAAACATTTTTTTTTTCAAAATGATCTTTTAAATGGGAAATGATACCTTGCTTTTTAAAATTTTATTTCAAGAAAATAATAAATATGAACATTTTGGTTGCATTTTATATCTTTGCCTCTCCCTAGCAAGGGTTAGAGGTATGCCCTTCCATTCCACAATGCTCACCACAATCCTCAGATGTGGGTCTACCCTCTCAACCTCTGAATCTCTGGTGACCACCACCACCATTTTAGTACCATAGTGTTAATCAGTCAATACCAATTTGATGGCTAGTGCATGTGAAGCCCATTTGTCTGATCTTGTGTCACCCCACCTTAGATAATGGGCTTAATTAAGCTTAATCAAGGATAATATAAGCAGTGCTAGATTGCTGTCATTTCTTAGAATTGAGTAATATTCCATTGTAAACATGATGGGCACTTGAGTTGTTTCCATGACCTTGCAATAGTGAATTGTGCTGCCATAAACATTCGGGTGCAGATATCTTTATAATAGAATGTCTTATGCTCTTTTGGGTAGATCCCTTATAATGCTATTATTACTGGATCAAATGGTATTTCTATTTTTAGCTCTTTGAGGTGTCTCTAAATTTTTTTTCTACAAAGGTTGCACTAATTTGCAGTCCCACCAGCAATGTAAGAGTGTTCCTGTCTCTCCACATCCTTGCCAGCATTTGTTGTTTTGGGATTTTTTGATACAGGCCAATCTCACTGGGATTAGGTGATATCTCATTGTGGTTTTGATTTGCATTTATCTAATGATTAGAGATTTTGAGCATTTTTAGATATGTTTGCTGGCCATTATTTTGTCTTCCTTGGAAAATTTTCTGTTCATTTCCATTGCCCACTTATTGATGGGGTTGTTTGATTTTTTCTTGTTAATTCTTTTGAGTCCTAGATAGATTCTTGTTATTGGATTGTTATCAGAAGTCCAGAGAGCAAATACTTTCTCCCATTCCATAGGTCGTCTATTTGTTCCAGTGATAGTTTCCTTGGCTGTGCAGAAGCTTTTTAATTTGATCATATCCCATCGGTTTATATTTGTTGCTGTAGTGATTACTTTGGGGGTCTTCTTCAAGAATTCTTTGCCTAGACCAATGTCTGAAAGGGTTTTCCCAACATCTTCTTCTAGGAGTCTTAATGTTTCATATAATAGGTTTAAGTCTGTTATCCATCTTGAGTGAATTTTTGTGATTGGTGAGAGGTAGGGATCCTGATTCATTCTTCTGCATGTAGCTATATAGTTTTCCCAGCACCATTTATTGAGAGAGATTCTTTTCCACAATGTATTTTTTCATCTCCTTTTCAAAGATTAGTATACCATATGCAGATGGTTTCATATCTGGAATCTCAGTCCTATTCCAAAGATCGATGCTTCTGTTCTTGTGCCAGTAACTTGCTGATTTAATTATTATTGCTTTATAGTACAGCTTGAAGTCAGGAAGACTGATGCCTCCCAGTTTGTTCTTTTTACTTAAGATTGCTTTGGATATATTTTGGTTCCATACAAAGTGAAGAATTATTTTTTTCTGGATCTGTAAAGAACAATGGTGGTACTTTGATGGGGATTGCATTTATTCTGTAGATCACTTTAGGTAATATTGACATTTTAATGATATTGATTCTACCAATCCATGAACAAGGTAGATTTTTCAATCTGTTTAAATCTTCTACAATTTCTTCTATTAGCGTTTCATAGTTCTCCTTGTATAAGTCTTTTGTATCTTTCGTTAAATATATTCCTAGATATTAAATTAAATTTGGGGCTATAGTAAAAGGTATTGCGTTTTTTATTTGAACTTTGGCTTGATGGTTCTTGGTGTATATGAATACATCTGATTTGTGCATATTGATTTTGTAACCTGAAATTTACCAAATTCATTTATCAAATCTAAGAGTCTCTTGGACGAATTCATGTGGTTTTCTAAATATAATATCATATGATCGGTAAAGAGTGAGATTTTGATCTCATCTGCCCCCACTTGGATACCCTTAATACCCCTCTCTTGCCTGATTGCTATAGCTAGGACTTTGAGCACTATATTGAATAGAAGAGGAGATAGTGGGCATCCTTGTCTAGTTCTGGTTCAAAGTGGGAATGGTTTCAATTTTTCCCTATTCAGTATGATATTGGCCATGGGTTTGTCATAAATGGACTTGATAATTTTAAGTTATGAGCTTCCTATGCCTATTTTTTTTTTACTTTTTTTTTATTTCAGCATATTATGGGGGTACAGATTTTAAGGTTTCAATAAATGCCCATTTCCCCCCCTCCCCCCAAAAGCCTGAGTCTCCATCATGACCATCCCCTAGATGGTGCACATCTCACTCATTATGTATGTATATACCCGCCCCCCTCCCCCCTCCCACCTGCCC
The DNA here is from genome assembly GCF_040939455.1 of Microcebus murinus. NCBI lineage: Eukaryota > Metazoa > Chordata > Mammalia > Primates > Cheirogaleidae > Microcebus > Microcebus murinus. Next base: position 11,268,104 of record NC_134136.1, read on the forward strand.
AATACCCTATTACTGTAGTACTTATGTGTCCACTTAGGTGCTACTCAGTTAATACCAGTTTGCTGGAGAATATATCTAGTGCTTGTTTGTCCATTCTTGGGATACTTCACTTAGTAGTATGGGTTCCAGCTCTAACCAGGAAAATATAAGATGTGCTATATCACCATTGTTTCTTAGAGCTGAATAGTACTCCATGGTATACATATACCACATTTTATTAATCCATTCTTGGATTGATGGGCACTTGGACTGTTTCCACAGCCTTGCAATTATGAATTGTGCTGCTATAAACATTCGAGTTCAGGTGTCTTTTTTGTAGAGTGTCACTGGATCATTTGGGTAGATGCCCAGCAATGGGATTGCTGGATCAAATGGTAGATTCACTTGTATCACTTTAAGGTATCTCCATATTGCTTTCCACAGAGGTTGAAGTAGTTTGCAGTCCCACCAGCAGTGTAGGACTGTTCCTCTCTCTCCACAACCACGCCAGCATTTATTGTTTGGAGATTTTTTTTTTTTTTTGAGACAGAGTCTCACTTTGTTGCCCAGGCTAGAGTGAGTGCCGTGGCGTCAGCCTGGCTCACAGCAACCTCAAACTCCTGGGCTCGAGTGATCCTTCTGCCTCAGCCTCCCGGGTAGCTGGGACTACAGTAATGCGCCACCATGCCCGGCTAATTTTTTTTTATATATATATCAGTTGGCCAATTAATTTCTTTCTATTTATAGTAGAGACGGGGTCTCGCTCTTGCTCAGGCTGGTTTTGAACTCCTGACCTTGAGCAATCCGCCCGCCTCGCCTCCCAAGAGCTAGGATTACAGGCGTGAGCCACAGCGCCCGGCCTGTTTGGAGATTTTTTGATAAAGGCCATTCTCACTGGGGTTAAGTGATATCTCATTGTGGTTTTGATCTGCATTTCCCTGATGATTAGAGATGTTGAGCATTTCTTCATATGTTTGTTGGCCATTCTTCTGTCTTCTTTAGAAAAGTTTCTGTTCAAGTCCTTTGCCCACTTTTTAATGGGGTTATTTGATTTTTTCTTCCTAATTTTCGTGAGTTCTAAGTATATTCTAGTTATCAGTCCCTTATCGGATGCATAGGATGCAAAAATTTTCTCCCGTTCTGTAGGTTGTCTGTTTACTTTCATGACTATTTCTTTGGCTGTGAAGAAGCTTTGTAGTTTGATCATGTCCCATTTATTTATTTTTGTTGCTGCTGTGATTGCCTTTGGGGACTTCTTCATAAACTCTTTGCCCAGGCCAATGTCTAGGAGAGTGTTTCCAACTTTTTCCTCTAGAGTTCTAATAGTTTCATACCTTAGGTTTAAGTCTGTTATCCAGCGTGAGTTGGTTTTTGTGAGAGGTGAAAGGTGTGGGTCCTGTTTTAGCCTTCTACAGGTGGCTATCCAGTTTTCCCAGCACCATCTATTGAAGAGGGATTCTTTTCCCCAGCGTATGTTTTTGTCTGCTTTGTCAAAGATTAGATGGCTATATGAGGATGGTTTTCTATCAGGATTCTCACATCTGTTCCACTGGTCAATATTCCTATATTTTTGCCAATACCATATTGTTTTAATTACTACAGCCTTGTAGTATAGTTTGATATCTGGCATATTAATGCCTCCCATTTTGTTTTTGTTGCCTAGAATTGCTCTTGATATTCGGGATCTTCTTTGGTTCCATACGAAGCGTAAAATTATTTTTTCTATATCTGTGAAGAATGCTGATGGGATTTTAATAGGTATTGCATTGAATCTGTAGATCAGTTTGGGTAGTATAGACATTTTGATGATATTGAGTCTACCGATCCACGAGCATGGTATGGATTTCCATCTGTTTACATTCTCTGCTATTTCCTTCCTCAGTGTTTCATAGTTCTCCCTGTAGAGGTCTTTCACATCCTTGGTTAAGTATATTCCTAGGTACTTTAATTTCTTTATTGCTATTGTGAAGGGAATTGAGTCTTTGATTTGGTTCTCAATTAGATTGTTGTTGGCGTATATGAATGCCTCTGATTTCTGTGTATTGATTTTGTATCCTGAGACTTTACTAAATTCATTGATCAGTTCCAGGAGTTTCTTGGTTGAATCCTTCGGGTTTTCTAGATATAATATCATATCATCAGCAAACAGTGAAAGTTTGATCTCTTCTGCCCCTATTTGGATACCTTTGATTCCATTTTCCTGTCTGATTGCTGTAGCCAAGACTTCCAGCACTATGTTGAACAGAAGTGGAGATAGTGGGCAGCCTTGTCTGGTTCCAGTTCTAAGTGGGAATGATTTCAATTTTTCCCCATTCAGTATGATGTTGGCTATGGGTCTGTCATATATGGCTTGTATCATTTTTAGGTATGTCCCTTCTATGCCTATTTTCTTAAGTGTTCGTATCATGAAAGGGTGTTGAATTTTGTCAAAAGCTTTTTCGGCATCTATTGAGAGAATCATGTGGTCTTTGTTTTTGCTTCTGTTTATGTGGTGAATTGCATTTATAGATTTACGTATGTTGAACCATTCCTGCATCCCTGAGATGAAGCCCACTTGGTCGTGTTGGATTATTTTTTTGATAAATGTTTGGATTCGGTTAGCTAAGATTTTGTTGAAAATTTTTGCATCTATATTCATTAGGGATATTGGTCTGTAGTTTTCTTTTTTTGTTGGATCCTTTCCTGGTTTTGGTATCAGAGTAATATTCGCTTCATAAAAGGTGTCGGGGAGGTTTCCGTTCTTCTCGATGTTGTGGACTAGTTTCTGCAAGATAGGTACTAGTTCTTCTTTGTAAGTATGGTAAAATTCAGGTGTGAAGCCATCTGGACTGGGACTTTTCTTTTTTTTTTTTTATTTTTTTTAATTTTTTTTTTTTTTTGAGACAGAGTCTCGCTTGTTGCCCAGGCTGGAGTGAGTGCCTTGGCATCAGCCTAGCTCACAGCAACCTCAAACTCCTGGGCTCAAGCAGTCCTCCTGCCTCAGCCTCCTGAGTAGCTGGGACTACAGGCATGCGCCACCATGCCCGGCTAATTATATATATATATATTAGTTGGCCAATTAATTTCTTTCTATTTATAGTAGAGATGGGGTCTCGCTCTTGCTCAGGCTGGTTTTGAACTCCTGACCTCGAGAAATACGCCCGCCTCAGCCTCCCAGAGTGCTAGGATTACAGGCGTGAGCCACCGCGCCCGGCTCGGACTTTTCTTTTTAGGGAGATTTTTAATTGCTGTTTCTATTTCAGCTGTTGAGATTGGTCTGTTCAGGGAATCTATTTCTTCCTGGTTGAGCCTAGGGAGGCTGTGTGTTTCTAGATATTTGTCCTTTTCCTCCACATTTTCTAGTTTGTGTGCATAAAGATTTTTGTAGTATTCATAAATTGTATCTTGTATCTCTTTGGGATCAGTTGTGATATCTCCTTTTTTATTCCTGATGGAGCTTATTAGAGATTTCTCTTTTCTGCTTTTCGTTAGCTTAGCCAATGGTGTGTCAATTTTGTTTATTTTTTCACAGAGCCACCTTTTTGTTTTATTAATCTCCTGAATAGCTTCCCTGTTTTCAATTTCATTTAGTTCTGATTTGATCTTGTTGATTTCACTTCTTCTGCTGGGTTTGGGGTTGGTCTGTTCTTCTTTTTCCAGCTCTTTGAGTCGTTTCATTAGATTGTCTATTTGTGATCTTCTTGTCTTTTGGTTATAGGCATTTATGGAGATAAACTTTCCTCTCAGAACTGCTTTAGCTGTGTCCCAGAGGAGTTGATAACTTGTCTCTCCATTGTCGTTTTCTTCATAGAATTTTTTTATTTCCGTCTTGATTTCTTCATTTATGAAGTAATCATTTAGTAGGAGGTTGTTTAATTTCCACGTTTTTGTGTAGAAATGTGAGTTTCTGTTAGGGTTGATTTCTAGTTTTATTCCACTGTGATCTGAGACGGTACATGGTATGATTACTATTTTTTTAAATTTCTTGAGATTTTCTTTGTGTCCTAGGATATGGTCAATCTTAGAGAATGTCCCGTGAGCTGATGAGAAGAACGTATATTCAGTGGATTTTGGGTAGAATGTTCTGTAGATGTCTGTCAGACCCAATTGTTCTAGAGTTTTGTTTAAGTCCGTTATTTCTTTATTAATTTTCTGTTTGGAGGATCTGTCTCGTGCCGTCAGTGGGGTGTTGAAATCTCCGGCGATTATGGAGTTGCTATTAATCCATTTGCTTAGCTCCAGTAAGGTTTGCTTTATGAATCTGGGTGCACCTATGTTGGGTGCACATATATTTAAAATTGTTATCTCTTCTTGTTGGACTGTGCCCTTCACCATTATATAATGACCTTCTTTGTCTTTAACTACTTTTGTTGTTTTAAAAACCAAATCGTCTGAAATTAGAACTGCCACACAAGCCTTCTTTTGGCTTCCGTTTGCTTGGAATATTGATCTCCACCCTTTTATTTTTAGTCTATATGCATCCTTGCAGGTTAGATGTGTTTCCTGAAGACAGCATATACTTGGCCTGTATTTTCTTATCCATTCAGCCAGCCTATGTCTCTTGAGTGGAGAGTTTAAGCCATTCACATTTATTGAGAGAACTGATAGGTAAGGTAGATTACTGTTCATTCTGTTGGGTTGGATGTTGTTGCTATGATTTCTGTCTTGAGCCATTGTAATATCTGGCCTTTAATATGTTTGGATTTTGGTAGTTTTTATACTCGTGTGTTATTATTATGATGTTCCGTGCATAACGCTGTTTTAAGTACTTCTTGTAGGGCTGGTCTTGTCTTGGTGAATTCTCTTAGCCTTTTCTTGTCTGAGAATGTTTTTATTTCTCTTTCATATACGAAGCTTAGTTTTCCAGGGAATAATATTCTAGGCTTGGCATTGTTTTGTTTCAAAAGGGTGAGAATGGGCCCCCAGTCTCTCCTTGCTTGTAAAGTCTCATTAGAGAAGTCTGATGTTATTTGAATTGGCTTTCCCTTGTATGTTACTTGCTTCTTTTGTCTTACAGCTCTTAGAAGGGCCTATTTAGGTGATACTTTGGTCAGTCTGATGACTGCATGTCGTGACGTCTTCCTGTTTGCATTCAATCTCCCAGGGGTCCTCTGAGCTTCTTGAACTTGTATATCAAGATTTTGAGCAAGGCCTGGGAAATTTTCCTCTATTATATCTTCAAACAGCTTGTCCAACCCTTGAGTGTTGTCTTCTTCCCCTTCTTGTAACCCTATGACCCTCACATTAGGTTTCTTCACATAATCCCACAGCTCTTGTAGGCTTTGCTCTTTTCTCTTGTTTCTCTGCTCTATCTCTGTGACTGACTTATTTAATTGGAGGGTGTTATCTTCAAGCTCTGAGATTCTTTCTTCTGTTTGATCTACCCTGTTCTTGAGAATTTCCACTGTATTTTGTAGTTCCTTGAATTGATTCTTCATTTCCAGGAGTTCGGTTACACTTTTCTTCAATGTGTCTATTTCTTTTCCCATATCCTGGAGACTTTTTGTGGTTTCTTGGTGTTGGTTATTGAGTTGTTGTTGCAGCTGGGTGAGTGTTCTTATGATCCACATACGAAATTCCTCTTCTGTCATATTGGTTGCCTGATTTTGGTCGGTGTCCTTTTCTAGGGGGCTGGTGCTCCTCTTTGGGGGCGTGTTTTCCGTTTGATTCTTCATATTTCCTGAGTTCTTTTGCTGATTTCTTCCCATGTCGATCAGTTGTTGTTTCTTTCTTTAGGTTATTGTTTGGGTATTCACACACCTTGTTTAGTTTCTGAGGCATTAGGTGGTGTCTGTGGGTGAAATTGGACCACTCCCTGTATATTGAGTCAGTGGGTGCCGTGGAAAGGCTGTGCAAGATCCCGTCCCTGTCAGTAGGTGGCGTTTGCTTGGGGGATCAGGCTATACTGTTGATTTTGTGTCTTGTTAACAGCTCTTGTTCTGGGCGGAGCTGCGTTGGGTAAGCCTGCCCTCAGGCCGTTAGCAGAGGTCAAAGTTCTGTTCTCTGCTTCCAGTAAAGCTGTCAGGGTGGGGCTGGAATGGTCCCGCTCAGCCAGAAAGTCTGGGTGTGGGGGTGGGGCTGTCTGAGACCCGCAGTCTGGAGCTGGCCTTGCTTCTTTCCACCCTCCGCAACTCCGCAGCTACTCCTGGGCCTCTGCCAGCAGGCCAGACCACAAGCCACCAGGCCTCCCTGGACTGTGATACCGGCAGGGAGGTTCCCTGCACAGGAACACCACCTGGGTTGGGCGCACGGCCTCCTCCTGGGAGGAGAGTTGCCCTCTAGGACGCCGATCTGCCCCTGGTTCCACACACACCTCCATAGGCTGTTCACGTATAACCCTTCTGTGCCCCGGGCAATGCTAGTCATCGGTGCAGGGGATCTGGTCTGCAGCTCCGACCTCTGGGTCCCAGAGTTCAAACTGTATCCCCACCAGGGAGAGGAGTTCCAGTCTCAATTCACCCACAGGGAGCCCAACATGGGTCTATGTCTCTCAGCCTCTGAGTCGGCACCGTTCTCCTGGGAACACTGTGCCAGCAGCACCTGGGAGGGCGAGCGGGTAGGGAGCTCACAGTCTGAGTTTCCCTGAGTCAGGTGTAGGGTCCCAAACGGGAAGGTCCCATTCCCTGGAGGTGCCTCCGCCTGGTGGCTGTATTGTCTCTCTGGGCAGCCACGGGTAGGGTGGGCGGAGGGGAGGAGGAGGTAATATGGCGCCTGCCGCGCGGCTCGGGTCTGTGCACAGGGAGGTGCCTGGAGGAAGTTGGGAACCTGGTGCCATGTCTGCTATAGGCTCACCGTTGGCAGGTGGCGGCGTTCTCTGGGCTGGTGTCCGCAGGTCTCTCCACCCACTGGGGAGCCCACCAGCAGTCCCGAATGCAGGGGAGGGGAAACAGCAAATCACCTACTCTTGCTGCTGGTCTCCGGGCTGCTCCGGTGATCTCAGCCTCCAGTTCTCCTCCGCAGCCTCGTCCCGTGGAGTCTACCAGGGTCTCAGGTACCCCTCCTTCCGGCCCTTGTCCGCTGTATGCTCGTCTTCTTGCTTCTTTCTTCTAATTTCTGCTAGAATCTATCTTTTCTGCAGAAACACTCTGTCTGGTGGTGTTATTCGTCCGCCATCTTGCTCCGCCCCCCTATGCCTATTTTGTTATGAGTTTTTATCATAAAGTTGTGTTGGACTTTGTCAAATGCTTTTTCTGCATCTATTGAGAGAATCATATGGTCATTGTTCTTGTTTTAATTTATGAGGTGAATTTCATTTATAGACTTGCGTATGTTGAATCAGCCTTGCATCCCTGTAATAAAGCCCACCTCATCATGGTGAATTATTTTTTTGATGTGCTGCTGAATTCTATTTGCTACAATTTTGTTGAGGATTTTTGCATCTATATTCATGAGGGATATTAGTGTGTAATTTTCTTTTTTTTTGCATCATTTCCTGGCTTTGGTATCAAGGTGATATTGTCTTCTAGAATGAGTTAAGAAGGATACCATCCTTCTCAATGTTGTGGAATAATTTCTGTAGTATGAGTTCATCTTTGTAAGTTTGATAAAACTCTGAAATGTAGCCATCTGGTCCTGGACTTTTCCATTTGGGGAGGTTATTAATTACTGCTCCAACTTCTGAGCTTGAGATTGGTCTGTTCAGAAAACCTGTTACCTCCTGGGTGAACTTAGGGAGGTTGTATGTTTCCAGGAATTTGTCCATTTCCTCCTCATTATATAGTTTTTTGGCATATAGATTTTTATAGTAGTCAAACATAATGTTTCATATTTCTGTGGTATCTATTATGACCTCTGCTTTTTTTTTTTAGTTTATTAGAGTCCTTTCCCTTTGATTTCTTGTCAATCTAGCAAGAGGGATATCAATTTTGTTTATCTTTTTGAAAAAACAGCTTATGGTTTTATTGGTCTTCCATATCATTCTTTTGTTTTCAATTTCATTTAGTTCTGCTTTGATCTTAGTTATTTCTTTTCTTTTACTAGGATTGGAATTGATTTGCTCTTCTTTTTCCAATTCCTTGAGTTTACTCATTAGGTTGTCAGTATCAAAGCTTTCTGTTTTTGGATGTAAACATTTATTGCTATTAGTTTTCCTCTCAGGTATGCTTTTGCTGTATCCCACAGATTTTGGTAACATGTGTCTCCATTATAATTTTTTTCAAAGAAACTCTTGGATTCCCTCTGAATTTCCTCCTTGACCCAATAATTCTTCAATAATAGATTGTTTAGTTTCCATTACTTTGTGAAGTGTTGAGTGATTCTATAAGAATTGAACTCTAACTTTATACCACTATGATAAGAGAAGACACATGGTATAATTTCTATGTTTTTGAATTTGTTGGGATCTGATTTGAGGCCTAGTATATGATCAATTTTGGAGAAGGATCCATCAGCTGCTGAGAAGAATGTAAATTAAAATTTATTTGGGTGGAAAATTCTGTAGAGGTCTGTTGGAACTTTTTGTTCAAGAGATTTGTTTAAGCCCATTATTTCTTTCCTTATTTTCTGTTTGGGGGATCTATCCAGTTCATTCAGTGGAGTGTTTAAATCCCCTGCTACTATGGCATTATTATTTAACATGCTATTTAGATCAGACAAGGTTTGCTTTATTTAATTTATTGCTTTATTTAATATTAAAAATTGTTAAATCTTCTTGTTGGATCTTCCCTTTCACCATTATAACGTGACCATCTTTATCCTTTTTTAATATTGCAATTTTAAAGCTTATGTTATCTGCAAATAGTATAGCTAAGCCTGCTTTCTTTTGACTTCCATTTGCCTGGCTGAGAGTTTTCCATCCCTTGACCTTCAGCAAGAAGGCATCTTTGTGGGTTAGATGTGATTCCTATAGAGAGGAGATACTAGGCTTATGGATTTTTTTATCCACTCTTTCAGTCTATGACTCTTCAGAAGACAGTTTAAGCCATTTACATTTATTGAAAAGATTGAAATTCGAGGAAGATTTCCATTCATATTTTTGGGTTAATTCCTGTTGCTTTGTCTTACCCCTGGAAGCATCATGCATTTCAAGTTATATCCTTTAACTCTTTAAAGATTTTACTTTGAGGAGTGTCTATTGCCCTGTTCAGTGTGAAAGGCAGGTCTCAGAACTTCCTGTAGGGCTGGTCTGGTCTTTGCAAATTCCTTCAGTAATTGCTTTTCTGAGAAGTACTTTATTTCTCCCTCATAGATGAAACTTAATTTTTCCAGATAAAGAATTCTAGATTGGGCTTTATTCTGTTTTAGGAGATTAAGGATAGGCACACAATCCCTCCTGGCTTGTAAGGTTTCAGATGAGAAGTTTGCTGTTAATCTGATAGGCTTTCATTTATAGGTTATTTGTTGTTTTTGTCTCAGTGCATGAAGGATTGCTTCTTTCACGTTTTCTTTGGTCAGCCTAATAACCATGTGATGAGGTGATTGACTTTTCATGTTCAGTCTCATAGGAGTTCCATGTGCTTCTTGTATCTGGATATCAAGATTTCTGGCCAGGCCCAGCATATTTTTCTCCAGTATTCCATAAAATAAATTTTCCAGCCCTTGTGAATGTTCCTCCCTTCTGGGATCCCAATCAATTTGAGATTCACCTTTTTTACATAATCCTACACTTCTTGTAAGCTTTGGTGTAGTCTCTTGTTTCTGTGTTCCCTTTCTTCCTCTGATTTGTTTGGCACATAGGCATAATATTCAAGCTCTGATATTCTTTCCTTTTCATTATCCATCCTGTCCTTGAGGGTTTCCACTGCATTATGGAGTTCCTTGAATCTTTCCTTCATTGCCAGCATTTCTGGGTTTTTTTTTTCTGTATTATTCCAATGTCTTTGGAGAATTTTTTCGTTCATTTCCAGAATTGTTCTTGTGGTTTCTCAATGTTGGGAGTCTATTTTGTCTTCAATTCCATTGAGTTTTCTCAGAATCTGTATTCGGAATTCTTCCTCTGTCAGTTTAATCATATCATGTAAGTTGGTGTCAGTTGGTGGAGATCGAGTATTTTCTTTTGGAGGTGACTTTTCTCTCTGATCCTTCATGTTTGCTATGATGTTTTATTGGTTCTTTCTCATCTTGATGTTTTGTCGAGGACTGTAGTGCTGGGACTGGATTATGAGCTAAATTCTGGGATTCCAAAGGAACGATCTTTGGCAGAGCTGGGGATATGTGCTCTGGTCCTGTATCGTCTTAGAGGAGTATGAGCCTGTTGGATTATCTTGACCTTCTGTCCACAGAGTTTAGTGGGTTTGGCCCCCTTGCTTAGACACCCAGTGAATAGACCACTCTTGTGAGAACGAGTCTGCTATCAACCACTAGGTTGAAGTGGGAGGCACTATGTTAGGCTCTGAGTTTACTCTCTCTTTTGTTACCTGTGGTTTGTGAGAAGGAGTCAGTTATCAAGGTATTCCAAGTCTTTTGTATTGTGCTCTAAGCCTCCAAATAGGATATACAGGTATCTCAGTATTTAGGGAATGTCCTGGCTACTCCCCAGGGTTCCTAGAATCCTGTTACTACTTTAGGAGGGGTGAGAGGAGCATCAGGTATCAGTGAGCCTAGGAGAGAATATTTCAGAGGTTGTTTTATCTGTAGTTACAAGGTAACTGTTAATATGTTATTCAGAGATCTTTTGTCATACTTTTGGAGGAGCTCCTGGTGGGCAGAGTCAATTGGTGCAAATGCTAAGGACTATGGTCAAGATTTTCTTTCCCAAACCACAGGCCTGTAAGTTGGCAACAATCTGGGTGCCCAAGACAAACCCTTGTGTTCTGAACTTATCAGATGATCAAAACCAACCAGCTGTATGTAGACATCATTCTGCCCCCTTTGGCTTAATTCCAAGGACCCACATATTCAAGCTAGTCATACAGAGAAAGTGACTGTTCTCCTTTCTCCCAACCTTCCAGGGCTGAGTATGATTTGTTGGGCTCGGGTGGAGGCAATGGGTGAGACTGCCGCAAGTCCCAGATTGAGAAACATCTTTTCTCATTTTTCCCCTCCTGAAGGGTGGAGTCTGCCCTGTCAGAGGGGAAGATAACCCACCGGCATGAGGAAAGGGCACTTCCTATGGCTACCTGACCAAAAAGTGGTTACTCTCATTCCCCTACCCCTCCAGGGATGGGGTTTATCAAGATCGTTTGTGGTCTAAATCTCAGGGCTGTTGAAGAAACCCTGCCCAAAGCCACTGAAGTTCCCAGACCAGAAAGAGAGCTGCCATGCCACTTGGCCCCTTCAGGGGTGGGGTGAATTCCTTCTGCAGGAAACCCCAGTGGCCTGGTCACTGCCCAGGGTTGTCTTCAACCCGGGCAGATCTCAGCCCAGACAGTGGATTCCCCTATCCCTCCACAAATCCCAAGAATGGGACTTCCCCTTTGGATGGAGGCACTGGCTATCAGGCCACAGTAAAGGGGTGAAGACAGGTATCAGCTTGAAAGGCTATCTTTATAGGCTGCTAGAACTGCCTTTCAACCACCAGTGGGAAGGTGGAAATGAAGCAGAGGTAACAGTCCTGGGACATTGGTTTTGGGTTGAACAGCCTCTTTCTCAACTCCAACCTGGGGCGGAGTCAGAAAGTTTGGCTAGAAGCACCCAGGCTCAAGTCGCAGGAAGGTGTGGGTGGGAACGTCTGCCCAGGTCCCATCTGGAAAAGCAGCCTCCTTTTCAACTTTGCCTTGCCAAGATGGGCTCTGCTCTCTGGGCACAGAGCACAGGTGGCTAGGTGCAGTGGAAAACCGTCCAAGTTCAATCTGGCGAGACAGCCACACAAATCCCCACTCTCCCCTTTCTGCCCCTTTAAACGCAGAGTCTGAGCCCAAGCGGCCAGATTGGAAAGACCTGGGGTGGGGTTGGAGCAACAGATGGATTTCTCTCCTTATTTCCCTCTTCCAAAAGCCCAACCTGTTCAGCCAGGTTAGGGCAGGGTGGAGGTCTGAGACCGCTTCCAGAGCAACTCTCCACAGCGTTTCCACGCTATGGAGTGATGGCTGCCCACCCTCCCAGCACCAGTGCAGAAGGTGCCTGCAGGGCGGAAAGCTGGGCTGTGTTTGGTGGGCTGTCTTGAAAACCACCGCTGAGCCCACTGCTTCCCCAACTCGTTGAGAGACAATGGTTTAGGTGTAAAGATCTGCGCTCTCTGTCTACCCAGCACCAGGCAAAACCTCAGCAAAATCCAAGGGCAGAGCCTCCTTAAGGTATACACCCTCCGTCCTGGTCCTAGAAGCATCCTGAAGTGAGATGACAGACTCTGCACTCACTCCTGCAGAACGGGAAGCGTCGGCTAGGTTCAGATTCTCCTCCACCCGAAACTGACTGGGCAGAGAACTCAGGAGCATTCAAAATGTTCCCTGCTCCAGTCTCTACTCCACACAGCCCTGCCTGTGCTATCACTTCCCACCAACTTCAGGCACTTCCCTGCCTGTGTGGGTGTGATGATCGGTGGGGAAGGGATCGTTTCCCTGCACAAGATGGAACCAATTCCTCAGCTTGGCCAGCCGACTGATCTGCGTGGCGGACAGACTCCCTCCCTATTGTATATTTCTGACTCTCTGGGTTTTGCAGAAGATTATTTGATTCACCTTTGATTTTCCCCACTGCTTTTTTTTTCATTTCCCAATGCTTCTCTGCAGGCTTGCAAAGCTGATCCTGTGGAAGTGCAGTTCACTCTCGTGTGGTTGTCTGCTTTCTTCACTTCTCAGCCTGAGAGCAGAGAGCCAGGAGGTCACCCTAATCCACCATATTTTCAGCCTCACCTGACTAGTGAGTGCCCCTGGGACAAGCCTGGAAATAATATCTTATTTTTTAAAATTTTAGGATATAGTAAAATCTCACTGTCTTAGTATAGTTATATTATATTAGTTATATTTTATTGAGAATGGTGCAAAAGTTTTTGTTTGAAATAAAAATGACAATGTTTCTAATTTATCAAAAGTATATTTACATACAGTATATAACTCATTTGTAGGACAATAAGTTTATTACAAATAACGGTATAGAATAATCCATGTGTAAGAATAGTCATACTAGCTTTCTATTATGTCAAGATTTTACAAAAAGAAGCTTATATCACCTTTTAAACCTGCCATATATCAAGTGCTTACCATATGCCAAACACTAGACCAAGAGTTTTAAATGAACTATCTCATTAAATATTTACATTGGTCTATGAGGCAAGATCTATTTTTATCCCTATTTACTGATGAAGAAATTCAGGCTAATAAAGATGGCAGAGCTAGTATTCAAATCCAGGTCTTTCTGATTTGAAAATCTCTGTTCTTAGCCATCATATAATACTGATGTCATCAATATAAATGAGTTACTATGTTGTGGAGCAATACAACTCAATTTGCGTTGTTTCTATAACAGGTATTTGCCAAGCTGCTTATGCTTTGGTTATGATATGGCTAGGGGTTTGTTTGCTTGTTTAATTGTTCAATTTGTGATTGGTTACACCTTACGTAATTTTCCAGTTATTCATGCTTAGTCTCCAGCAGTTTTTTTCCACTTAGTGTAGAAATAATGCCTACAGTTTGTATTAAAATTTATCTCTAAGTATATTAATTCTTTCTGTATTCATAAAAGACTAATAGTCTGTGTAACACCCAAAATTGAAATGAAAACTGGAAAAAAATCATTTAAAAATCTAGATATTCCTAAACATCTAGAAATCTGATATTGGTTAGCCAAATATCTGGATGCTTGAGTTTTTTTAGATTCTACCCAGATGCCTTGCAATATCCAGACATAGCTTGGAGCTGATCAGGTTTAGAACATTTTAGTCAGGCTCATGTAGTACCATCTGCTCTCCTCCAATTTTAGGTTGAAAAGTCTAAAATTAGAAAATTCAGAAGATTGTTTTATCCATTTGAATTACATGCAGAATTTTATTCCTTTTCTTACAATTTAAAATGAAAATAATTATCAGTCTGATTTTGTTTCTTCTATTAAAATCTCCTGTGGACTGAATATGCCTATTCTATGAAGAACCAATTTATCTCAGCAGCTTTTATACAGTTTAATTAGCATTGAGCTCTTCTTCACAAGTTATAATTACTTTTATAATTGCTACAGTAAAATACAAGTATCATAACTGTATACTATGCCAACATTGCACCAACTTTAAATATTTTTCAATAGTGTTAAAATAATGTCAGGATGTGACAACATAGTATTTATATGAATGAAAGCAATATTGGCACTGCAAAATAACTTGGATATTTGTTAAAAAGGAAAGGATGTGTTGCAACTGATTTGTTATATAAATTGATAACCACAAAAAAGCTTTGTTGAAAGTACATTATCAAGTCAGTGGGAGATTATATGCAGTGAATAATGTGACCAATATTAGTTAATTCATCTTCATGATTTAAGATGCCTGACTTTATAAAAGATTATAAATGGTCTCTTATTCTTAGAATTAAAAAATTATAGTTGGTTGCTTAATCTGAAAGCAGTTTAGTCAGTAAGTGAATGTCATAAAGTAATTTACACCATCAGTTTGAATCAGTTCTTCATAACTATGGCAGTGAGAGCAGTACGTAGTTTTATAAATTTATGCTATTTACTATATACACAACACACACACACATATGCATTATTAATATATATTGTAGTCTGTATAAAAGGGACTTCAGTAAAGGAGAAGAATTTTAGGTTAAAGGGAAGATAAAGCTGCCCCCCCGAGATATAACCTAAAAAAATAGAATTAAAATATCACAGAGTCATCTGAAGAAGTACTGACAGATGATATGTAAGTGTGTCTCTGTGGAGACTTGGGAAATACTCAAGCTCAATCAAAAACATTCTCAAAACTGTGATGTAATTTTGAAATTATTTTTTTTACCAGACAGTTTTAAAAAAGGATGTTTTCAAAGAAAGGTGGTGGTCTGCATAGATTCTAGAGAAAGAGGAGCCTTTATCTAGAAGATAAGTGTTTATCTTTGTAGAAAATAGAGTGTCCTCAGAAGCTGACACAGTGTGTCAAAAATAGACATAGGGATGTGTCAGCAGGATGGCCAAGTACAGACACTGCTTGCTGGACTATCCTTGAGGAAAGATTGGATTTCAGATAAAGGAGAGGAGAGAAGAGGTGTAGATCATAGATAGAGATGTTGGCTGGATTTTACTGGGGAACTCACAGAGGAAAATTGTGAAGCAGAGAATGATGAAGATGAAGGAAAGAGGATTAAACTCAGAGAGACTGGGCTTCCAGGAGCCTTTGGTTACCAGTGTGCTTATAAGTTTCTTGGAGGCTCTTCCAGCCCCATGAGCCCAGGCATGGTGGCAACACAGAACAGTGGGGAGAACTTATGTGATCCCAGAGCTTGACCATTCCATGTGGGGCTCCCCTCCAAGGAGAGTGTCACAAGAGGCTGGGGAGCTGGCTTTCTTCCATTCAGATGCTTCATTCCCTATTCTTCCTCCAACTACTACAACTGGGAGTGCAGTGTGAGCTGAGAATTTGTTGAACTGATGCTTCTCCCCAGGAGGCACATGCTGCAGGCTGAAGTTCTCACAGAGAGTGGCTCCCACACCTTTCTACTTAGGGGCTTGTAGTGGAACCAGGGTACTCATTGTAGGAGCTCCCTGCCTGCCATTATTTCCCAGAGTTTCACACAAGCAGGTCAGAAAATTTGAGCAGACTGCATGACTACCAGACTAGAGTGAGTTATTGGGGACACAGGGGGGATCTCTGCAAACTGGACTCAGGTGGCAAGGACGCCTAGATGGACAGAACTGATGGGAGAAAATCATGGAATTCTGAGACACTGCGGACTGGGAGAGCACACATGCCCCTGCAGGAAAACCACCCTGTTGGATTAGGGTAGATCCTTCAGTGAGGAAGACCCACCACAAGGAGCCATAGCAAAGAGGTGTGGCACATTCAAGCACTTAAGCAGACCAGGAATTGGAGCCCCCCCCATTCCAACTGGGAAAGAAGTTAGAGCTGAAAATATGATGAGACACTGCCTCTATCCAGTGGGTGTGTGCTGTGGATTGAGCCCACTACAGAGAGTGGGTCCCATCCCTTTCCCTTTGGGGGCCTGCTGTGGACCCAGGCTGCCCAATTTGGAAGTTCTCTGCTGGCTAGTACTTTACGGAGTCACATAATAGTGGCTCAGACAAGCAGGCCAGATCCCATGACTTGAGTGGGTTACTGTGGAAACAGGGGGGAGGTCCAGGAGCTGGACTCAGGTGGCAAGGGAGCCCACAGGGACAGAGATCATGGGAGAATACTTCAAGGTTCCAATGATGTGATGAGTTGGGAAAGCATCCATCCCCGTTCCCTTAGGAAAACCACCCTGTTGGATTAGAGTGCATTGTCCAGTGATGAAGAGCCCATCCCCAGAAGCCGTAGCAACCAGGTGTGGTATATTCAGGTGATACACATGCTGACAAGGAGCTGCAGCCCCTCCCCCCCATTCCATCTGGGAGAAAAGTTTGATCCCAAAATTTGTTAAATGGGTGCCTCTTTCCAGGAGTCACATTCTCCATGCAGAGGCCTCCACAGAGAGTGGGGCCCATGCCTCTTTCCCTTGAAGACTTATAGTGGACCTGGGGTGCTCAATTGGTGAACTCCCTACCCATCAGTGTTTCATTGAGATGCACACTAGTGGGTCAGACATGCAGGTTGGGTGGAAGTTTGAGAGCCAGACAGCCAGAGTGTGAGTCTCAGGTGGTTCTGTCTTCACAAGCAGACTTTTGGGTTTGGTGGGGGCACTTCAGACCTACCCTAGTGGCTCTCGCTATAAGCTGAGAGCAAACATTTGAACCCTACAGAAACAGCTACCTACCTTACCAGCTCTTGTGGAGACTGAGAGCAAGCCCAATCAGCCCAGTCCTGCAAAGCATCACTGTCCCACCCACCTCCACTGTTGCAGAGAATAAGGACTCACTTGGTAGATCCAGGGCCCCACCCTCCAGCTGGGGCATTCAAGTGCTCCACATGAGGGGCTAAAGCCAGTTACAGGTCTCAAAAACAATGCAGCTTGTTCCTTCTGGAAAGCATCACCTGCTGACAGGAAGGTCAATTTGCATAGCCTTTACAGAGCATTTACTGACTCAATCACAAAGGATGAGATTGAGTCTCAACCACAAGCACCACCTAATTTTCAGAAATTAAACTGGGCATGCCAATACAATTCACATGGCTAGAAGTCCACAAAGCTGTGGAAAGAGAAAAGATTTCAAAGACCTTCATCCTCTCTCATCAAAGTGAGACAGGGAATCTGACTACACACATAGCTCACCACTGCTACAGCCTACAAACAACTAGCAACTGAGAAAACCACCACACTAAGGATACTTAAAACCAATGCATCTATCCAAAACATAGATAAACATAAAAGCACACACAAATAAATCCAAAGGCTCTTACTCAACATATCTACAGATACAACCATATGAGTGAGTAGGAAGGGGCATATAAACAAAAGAAAATCACAAAATAAGAAGCAACAGCTGCTCCAGATGAGAGGGAATCACTGAAGAACTCCAGAAGTATGAAAAATCAGAGCAAAAAGACACCCCCTAAAGGGAACAACAGCTCTATAGCCATGGATACCAACCAAAATGAAACATTGAAATGATAAAAAAATTCCAAGTATGTATTGTAAGGAAGCTCAACAAAATTCAAAAGAAAATGGCAAACCAACTCAAACCATAAATACAGTTCAGGAAATGAATGAAATATTCACTAAAGAGATCAACATATTAAAGAAAATCCAAATAGAACTTATGGAACTGAAAAATTCATTTAAGGAAATACAAAGCAAAGTGGAAAGTGATAAGAATAGACTAGATCAGGCTGAAGAAAGAATATTAGAGCTTGAAGACAACTCTTTTGAATTAACACAGTCAGTCAAAAATATTAAACAGAGAATTAAGAGAAATGAACAAAGCCTGCTAGAATTATTAACTTATGTAAAATGACCAAATATAAGAATCACAGGCATCCATGAGGGTGAAAAAAAGAAAATAGGCCGGGCGCGGTGGCTCACGCTTGTAATCCTAGCACTCTGGGAGGCCGAGGCGGGCGGATTGCTCAAGGTCAGGAGTTCAAAACCAGCCTGAGTGAGACCTCGTCTCTACTATAAAAAATAGAAAGAAATTAATTGGCCAACTTATATATATAAAAAATTAGCCGGGCATGGTGGCTCGTGCCTGTAGTCCCAGCAACTCGGGAGGCTGAGGCAGTAGGATTGCTTAAGCCCAGGAGTTTGAGGTTGCTGTGAGCTAGGCTGACGCCATGGCACTCACTCTAACCTAGGCAAGAAAGCGAGACTCTGTCTCAAAAAAAAAAAAAAAAAAAAAAGAAAATACATGAGGGCTGGAAAAACTATTTGAGGGAATAATCGAGGAAAACTTCCCTGATCTTGATAGAAATTTACACATCCAGACACAAGAAGCTCAACAAACTCCTGGGAAACTCATTGCAAAGAGGCAATCACCAAGATATCAGACTGGCCAAACTCAACATGAAGGAGGAACTCTCCTGTGAGCCATAAAGAGAAACCATCAAGTAACTTACAAAGGAAAACCCATCAGGCTAACAGCAGATTTCTCAACGGAGACCATACAAGCCAGAATGAATTGGGTCACCATCTTCAGTCTTCTTAAACAAAACAACTGCCACCCTAGAATTTTATATCCTGCAAAACTGAATTTGATAAATGAAGGAGAAATGAAGACTTTTCAAGAGAAGCAAATACTGTAGGGATTTGTTAAGACCAGACCTGCTCTGCAAAAAGTACCCAGAACTGCATTGTACATGGATCAGCACAATGGTCACCCATCAGTATAAAACCACCCAAAAGCTAAAGCTCAGAGGTCATATAAAACAATAGTATAAGAGGTAAAACAAAGCAACAAGGTACTATCCAACTGGATGAACAGAAGAACATCTGACATATCAATTCTTTCAATCAATGTGAAGGGTTTGAATTACCAACTCAAGAGACATAGGCTGGTTGAATAGACAAAAATATGAAGCCAAATATCTGCTGTCTCCAGGAAACACATCTAACCCACAAGGACACTTACTGATTCAAAGTAAAGGGAAGGAAAAAATATATTTCATTCAAATGGCAACCAAAAGAAAGCAGAAATAGCCATTTTTTATCTGATAAAATTGACTTTAAATCAACAATAGTAAAAAAAGACAAAGATGGTCATTATATAATGGTAAAGCAAGTAATTTAAAAACAAGGTATAACAGTCCTAAATATGTATGCACCTAACACAGGAGCACTCATATTCACAATGCAAACCCTACTAGATCTAAGCAAAGAGATGAACAGCAGCATCATATTGCCAGGGATGTCAAAACCTTGGACAGATCATTCATGCATAAAATAAACAAAAAGACAGTGTATTTGAATGGGACTCTACAGAAAATGGGCCTAACAGACATTTATAGAAGATTTTACCCAAATACTACTGATTATACATTCTTCTCATAAGGAACATTCTCCTAGATTGATCACATTTTAGGCCACAAATCAATCATGACTCACCAAATTCAAAAAAAGATAAATCATACCATATGTCTTCTCAGACCACAGTGGAATAAAACTGGAAGTCAACACAAGAGAAACAACCAATTTTACACAAAATCATGGAAATTAAACAAAATCCTACTGAACGATTGTTGGATCAATGATGAAATTAAGATGGAAATAAAAAGATTCCTTGAAATGAATGACAAAGGGGACACAAGCTATCAACATCTGTGACACTCAGCAAAAGCACTTCTAGTGGGAAAACTCATAGCTTTGCCTACAACAAAAAGAAAGATTAAAAATTAACAATATTGGCACCTCTCAAAGAACTGGAAAAGGAAGAGCAAACCAAATCCAAAGCCTCAGAGCATAACTAAATGAAACCAAACACACACAAAAATGCAGAAGATCAATGAAACAAAAAGTTGTTTCTTTGAAAAGATAAAAAAGTATATAGACCTCTTGCTAGATTAACTAGGAACAGAAGAACAAGGACTCTAATAAGCTCAATCAGAAATGAAAAAGGAGATATTATAACTGATACCAAAGAAATATAAAATATCATCTGTAAATTCTATGAAAATCTCTATGAACATAAACTCAAAAACATAGAGGAAATTAACAAATTCCTGGCATCACACAACCTCCCAGGACTCAATCAGGAAGACATAGAACTCCTGAACCAACCAATAATGAGCCATAATAATGAAGCAACAATAAATAATCTTCCAACTAAAAAGGCCCCAGACTAGCTGGATTCACAGCTGAATCCTATCAGATCAAGAAAGAAGAGTCAGTATCTATACTGCAGAAGCTATTCCATAATGTCAAGAAGAATGAAATCCTCTCCAACTCATTCTATGAAGCCAGTATCAATTTGATACCAAAGATAGGAAAGGACACCACAGAAACAGAAAACTACAGACCAATATCCCTTGTGAATATAGATGCAAAAATATTCAATAAAATACTAGCAAGCAGAACTCAGAAGCACATCAAAAAATAACCCACCATGACCAAGTGAGTTTCATCCCAGGGATGCAAGACTTGTTCAACATAAGTAAATTGATAAATGTTATTTACCACATAAACAGAAACAAACACCAAGATCAGATGATTATCTCAATACATGCAGAAAAAGAATTTGACAAAATTGAGCACCCTTTCATGATAAAAACCATCAACAAACTAGGCATAGAGGAAATATCTCAAGATTATAAAAGCATTCCATGACAAACCCACAGATAACATCATACTGAATGGGGAAAAGAAGAAGCATTTCCACTAAGAACTGGAAGAAGACAAGGATTCTCATTGTCACCACCTCTATTTAACGGAGTGCTGGAAGTCCTAGCTAGAGTAACCAAGCTAGAGAAAGATAAATAAATAAATGTATACAAATCATGAAAGAGGAGGTCTAACTATTGATTTTTGCTGACAATATGATCTTATATCTAGAAAACCCCAAAGATTCCACCAAGAGATGTTTGCAATTGCTAAATAAAGTAAGCAAAGTCTCAGAGTACAAAATCAATATACACAAATCAGTAGCATTTCTATATATCAATAACAGTAAAGCTGAGAGTCAAATCAAAGACTCAATAACATTCAAAATAGCTACAAAGAAAATAAAATGAATAGGAATATATTCAATAAAGGTGGTGAAAAATCTCTACAAAGAGGACTACAAAACACAGAGGAAAGAAATTGCAGATGATACAATTGAATGGAAAAACATATATTGCTTATGGATCTTTAGAATCAACTTTATTAAAATGTCCATGCTACCGAAAAGGATTTGCAGATTCAATGTAATCTGCATCAAAATACCAACATCATATTTCACAGATTTAGAAAAATAATTCTACATTTCATTTGGAACCAGAAAAAGCCAAATAACCAAATAAATCTTAAGCAAAAGGAGCAGATGTGGAAGCATCACATTTCTAAACTTCCAACTATACTATTAATACAAGGCTATAGTAAACAAAACAGCATGATATTGGCACAAAATACAGACATAGATCAAAGAAACAGAACAGAAAACTCAGATATAAAACTATCCACATTCAGCCAACTGATCTTTGACAAAGCCTATAACAATATACACTGAAGAAAAGAATCCCTATTAAATAGTGTGGGGAAAATTGAATAGCCACATGTAGAAGAATGAAACAAGATCCATATCTCTCATCATTCACAGAGAGTAATTCAAGATGGACAAAATACTTAAATGTGATGCATGAAAAAATAAGAATACTAGAAGAAAATGTTAGAAAAACTCTTCTAGTTATCGGCCTAAGCAAATAAATTATGAAGAAGACCCCAATGTTTATAACAGCATCAAGAAAAATAAATAAATTGGACTTGATTAAATTAAAAATGCTTCCATACAGCCAACAAAATAATCAACAGTGCAAATAGGCAACCTAAAGAAGGGTAGAAAATACAATCTATACATCGAAGAAAGGCTTAATAACCAATATGTGCAAAGAGTTCAAGCAAATCAGCAAGAAAAACATCAAACAATCCCATCAAAAAGTGAGCCAAAAACATGAACAGAAGCTTTTCAAAAGAAGATAGACAAATATCTAATAAACATAATAAAAAATGTTCAATGTTACTCATCATCAGGGAAATGTAAATTAAAACCACAATGAGATATCAGCTTACCCCAGTTAGAATAGCTTTTATTAAAAGTGCAAAAATAATAGATGCTGGCATGGATGCAGAAATGAATGCTTATACACTTTTGGGGAGACTTCAAATTAGTACAATCTCTATGGAAAACGGTATGGAGATACCTCAAAGAACTAAAGGTAGACTTGCCATTTGATTAAGCAATCCCATTATTGGGCATTTACCTAAGGAAAATAAATCATTTTATCAGAAAGACACCTGCACCAGAATGTTTATTGCATCATAATTCATAATTACAAAGATGTGGAATCAAGCCAAGTACTCATCAATTCGTGAGTGGATTAACAAAATGTGGTATGGAATACTACTCAGCCATGAAGCAAGATGAGGCAATGCCTTTTTCAATAATTTGGATGTAACTGGAGACCATTCTTCTAAGTGAATTATTACAAGAATGGAAAAACAAACACCACATGCACTCACTGTGAAACTGGAGCTAACCGATGAGCACACATGTGCATAGAGGGAAGTAAAACTCAATGGAAATCAAGCAGGGAATCAGGGAGGAGTGGAATGGGTGATAATGCACTTAACCGGTATAATGAATACCATACAGGTGATGCACACAGCTATAACTATGACTCAAACATTATAAAAGTGATCCATGTAACTAAAAATATTTGTACCCCTGGAATACTTTGAAATAAAAAAGAAATAGACATGAGTTCATCAGGCCATTATAACTTGATGACACTAGCTGTTAGCATCCTTCATCCTTCACTCTGACTTTGTAAACACCAAGCAAACTTTTGAGAGTCATGTAGTTTCTGATGAACTCTTTTCCAAAAGGAGATTCAATTACCTTTGTCTTCTTCAGAGGTATTTTCTCATTATAAATGAGCAAATGAACATTCTGGTCTATGAAGCAGCCTCCTTTGATTTGACTAGGGTGCATCAGATGCCCTGACTCTAATTAACTGTGTCAAAAGATCAAGCCAAGTTTCTGAATGTGCAAAGACAGGAATCTGGTTCTTGACAACTGTACTACAGAATAAGATTCAAACACCTTATCACATCTCACAAAGTCCTTCATAATTTGATTCTAGCTATCTTTTTAACTTCATCTCCTGCCAATACCTGGAACTCTCATCTCCACCTAAGAGGAATTACTCATTATTTTCCAAATTCAACATTTATTACCACATTTATATGTTGTTTTGGATACCTCTTGTCTGCCCCTTCAAATCCTCTCAATCTCTTCTTTACCCTCGGATGCAGTGATAAATTCCAGTCAAGTTCCAACCAGCTTTATGTAGGTGCATCCTGATAGTGTGCACCTTGACCCATGTCATGTAATTCTCATTTCCTATCCAAATGCTTTTTTGACAGGTGTGACATGGTCATGGGGATCTGCTTGGTACCCATAGATGTGTAATACAGAGTGTGGGAGAGCTAATAACCATGGGGCCACTCTTGACCAATGGGAGACAGAAACCAATGGATGGATGCTTCCTTTTGTCTATTGGATAGGAAGTTCTAAAAGACTTATTTGATAAGGCTCCTCAGAAGTCTTGTGGAATCAAGCATTCAGTTACAGACAGTTATGGTCCTTATATCCTTTTATTAGCTCTTCCTTTTTCCCTGTTTTATCCCTTTGGCCCCCATTCCAAGTCCCTGGGATCATTTCCCAAACAACCAAAAAATAGGCCTCTGTCTCAGGCTCTGTTTTTTTTTTTTTTTTTTTTTGTGAAAATCCAGGCTCAAGCACATTTTTTAATTTCTTTGGACTATCTTCCATTTTCTCACTTCTCTGATTGGCAAATACCCATTCACACTTCAGAAATCATACAAATTTCTCCTCTCCAAGACTTTCTCAGATTCTCCTGAGCCAATTTAATTATTCTTTACTCTATTTTTCCATAGAGTTTTGTTCAAATATCTATTATAAGACTTCACATTGCATTGTAATAATTTATCCCTCCACTGCACTAAATTGTGATATCCTTTAAGACAGGGACTATGTTTACTTCATCTCTGATCATTCAGTCATTTATACATTGTTTCCTCCGTTTTAAGGGCCATATGTGTACCATGCAATGTGCTAGGCACTGGTGATATAATTATGAATACAGCATAGTCTCTGACGGCATCTCATGCAACCTGCCATCCAACAGGTGTTTAGTCAACATTTGATGCCTTATTCTGGCATCTTTTAAACTCTATTCCCCCACGAAATACATACACACTAATAGCCACATATAAATGCACCTGATTGAAATAATTAGAAAAATGGCCATATTACCAACATATGAGAAGAAAACTCTAACTTATCAATTTAAAATGTTTTTAATTGTGGTAAAATAAAAATAATATAAAATTTACCATGTTTATAATTTTTAAGTGAACGTCAGTGGTATTAAGTACATTCACATTGTTGTGCAATAATCTATCTCCAGAATATTTTTCATCTTGAAAAACTGAAATTCTGTCCTCATTGAGCCATAACTCCCCATTTCTCCCTCCTCCAATCCCTGACAATAACCATTCTATTTTCCATCTCTATGAATTTGACTAATTTAGGTACTTCATATAAATCGAATTGTACAGTATTTGTCTTTTTGTGACTAGTTTGCTTCACTTAGTGTAATGTCCTGAAATTTCATCCATGTTGTAGCATGTGTCAGAATTTCCTTCCTTTTTAAGGATGAATAATATTTCATTGCATGTAAATACAACATTTTGTTTGTCCATTCATCTGTTGAGGGACACTGGGTTTCCTCCAGCTTTTGTCAATTGTGAATAATTCTAATTAATCACCTTAAGACATACTATTTTTTTTTATTTCGGCATATTATGGGGGTACAGATTTTAAGGTTTCAATAAATGCCCATTTCCCCCACCACAAGTCTGAGTCTCCATCATGACCATCCCCCAGATGGTGCACATCTCACCCATTATGTATGTATATACCTGCCCCCCTCACCCCTCCCATCTGCCCAATATCCTATTACTGTAGTACCTATGTGACCACTTAGTTACTGTTCAGTTAATACCAATTTGCTGGTGAGTATATGTGGTGCTTGTTTTTCCATTCTTGGGAAACTTCACTTAATAGTATGGGTTCCAGCTCTAACCAGAAAAATATAAGATGTGCTATGTCACCATTGTTTCTTAGAGCTGAATAGTACTCCATGGTATACATATACCACATTTTATTAATCAATTCTTGGATTGATGGACACTTGGGCTGTTTCCACAGCCTTGCAATTATGAATTGTGCTGCTATAAACATTCGAGTGCAGGTGTCTTTTTTGTAGAGTGTCATTGGATCTTTTGGGTAGATGCCCAGCAATGGGATTGCTGGATCAAATGGCACAATCACTTGTATCGCTTTAAGATATCTCCATATTGCTTTCCACAAAGGTTGAACTAGTTTGCAGTCCCACCAGCAGTGTAGGAGTGTTCCTCTCTCTCCACAACCATGCCAGCATTTATTGTTTGGAGACTTTTTGATAAAGGCCATTCTCACTGGGGTTAAGTGATAACTCATTGAGGTTTGGATTTGCATTTCCCTGATGATTAGAGATGTTGAGCATTTCTTCATATGTTTGTTGGCCATTTTTCTGTCTTCTTTATAAAAGTTTCTGTTCAAGTCCTTTGCCCACTTTTTAATGGGGTTATTTGATTTTTTCTTCCTGATTTTCGTGAGTTCTAAGTATATTCTAGTTATCAGTCCCTTATTGGATGCAGAGGATGCAAAAATTTCCGCTCATTCTGAAGGTTGTCTGTTTACTTTCATGACTATTTCTTTGGCTGTGCAGAAGCTTTGTAGTTTGATCATGTCCCATTTATTTATTTTTGTTGCTGCTGTGATTGCCTTTGGGGACTTCTTCATAAACTCTTTGCCCAGGCCGATGTCTAGGAGAGTGTTTCCAACTTTTTCCTCTAGAGTTCTAATAGTTTCATACCTTATGTTTAAGTCTGTTATCCAGCGTGAGTTGATTTTTCTGAGAGGTGAAAGGTGTGGGTCCTGTTTTAGCCTTCTACAGGTGGCTATCCAGTTTTCCCAGCACCATTTATTGAAAAGGGATTCTTTTCCCCAGCATATATGTTTGTCTGCTTTGTGAAAGATTAGATGGCTATATGAGGATGGTTTTATATCAGGATTCTCGCATCTGTTCCACTGGTCAATATTCCTATTTTTGTGCCAATACCATATTGATTTAATTACTACAGCCTTGTAGTATAGTTTGATATCTGGCATATTAATGCCTCCCATTTTGTTTTTGTTGCCTAGAATTGCTCTTGATATTCGGGATCTTCTTTGGTTCCATACGAAGCGTAAAATTATTTTTTCTATATCTGTGACGAATGCTGATGGGATTTTAATAGGTATTGCATTGAATCTGTAGATCAGTTTGGGTAGTATAGACATTTCGATGATATTGAGTCTACCGATCCATGAGCATGGTATGGATTTCCATCTGTTTACATCCTCTGCTATTTCCTTCCTCAGTGTTTCATAGTTCTCCCTGTAGAGGTCTTTTATGTCCTTGGTTAAGTATATTCCTAGGTACTTTAATTTCTTTGTTGCTATTGTGAAGGGAATTGAGTCTTTGATTTGGTTCTCAATTAGATTGTTGTTGGCGTATATGAATGCCTCTGATTTCTGTGTATTGATTTTGTATCCTGAGACTTTACTAAATTTATTG
This sequence comes from Microcebus murinus, assembly GCF_040939455.1. NCBI lineage: Eukaryota > Metazoa > Chordata > Mammalia > Primates > Cheirogaleidae > Microcebus > Microcebus murinus. The sequence goes on from NC_134136.1 coordinate 11,294,892, forward strand.
ATCAGTTCCATGAGTTTCTTCGTTGAATCTTTGGGGTTTTCTAGATACAATATCATATCATCAGCAAACAGTGAAAGTTTGATCTCTTCTGCCCCTATTTGGATACCTTTGATTCCATTTTCCTGCCTGCTTGCTGTAACCAAGACTTCCAGCACTATGTTGAACAGAAGTGGAGATACTGGGAAGCCTTGTCTGGTGCCAGTTTTAAGTGGGAATGATTTCAATTTTTCCCCATTCATTATGATGTTGGCTATGGATCTGTCATATATGGCTTGTATCATTTTTAGGTATGTCCCTTCTATGCCTATTTTCTTAAGTGTTCGTATCATGAAAGGGTGTTGAATTTTGTCAAAAGCTTTTTCTGCATCTATTGAAAGAATCATGTGGTCTTTGTTTTTGCTTCTGTTTATGTGGTGAATTGAAATATAGATTTACATATGTTGAACCATCCCTGCATCACTGGGATGAAGCCCACTTGGTCGTGGTGGATTATTTTTTTGATAAGTGTCTGGATTAGGTTAGCTAAGATTTTGTTGAAAATTTTTGCATCTATATTCATTAGGGATATTGGTCTGTAGTTTTCTTTTTTTGTTGCATCCTTTCCTGGTTTTGGTATCAGAGTAATATTCGCTTCATAAAAGGTGTCGGGGAGGTTTCCGTTCTTCCCAATGTTGTGGAATAGTTTTTGCAAGATAGGTATTAGTTCTTCTTTGTAAGTATGGTAAAATTCAGGTGTGAAGCCATCTGGACCGGGACTTTTCTTTTTAGGGAGATTTTTAATTGCTGTTTCTATTTCAGCTGTTGAGATTGGTCTGTTCAGGGAATCTATTTCTTCCTGGTCGAGCCTAGGGAGGCTGTGTGTTTCTAGAAATTTGTCCTTTTCCTTCACATTTTCCAGTTTGTGTGCATAAAGATTTTTGTAGTATTCATAAATTATATCTTGTATCTCTTTGGTATGAATTGTGATATCTCCTTTTTTATTCCTGATGGAGCTTATTAGAGATTTCTCTTTTCTTCTTTTTGTTAGCTTAGCCAATGGTGTGTCAATTTTGTTTATTTTTTCAAAGAACCAACTTTTTGTTTTATTAATCTCCTGAATATCTTCCCTGTTTTCAATTTCGTTTAGTTCTGATTTGATCTTGTTGATTTCCCTTCTTCTGCTGGCTTTGGGGCTGGTCTGTTCTTCTTTTTCCAGCTCTTTGAGTTGTTTCGTTAGATTGTCTATTTGTGATCTTTTCATCTTTTGATTATAGGCATTTATGGAGATAAACTTTCCTCTCATAACTGCTTTAGCTGTGTCCCAGAGGTGTTGATAACTTATCTCTCCATTGTCGTTTTCTTCATTGAATTTTGTTATTTCCATCTTTATTTCTTCATTTACGAAGTAATCATTTAGTAGGAGTTTGTTTAATATCCACGTTTTTATGTAGAAATGTGAGTTTATGTTAGTGTTGATTTCTAGTTTTATTCCACTGTGATCTGAGAGGTACATGGTATGATTTCTATTTTTTTAAATTTCTTGAGATTTACTTTGTGTCCTAGGATATGGTCAATCTTAGAGAATGTCCCGTGAGTTGATGAGAAGAACGTATATTCAGTTGATTTGGGGTAGAATGTCCTGTAGATGTCAATCAGACCCAATTTTTCCAGGGTTTTGTTTAAGTCAATTATTTCTTTATTAATTTTCTGTTTGGAGGATCTGTCTTGTGCTGTCAGTGGGCTGTTGAAATCTCCGGTGATTATGGAGTTGCTATTAATACATTTGCTTAGATCCAGTAAGGTTTGCCTTATGAAACTGGGTGCACCTATGTTGGGTGCATATATATTTAAAATTGTTATCTCTTCTTGTTGAAGTGTGCCCTTCACCATTATATAATGACCCTCTTTGTCTTTCACTACTTTTGTTGGTTTAAAAACTAAATCGTCTGAAATTAGAACTGCCACTACAGCCTTCTTTTGGCTTCCACTTGCCTGGAATACTGATCTCCACCCTTTTACTTTTAGTCTATATGCATCCTTGCAGGTTAGATGTGTTTCCCAAAGACAGCATATACTTGGCCTGTATTTTCTTATCCATTCAGCCAGCCTATGTCTCTTGACTGGAGAGTTAATCCATTCACATTTATTGAGAGAACTGATAGGTTAGGTAGATTACTGTTCATTCTGTTGGGTTGGATGTTGTTGCTATGATTTCTGTCTTGAGCCATTGTAATATCTGGCCTTTAATATCTTTGGGTTTTGGTTGTTTCTATATTCGTGGGTTATTATTATGATTTTCCGTGCATAATGCTGTTTTAAGTACTTCTTGTAGGGCTGGTCTTGTCTTGGTGAATTCTCTGAGCCTTTGCTTGTCTGAGAATGTTTTTATTTCTCCTTCATATACGAAGCTTAGTTTTGTAGGGAATAATATTCTAGGCTGGCCATTGTTTTGTTTCAAAAGAGTGAGAATGGGGCCCCAGTCTCTCCTTGCTTGTAAAGTCTCATTAGAGAAGTCTGATGTTATTTGAATTGGCTTTCCCATGTATGTTACTTGCTTCTTTCTTCTTACAGCTCTTAGAAGGGCCTCTTTAGTTGATACTTTGGTCAGTCTGATGACTGCATGTCGTGACATCTTCTTGTTTGCATTCAATCTCCCAGGGGTCCTCTGAGCTTCTTGAACTTGTATATCAAGATTTTGAGCAAGGCCTGGGAAATTTTCCTCTATTATATCTTCAAATAGCTTGTCCAACCCTTGAGTGTTGTCTTCTTCCCCTTCTGGTAAGCCTATGACCCTCACATTAGGTTTCTTCACATAATCCCACAGCTCTTGTAGGCTTTGCTCTTTTCTCTTGTTTCTCTGCTCTATTTCTGTGACTGATTTATTTAATTGGAGGGTGTTATCTTCAAGCTCTGAGATTCTTTCTTTTGTTTGATCTACCCTGTTCTTGAGACTTTCCACTATATTTTGTAGTTCCTTAAATTGATTCTTCATTTCCAGGTATTCAGTTAAAATTTTCTTCATTGTGTCTATTTCTTTTTCCATATCCTGGAGGCTTTTTGTGTTTTCTTTGTGTTGCTTATTGAATTGATGGTGCAGCTCGGTGAGTGTTCTTATGATCCACATACGAAATTCCTCTTCTAAACTAAACAACACCTTGTTTAGTTTCTTAGACGTTAGGTGGTGTCTGTGGGTGAGATTGGACCACTCCCTGTATATTGAGTCAGTGGGTGCTGTGGAAAGGCTGTTCAAGATGCCGTCCCTGTCAGTAGGTGGCGTTTGCTTGGAGGAACAGGCTATGCTGTTGATTTTGTGTCCTGTTATCAGCTCTTGTTCTGGGTGTAGCTGGGTTCGGTAAGCCTGCCCTCAGGCAGTTAGTAGGGGTCAAAGTTCTGTTCTCTGCTTGCAGGAACAGCTGTCAGGGCGGGGCTGGATTGGTCCCACTCAGTCAGAAAGTCTGCTTGTGGTGGTGGGGCTGTCTGAGACCTGCAGTCAGGAGTGGGCCTCGCTTCTTTCCACCCTCCCCAACTCCGCAGCTACTCCAGGGTTTCTGCCAGCAGGCCAGACCCCAAGCCACCAGGCCTCCCCGGACTATGATGCCGGCAGGGAGGTTCCCTGCAAAGGAACGCCACCTGGGTTGGGTGCACGGCCTCCTCCTGGGAGGAGGGTTACCCTCTAGGAGGCTGATCCGCCCCTGGAGGCATACACTCCTCAGTAGGCTGTTCACATATAACCCTTCTGTGCCCCGGGGAATGCTAGCCTTCGGTTCAGGGGATCTGGTCTGCAGGTCCGACCTCTGGGTCCCAGAGTTCAAACTGTATCCCCACCAGGGAGAGGAGTTCCGGTCCCAGTTCACCCACAGGGAGCCCAAGCTGGGTCTATGTCTCTCAGCCTCTGAGTCGGCACCGTTCTCCTGGGAACACCGTGCCAGCAGCACCTGGGAGAGCTGGTGGGTAGGGAGCTCACAGTCTGAGTTCCCCTGAGTCAGCTGTAGGGTCCCAAAAGGGAAGGTCCCTTTCCTTGGAGGTGCTTCCGGCTGGTGGCTGTATTGTCTCTCTGGGTAGCCGCGGGTAGGGTTGGTTCAGGGTACGAGGAGGTAATATGGCGCCTGCCGCGCGGCTAGGGTCTGTGCACAGGGAGGTGCCCAGAGGAAGTTGGGAACCTAGTGCCACGTCTGCTACAGGCTCACCGCTGGCTGGCGGCGGCCGTCTCTGGACTGGTGTCCACAGGTCTCTCCACCCGCTGGGGAGCCCACCAGCAGTCCCAAATGCAGGGGAGGGGAAACAGCAAATCCACTCTGGTGGTCTCAACCTCCAGTTCTCCTCCGCTGTCTCCTCCCGTGGAGTCTCCCGGGGTCTCAGGTACCCCTCCTTCTGGCCCTCATCCACTGTATGCTCGTCTTCTTGCTTCTTTTTTCTAATTTCTGCTAGAATCTGTCTTTTCTGCAGAGACACTCTGGCAGTGTTTCTCATCCACCATCTTGCTCCACCCCAAGACATACTATTAATAATAACTAACTACTTCTGTATATTCTTTTGCAATAATCTATGATTATTTGTTGAATCTTTCAGATATCACCTTCATTGTACTCAGATTTTCCTATTTACTAAAATTTGACATAAGAGAACATTGATATAATGCATTCTCCAATGTTTTATTATTGCCATTATTATCGAATGGTAGATTTAAGATGCCTGAAATGGAGATGAGAATTCTAATCCATAATTCTCTTTTCCATAGCCCCATTTTTTTTAATTACTTAAGGCCAAGCATGGTGGCTCACACCTGCAATCCTAGCACTTTGGGAGGTTGAGGTGGGATGATCACTTAAGGCCAGACGTTTGAGGTTGCAGCGAGCTATGATGATGCCACTGTATTCTATTCCAAGCAATAGAGTGAGACCATGTATCAACAAAAAAAAGAAATAAGATTATTTAATGACCATAAACTAATATACAACTATTGTGTACAAGATAACACTCAGTAAGATATATACATTCTGGAATGCTTAAAAAAATCAAACTTACTATCATCATTATAGTCATACCTCCAACAGTATTATTAATGTAAATCACCTGGTAAATATTCTATGAAGACTTTGTTGAGTGGATATGCTCACTGATTTTAATTTCATAGCCAAGAAAATGATAAAAATGTTATTTTTTGTTAATAATGTTTTTTTAAAACCTGCAATTTGTTTTTAACACAAGACATTTGAGTCTGCCTTTTTATTTATTTATTTATTCATTTATTTACTTATTGACAGGGTTTTGCTTGTTGCCCAGGCTAGAGTGCATGGCATCATCATGGCTAAATGTAATCTCAAATTTCTGGGCTCAAGTGATCTTCCTTCCCCAAGTAGGCGGAACTATAGGCACATGCCACCATGCCTGCCTAATTTTTCTATTTTTTGTCAAGACAAAGTCTCACTCTGTTGTTCAGGTTAATCTTGAACTCTTGGCCTCAAGTGATCCTCCCACCTTGGTCTCCCAACATGCCAGGATTACAGGCATGATTCACCGTGTACGGTCTTGAATCTGTCTTTAAATGTAGTTTAACAAAAGACACTGAAACTGTCTTTAATTTCAAGACATATTCCCATATTTAAAGCACTTATAGTATTAATAATATCACTTAGAATACTGACCATTTATATAAAAACCAATGTAACATTTCAAGATGGGAGCATGTTGCTATGGTAACAAACTAATTTTCTTTTAAAGTGAGCTGTGTATATCTCAAAGCCAGAAAAACTGCTGTGTGCATCTATTATTAGGGTAAATACAAACTATCTAGTAATCTTTACTTATTTACTAGAATCACTCTAAAAAAATCTACCAGAAAATGTGTGAAACTGAATTCAAGGGAAAGCCTTGTTATTCTCGAATCATCTGAAATAATATAGGGATTTCAATTTCATTATTGCAAATGTAAACCTAGACAACATGAAACAATATATATTATAATAGGATAGAAAGTTTCTTTGAGAAGTATTGAAAGGTTAAAAAAAGATTTAAGAATCAGAAGTTTGGAACTTTTTAATATCTAAAGTTTGAAGTAGTAGAAAAACCTTTGATCCTCTTTCTCTTCTCCTTTTATCATTTTTTTTTGCCCTATAGCCAATCTTTATTATTCTATAATCCATTCATGACAGATCTTTTCAAATATACTATGTTATCTACTATTTATTGGTCTGCCATAATAGATACCACATAAATATTTATTGAAACAAATTCAAATGAACAATAATCACAACAAAAGAGAAAAACTTTTCCTGACATGAATTGTAGTCATATAGCAGCTTATAGTTTTATAACTTCCACTTCTAGGTGGAGAAAAATAATTCCTTTAATAATCTATGAACACCTCTAATCAAACTTTATTGATTTGTAGAATTAATCTTTTTTCAAAATTATGGTAAATTACATAAGATAAAATTTACCATTTTAACCATTTTAAGTATTCAATTCAATGGCACTAAGTACATTCACAATATGATACAACCATAACCACTCTCAATTTCCAGAACTTTTTCATCATCCTAAACAGTAGCTCTGTACTCTACTGAACAATAATGCCCCATTCCTCTCCACCTCCACCACCTGTTAACTACTATTCTACTGTCTATCTCTGTAAATTTGCCTATTCTAGGTACCTCATATAAGTGGAATTCCTATAGGAAAATCTAATCGTTGTCTGATGTATCTGACTTATTTAACATAATGCTTTCAAGATTCATTTATGTTGTAGCATGTATCAAAATTTCATTTCTTTAAGGCTGAATAATATTCCATTGTGTGTATTTTTGAAATTGTTTATTCAACTGTTGATGGACATTTGGTTCATTTTCTACCTTTGGCTATTGTGAATAGTGCTGCTATGAACATTGGTGTGCCAGTACCTAAGTCCCTGCTTTCAGTTATTTGGGATATATACCTAGAAGTGGAATTGCTGGATCATGTGGTAATACTTCTGTGTTTAACTTCTTGAAGAGCCACCAAATTATCTTCCACAGCAGCTGCATCATTTTACATTCCTATCAGCAATACATAAGTGTTCCAATTTTTCCATATCCTTACCAACACTTATTTTCCTTTTTTTTTTTTTTTGACACAGAGTCTCACTCTGTTGCCCAGGCTAGAGCCCATGGCATCAGCCTAGCTCACAGCAACCTCAAATTCTTGGGCTCAAGCTATCCTTCTGCCTCAGCCTCCCGAGTAGCTGGGACTGTAGGCATGCGGCACCATGCTCAGCTAACTTTTTCTATATATTTTTAGTGGTCCATCTAATTTCTTTCTATTTTTAGCAGAGATGGTATCTTGCTCTTGCTCAGGCTGGTCTATTTTCTCCATTCTGTTTGTAAATCTACTAATGATTTTTAAGCATGTTAACACATAATATCCAAGTGAACACATTGTTGAAATGAGTAAGTGTATAGTTCAACCCCTAAACATTTATAATGGTTGTGTTTGAGTCTGTCTTTAAATTATGTCTACAGATCTGTGCATTCTACCTCCAAGCCATCTTTTTGATCCTTCTTAAACTGTCCATTTTAGATTATATTTTTCTAATTTAAACTTTTATTATCTCATAACTAGGATTATGCAGTATCTCCACAATAGATCTCCCTACTTATAATCTCTTCCTACTTCAGTCCATGCTACATAATGCCACCATGAATTTCTGAAATACAATCCGATGTTATTATTCTTATTTGCTCACAAAATAAAGCTTAAGATGCTGAATATAGCCATATAACCTGCAAGGATCTTCATAATTTGTTTCCAACTCACTTTTTCAGCTTCATTTTCTTTCAGTCTCTTCTTCCATTGTCATCGTTGCTCTCTCTTTCTCTCCCCATCTCCTATTTCCTTAACATTTAGAGAACTTTCTTAGATCTATGTATTTGCTCATATGGTTCTCTTTCTTGATCTGAGAAACACGTATACAACTTCTATTTAGTTAGGGTCTTAGTTGGGTTTTACTTTCTTCAATCTGTAAATGGGGGATAATCAAAAGAAGTTTAGAGAGTTGTTTTGAAGAGTGAATGAAATAAACACTAAGCATATACATGGTACATTATAGGCCCTCCAAAATGTTTATTCCACTTAGTAGTTATCATCCCTCATTCAGGTATAAATTCAGTCTTCAGTACTCTTTTAACACTGTGTGTATCTTGATTATCATCCTGTTTCTTTTTTTTTTTCTTTGAAGCTAGATTATGATTATTAGCTCCTTCGCAGTGGGAGTTTGTTTTATTATTTGTCAACTGCTTTTTATGAGGTAGATATTATTATAATCACTTTTACATGTTATTTATTCTTGTGTCCTCTGCATCTTCTAGGTCATGCTATTTTAGTAGCTCATGTTAAGATATTATTTTTTTTAAAGCTGTCATGTATTTAATAGTAATGTATATCATTTTTCTATATAAAAGTATGATGGCCTTAACTGGTCAAGAGGGACTTTTAATAATCAATTACATTTTTTTCTACCATCCTTTCATTGACTTGTAGAGTAAGTTTAAAATAGATATTTCCACACTGAAAATGAAATCTCATTGAAAATGCAACTATTGAAAAGAATGAAATTTATTCAGGAAGCAAACCTTGAGATTTTGCTTCATTAAGCTTGTGTTCTTGAACAGCTGAACTGCATCAACAGGTCCACCAGGTGCAAGTTCATTGTAAAATAAAGTCGAAGTTTGTTTATTTGTTTGTTTTTTCCCTTTTTTTGACCTTTGGGTTACATTGTATATCTTAGCCTTTCCCTTGGACGGTTTAGATGTATTCCCTCTCCCCCCCACTATGCTCACCACACAAACTTTTATCAGGTGGTGGGCAAATGGGAGGGGGAAGGAGGGGAAGAATTTACACTTACAAAATAGGTGCGATGAGCACCACCTGACAGTAGGACATGCTGGATGTTTTGGTAAAGGGGGGGGGCGTGGGGAGGAATGGCAGGGGCAATATATGTAACCCTAATAATATTTGTACCCCCATAATATGAAAAAATAAAAAATTTAAAAAAAATGACTGATGTCCATATAAGAAGAGGAAATTTGGACATAGACATGGAAAGAGACAAAACAAGGCAAGGAGAATAGGACAGATCCTTCCCTCAAAGCCCTCAGAAGGAACCAACCTACCAAACTTTGCTTTTAAATTTCTAATCTCAAGATCTATGAGACAATAAATTTCTGTTGTTTAAGCTGAAAAAAAAAAATAAAGTCGAATTAAGGAGAGAGAGAGAGAGAGAGAGAGGGAGAGAGAGAGAGAGAGAGAGAGAGACACTATCACTAAATTTTACTCAATGTCTTAAATTGCATTTCCAAAACCCACTAAGGTTATGAGACCTCAAGATTATTGTGAATTTTAAAGTCTGAGAATATACAAGGTATTAATACTTTGCTTTGTGACTATTTTGTCATAAGCCATCTGGAGTAACAGCAGTCTTTTGTGAAATTAAGACAAAACTGAATAACAGAGAGAAATTGTCTTCTAAAGTATATAGTCAGAGATAAAATTATACATTGTTATTAATCCTTTGATATTTATAGGGTTTTGGTGTTTGTTTTTAAATAGAGGGACAAAAGTTGTTGATTACTTAAGGCTGTTCTGGGGTCTCATTCAACATTTCATTTCAGTGGGGAAGGTTTCCTGGAAGTAGAATTTGAACTAAACATTTGAGAGATGTAATTTGGAATACAGATGACAGAAAAGATCCTGAGTGAATATTCAGAGCTCAACAGAGCAATGATAGATATTGCTGTGGAAAATAACATTTTCCACACTGTATGCGTACTTAAGCAAATTGCTTTCAGGCTGGAGATAGGAATTATAATTATAAATAGAGCCTGTTAGTAAATGTAAATTTGTTGCAAGCAGGAGATTATCTGGGAAGATAAAATATATAGTTATGCTAAGATTTGTGAGAAGGAATGAGTCAGAAAATAAGAGAAAACCCTGATTGATGTAGTTAAGAATGAGAACTGGGTGTCCAAAGAAATTGGAAAGTTGAGAAAATATGAGAAATTTAAAATGAGAAATGAGTGAACTGAGACCTCTGTAAGGTAATAAGTGAGTAAAAGCTTGGAAGCCTCAGAGAATTAAATCTAAAGGGCTATTTTGCTGGAATTGGAATAGCTGACTAGAATCCAAGAAACATAAAAGTCACTTACTTCCTCAGTGTTAGTGAGAATTCAGAGAGCTTAAGCTTGAACTGGAGGTAGAAGGGAAGTGAGACTAGAAAAAGAAACTAATAGAAGAGTTGAAGGAAGATGAATTGTGTAGCTATGTCTGACTAGAATTTAGGGAGCCAGAGAATTCAAGGTATTAAGGGGTAAGAGTAGAATATGAAAAATTGATGAAAGTTCTGAAATCCAATCATGAAGAATTTAGACTATTGTGAAATGTGATAAGAGAGTGACAGGAGGCTTAAAAGGTGAGTAATGTTTTCAAAATGGCTTCTTAGCATTAAAATTTTGGCCACAGCATTTGGGAAGATTCAAAAAAGCCAGTGAACAGAAGATTATGGTAGTCTAGTCAGGAGATTATAAGAGTCTAGATAAAGCATTTGGCTATGGAAGTGTAAAGGAAGAAAGAAATCATGTAATAAACAGGAAAAAATGATAGTGTTTTTGTCAACGGATCAATGTGAAATATGAAGGATTGTTAGGAAATAAGGCTGAATCTGAGATTTTGTTCTTGAATAGCTGTCAGTGAAGGTAAATCTTACAGCTATTGTGAAGCCAGATAGGGAAGAAAATTTTGAAGGTGGCTGGGCCTCTGTGATTAAGAAATGTGCCTGCTACAGTAACTTGAAATTGTAGCTAAATACCTAAAAGAGGAAACAAAAACTTTTAGGAAAATGCCAGTATCAGATGAAAGCCAGGAAAAAGGCAACAAGCTAAATATTATTTTTTAATGAATTCCTAGAGGGATATTCAACGCTGAATGTCATTTCTTTCTGTTTAGATTAGTGTGAAAACCCTGGATCAAGATGATGAGCATTTTATTGTGAAACTTATATCATAAAATATCTGTAATACCAGAATCTGAAATGAAGTGACAGAAACTTAAAATTTGAATTCTTATACTACAGTTGTTTTTTGTGTTCTGGAGATATAGTTATTTCTTTTGCAATTATTATAATAATATTGATTTATCTTACAGAGGCATTTTAATAGTTATGGGCACAAGTCTGCAACACCTGCTTGTTTTTTTGTGTTTTTTTTTAAACTTGACATTGAACTTTCTACTTGGAAACAAGCTGTTTATGTATGCTAGGTAGGGATTGATGGTCTCTGAGAAATTTCATATATGAAATTTGATAAACATATATCTGGTATACAATTTGAATCTTTCAATTCAGACTTATGTCAAGATCCACAGCATAATTTGAAGTGAATATTAACCAGAAAAACCTGGCATAAATTTTAGAATTCTCTCCTACTAAGAAAGAATGGTGGCATGTAATGGACGATGACCATTTTTAAAATTAAGAATCATCAGGGATTTCTGACAATAGGACAAAATATTTGAAGTCGGGACTAAACAAAAAATCCATGATATATGGTTACCATGCCATATTCCAAATCATTTGTAACAGTTAGTTAGCTGCCAAACCATATAATAGCATCCTGTGTTGTTAATGATGCCCATTAGGGCTACTGTGTGAAGATTAAAATAAATTTTTAAGAGGAAGTGTCACTGAATCTTTCCAACTGTTTAAAAAGAATAAAAATAATATATAAAAATTATTAATTTTCTTGCACTAAGTTATTTTTTACTTGTTTTCCCCAATAATGAGAAAAATCATGTTTCTCAGAGAATTTAGAAATCTTGCTCTAAGAAACTATAAAAGTGAAAAAAGAACTCTAGACTTGTTACCAAGTTTTAAAAATCAAATTCAAGTAAGCTAAAAGATTGTACAGATGTACAAGATATAGCAATCTGATAAAGAAGAAAATGTAAATGAAACTGAGGCTTATTTTATTGCAGATGAAGTTATGGGAAAGTTCCAGGACACATTTTCCATTATTGTCAGTCAGTAAATACAGGAACTGTCTCAAGAATTTGGTTGACATGGAAAGAGAGAAATTGTAACTGAGTCCTTGGGGTGAGAATGCCCACATATTAAGGCTGCAATTTGAAGTTGGAGGGAAAGCCCTCCACCTAAAAGAATGTTCATTCACTTGACAATACTCACGCGCCCTCTGAAAACAGCCTTCTGCTTAAACTTGGGTTTTTTTTTTTAAATTAAAACTTTGGACCTCTTTAAAATCATAAGCATTTGCAGAAACTTTAAGCCAATATTGGCCATTTAATCCCACATGAATGAAATGTTAAGCCACTATAGTTATTTATACCTCACTATAAATGAATTTGGCCAAAGTTATTAAAAGAGGATAAATTTTGAATTTTTTTGTGTGCTTGGGGAGTGGAGAGGAGGGTCTATGAGTGAGAAAAGGTACACAAAATGATGGGATTGTATTATAGGCAGCCATGGTGAAGAAGAGAATCATAAGGCAGCAACATATATAAACCCATAGAGGATGGAATAGGCACGTTGAGTTATGAAAACGGTTTAAAATAGGTAGACTACAGTGTGAAAAACGGAGATTGGTGGGGGATGATTTTGGAGAAATAAGCAAGAGCAGATCATGAAGTGTCTGTTAAACTACTTTAAGGAATTTAGAATTTATCTTCAGGATCAGGGAATACCATTAAAAATTTTTAACATGAGGACTAGAACGATCACTTTTCTATTTATTTTATTTTATTTTATTTCATTTTATTTTATTCATTTTATTTTATTTTTGAGACAGACTCTCACTCTGTTGCCCTGGCTAGAGTGCCATGGCATCAGCCTAGCTCACAGCAACCTCAGATTCCTGAGCTCAAGCAATCCTGCTGCTTCAGCCTCCTGAATAGCTAGGACTACAGGCATGCGCCACCATGCCCGGATAATATATTCTCTCTATATATTTTTTAGTTGTCCGCTAATTTCTTTCTATTTTTTTGTTTGTTTTTAGTAGAGATGGGGGTTTTACTTTTGCTGGTAAGAGTAAGACCAGCAAGGTCTTCCTTGGTGGTCTGGAACCACCAGAGCTCAAATGATCCGCCCTCTTTGGCCTCCCTGAGTGCTAGGATTCCAGGCGTGAGCCACCGCGCCCAGCACATTTTTCTATTTTAAATAGATTATTGAAAGCACTAAGGGGAATAAATTGGAGGGGGGAAATATGGAGGAGAATATTGAAATAGACCAGATGAGAGATGATGAGTTAAAGCAGTAACAGTGGGCACTGAGGGAGGAGTGCCCAGAAGTCTATATTCTTTTGCAGAATGCTCCCAGAAATTTTGCTATAAATTGCATCGGGGATTATTCTTTTAGGAAACATTGTTTTAAGTACTTTTCAGTATTTTTTCCAAAAGGCTGCAAACTGCCTAGAAGAAGGGCAGAAAACGAGAATGGAAGGATCATTGGTAGCAGAATGCAGCTTCTCCACATGTATTCCAAGAAATTCACATTTGTTCTAAGCAATTCTGTTCTATTCTAAAACTTGAATCCCCTATTCTGAATAACAAAAGACCTGCAGTTATCTGAAAATATCACCTCTGAAGGCAGTTTAGCAATTACCAACTGTTTCTCAAGCATTCCCTTGGTGATCACCTCCCTAACTCCACAATCTAAGGTAAATTGTAGTCCTGCTAAGAAGAATTTTTAAGAGTGTAATTTTTACCATCTTATTGAATTCCCAATGATATTATTTTCATGGTTTTATTGTGGTAAAAACCACATAACATAAAATTTATCATCTTAAACATTTTAAGTGTACAGTTCAGTATTATGTATATTCATATTGTTGTGAAGTAGATCTCTAGAACTTTTACATCTTGCTAATCTGAAACTATGTGCAAAGTAAACAACTCTCTCTTTCCACCTCTCTCCAGACTCTGTTAACCACTATCCTACTTTTTGTTTCTATAAATTTGACTACTTGAGATATCTCATATAAGTGGAATCATACAGTACTTATGATTATGACTGCCTTATTTCACTTAGAATAATCTCAAGTTTCATCCATGTTTTAGTATGTGACAGGATTTCCTTCCTTTTTAAGGCTGGATAATATTCCATTGTGTATATATAACCACATTTTGTTTATCTATTCATCCTTGGATGGACATTTGGGCTGCTTCCACCTCTTAACTATTGTTAATAATGCTGTTATGAATGATTCTGCAAGTATCTCTTCGAGACCCTGCTTTCAATTCTCTAGGATATATACCCAGAAGTGGGATTGCTGGATCCTATGGTAGTTCTATTTTTTATTTTTTGAGGAAACTTCATACTGATTACTATAGTGGTTGCACCATTTTACAATTCCACCAGCAGTGCACAAGGATTCCAATTTCTCTACATCTTCTCCAAACTTGTTATTTTTTTTTCATATATAGTAGCCATCCTAATATGTATAAAGTTGTATCTCACTGGTTTTGATTTCCATTTCTCTGATGATGGGTGGTATTGAGAATCTTTTTATATGCTTGTTGTCCATTTGTATATCATCTTTGGAGAAATGTTTATTCAAGTCCTTTGTCCATTTTCTTAATTGAGTTATGTGATTTTTTGTAAAGTGGTAGGAATTCTTTATATATTCTATATGTTAATTCCTTATAAGATATATGATAAGCAAATATTTTATCTCATTCCATAGATTGCCTTTACACTGAGTTGGTTGTGTGCTTTGGTGCACAAAAGTTTTTAAGTTTCATGTTTATTTTGGCTTTTATTGTCTGTGCATGTGGTGTCATATCAAGAAGTCACTGTCATGCTAAATGTCATGAAGATTTACCCCTATGTTTTAGTATAGAACTTTTATAGTTTTAAGTCATATGTTTAGGGCTTTAATGTATTTTGAGTTAATTTTTACATATGGTGAGGGATAAGGACCTAACTTCATTATTTTGCACATGGATATCTAATTTTTCCAACAGTATGTGTTGAAGAGACTGTACCTTCCTCATTCAGTCATCTCGATATTTTTCTTGAATATCATTTGATTATATACATAATGGTTTATTTCTGGCCTCTCTATTTCACTTCATTATTCTATTTGTCTCTCTTATGCTAGGACCACACTATTTAAGTTACTATAGCTTTTTAATATGTTTTGAAATCAAGAAGTGTGAGTCCTCCAAATTTGTTCTACATTTTTAAAATTGTTTTGGCTATATGAGGACTTAAGATTTTGCATGAATTTTAGAATGATTTTTTTCTATTTCTGTAAAAAAAAAGTGCTGTTGGGATTTTTATAGGGATATTACTGAATCTGTAGATTACTTTAAGTACTATGGACATCTTTACAATATTAAGTCTTCCAATCCATGAACATGTGAGTTTTTTTATTTGTTTGTGTGTTTTTTTTTTTAGTTTTTTGTTTTTCAGCAATGTTTTGTAGCTTTTGATGTACAAGTCTTTCACCTTCTTGGTTAGGTTTATCCTTCAGTATTTCATTCTTTTTCATTCTATAATAAATGCCTTTTATTTCTTTTTCTTACCTAATGCTCTGCTTCTAATACTGTGTTGAATAAAAGTGGTGAGAGTGGGCATCTTTGTTTTGCTTCTGATCTTAGAGGAAATGCTTTTGGTCCTTCACCATTGTGTTTCAAGTTAATTGTGGGCTTTTCATAAATGGTCTTTATTAAGTTGAAGTAGCTTCCTTGTATTCCTAGTTTGTGGATTTTTTTTTTTATCATGACAGTGTGTTAAATCTTGTGAACTGCTTTTTCTGTATCCATTGAGATGATCATGTGTTTTTTGTCTCACACTTAGTTAATGTGCTGTATTACATTTATTGATTTTTGTAATTTTTAGGTATTGAACTATCCTTGCATTCCAGGAATAAATCTAACTTAGTGGTGGTATATAATCCTTTATAATCCTTTTAATGTTCAGTTGAATTTGGTTTGTTAGTATTTTGTTGAGAATTTTTGCAACAACATTCATAGGAGATATTGGTTTTCAATTTTCTTTTTGTTATATTGTCATTGTAAGGCTTTGATATCAAGCTGATCACAGCTTTATAGAATGAGCTTAGAAGTGTTTGCTTCTCTTCAGTTTTCTTGGGAAGAGTTTCAGGAAGATCACTTTTATTTCTTCTTTAAATTTTTGGTAGAATTTTCCAGTGAATTCATTTGGTTCTGGGCTTTTCTGTTTTGGGAGGTTTGTGATTACTGATCCTATCTCCTTACTTATTTTATTCATATTTTTAATTTCTTCATGATTCAGTATTGGTACATTGTGTGTTTCTATGAATTTATCCATGTCTTCTAGGTTATACGATTTGTTGGCATGTAATTGTTCATAGTTTTATAATCTTTTCGATTTCTATAGCATCAGTTGTAATGTCCCCTTTCTATTTCTGATATTATTTGAATCTTCTTTTCTTTTTCTTACTTATTATCATTAAGGGCCTATCAATGCTGTTTATCTTTTTAAAAAATCAAATGAACTTTGTTGATTTTTTTTACTATTGTTTTTCTATTGTGTCTATAACATTTATCTCTACTCTAATCTTTATTTCACCTCTTCTGCTAATTTGAGGTTTAGTTTGCTTTTATTTGCCTAGTTTCTTGATGTGTAAAGTTAGGTTGTTAACTTGAGATCTTTATTATTTTTTATTAATGTATAATATTCATACATTTTTATGGAATAAATGTAGTGTTTTGTTACATGCATAGAATATGTAATGATCAATTCAGGGTATTTAGGGCATTCATCCCCTCGAGTATTTATAATTTCTATGTGTTAGAAACATTTCAAGTCCTCTCTTCTAGCTATTTTGAAATATACAATACATTGTTGCTAACTAAGGTCACCTTACTTACTCTGCTATTGAACATTGGAAATTATTCCTTCTATTTAACTGTGTATTTGTACACATTAACCAATTACTCCTCATCACTGCCTCCGTACACCCTCCCCAGCCTCTTGGTAACTATAATTCTGTTTCCTACCTCCATGAGATCAACTTTTTTGGCTCCCACATATGAGAACATGTAACATTTGTATTTCTGTGCCTGGCTTATTTGACCTCCAGTTCCATCCATGTTGCTGCAATGACATGATTTCATTCTTTCTCACAGCCAAGTAGTAGTCCATTATATATACCACATTTTATACTATTATATACCAAACTTTTTTATCTATTTTTCTGTTGATGGACACTTGGTTTGATCCCATATCTTTGCTATTGTGAATAGTGCTGCAATAAACATGGGAATACAGATATACCTTTGACCTTATTGATTTCATTTATGAAGGATAACTTTGCTGACCATAGTGTTCTTGGCTGAATTTTTTTTCTCTTTCAGTTGTTTCACTGTGTTATCCCATTATTTCCTGCACAGTAAGGTTTCTGCTGAGAAGCTTTAGTCTGATGGGGGTTCCTTTATAATGAGTAGATGTCTTTCTCTTGTTGTTTTTAGAATTTTTTGTCCATGACTTTGACAATTTGACTATTATGTGCCATGCAGGAGATATTTTTGCATTGTATATATTTGGCAATATTTGAGATTCCTGTATGTGGATGTCTAAATCTCTTGTTAGACTTGGGAAGTTTCCAGCTATTATTTTATTAAATAGCTCATCTATTCCTTTTGTTTTCTCTTCACCTTCTGGGACACCAAAATTTGATTATTTGAAAAATTGATGTCTTTCAAATATACATGGTGTTCTATATGTCACATAGGCTTTGTTCTTTTAAACTCTTTTTTCTTTATTTTTGTCTGACTGAGTTATTTCAAAAGACTTGTCTTCATATTCTGAAATTCTGTTGTCTGCTTAATGTAGTCTATTGTTGAAATTCCCAAATGTATTTTTTATTTCCTTCATTGAATTCTCTAGTTTCAGGATTTTTGTTTGTTTCTGTTTATTATATCTATATAGTTTATAAATTTTTCTTTCATGCACTTAGTTTTTTTTTCTGATTTCTTTGTATTGTTAATCTCTGTTCTCTTATATCTCATTGAGCTTCTTTAATATAAATATTTTCATTTTGGGAGGGGGGTTTATAAGTTTATTTCTTTTGTTTCAAGACACAGTTTCACTCCATTACCCTGAGTAGAGTGCCATGGCATCAGCCTAGTTCACAGCAACCTCAAACTCTTGGGCTCAAGCAATCCTTCTGCCTTAGCCTCACAAGTAGCTGGGATTACAGGTGCACACCACAATGCCTGGCTAATGTTTTTATTTTTAGTAGAGACAGAGTCTCTCTCTTCCTCAGGCTGGTCTTGAACTCCTGACCTCAAGCAATCCTCCTGCCTCAGCCTCCCAGAGTGCTAGGATTACAGGAGTAAGCCACTGTGTCTGGCCTATAAATTTCTTTTTTTATTAGAATCTGTTGCTGAGGAATTATTGTGTTCCTTTGGAGTGGTCATATTTTCTTGCTTTTTCATTTTTCTTGTGCCCTTACATTGATATCTGCACATCTGGTATAACAGCTGCTTCTTCTAATTGTTTGGATTTGATTTCACAGGGAGGATTTTTCCTGAAGATGTATCTATAATGTTGGTTGGGTAGGACACTTTGGATTTGATTCTGGTTGCATGCAGTAGTATTGTCTCTATATAATTTATTTGGCTCTAAACAGAGTCAGTGTGTCTGTGATTTCCTCAGTGGCTCAGGGTGCAGTTGTTAGTGAAGGTTGTGGTGAAGTTTTTATGGGTACAGGGATGCCTGATAGTCCTGTTCTTGGGCCCCAGTATAGATAGGGGCAGGCCAAGCATGCCTGTCTTTGAGCCCCTGGTCAGAGTATGTTGGCACTGGTTTTATCACAGCCAGGTAGGCCAATTCTTGGGCCTCCAGCCAGATAAGTAACTGGAAGTGGAAGCAGTAGGCAGGGCAGTTGGGTGAGTCATTCACCCCATGGGCATTGAGCACGATGTGGATGATGATATTTGCAGGGTATAGACAACCCTCTGGTTCCCAAGTGGTTTGTGCTGGTGTTGTTGGTAGCTGTGATGGGCTGCAGGTGGTGCATGCAGGTGGGTGCCAGCTCTAGTGGTAGTGGTAGGCTGGGTATGCCCATCCTTAGGCCCCTAGAGTGTTCAAGAGTCAATGGTGATGGATGGGGCAGGGCCATTCCCCATCCTCTGAACAACATGCTTGGGTGCCAGGGGGGTTTCAGAGGTAGACTGAGTGAGCCTATTTTCAGGCCCCCTGGTGGTACTTATGGTCACTGGTTGTTGTGTGTAGGGGCAAGGTGATTTCTAGGCCCCTGGCAGAGTGCTTCAATGGAGGCAACAGAAGCTGTGCTGTGGTCCTTCTGTGGGAAGGGAAGGGTTGCTTTCAGTGGCTGCAGCCATAGGCAGGCAGATGGGAGTAAAAACTTGGCCCCATGTGGAGACTGTGGGTGGGGAAACCTTTTTCAGGACACTCATAAATGCACAGTGGCAGCCCCAATGCTATGGGGGGAAGGGTCACTGCCATTGATTTGTGCTTTGGCCTGGATAACAGCAACCAGAAAGAGCTGTGGTGGGAGGGAGCCTGACTTCAGGGTGCATGAAAATTGGCAGTGATGACTCTGCTGCTGTAGGGGAAGGGTATCATTGCTAGTGGTTTGTATTTCAGTCCTGGTGGCAGCAGTCTGCTGTGGTTGTGGTTGGGATGGGGGATGTCAATGGGCCTCCAGGTATGTGGAGATGTAGGGGATGTTTGGCCTCAGGTAGCATGCAATCTGGTTGGGTTGAAAATGATGTCATGCTGTAACTGCTTAGGACTCAGGGTGTATGTGGGACCCAGTGTGAACCTCCTCTCTGTAGCGATGCCTTAATCGTGGTCTCCAGGCAGCTCTCTATGTTAATCTCTGGTACAACGAGGCCTGAGATACTCTCCTATGGCTAGGATTAAAGGAATTTGTGATAGGAATGTGAACTGTTGGGGTTCTCTCATTTACACTTTCTCCACATTGGGGAATCTCTCTGGGCTCTCAGCCAATCCTTGCTAAACAGGTACTTCCTTCTCCTTCCTTGCCTTCAGTGTTTCTTACCATTTTTCTGTTGAATTTTGCTGTTATTTCCTAGATGATCTATTCAAACTATGATAATTTACTCATTATTTTGGTTCTTTTTTGTGTGTAGGAAAGGAGTGCCAGATGCTTCTAATCAGCCATCTTGAAGTCCCTCTGGTCAAATGATTTTTGAAAAGGGTGCCAAGACCATTCAATGGAGAAATATAGTCTTTTCGATAAGTGGTGCTAAGAAAATGATGTCTACTTTCAAAAGAATGAAGCTGAACCCTTACCTTATACTAGATACAAAAATTAGCTCAAAATGAATCAAAGACCTTAATGTAAGAGCTAAAACTATCAAACTTTTGAAAGAAAACATAGGGGAAAAGATTTGTACCATTGGCTCCAAATCCAATTATTTCTTGGATATGACACCAAAAGCACAGGCAACAAAAGAAAAAAAAGGTAAATTAGATGCTATAAAAATTAAAGTGTTTTGTGCATCAAAGGACACAATCAACAGAGTGAAAAAAACACAGAATAGGAGAAGATATTTGCAAACCATATATCTGATAAGGAATTAATAGAAAAAACATGTAAGACCTCCTGAAAGTAAACAATAATCTAATACACATCCTAAGTCAAACAGGGAAAAATACTTTAGATAGACTTATCTAAAGAAGATATACAAATGGCCAATAAGCACCTGCAAAGATGCTCAACATCACCTATCACTAGGGAAAGGCAAATCAAACCCACTAAGAGATACTATTAATGCTTCACACCCATTAGGATGGCTATTACTACAAAGAAAAACTAACCAAAACATTCCAGAAAATAACAATTGTTGGAAAAATTAGAACTCTTATACATTGCTGATGGGAATATAAGGTAGTATAGCCTCTGTGAAAATCACTATGGCAGTTCCTGAAATAATTAAACATAAAATTACTATACAATACAGCAATTCTGCTTAGTCATATATGCCCAAAAGAATTGAAAGCAGGAACTTGAACAGGTATTTTTATATCAGTGTTCAAAATACCAGCAATATTCACAATAGTCAAAAGGTGGAAGCAATGCAACAAACCACATGTCCATCAATAGATGAATGAATAAACACAATATACTATATACATCAAAGGAAATATTATTTAGCCTTAAAAAGGAATGAAATTATGATACATGCCACAATATGGATGAACCTTGAAGACATTATGCTAAGTGAAATAAGGCAGGTACAAAATTAAAATATTGTACTATTCAATTTATATGAGGTTACCTCAAGTACTCATATTCGTACAGACAGAAAGTAGGATATTGGTTTCCAGGGTGTGGATGAGGGTGGAATGGGGACTTTTTGTTTAATGAGTACAGAGTTTTGGTTGGGGATGATGAAAAGGTTCTGGAGATGGATAGTGGTGATGGTTGCACAATGATTTGAATGTACTTAATGCTACTGAACTGAACACTCACAAATGATAAAAATTTATTTTGTGTATGTTTTACAATATTTTTTTAAAGATTTCTCTTCTTATGTATAATACCTCTCTCTTTTAAAAGGGAGAAAATTCCTCCAGCAGATTTCCATTTACATTTTATTAGCTAAATAAATAAATAAATAAAGTTATATGCTACTCCTATATCAATTTCTGGCAAAAGACAATAGTTCTTCCATGAGTGGCTTAGGCTACAGGTTCTAAGCCCTAACATATTTCATGCTTTTTTAAATGAGAAATATTTTATAACCCCCTTTACTATCCTGAAATGGAATGCATAGATAGTAAAACCTACACATAATACAAAAGGGTATTATTATAATAACCTAAGTATAATATAAAGGAGAATAGAGAATCATTTACAACAAAGATAATGTTTTTTCCATAAGGAAATGCTTGTGCATTACTAGAGCACATAATAAAGTAGTCAGAATTGACATAATTGAATTGACATAAATTTGACAGCCTCAAGCACAGACTGTTAAAGGTTTGTTATATTGGCAACTCAAACATCACAAGCTGTATTGCCATCAGTAATACACTTTTCCAAAATACTTAACAAGTCTTGATAAACTTTTTTTTCTTGATTCGTTTTTTATTTTTATTTCAAAAATATTACAGAAGTATAAATGTTTTTGGTTACATGGATCGCTTATGTTATGCTTGAGTCAAGGTTACAAGTGTGTCCCCCACCCAGATAGTGTTCAATGCACCCATTAAGTAGGTTTTTGCCCATCCCATCCTCCTCCTCCACCATGCTTGATTTAAACTGAATTTTACTTCCTTCTGTGCACATGTGTGCTCACTGATTAACTCCAATTTAAGAATGAACACATGTAGTGTTTGTCTTTCCATTCTTTAGGTATTTCACTTAGGATAATGATCTCCACTTCCATCCAAATTGTGGCAAAAGGCATTAATTCATCCTTCTTCATGGATAAGTACTGTTCCATAGTGTGTGTGTGTGTGTGTGTGTGTGTGTGTGTGTGTGTGTGTGTGTCACATTTTGTTAATCTGCTCATGAATTGATGGGCACTTCGGTTGATTCAACATATTTGTAATTGTGAATTTTCCTGCAATAAACATTCGAATACATGTGTCTTTTTGTTAAAATGACTTATTTTCCTTTGGGCAAATTCCCAGTAGTGGGATTGCTGGATCAAATGGTAGGTCTACTTTTAATTCTTTGAAGAATCTCCTTACTGTTCTCTGTAGAGGCTGTACTAATTTGTAGGCCAAACAACAGTGTATATAAGTGTTCCTTTTCTCTCCATCCATGCCAACATCTATTGTTTTTGAACTTTTTTTTTTTTTTTCATTCTTTCAGACTTTTATTTTTTATTTTTTTATTTTTATTTTTATTTTTTTTTTTATTTTGGCATATTATGGGGGTACAGATTTTAAGGTTTCAATAAATGCCCATTCCCCCCCTCCCCCCAAAAGTCTGAGTCTCCATCATGACCATCCCCCAGATGGTGCACATCTCACTCACTATGTATGTATATACCCGCCCCCCTCCCCCCTCCCACCTGCCCAATACCCTATTACTGTAGCACCTATGTGTCTACTTAGGTGCTACTCAGTTAATACCAGTTTGCTGGAGAATATATCTGGTGCTTGTTTTTCCATTCTTGGGATACTTCACTTAGTAGTATGGGTTCCAGCTCTAACCAGGAAAATATAAGAGAATGGCCAACAAACATATGAAGAAATGCTCAACATCTCTAATCATCAGGGAAATGCAAATCAAAACCACAATGAGATATCACTTAACCCCAGTGAGAATGGCCTTTATCAAAAAATCTCCAAACAATAAATGTTTTTGAACTTTTTAATAACAGCTCTTCTAACAGGGGCAAAGTAATATCTCATTGTGGTTTTAATTTGCATTTTTCTGATTATTAGTGACATTGAGCATTTTTCATGTCTTTATTGGCCATTTGTCTATCTTCTTCTGAAAAGCTTCTTTTCATATCTTTTGCCCACTTTTTAATGGGGTTGTTTTTTGGTTTTTTTTTTCTTTTCTTTTTTTTTTTTTTTTTTTTTTTTGACACAGAGTCACCCAGACTAGAGTGAGTGCCGTGGCGTCAGCCTAGCTCACAGCAACCTTAATCTCCTGGGCTCAAGCAATCCTCTTGCCTCAGCCTCCCTAGTAGCTGGGACTACAGGCATGCACCACCATGCCCAGCTAATTTTTTCTTTATATATATTAGTTGGTCAATTAATTTCTTTCTATTTATAGTCGAGACGGGGTCTCACTCTTGCTCAGGGTGGTTTTGAACTCCTGACCTCGAGCAATCCGCCCGCCTCAGCCTCCCAGAGAGCTAGGATTACAGGCATGAGCCACCACGCCCGGCCGGGTTGTTTGATTTTTATCTTGCTGATTGGTTGAGGTTATTAGCCCTTTATTGAATGTACAGCTTGTGAATATTTTCTCCCATTCTGTAAGTTGTGTATTTGCTCTGTTGATTATTTGCTTTGCTGTGCATAAGTTTTTAAATTTAGTCAAGCCCCTTTCATTTATTTTTGTTGTTGCTGTGATTGCCACTGGGGTCTTCTTCATAAATTGTTTGCCTAGCCAGACATCCTCAAACTATGGTCCGTGGGACACATCCGGGCCGCCTAGCACATTTATCCAGCCCTCCGGATATTTTTGCTGCAGCTGCCTGTCCTGCTTAGCAGCCGACTCATCCCAGGCCCACAGTGCGCACTCTCCAATGGTCTGAGGGACAGTGAACTGGTCCCCCGTTTAAAAAGTTTGAGGACTTCTGGCCTAGGCCATGTCTAGAAGAATTTTTCCAACATTTCCTTCTAGCAATGTTCTCTGTTCTCTTCCATTGACTTTTGTCATTATTTTTGTACCAATATCATTCTGGTTGGTTATTGTAGTCTTGTAGTATAAAGTCTGGTAATGTAATAACTTCAGATTTGTTCTTTTTGCTTAAGACTGCTTTGGCTATTTGGACTCTTTTCTGGTTCTACATGACGTGTAGAATTATTTCTTCTAGATCTGTAAAATATGACATTGGTATTTTGATGTTTGTATTGAATTTGTAAATCACTTTGCATAGTATGGACACTTATTTATTTATTTCAGGATATTATGGGGGTACACACATTTTGGTTACATGTTATGACTTTGCTACACTCAAACCATGATTTGAGGTGTGCCTTTTCCCTCCTACAATGCTCACAGCATCCATTAATTGTGAGTTTACCCACCCCCAACCCCCTAATCCCTGAAGAATATTACTACTGTGTGAGAACCATAGTGTTGTTCAGTTAGTGCCAATTTGATGGTGAGTACATGTGGAACCTATTCTTCTGTTCGTGTGATACTTCATTTCGGAGAATGGACTCAAGCTCTATCCAGGAAAATATAAGAGGTGCTAGATCACTGTCCTGTGTCCTATAATTGGGTAATATTCCATTGTATACATATACCAAATTTTAATAATCCTCTCATGAATTGACAGACACTTGTTTTCACATCCTTGCAATAGTGAATTGTGCTGCCATAAACACTCAGATGCAGATGTCTTTATTATATAATGTCTTTTGTTCTTTTGGGTAGATGTCTAATGGTGCTATTGCTTGATGGAATGGTATTTCTATTTTTAGCTCTTTGAGGTATCTCCAAATTCTTTTCACAGAGGTTGCACTAATTTTCAGTCCCACCAGCAGTGTAAGAGTGTCCCTGTATACTTTAATAAGGTTAATTCTACTGATCCATGAGCATAATATGTTTTTGCATTTGTTTGTGTCATCTGTGATATCTTTCATCAGTGTTTCATAGGTCTCTTTGTAGAGATTGTTCACCTCCTTGGCTAAGTGTATTCCTTGGCTAAGTGTATTCTTATTTCTTTGTGGTTTTTGTGAATGATGATATTGAGTCTTTGCTTTGATTCTCAGCTTGACTATTATTTGTGTATAAGAATGCTACTAATTTGTGTACACTGATCTTGTAACCTGATACTTTGCTGAATTTATTAATCAGTTTCTAGAGTCTCTTGGTGCAGTCTCTGGAGTTTTATAGACATAAGATCATATTGTCAGTGAGAGAAATAGTTTGACCTACTCAATCCCTATTTGGATAACCTTTATTTCTTTCTCTTGCCTGACTTTCAGGCTAGGACTTTCAACACTATGTTGAATAGAAGTGGGGACAGTGGGCAACCTTGTCTTGTTCCAGTTCTTAATGGAAATGCTTTCAACATTCCCCTATTCACTATGATGTTGGCTGTGGGTTTGTCATATATGGCTTTTATGATTCTGAGATGTATTTTTTCTATACCCAGTTTGTTGAGGGTTTCTTTTTTTTATCATGAAATAGTGATTTATTTTGTCAAATGTTTTTTCTACATCTATTGAGATAATCATATCATCTTTGTTTTTGCTTCTGATTATGTGGTGAAGCACATTTGTAGATTTACATATTTTTTATTTTAGTGTATTATGGGAGTACAAGTGTTAAGGTTACATATATTGCCCATGCCCCCTTCCCCCCTTGAGTAAGAGCTTCAAGTGTGTCCATCCCCCAAATGTTGCACATCTTACTCGTTTACATATTTTGATCTATCCTTGCATTCCTGAGATGAAGCCCACTTGGTCTTGGTGGATTATTTGTTTGATGTGCTGTTGAATTGTAATTGCTAGTAATTTTTTGAGGATTTTTGCATGTATATTCATAAGGGATATTGGTCTGCAGTTTTCTTTTTTGTTGTGTCCTTTCATGGCTTTGGTGTCAAGGTGATACTAGCTTTATATACTGAGTTGGGGAGGATTCCCTCCATCTCAGTATTATGGAATAATTTCTGCAGTGTGGGTAGCAGCTCTTCCTTGTAAGTCTGATAAAATTTGGCTCTGTATCCATCTGGTCTGGGGCTTTTTGTTGTTTTTGTTGGAAGCTTTTCTATTTCTGCTTCAATGTCACTGTACATTATTAGTCTGTTCAGGAGTTCAATTTCTTCCTAATTGAGTGTTGAGAAGTTGTGTGTTTCCAGAAATTTGTCCATTTTCTCTAGATTTTTGAGTTTATATGCATAGATATTTTCACAGTATTCACTCATGATATTTTGTATTTTTGTTGTATCAGTTATAATATCTCCTTTTCATTTCTGATTGAGCTTATCTGGGTCCTGTCTTTTCTATTCCTTGTTAATTTAGCAAAAGTTAAATCAATTTTGTTTATCTTTTCAAAGAACCACCTTTTTGTTTCATTGATATTTTGTATTTTTTTCTTTGTTTTCCATTTCACTTAGTTCTGTTCTGACCTTAGTCAATTCTTTTCTTCTGCTGGCTTTGGGTTTGGATTGCTCTTCCTTTTGTAGAAGACATGTCATTAGATTGTTGATGTGTGATATTTTTGTCTTTTTGATGTAGGCACTTTAAGTTTGTGGATTTTTCCCTGTAGTACTGCTTTTATTGAATCCCATAGATTTGATAGCCTATGTCCCTTTGTTGTTCAGTTTGAGCAATCTTTTGATTTACATCTTAATTTCATTATTGACCAATAATTGTTCAGCAGCAGGTTCTTTAATTTCCCTCACTTCATGTAGAATTGTTTCTCTTGGAGTTAATTTCTAGTTTTATTCCACTGTAGTCGGAGGAGGTACATGGTATGATTTCTATTTTGTTTTTAATTTGCTTTTTTTTTCTCTTCAATATATTTATTTCCTTTCTTTTGGAAATTATTGAATCATATGGCAGTCCTGAAATTATGGCAGTAGTGAAATTATTGAATCATATGGCAATCCTATTTTTATAACTTTATAAACTCTAGATCTTTATAACTTTGGTTAAATAACTTTATAACTTTATAACTAAAGTTATATCAAAGAACTTTATAACTCTAGATCTTTATAACTTTGGTTAGATCGGTTCCTAGCTATTTCGTATGTTTTGTAGCTCTTGTAAATGGTATTGCATTCTTTTTTTTAAAATTATTTTTTATTTCAGCATATTATGGGGATACAGATTTTAAGGTTTCAATAAATGCCCATTTCCCCCCCTGCCCACACAAGTCTGAGTCTCCAGCATGACCATCCCCCAGATGGTGCACATCTCACTCATTATATATGTATATACCCACCCCTCATCCCCCTCCCATCTGCCCAATACCCTATTACTGTAGTACCTATGTGACCACTTAGTTGCTGTTCAGTTAATACCAATTTGCTGGTGAGTATACGTGGTGCTTCTTTTTCCATTCTTGGGAAACTTCATTAATAGTATGGGTTCCAGCTCTAACCAGGAAAATATAAGATGTGCTATGTCACCATTGTTTCTTAGAGCTGAATAGTACTCCATGGTATACATATACCACATTTTATTAATCCATTCTTGGATTGATGGACACTTGGGCTGTTTCACAGCCTTGCAATTATGAATTGTGCTGCTATAAACATTCGAGTGCAAGTGTCTTTTTTGTAGAAAAAGTTTCTGTTCAAGTCCTTTGCCCACTTTTAAATAGGGTTATTTGATTTTTTCTTCCTAATATTCGTGAGTTCTAAATATATTCTAGATATCAGTCCCTTATCAGATGCATAGGATGCAAAAATTCTCTCCCATTCTTAGGTTGTCTGTTTACTTTCATGACTGTTCCTTTGGCTGTGCAGAAGCTTTGTAGTTTGATCATGTCCCATTTATTTATTTTTGTTGCAGCTCTGATTGCCTTTGGAGACTTCTTTATAAACTCTTTGCCCAGACCAATGTCTAGGAGAGTGTTTCCAACTTTTTCCTCTAGAATTCTAATAGTTTCATACCTTAGGTTTAAGTCTGTTATCCAGCGTGAGTTGATTTTTGTGAGAGGTGAAAGAGGGTCCTGTTTTACCCTTCTACAGGTGGCTATCCAGTTTTCCCAGCACCATTTATTGAAAAGGATTCTTTTCCCCAGCGTATGTTTTTGTCTGCTTTGTCAAATTAGATAGCTACATGAGGATTGTTTTATATCAGGATTCTCACATCTGTTCCACTGGTCAATATTCCTATTTTCGTGACAATATCATATTGATTTAATTACTACAGCTTTGTAGTATAGTTTGATATTTGGCATATTAATGCCTCCCATTTTGTTTTTGTTGCCTAGAATTGCTTTTGATATTCGGGGTCTTCTTTGGTTCCATACGAAGCGTAAGATTATTTTTTCTATATCTGTGAAGAATGCTGATGGGATTTTAATAGGTATTGCATTGAATCTGTAGATCAGTTTGGGTAGTATAGACATTTTGATGATGTTGAGTCTGCCGATCCATGAGCATAGTATGGATTTCCATCTGTTTACATCCTCTGCTATTTCCTTCCTCAGTGTTTCATAGTTCTCCCTGTAGAGGTCTTTTACATCCTTGGTTAAGTATATTCCTAGATACTTTAATTTCTTTGTTGCTATTGTGAAGGGAATTGAGTCTTTGATTTGGTTCTCAATTAGATTGTTGTTGGTGTATATGAATGCCTCTGATTTCTGTGTATTGATTTTGTATCCTGAGACTTTACTAAATTCATTGATCAGTTCCAGGAGTTTCTTGGTTGAATCTTTGGGGTTTTCTAGATATAATATCATATGATCAGCAAACAGTGAAAGTTTGATCTCTTCTGCCCCTATTTAGATACCTTTGATTCCATTTTCCTCTCGGATTGCTGTAGCCAAGACTTCCAGCACTATGTTGAACAGAAGTGGAGAAAGTCGGCAGCCTTGTCTGGTTCCACTTCTATCTGGGAATGATTTCAATTTTTCCCCATTCAGTATGATGCTGGCTATGGGTCTGTCATATATGGCTTGTATATTTTTAGGTATGTCCCTTCTATGCCTATTTTCTTAAGTGTTCGTATCATGAAAGGGTGTTGAATTTTGTCAAAAGCTTTTTCTGCTTCAATTGAAAGAATCCTGTGGTCTTTGTTTTTGCTTCTGTTTATGTGGTGAATTGCATTTATAGATTTACGTATGTTGAACCATCCCTGCATCCCTGGGATGAAGCCCACTTGGTCGTGATGGATTATTTTTTGATAAGCGTCTGGATTCAGTTAGTTAAGATTTTGTTGAAAATTTTTGCATCTATATTCATTAGTGATAGTGGTCTGTAGTTTTCTTTTTTTGTTGGATCCTTTCCTGGTTTTGGTATCAGAGTAATATTCGCTTCATAAAAGGTGTCGGGGAGGTTTCCGTTCTTCTCGATGTTGTGGAATAGTTTCTGTTAGATAGGTACTAGTTCTTCTTTGTAAGAGTGGTAAAATTCGGGTGTGAAACCATCTGGACAAGGACTTTTCTTTTTAGGGAGATTTTTAATTGATGTTTCTATTTCAGCTGTTGAGATTGGTCTGTTCAGGGAATCTATTTCTTCCTGGTCGAGCATAGGGAGGCTGTGTGTTTCTAGAAATTTGTCCTTTTCCTTCATATTTTCCAGTTTGTGTGCATAAAGATTTTTGTAGTATTCATAAATTATATCTTGTATCTCTTTGGGATCAGTTGTGATATCTCCTCTTTTATTCCTGATGGAGCTTATTAGAGATTTCTCTTTTCTTCTTTTTGTTAGCTTAGCCAATAGTGTGTCAATTTTGTTTATTTTTTCAAAGAACCAACTTTTTGTTTTATTAATCTCCTGAATAGCTTCCCTGTTTTCAATTTCATTTAGTTCTCATTTGATCTTGTTGATTTCCCTTCTTCTGCTGGCTTTGGGGCTGGTCTGTTCTTCTTTTTCCAGCTCTTTGAGTTGTTTCGTTAGATTGTCTATT
Organism: Microcebus murinus; assembly: GCF_040939455.1. Lineage (NCBI taxonomy): Eukaryota > Metazoa > Chordata > Mammalia > Primates > Cheirogaleidae > Microcebus > Microcebus murinus. The sequence continues at coordinate 11,325,112 of NC_134136.1, forward strand.
TGAGATCTTTTCGTCTTTTGATTATAGGCATTTATGGAGATAAACTTTCCTCTCATAACTGCTTTAGCTGTGTCCCAGAGGTGTTGATAACTTGTCTCTCCATTGTCATTTTCTTCATTGAATTTTTTTATTTCCATCTTGATTTCTTCATTTACGAAGTAATCATTTAGTAGGAGGTTGTTTAATATCCACGTTTTTATGTAGAAATGTGAGTTTATGTTAGGGTTGATTTCTAGTTTTATTCCACTGTGATCTGAGAGGTACATGATATAATTTTTATTTTTTTAAATTTCTTGAGATTTACTTTGTGTCCTAGGATATGGTCAATCTTACAGGATGTCCCGTGAGCTGATGAGAAGAACGTATATTCAGTTGATTTGGGGTAGAATGTCCTGTAGATGTCAATCAGACCCAATTTTTCCAGGGTTTTGTTTAAGTCAATTATTTCTTTATTAATTTTCTGTTTGGAGGATCTGTCTTGTGCTGTCAGTGGGCTGTTGAAATCTCCGGTGATTATGGAGTTGCTATTAATACATTTGCTTAGATCCAGTAAGGTTTGCCTTATGAAACTGGGTGCACCTAAGTTGGGTGCATATATATTTAAAATTGTTATCTCTTCTTGTTGAAGTGTGCCCTTCACCATTATATAATGACCCTCTTTGTCTTTCACTACTTTTGTTGGTTTAAAAACTAAATCGTCTGAAATTAGAACTGCCACTACAGCCTTCTTTTGGCTTCCACTTGCCTGGAATACTGATCTCCACCCTTTTACTTTTAGTCTATATGCATCCTTGCAGGTTAGATGTGTTTCCTGAAGACAGCATATACTTGGCATGTATTTTCTTATCCATTCAGCCAGCCTATGTCTCTTGAGTGGAGAGTTTAAGCCATTCACATTTATTGAGAGAACTGATAGGTAAGGTAGATTACTTACTGTTCATTCTGTTGGGTTGGATGTTGTTGCTTTGATTTGTCTCTTGAGCCATTTATCTTCTGGCCTTAGTCTTTGGGTTTTGGTTGTTTTTATATTTGTGAGTTTTTATTATGGTGTTCCGTGCGTAACACTATTTTGAGTACTAGTTTCAGGGCTGGTCTTGTCTTGTTGAATACTCTGAGCCTTTGCTTGTCTGAGAATGTCTTTATTTCTCCTTCATATATGAAGCTTAGTTTTGCAGGGAATAAGATTCTAGGCTGGCCATTGTTTTGTTTCAGGAGAGTGAGAATGGGGCCCCAGTCTCTCCTTACTTGTAAAGTCTCATTAGAGAAGTCTGATGTTATTTGAATTGGCTTTCCCTTGGATGTCACTTGCTTCTTTCATCTTACAGCTCTTAGAAGGGCCTCTTTAGTTGATATTTTGGTCAGTCTGATGACTGCATGTCGTGACATCTTCCTGTTTTCATTGAATCTCCCAGGGGTCCTCTGAGCTTCTTGAACTTGTATATCGAGATTTTGAGCAAGGACTGGGAAATTTTCCTCTCTTATATCTTCAAATAGCTTGTCCAACCCTTGAGTGTTGTCTTCTTCCCCTTCTGTAAGCCCTATGACCCTCACGTTAGCTTTCTTCACATAATCCCACATCTCTTGTAGGCTTTGCTCTTTTCTCTTGTTTCTCTGCTCTATCTCTGTGACGGTTTTGTTTAGTTTTAGGATGTTATCTTCAATCTCTGAGATTCTTTCTTCTGTTTGATCTACCCTGTTCTTGAGACTTTCCACTTGTTTTGTAGTTCCCTGTATTGATTCTTCATTTCCAGGAGTTCGGTTAAACTTTTCTTCATTGTGTCCATTTCTTTAGTGAACTTTTCTTCTAGGTCCTGGACTCTTTTTGTGGTGTCTATGTGTTGGTTATTAAGTTGTTGTTGCAGGTCGGTGAGTGTTCTTATGATCCACATAGGAAATTCCTCTTCTTTCATTTTGGTTGCCTGATTTTGGTTGGTGTCCATTTCTAGGGGCCGGTGCTCCTCTTTGGGGGTGTGTTTTCCGTTTGATTCTTCATATTTCTTGAGTTCCTTCGCTGATTTCTTCCCATGTCGATCAGTTGTTGTTTCTTTCCTATAGGTTTTTGTTTCCGTATTCACACACCTTGTTTAGTTTCTGAGCAGTTAGGTGGTGTCTGTGGGTGATTTTCGACCACTCCCTGTATAATGAGTCAGTGGGTGCCATGAAAAGGCTGTGCAGGATGCCCTCCCTGTGAGTAGGTTGCGCTTGCTTGGAAGAACAAGTATGCTGTTGATTTATGTCCTGTTATCAGCTCTTGTTCTGGGCGGAGCTGGGTTGGGTAAGCCTGCCCTCAGGCACCACCACTGTTGTTAGCAGGGCTCAAAGTTCTGTTCTCTGCTTCTAGGAAAAGCTGTCAGCAAGGGTCTGGAATGGTCCTGCTCAGCCAGAAAGTCTGTGTATGGGGGTGGGGCTGTCTGAGACCTGCAGTCTGGAGCGGGCCTCGCTTCTTTCCACCCTTCCCAACTCTGCAGCTACTCCTTGGCCTCTGCCAGCAGGCCAGACCACATGCCACCAAGCTTCCCCAGACTGTGATGCCAGCGGGGAGGTTCCCTGCGCAGAAACACCACCTGGGCTGTGTGTACAGCCTCCTTTATGGAGGAGGGTTGCCTTCTAGGACGCTGATCTTCCCCTGAAGGCACACACACCTCAGTAGGCTGTTCACGTATATCCCTTCTGTGCCCCAGGCATTGCTAGACCTCGGTGCCCGGGATCTGGTCTGCAGGTCTGACCTCTGGGTCCCAGAGTTCAAACTGTATCCCCACCAGGTAGAGGAGTTCCAGTCCAATTCACCCACAGGGAGCCCAAGCTGGGTCTATGTCTCTCAGCCTCTGAGTCTGCACCATTCTCCTGGGAACACCGTACCAACAGAACCTGGGAGGGCTGGCAGGTAGGGAGCTGACAGTCTGAGTTCCCCTGAGTCAGCTGTAGGGTCCCAAATGGGAAGGTCCCTTTCCCTGGAGGTGCCTCTGGCTGGTGGCTATATTGTCTCTCTGGGCAGCTGCGGGTAGGGTCGGCAGAGAGGAAGAGGAGGCAATATGGCGCCTGCCATCCGGCTCAGGTCTATGCACACGGAGGTGCCCGGAGGGAGTTGGGAGCCTGGTGCCGAGTCCGCTACAGGCTCACCACTATCTGGTGGCGGCCGTCTCTGGGCTGGGTCTGCAGGTCTTTCCACCCACTGGGGAGCCCACCTCCAGTCCCAAATGCAGGGGAGGGGAAATGGCCAACCCACCTACCCTTGCCGCTGGTCTCCTGGCTGCCCCAGCACTCTCAGCTTCCAGTTCTTCTCCGCAGCCTCCTCCCGTGGAGTCTCCCGAGGTCTCAGGTATCCCTCCTTCCGGCCTTCGTCCGCTGTATGCTCGTCTTCTTTCTTCTTTTTTCTAATTTCTGCTAGAATCTGTCTTTTCTGCAGACACTCTGTCTGGCAGTGTTTCTCATCCGCCATCTTGATTCACACCTGTTTTTAATTTGTTGAGACATGCTTTGTGGCCTAAATATGATCAATCTTGTAGAATGTTCCATGTGCTGATAAAAATAATGTACATTCACTTGTAAAATTTTACATATACAAAGTACAATTTTTTTTCTGCCATTTATACAGTAGTCACTTTCCTGCAGAAATCATTATATGCTAAAATTGTTATGAAAATACTTCTGTTTATATTTAAAGCATATATATATGATAATTTTATACAATATTTTTAAGCTCAATCAATATCTGGTGAGACATTTGAAGTGCAAAGGGACATGAAGTGATTTTTCATTTTGTGGGACTATGTGTTAGATAGATAGCTAGAATCTCCAGCTCCTCTACAGACTATGGTGCCCTGCTTTGGTGCTGCCTTGAGTAATTGCTCCAACTGGGAAGAAGGGCAGGCACTCTGTTTTGTTATTGCCCGATGCTTAATCCTATCTGAAGAAACTGCCACACCTGGGGAAGGAGGGGACATTTTACCACACTGGAAATTCCCCAGCTGAGGCATAATAGAATTTGGAAAGTGACTTAAAGCTAATTATTGTGTCATTAGCTTAAATCTACATTGAGTTTTATCCCTCTCAGGTAGGTCTTTTTTTTTTTTTTTTTATTTCGGCATATGATGGGGGTACAGATTTTAAGGTTTCAATAAATGCCCTTTTCCCTCTCCCCCCACAAGTCTGAGTCTCCAGCATGACCATCCCCCAGATGGTGCACATCTCACTCATTATGTATGTATATACCCCCCTGGTCCCCTGCCGTATCCCAGGAATGGAAAGACAAGAAACACATATACTTACCAGAAAACTGGTCTTTTAAGAGAAGGCATTCACATACACAGATACAACACTGATAATACCTGCTAACGTCACACCTCCCAAAAGCCCTTCCCTGGAATAGGCCAATAAAGGAGGATTACCGAGAGAGAATCTTCCCAGAGAGAGAGTCAGTTAATCAGTAAGTCAGTGAGCCAGTCTGTTTCTCTCTACTCATGGAGACAACTCTGTTTAATTTTATAATAAAAAGCTACTCATGTGAAACTTCTTCCTTCTTGTGTACACTCCATCACATCAGCCCTGCTTGTGATTTTTTTTCCAAGCAAGGAACCAAAGAACTAGGATAACAGTAGACCAAGAGAATGGATCTGACACTGTGGTGTGTCTGGTTATTCTTTGGCCAAGAGCACACCAAGAACCAATACCAGACTGCCACTCTGACATTCACAGTACATTAGATGACACCTAGTGTTCATGGGGCCCATCCACATAATGCCAATAGCACTCCAGTTATTGTGACAATAAGCAAACCACCCTTAGAACTTTCTGCAACATCTCCTGGGGGCTATACTGCCCATCTTTTCCCAAGTCTTGCTGAGACAAATGCTGGTTCATCTTCTTGGGCTATGTGCACTGCCACTTGAACAAAACTGGGGCTTTGTCAGCAAGAACAAGGAGGAATAGATTTAGGGAGACAACAAGCAATGTCTGACACAAATTAATTATTAAGCATTTGTCCCTTTCTTCACATCATCTTATTTTTCTCTGCCTCTTGCCAGGTGTATATGGCCTATTACAAAAATCATCTTTTTTATTGTGTGGTTTTGATGTCAGGGAGAACAAAATTTATTTATTTAAAATTTCTAACAGGTTTTATTGGATGTTGGTTGTTTGATGAGTAACATTTATCATATAAAAGCATATCCCATTTGGCTTCTCCCATCAACAAAATAATAAACTTAATGCACTCACAAATTTTTGGTATGAGTAAATCTAATTCTCTGTAAAAAAAAAAAAAGATGAACAAATAAGATATGGGACTAATGAGGCTGATGCTAATTTAATGCACTAAACCTGTTTGTTTATTCATTTTTCTATTTCTCTTTCCCTGAGGAAAATTTCTGATCTCAAGATTCTTTGCTTCCTTATTTGTACTCTGACAGTTGCAAATTATCTTAGTGTATGTTGCAAAAGCAACTTTATTCTTTAAGCCCTATTTTGCCTGATAAAATTATGTGCCTAATGTTGCCAAGTGAATGCAAGCATGCAAGCACAGACACAGGTTTTTGGGGTTTTTGTTGTTATTGTTGTTTTTACAAATAAGGTGTTTTTTCCTATATGTAATTTGTTGCAAATTAAAATTTTTCATTTAAAACAATATACAAATTTCTTGTATTCCCCTGGTTAAGTGAATACCTAATCATATGTGTAATAGGAGGTAACTGAAGAGATTTTTAGGATTATAAAATATTAAAATTAGAATGTACCTTAAAGGTAATCTAGTCCATTCCCTTAATTTTCATATGATGAAACTTACGTACAGAAAGGCTAATTAATTGGATTTAAGACACTAAGACATTGCAGGAATCTAGACCTTCTGTTTTCGTGACTAGTGCCTTTTACATGGCATCATACTGTTACTGTGCTAATGGTGCTTACATACTTGTTGCATATGAAAACAGTGCATGTGCACATACACACAAAATTATGACTATCTCAAAAATTAGCATTCCTAGGTAAGGCATGAGGCTAAGTAGACAAAATTTTATCCTATTTAAATTCTCTATTAGACAACTGATATATTTTTTAAGGAAGAAAAACATTATTTGTATTTTATATTTTTAACTATATTTGAGAGTTCACATTAAGCTTCACTCTGTGTTGTACCATTCTATAGATTTAACAAATGCAGAAGTACATGCATTTATCTGTCATTATAATATTGTACAGAATATTTTCACACTGTAACAATTCCCTGTGTGTCACATATTCGTCCCAATACCCCACTGGAAGCCCATGGAAACCATTGATTTCTTTATTGTGTTTATACTTGTGTCTTATCTAAAATGCTATACAGTTGGAATCATACTGGATTGATTCACTCAATCATATGCATTGAAGAGTCTTACATATATTTTCATGGCTTAATAGTCCTTTTATATTGCCCAATAATATTGTATGGATGAACCACACCATTCACTGATTGAGGGACATATTTGCTGTTTTGAGGTTTTGGAAAATATGAATAAAGTTGTCATACATATTCTTGTGTAGGTTATTGTGTGTACATAAGTTTTCAACTCAGGTAGTAAATACTTAGGAGCACAATTTCTGGGTCATATGATAAGACTATGTTTAGTTTTGTAAGAAGCTTCCAAGGTGGATGTACCATTTTGCATTGCAACCAGCAACAAGGGAGTATTCCTTTTGCTCTGCATCATCTCTAGCACTTTGTAGTGTCAGATTTTTAGAATATATTTTTCCTAATAGGCATGTAGTGGCACCTCATTGTTTTGAATTTGCAACACCTTAATAACACAGGACATTAGACATCTTTTCATATGATTATTTGCCATTTATATAGCTTCTTTGGTGAGGTGTCTGTTCAGACCTTTTGCCCATTTTTTGAATTTTAAGAGTTCTTTGTATATGTATTATTTAGTTCAAAATATTAAGGGCAAATACTATGCAAATATCAATACACATAAACTAGAGAATGTAGAAGAAATGGACAAGTTCTTGGAAGCATACAACCTCCAGAGTCTCAACCAGGAAGAAATAGAACTCCTGAACATACAATAATGGACAGTGAGATCGAGACAGTAATAAAAAAAACTCTCAAAACAATAAAAAAGCACTGGAACAGATGAATTTACAGCTAAATTCTATTAGATCTACAAAGAAGACATGGTAGATATACTGCAAAATTATTCCATAATATTGAAAAGGAGGGAATTCTCCCTAACTTATTTTATAAAGCTAGTATCACCTTAATACCAAAGCCAGGAAAGGACACAACAAAAAAATAAAACTTCAGACCAATGTCCCTTATGAATATATATGTAAAAACTGTCAATAAAATATTAGCAAAGCAAATGGAACAGCAATTTAAAAAAAATCCTTCAGGACCAAGTAGGCTTCATCCCAGGGGATCAAAATATGCAAATCAATAAATGTGATCCACCACATGGGCAAAAGCAAAAACAAAGACCATATGATCCTCTCAATTGCTGTAGAAAAAGAAATTGACATAATCCAGCACCCTTTCTTGATAAAAACCCACAATAAGGTAGATACAGAAGAAATTATATCTCAGAATTATAAAAGTCATATATGAAAAACCCACAGCCAACATCATACCAAATGGGGAAATGTTGAGAGCATTCCCACTAAGAACTGTAACAAGACAAGGGTGCCCACTGTCACCACTTCTTTCCAACATAGCACTGGAAGTCCTAGCCAGAGTAATCAGGCAAGAGAAAATAATAAAGGGTATTCAAATAGGGAAAAAGGAGGACAACCTATTGATCTTCATTGATATGGTATTATATCTAGAATAACCTACAGATCAACCAAGAGTTTCCCAGAATTGATAAATAAATTCAGCAAGGTCTCAGGATACAAAATCAATGTACAGAAATAAGTAGCATTTCTATATACCAATAACAGTAAAGTAAGAGTCAAATCAAAGACTCAATACCCTTCACAATAGGAACAAAGAAAATAATTTACCTAGGGATATATTTAACTAAGGAGGTAAAAGATCTCTACAAGAAGAAGTATAAAACTCTGAGGAAAGAAATTGCAGAGGACACAAACAAATGGAAAAAATATATCATGTTCATATACAAGTAGAATCAACTTTGTTAAAATGTTCATAGTACCCAAAGTGATTTATAAATTCAATGCAATCTTCATCAAATTACCAATGTCATATTTTGCATATCTAGAAAAATGTAATTCTATGCTTTGTTTGGCACCAAAAGGAGCCTGAATAGAAAAAGCAACCTTGAGCAAAAAGAACAAATCTTGAGGCATCATATTATTAGTCTTCAAATTATACTACAAGTCTATAGTAACCAAAACAGCATGGTATTGGTACAAAAATAGAGACATAGACTACTAAACCGGAAGAGAGAAACCATATTTAAAATCATATACCTACAACCAACTAATCTTTGACAAAGCAGACAACAATGAACACTGGGGAAAAGAAGCCCTATTCAATAATTGGTGCTGGGAGAACTAAGTAGCTACAAGCAAAAGAATGAAACAATACCCCTACCTCTCACCACTTACAAAAATTAAGTCAAGATGGATAAAATACTTAAATGTAAGCCATGAAACCATAAGAATGGTAGAATAAATTGCAGGAAAAATTCTTCTATATATAGGCCTATGCAAAAAGTTTATGACTGAGACCCAAATGGCAATTATGGCAACAGCAAAAATAAATAAATGGGATTTGATTAAACTAAAATGCTTCTGCACAGCTATTGAAACAATCAACATAGCAAATAGGAAAACCTACAGAATGGGAGAAAATATTTGTAAGCTACATATCTGATGAAGGGCTAATATCCAGTATTTACAAAGAACTCAAGCAAATCTGCAAGAATGAAAACAAACAAATCCATTAAAATGTGGGCAAAAGACATTAACAGAAGCTTCTCAAAAGAAGATAGGCAAATGGCCAATAAATATATGAAAAAGTGCTCTACATCATTAATCATCAGGGAAATGCAAATTAAAACCACAATGAGCTATCACTCTACCCCAGTGAGAATGGCTTTTATTACAAAATGCAAAAACAATAGATGCTGGTAAGGATGCAGAGAGAAAGAAATGTTTATACACTGTTGGTGGGACTGCAAATTAGTACAAGTCTTACATAAAACAGTATTGAGTTTTGCCATATAACTAAAAGTTGACCTACCATTTGATCCAGCAGTCCCATTCTTGGGTATCTGCCCAAAGGAAAAAAAAGTTTTCATCGAAAAGACACTTGCACTCAAGTGTTTATGGTACCACAATTCACAATTGCGAAGATGTGGAATCAACCCAAGTGCCCAACAGTTTATCATTGGATTAATAGAATATGGTATATGTATACTGGAATGCTGCTAAGCCATAAAAATATGAATTAATATCTTTGCCACAGGTATGAGATTGAAAAAGAATCTGCACCTCTCACCTGTCTGACAAATCAACACACAGTGGGTAACAGACTTAAACCTAAGGCATGAAACTATAAGAACTCTGAAAGAAAATGTTGGAATAACTCTTATAGACATTGTCCAAGGGAAAGAATTTATGAAGAAGACCCCTAAAGCAATTGCAGCAACAAAAAATATAAATAAAAGGGACCTGATCAAATTAAAAAGCATCTGCACAGCCACAGAAACTATCACAAAAGCAAACAGATAACCTAAAGAATGGGAGAAAATATTCACATGCTACACATCTGATAAAGGGCTTATAACTAGAATCTATATAGGACTCAGGAACATTAGCAAGAAAAAAATCATACAACTCATTAAAAAGTGGGCAAAGAACATGAACAGAAACTTTTCAAAGGATGACAGACTAATGGCCAACAAACATATGAAAAAATGCTCAACATCTTTAATATCAGGGAGCTGCAAATCAAAACCACAATGAGATATCACTTAACTTTTGTGAGAATGGCTTTTATCAAAAAGTCCCAAAGCAATAAATGTTAGCATGGATGTGGAGAGATGGTAACACTCTTACACTGCTGGTGGGACTGCAAACTAGTAAAACCTCTATGAAAATTATTAATAATATGTAGATACCTCAAAGAGTGAAAGTAGAACTACTACTGATCCAGAAATCACATTACTGGGCATCTACCCCATGGGAAAAAAGACATCTGAATTAGAATGTTTATAGCAGCACAATTAACAATTGCAAAGATGTGGAAAGAACCCAAGTGGCCATCAATACATGAGTGGATTAGTGAAATGTGGTGTATGTATACAATGGAGTTCTACTCAGCCACACACAAAAAAATGGTGATCTGACACCTCTTGTATTATCTTGGATAGAGCTGGAGCCTGTTCTACTAAGTGAAGTATCACAAGGATGGAAAAACATGCACCACATGTACTCACCATTAAATTGGTATTAACTGACCAACACTTATGTGCACATATGGTAGGAGCATTTATCAGTTGCCAGGTAGGTGGGAGGGTGGAGGAAGGGATGGGTATATTCACACCTAATGTGTGCAATGCTCACCATCTGGGGGATGGACGTGCTTGAAGCTCTGACCCGGGTGGGACAAAGGCAATATATGTAACCTAAACATTTGTATCCCCATAATATGCTTAAATAAAAAAAAATGAAAAAAATACCTTTGCAACAATCTAGATAGAACTGGAGACCATTCTCCTAAGTGAAGAATTTCAGGAATGGAAATCCAAATGCCAGATGTACTCACTATTAAATGGGAACTAACCAATCAGCACATGAGCACAGAGAGGAGTAAAACTCAGTGGAAATCAAGCAAGGGGGAAGGGATAGGTTTCGAAGGGCAAAAACCGACCTAATGGGTACAATAAACAGTAATATTGTGACGGGTACACCTATAGTCAAAACTCAAGCTTTACAAAAGCAATTTATGTAACCTGTTGTATTTTTAATTATTGATTTTTTAAATTTATTATCTTTTCATATTCTGATAGTAATGTTCATACTATAACAGAAAATATCTAAAAATCTTGCTGCATTGTAGATTATCATTGTACTAGTATAATTATAGAGGTGGAAGGAAGCTTGTCTTATCTTGATCTGACCTTTTTATAGAGTGATATAATTTCCATCCTTACCCAGACTTTTAGATTTGAAGACAATTCCCAGCAATGAGTTCTGATTCACCACCCTGGCAACACTGCCTTAAGTAACACCCTTCTGCTCCCCTATCACTCCCTCATACCCCATCAACATGCTCAGTTTCTCTCTGATTCTCAGGCAGGTCTGTATACTCAAGGACCACATGGACACTAAAAGACTCACATTAGAGTGTAGAATGTTAATTTAGTAGCAAAGGAGGGTCTGGGGAAAACACAGAAGGTAAAACAAGGCCACCAGATCCTTGGTCTGAGTAGGTTAGCATAATTTAAACTCCACTGCATGATAGAATTAAGTTTACAAAGCTATTCTCTGCCATAGTTAGTGTTGCTCTAGGGACTAGGACTTCCTCATCAGAAGAAAGAAAAAGTAGATGGCTTTTGCAAAAAAAAAAAAAAATCCATCCAGTTCAAGGCTATCATTTAATTGTTTTGTTTCTTCAAGCTTTATAGAGTTTATAATTAAAAAATAAAAATTGTATATATTTAAGGTGTACAATTTGATGTTTTGATACACATATACATTGTGAAATGATTATCACAATTAAGCTAACATATCCATATCTGACATAGTTATCTGTTGGGTTGTGTGCATGTGTGTTTGTGTGTGTGTGTGTGTGTGGTGAGAAGACTTAAGATCTACTGTCTTAGAAAATTTCAAGCATACAATATATTAATATTTACTATTGTCTCCATGCTGTCCATTGGATCTCCAGAATTATTCATCTTATAACTCAAAGTTTGTACATTTTGACCAGCATCTCCAGATTTTCCTCACCTCCTGACTCATGGAAACCACAATTCTACTCTGTTTCTATCAATTTGATTCCACATATAAGTGATTCCACATATAAGACAGAGCATGCTGTATTTGTTTGTCTGTGTCTAGCTTGTTTCACTTAACATAATGTTCTACAGCTTCATCCAAGTTGTCACAAATGGCAGAATTTCCTTCTTTTTAAAGACTGAATAATATTTAGTTGTGTGTGTATATGTGTGTATGTATGTGTATATATAATATATATAATTATATATATTATTATATATATTATATATACATATGCCATATTTTCTTTATCCATTTATCTATTGACAGACATTTAGGTTGTTTCTGTATCTGGGCTATTATGAATAGTGCTGGAATGAACGTGAGAGTATAGATATCCCTTTGAAATATTGATTTCAGTACCTTTGTATATATACTCAGAATGCGATTACTGGATCATTTGATAGTTTTATTTTTAGTTTTTTGAGGAGCTTCCATATTGTTTTCCATACTTGCTGTGTTAGCTTACATTATGACTGAAAATATATGAAGTACCTTTTCTTTGAATACACTGCAACACCAGTTACCTCTCATCTTTTTGCTGAAAGCATTCTAACAAGGTTGAGGTGGTTTCAATTTGCATTTTCCTAATGACTAATGATGCTAAACATTTATTTCATGTCCTATTGGCCATTTGCATGTCTTTTTTTTTTTTTTTTTTTGAGACAGAGTCTCCCTTTGTTGCCCAGGCTAGAGTGAGTGCCATAGCATCAGCCTAGCTCACAGCAACCTCAGACTCCTGGGCTCAAGCAATCCTCCTGCCTCAGCCTCCCCAGCAGCTGGGACTACAGGCATGCGCCACCATGCCCAGCTAATTTTTTCTATATATATTAGTTGGCCAATTAATTTCTTTCTATTTATAGTAGAGATGGGGTCTCGCTCTTGCTCAGGCTGGTTTTGAACTCCTGAGCTCGAGCTATCCACCCGCCTCAGCCTCCCAGAGTGCTAGGATTACAGGCGTGAGCCACCGCGCCCGGCTTTTTTTTTGTTTTTTAAATTTAGTTATTTGTTTCCTTACTATTGAGTTGTTTGTGTTTCATATATTTCTTGGATATTAACTCTTTCTCAGATGTATGGTTTGCAAAAGTTTTCTCCCATTCCATGGGTTGTATCTTCACTTTGTTAATTATTTTCTTTGCTGTGCAAAGGCATTTTAGTTTGGTGCCATCTCACTTGTCTATTTTTTCTTTTGTTGCCTGTGCTTTTGGTGTCATCTTAAAAAATTATTGACCAGGCTAGTGTCATGGAGCTTTTCCCTTATGTTTTCTTCCAGTGGTTTTACAGCTACAGGTCTTAATATTGTGAAAATGTCCATTCTACACAAAGCAATATACAGATTCATTGCAATTCCTATCAAAATTTTAATGTCATTTTTCACAGAAATAGGAAGAACAATCTTTATATTATGTCTGGAACCAAAAAGACCCCAAATAGCCTAAAATAACCTTGATCAAAATGAGCAGAGCTGGAGGTATCACACCTCCTATTTTTGAAATATAGTAAAAAATGACTGTAATCAAAACAGCATAGTACGGACATAAAACAGACACATGAATCAATGGAACAGGGAAGAAAACCCAGAAAAAACCTATACAATTATGATCAACTGATATTTTACAAGAGTGCCAAGGAAACACAATGGGGAAAGGAGAGTCTCTTCAATAAATGTTATTAGGAAAAATGGATATCCACAGGAAGAAGAATTCAAAGCTTTATTTTCTTACATTAGTCCAGAAATGGAGGGGGAGGCAGAGAAGGCACAGAAGAGGTCTCTCAGAGAATAGAAAAAAATATATTTCAGTATGGCAACTATAAATCTTGTAAAAAATTTAGTAGTATCTTTTGAATCTTTGAGTGTTGATCATCTTGTCAGTTGAAAATAGAACTATGTAATATTCTAGTCCTTCCTGAGCCAAATCTTTATAATATGGCTTCTTTATTTTGCTTGTGAAAATGTTAACTGGAAAACCATTAATTCTAAAGGATTCGAATAGGCATTTCATGGAAAAAGAAATACAATTTGTTTAATTGTTAATAATATATGTAAAGATGTATAACTTCTCAGATAGTGAAGGAAATCAAAGTGAAAGCAACAAATACATGACATTTCTTCCATCAAACTGACAAAAATGTGAAGAAATTGATAATACTTAGGGATGGAAAGAGTGTGGAGAAACTCACACTCATACAATGCTGGTTGAAGTTAGAATTGCTACTGACCATATCCACAGTAATTAAAATTCTTATACTTTTTGATATAGCAACTCCATTTGGAAATTATATCCTACAGAAATAAAAGCCCCAATACATAAATAAATACACACAAGGATGTTTAGTGGAGTTCTGTTTATAGTATGTATGTGTCAGGAAGAAATGAAAACATTGGAATGTCAATTAATAGGGGAAAATAAATACAATATAGTAAATTCTATGGATTAGAATGGAATGTTTAGAATTCCATGGAATATAATATAGTGGTTAAAAACAATAAATTGGAGGTATAAGGTGTTGAGCTTGAATAGATTGAGGAGTGCCTATGATATATTACTAAGTGAGAAGATTAAATCACAAAATAATTATAGAAGATGATTCTATTTTTTTGTAAAATTGAGGGCAAACACCCATACATATGTAAAAGAAATCCTAATCCCATCAGACAGAGTCATATTACAGTGAGGAGTCAAAATGCATTATTATGTTGCCTATAGATGTTATTAGATTCAGTACTTTGCATCTGTGTAGCAGTGCAAATAATGAAAAGTCAATTGTCATTTTCTGGAATTAAGGCTGTTATTCATTTTATTAACAATTTATTTTAAAACTGATACATAGATTTTGCAAACCATTCTAAAATGTAATTCCACATTGTAAAAGGTATGAAGGACCACTGAATTCATTTTCTTGCATTATTATACAAACCTCTTTTCTAAACCCTCCTAATGGTACAGTGCAGAAAACTACAAGACAAGTCTTAGTTTTTCTTCAGATAATGAAAATGGTGGTCAAACATGCTGTAAATCTTTATCAGATAGTTTGGTGAGAAAATGACTTAGCTACAGATTTTGTATGTATTCACACATCAGTAAGGAAAAAGCTGCTGTCTGTATTTCCAAGTGTGTCTGATTCTGTGAGATGAAAAATTTTCTTATACAAACAGGTACCATCACCCATCATCCAGGTATTGGTCACCCAATCACTTGCAAATATAGCAACTAGATTGGGGGTGTGGGGCCTTAGTGCATTTATAAGTTTAAAATGTAAGAATCAGACAGAGCCAAGATGGCCAACTAGAGACACTGCTTTTCAGATTGTCCCTGATAGAAAGTAAAATATTGGACTGAAGAAAGCAGAGAGCAGTCACAGCTCAAGTATGGATCATGGGGAGAGACAACAGAGACATCTAGGAACTCAACTGAGAAAAACTGTGAAGCTGAGAAAGAAGATAAAGACAGTGGTGTGGTCCAAACCCAGAGAGGCTTGAAGCCCAGTGAAAGGGTAAGGGGGCTTTCCCTCCCCCACATAGGTACCTTCAGTGAGCATTAAGACATAAAACATTTCAAAGGTGCTTTAACCCTCCATAAGCCCAGGCATGGTGGATAAATAGGAAGAGCAGGGTGAACCAGCAATCCACAAGAGTTTGGATGTTTGTAAGGGGCATTCCATAGGAAAGTGCCCTTAAATCTAGACGCTTTCTCCTCTGTGTCCCCTCCAATCATGGCATTCGAGAGAGTAGTTTTAGCTCTTAGGCCAGCTGGGAGTTATAGCCCTTCTATGCATTGCAACCACCAGAATACTTTGAACAGAGTAGCACACAAACTGCTGTGTCTCCATGGAAGGTGCCCATTCTTGGCCGAATCCATTACTGAAAGCAGGGATGCTGCGATTTGTGAACTTCCTCCCTGGAGGCATTTCACAGGATCTCAAGCTTGTGGCTTAGACAGCCAGGCCAGAACCAGTGGCCCCACCCCCAGACACAAGAACAATGCAGGGAGATGCAGGGGAGAGTCCTTGGTCCTGGACTAAGGTGGCAGGAAGCCCTTACGCCCTCACAGACATATCCAAGGGGAGAGTGTGGAGGGGCACTGAGGAATGTGGATCTGTGAGTGTGCCCATCCCCAACCCCCACTGGAGAATCTCCATGTTAAATAAGGGTGTGGTCCTTAGAGTGAATTAGCATAGTCCCTAGTTCCAATGACAACTGAATGCCTCCGGTGTGCCAGCTGAACAAGAACAGCAGCCCTTCCCCCACTCATTACATTAAGGAGTACAGCCTGAGCCACGAAACTCATGAGTGGCCACTTCTCCTAGGTGGGAGCATGCCTCTGGCAGAGGTCCCTGCATACAGATAGGCCTAACTCTCTCCTTGGGGTCTTGTGATGGAACAAGCATACACAGTTAGGAATCCTACTCTCTTGCCAAAATGCCAGTGAGATGCACACTATTGTGTCAGACACACGGATTTAGGGGTAGTTCTATAGCTGCTCTCAGGCAGTGAGAGAATGCATGTGAATTGATCTGATGAAAGAATGCTGTGGAGTTATAGGAAGTGAATAGGGAGGGTGCCCATGCCCACCCCATAGAGAAACTGCAGTAGTAGACAAGAGCAGAAAGAACCTGGTCCAAAGCCTTAACTCTCAAAAGATTAGGATCCTGCCTCAGGAACAGCCTACCTGGTTTATAGAGATTGCCCTGAACTTCATACCAGCAGCTCCTCCTGGTGGCCAGATAAGCAACCTCTGAGACTCACGGAGGCCTTGCAAAGCCTCTCAGGCTCTCCCAATCCAGGCCTGATTTATCTTGCTCCTCCCCCCATCTCAGAAGAGTAGAGATCCAGTAAACCCCTGGGAGCTACAGAGTCCATTCCAAAGATTAGAGTATTTGTATGTCCCACTTGGGGAACCAGGTCTTACCACAGGCAAAAAATACCATTTCAGCAGCTAAACTTTATAATCAATGATGATGGAACAACCCCATAACTATGCATAGTGTCTCCCAACTCAAACAAACAGAGCACCTAATTCATATTCACAAGTACCACCCATATACCAACTACCAGCAATGATATTAAACTGGGGGAACTAACTCCCAAATCACAGTTGGGAAGAGGTGAAGACAGCAGGTCAGAGGTAACCTGAGATGTACACCTAACCTGTTAGAACACCTTATGGGCAACTGAGGACCAGCACTCCCTTCCATGGCGTGCTCAGGGATTGATTTTGGAAATCCAAAGATAGGCCTGTAAGCCAGGCCTAGTACCCCAGGTCTCAACTGAGAGGCCAGATGAGAAAGAATTGGTGAAAGAACTCTGGAAACGTGAAAAATCAGAGCAAAATGACACCTCCAAAAGAAAACAATAACAGCTTACCAATGGATAGTAATCAAAACGAACAGATGGAAAAGACACATAAAGAATTTCAAATACGGATTATAAGGAAGCTCAATGAAATACAAGAGAAAATGGAAATACAACACAAAGAAACCACAAAAACAATGAAGGAAATGAATGAAAATTTTACTAAGAAAACCAAATTATTTTAAAAAATCAAACAGAACTTCTGAAAATAAAAATTCATTCAAGGAAATACAAAACACAGTGGAAACCTTAAGGATAGGCTACATCAGGCATAAGAAAGAATCTCAGAGCTTGAACATAACGCGTTTGACTTAAAGAAGTCAGTAAAAGAGAAAGAAATAAAAGGAGAAATGAACAAAACCTACAGGAAATATGTGATAATGTAAAGAGACCTGATATAAAAAGCATAGGATTAACTGAAGGTAAAGAAGAAAACACACAAGGGTTGGCAAACATATTGGGGTGAGCAATTGAAGAACATTTCCCTTGCTAGCAATTGAGAAAAGCAGGTACAAAAAACTCAATGGACTCCTGGGGTATTCATCACAAAGAGGAAATCACCATGACACATAGTCATCAGAATGGCCAAAGTAAACATGAAAGACACACTCCTATGAGCTATAAGTTGAAAGCATCATGTATCTTGTAAAGGGAAACCCATGAAATTAACTGTAGACTTCTCAATTGAGACCTTACATGTCAGAAAGGATTGGGACTCCATTCTCAGTCCTCTCAAACAGAATAGCGGCCAGCCCAGAATTTTGTATACTGCAAGATTAAGTTTCTTATATGAGGGATAAATAAAGCCTTTCTCAGACAAACACAAACTGAGGAAATTTGTCAAGACCAGACCTACCCTGCAGGAAGTATGTAGAAAAACACTAAACATGGATCAGAACAATAGACAACACCAGTGTAAAATCACCTAAAAGGTAAAGATCAGAGCCTAGATAGCATAATGGACAAGAGGTAAGACAGAGCACTAAAGTTTTACTCAACAAGATGAAGAAAAATCCACCCCACCTATCAATTCTTTCAATAAATGCAAATAGCTTGAACTCTCCACTCAACAGATGTAGGCTAGCTGAATGGATAAAAGAATACAAGCCAAGTATCTGCTATCTCCAAGAAACAAACCTAACTCAAAAGGACTCATTCAGCCTCAAGGTACAGTGGTGGAAAACAATATTCTATTCAAATAGAAAGCAAAAGAAAACTGGGATAGCCATTCTCATATCAGATAAGATAGACTTGAGATCAGTAAAAGTAAGGAAAGACAAAGAAAGCCATTATATAATGGTGAAGGGAACAATTCAACAAGAAGACATAATAATCCTGAATAGTTATGCAACGAACACAGGTGCACCCAATTCATAAAGCAAACCCTACTTGATATAAACAAAATAATAGCAGCACTGAGATATCTGAGGACATCAACACCCCATGACAGAAGAGGACAGATCTTCAATGCAGACAATAAGCAAAGAAATGATGGATTTAATCGGAACTGTTGAACAAATGGGTCTAACAGACATTTACAGAACACTACCCCCAAAACACTGACTCTACATTCTTCTCATCAGCTCATTGAATATTCTCTAATTCTCCAATATTCTCTAGAATGATCACATCCTAGGCCACAAAACATGTCTCAACAACTTTTTTAAAAAATAGAAATTATACCATGTATCTTCTCAGACCACAGTGGAATAAAAATAATAATTAATTGCAACAGAAACACTCAACTCTACACAAAATTGTGGAAATTAAACAACCTGTTGCACAATGATTATTTTGTCAAGGAGGAAATTCCGATGGAAATCAAAAGATTATTTAAACTAAATGACAAAGAGGATGCAAGTTATCAGAATTGGTGGGATTCAGCAGAAGCCATCATAAGAGGAAAAGTTATAATTTTAAATGCCTACATCCAAATACAGAATGATTACAAATAAACCATCTAACTATTCCTCTTAAGGAATTGGAAAAGGATAGAAAACCAATCCAAACCCAACATAAGAAAAGAAATAACTAAGGTCAGAGAAGAACTAAATGAACTCAATAACAAAAGAATTATACAGAAGATTAATAAAATGAGAAATTGTTCTTTGCAAAAATAAACAAAATCCACAGGGCTCTTGCTAGATTAACCAAAAACAGAAATGAAAAGACCTCAAAAGGCTCAATTAGAAATGAAAAAGAGATATTAAAACTGACACCACAGGAATACAAAATATCATCTCTGAATACTATGAAAACCTCTATGCACATAAACTTTAAAATTTTGAGGAAATGGACAAATTCTTGTAAACACACCATGTCTCTAGGTTCAATTAGAAAGAAATAGAACTCTTGAGCCTATTAATAACAAGTAACAAAATTTAAGGAGCAATAGAAAATCTTCCAACAAAAAATCCCAGATCAGATGCTATCACAGCTGAAGTTTACCAGACCTACAAATAAGAACTCATAACAATACTGAAGACATTATTTCATAACATACAAAAGGAAGGAATCCTCCCCAATTTCTTCTATAAAGCTAATATCACTTTGACACCAAAGCCAGGAAAAAACACACAAAAAAAGAAAACTACAGACCAATATCCCTTATTAATATAGATGCAAAAATTCTCAATAAAATTCTGACGAACTGAATTCAGCTGCACATAAAAACAATAATCCTCCATGATCAAGTGGGTTTCATCTGAGGGATACAAAGACGTTTCAACATATTTAAAACTATAAATATGATTATAAATAAATAGAAACAAAAATAAATAAATAAATAAAAATAAATAAATAAAATAAAAAGAAATAAATAGAAACATAAATAGAAACAAAAACAAAGATCATATGATCCTCTCAATAGATTCAGAAAAAGCATTTGACAAAATTCAGCACCCTTTTGTTATAATAACTCTTAAGAAAATAAGCATATATGGCCCATACCATAATATAATAAAAGCATGTGTGACAAACACATAGCCAACATCATAGTGACTGGGGAAAAATTGAAAGCATTCCTGCTTAGAACTGGAACCAGACAATTTTGCTCATTGTCACCACTTCTGTTCAACATAGTGCTGGAAGTCATAGTCAGAGTAATCATGCAAGAGAAGGAAATCAAGGGTATCCACCTGGAGAAAAAGGAGGTCAAACTATCTCTCTTTACTGACAATATGACTCTACCAAGAAACTCCTGGAACTGATTAATAAATTCAGCAAAATTCCAGACTACAAGATCAATGTACACAAACTTTTCAAAAGAATACAGACTAATGGCCAAAAAAACATATGAAAAATGCTCAACATCTCTAATCATCAGGGAAATGCAAATCAAAACCACAATGAGATATCATTTAATTCCAATGAGAATGGCTTTTATCAAAATGTCTGAAAACAACAAATATTGGCATGAATGCAGAGAGATAGGAACACTCATACACTGCTGGTGGGACTGCAAACTAATATCACCTCTGTGGAAAGTAACATGGAAATACCTCAAAGAGCTAAAAGTAGAACTAATATTTGATCAGGATTCCCATTACCGGGCATCTACCCAAAGGAAAAAAAGATGTTCTATTAAAAAGACATCTGCACTATTAAAGAGACATCTGCTCTTGAATGTTTATGGCAGTACAATTCACAATTGCAAAGATGTGGTAACAACCCAAGTGCCCATCAATATATGAGTGAATTAATAAAATGTGACATATATATATATATATATATATATATATATATATATATATATACATACCATGGAGTACTACACAACCACAAAACAATGGTGATCTGGAACCTCTTGTATTATCCTGAATGGAACTGGAGTCCATTCTACTAAGTGAAGTATCACAAGAATAGGAAATCAAGCACCACGTGTACTCACTATCAAGTTGGCATTAATTGATCAACACTTATCTGTACATATAGTAGTAACCTTCATCGGTTGTCAGGCAGTGGGTAGCAGAGGAGGGGATGGGTATATTCACACCTAATGGTGTAGTGTGAGCCGTCTTGGGGAAGGACACGCTTGTAGCTCTGACTCAGGCAGGGAAAGGCAATATATGTAACCTAAACATTTTTACCCTGGTAATATGCTAAGAAAAAAAAAGAGAGAGAAAGAAAAAATACTTGGAAAATGGATAAAGAACTAAAGCTTCCTATTTTGATAACCATTTCCAAAACAGAGATGAAATAAATGCACAATAAATGCAATTTCATATTTATTGAAAATCATATTCCAAATTTGTTATCTTAAAAATTAGATTATTCATAGAAAACCCAATAAGTACTATATTCTTTTAATATATGGGCCTTTCTTCTGCTGTCACAAACCCTGTTATTGGTTAATGGACAGGTATGGATGCTAAGGAGGTGTCGGAATGCATTTTTGATATATTGTGACATATTACACACTAGGTAATCTGTGTAAGTGCAGAGAAAGCATTCGGTCTCTTTTTGTCCCAGATTTTTAATAGGAGTATCTTCCATTTTGTTCTGCTTTCAAGTCACCTGGCCCTGTCTCAGCAAATGCTGCCTCCACAACCACCATCCCATTGTACTGGTCTTCTTGGTTGACCTTTGCAGGGGCACTTTCCTGACCTGACTCCAAACATGGATACACTATTGTTTGTCGCTTCATTCATCCAGCATGTATGTACTAAGTGACCACTGTGTGGTAGCTACAAATTTCATAGAGCTTCTGATACTTCTGTGCCAGGCCCCTCCTTTCTTTAATCCATGCTGCTAAGAGCACATCTTGCTAAAGGATTGACCCAAAGACCATAACTCATAATTGATAGGTGAAGAATTTCAAGCAAAACTGAAACTCCTAACCAAATATGATACTATTTCTGAGGTTTATAACAATTAGTCTAGGAAATTTTTTCCTCTCCCATTCCTGTTCTTTCATTTCTTAATCTAATAAGTCTCCCCAAAAGAAAGGATAAATGGAAAATAAAATAGAATGAAGTACTTTAAGGTAGTTGATGTTCTAAAAGATATGGCATTAATACAGATGAAATGAGTGTTTTGCTTTCTTAAAATTAATAAATGAAATTTAAAATTTGAAAAAAATCACTCTTTGCTAATGACATGATCTTATATCTAGAAAACCCTAAGTATTCTGTGAAGAGACTCCTGGAATTAATAAATAAATGCAGCAAAATCTCAGGTTATGAAATCCATGTACAGAAATCAGTAGTGTTTCTATACACCAACATCAGTTAAGCTGAGAATCAAATCAAAGAATCAATATACCTTTCACAGTAGTAACAAAGAATATAAAGTACCTAGGAATATATTTAACCAGGGAGGTAAAGGATCTCTACAGGGAGAACTATGTAACACTGAAGAAGGACATTGTAGGGGATGTAAACAAATGGGAAAACATATCATGCTTATGGATAGGCAGAATCAACATTGTTAAAAAGTCTATATTATTCAAATCAATTTACAGATTAAATGTCATCCCCATTAAGATACCAATGTAATCTTTCACAGATATAGAAAAAATAATGCTATGTTTTCCATGGAACAAGAGAAGACCCCATATAGCCAAAGCAACTTCAAGCAAAAAGAACAAATTGGGAAACATTTCCTTACCAGACTTCAAACTATACTGCAAGGCTATTGCAACCAAAAACAGCATGGAATTGGCACAAAAACAGAAACATAGACCAATGGATCAGAACAAAGGACTCAAATATAAAACCATTCTCATATTCCCATCTGATCTTCGACAAAGCAGACAAAAACATACACAGTGGAAAATAATCCCTGTCCCAAAAATGGTGCTGGGAAAATTGGATAGCCACATGTAGAAGAATGAAACAGGATCTACACATCTCACCACTGACAAAAATTAATTCATGATGGATAACAGATTTAAACCTAAGGGATGAAAGTATAAGAGTTCTGGAAGAAAATGTTGGAAAATCTATTATAGATATTGGCCTAGGCAAAGAATTTATGAAGACCCCAAAGGCAATCCCAGCAATAACAAAAATAAACAAATGGGACCTGATTAAATTAAAAATCTTCTGTACAACTAAGGAAACAATAAAGTGAATAGAAAACCTACAGAATGGGAGAAAATATGTGCGTGCTATTCATCCAATAAAGAAATAATAAGCAGAATCTACAAAGAACTCAAGCAAGTCAGCAAGAAAAAATCAAACAATCCTTTTAATATAGTGGGCAAAATACATGAACAGAAGCTTTTCAAAAGAAGATAAACTAATGGTCAGCAAACACATGAAAAAATGCTCAATGTCTCTAATCATCAGGGAAATGCAAATCAAAACCACAACGAGATATCACCTAATGCCAATGAGAATGCCTCTTATCAAAAATTCTGAAAACATCAGATGTTGGTGTAGGTGCGGAGAGAAAGAAACAGTTATACATTGTTGGTGGGACTGCAAACTAGTAAAACCTCTATGGAAAGCAGTAAGTACGAAGATATCTCTAAGAACTAAAAGTAGACCTATTGTTTGATGCTGCAATTCCCCACTAGATATTTACCCAAAGGGAAAAAAAGGACATTTTATAAAATAGACAGTTGCACTCTAATGTTTAATAGCAGCAAAATTCACAATTGCGAAGATGTGGAAACAGCCCAAGTGCTCATGAGTACATGAGTGATTTAATAAAATGTGGTATACGTATACCATTGAGTAATAGCCATAAAAAAATGAACGAATTTGCAACAACCTGGATGAAACTGGAGACCATACTTCTAAGTGTAGTATTGCAAGAATGGAAAAACAAGCACGGCATGTCCTCATTTTAAACTGGAACTAATTGATCAACATGCATGTGCACATATGGTGGTAAAATTCAATGGAAATCGAGCAGGTGGGAGGATGGAGGAGGGGATTGGTAAATTCACTTCTTACCTTCTTTGTACCCCCTTAATATCCTCAAATTAAAGAAATACATCTATGAAATACACAAGAAAGAAAAAATAATAAAATAGTTGATATCATAGCATTATAGAGTAGAATGATGGTTATCAGAGGCTTGGGCAGGAGAGGGAGGAGGGATGGAAGATATTTATAAAAGGATCAAAATTTCACTTAGGAGGAATATGTTCCAGAGAACATATTGTTCTCCATTGTACACCATTGAGACTATATTTAATGCTGATAAATTGTATTCTTGAAAATTGCTAGAAAAAATAAAAGTATAAGAATCTTATAAAAGGATTTGTTGGCAAATAAAATTATTGCTATTTAATATTTTCATAAGAAAATATATTTAACTATAACAAATATTAAGCTATCATGTAGTTAAAAGGGACTGCAGAGGTCACCTAATGCAACTCCTTTATTTTGATAAGATTATCCAGATTCAAAGTGATTGAGTATCTTGACTGCAGTCACAAACTTGTTGTGAGTAGAACCTAGGACTATTGATTTACAGTCCAGTGATTTTTTTCCTCATTATACCTTATAAAGTTTGAATGGTAAAAACTTTAGTTAGTTTAAAGCTTTAATTATTTTCTTTTAAGTTATTAGCTTGATAATTAGGGAGACATACTTTAATTTATAATTTTACCACTTTACTAAATTTTAGTATATGTGTTACATATGCATACAAACATAAGTCCATATTTTATCTCATGGAATTTACAAATTGACATATAGTCATGATAACATTAGTTCATAATTGTTCCTTCTTTTTAAACAACTTTGTTGAGGTATGACTGACATACAAAAAGCCGTACATATTTAATATATAGATAGAACTTGATGAGTTTGGAGATAAGTATATACCTGTTAAAGCATCATTATAATCTATGCCATAAACATATCCATTGTCTCCGAACATTTCCTCCTGTCTTCTTTATTCATTATTATTATTATTATTAATTTTTGTGACAAGCACACATAGCAAAATATCTATTCTCAGTTAATTTTTAAGTGTACAATACAGTATTAACTACAGGTACTGCACTATACACATCTTTGAGGCTTATTTTTCTTGCATAACTGAAACTTTGTACTTTTTGACTAAACCCTCATTGTTGCACCTATTTCTTGTGATGGATTAGAATCACCTCAAAATTATAATAATTTTTTAAAGATCAATTTTTGTATGTGCTTGTTTCCCCAAATTGTCAAACTTTAAAGTTGATGTAAATTTTCACCTATTGTAAGTCATACAAATTATTTTAGATATTTTGTTTTAAATCCCCTTAGCATTTAATTAGTACATGTAAATCTTCTTAATGTACATATCACTGCCATGTCAGTCAGCATTTCTTTTTGCTTCTATTTAACTGACAAAACAGCCTGTTAATCTGACTCAATTTTTTAAGATTCTACACTCTAGCAATTAAAATAAATCATGATATTAAAATCATTTACAACAGATATAGGCTGATTTGCAGATAAGAAAGATACTTGTTCCATCTGTTCTACAAAATTCATATTCTATCTTCATCCAAACTTTCCATCTTTTTAAATATGCTTTTAGAAAATATCTGTGTTAGACCAAATTAATATCAGAGAACTGGTATGATGTTAATAGTGAAAATATTAGTATTTGCAGTTATTTGGGTCTTAGAATTTGATAATTCTAATATTTTCACTAAGTAACTACTATGGGGATGATCTGAATGACTCCTCAGGTACTAGTTATTGTTAGTACACAGTAATTTACCCCAGAATGATGTGGGAGTAAATTAAAATCAATTTAATTATTACTAAGGTGATTTTGTCTTAAGTTAGATTGATTTAAAATCACTAGTCAGGAAAATTCAAAATGATAATTTTTTCCCTTAAAAATTATATCCATGTTGTTTGTATTAACTTTAATTCATATTCTTCATGACTCAAAGGTAAACGTTAATTTCACTTTTGGAATTACATGTGACATTATTTATGCATACAAACAAAAGTTGGATGAAAATACACTAAAGTATTGACATTTGCTATCCCTGGCTAGTGATATTACAGAACTCTCTAATTTTTTCTTTGTATTTTGAAGAGTTTCAAAAGTTTTCAATAGTGAACAAATAAAACCATTAATATTTTCTTTCAAGTACACCATGAAATAACATGCCTGATTTCCTAACTCCCACACTTTTCCAAATATTAACTAATAAATGTTAATTACTAAATATTAACCTGTGGAAATCTTGAACCTAGTTCAATACCAAATTCCAGAATGGTCTTAGTAAATGAGAAGTTTGCGACAGTAACTTACTGGTCACATCTCTTATGTCTGCTGCTGGTGCCACTCTCAGCTTGATAACTGAATTCCTTTTGTACCCTAATCTCCAAGGGCCAAATCCCTGTCATATGTTATTGGCCATCCCTAATGCTGGCAACCTGACTGTTGGACTTCTGCCATTGCTTAGATGTGTAACTTTAGGTAAAATAGGCTTCTATGGGTCACAATTTAATATTTGTTTCCTACTATAGTAACATTAGAAAAAGTTTGAGAGTTACTTCCTGGAAGGGAGTTACTAACAACTTTAGGGAGTCAAAATTGTGGCAAATATTATGCACATTTTGTGCAAATGTGCATTTTTCAGAGAAGAGGGTGTCTAATTTCATCAGATTCTCAAAGGACTGTTATTCCAAAAATGGTTAAGATGAGAGACAGAAATGTTTTTCATTTACATAGTCATAGTTATAAAAGAGAGAGGGAAAGAGAGAGAATAGATATAAAGAGAGTAAGAATGAGATAACATTTATTGAGCATTTACTAGGTGGTTAGCTCTCTATGTAAATTAACTCATATAATCCACACAACTACCTTATGAGATAAGTACAGTAATGAACACAATAATTTCCATTTTAAAAAAAAATAGATATTCAAAAAACAAAGTGACTGGCAAGTTACATAGCTAGTGAGTAGTAGAGCTAGAATATTAATCTATCATGTTTTCTGACTTCAAGACTTACGACCACTATGCCACTATTTCTCAAATTGTAGAAGTCTTGTTCTCTCTGGGGATCCACTAAGGTATTTTCAAAAGTCTGAAGGTCCTCTATGAGAAATTTTAAGATGTTTTTATTTGGATGATAATTTAGAATAAAATCAGTACATTTTGGATCATTTGGATGACCATGTTCTAACTGAAACTGCCATATAATTTTATGGATTTCAGTATCCATATTTTCAGCTGTTTAGTGATAGCATTAACACCAAAAGATCACATGAAGGGTTGGTGTTTAAATTTTAATGCAATGTTTTTCAAACTAAGACATCTAAATATATATTCTTAGGGGTTCTTGAGTTCTCAAATTTGAGAAATACTATCATAATTTTCCATCATTTATTTATTATTTCATTAAACACTAAGAACTTACTACATGTCAGATGTCTCAGAAAACAAACCAAGTAAAGAAAGTGTTTTGAAATGAAGAGTGAAATCAACTGTGTCAAATGGGGTTGATCAGTGAAATTAGATAAGGACTGAGAATTGGACAATGAATTTGGTAGCACGTAGGTTATCAGTGACCTTGATAAGAGAGTTTT
The DNA here is from genome assembly GCF_040939455.1 of Microcebus murinus. Taxonomy (NCBI): domain Eukaryota; kingdom Metazoa; phylum Chordata; class Mammalia; order Primates; family Cheirogaleidae; genus Microcebus; species Microcebus murinus. The sequence goes on from NC_134136.1 coordinate 11,352,905, forward strand.
CACTGTAATGACAGGGAAAAAACTCCTGATTGGAATGAATTGAGGAAACAATGGTGAGGTGAAAAAATAAAAACATGCTTTCTCTTGATCCTATTAAAGGGCTGAGAAACAATAAAAACATAGAAACAACTCTTTAAAAGACTTTTGTTCTTTTTTCAAAAAAATAAATTTTGGCTGGGTGTAGTGGCTCATGCCTGTAATTCCAGCACTTCGAGAGGCCAAGTCAGGAGGACTGCTTGAGGCCAGGGGTTTGAGACCAGCCTAGGCAATATAATGAAACCCTTATCTCTACAAAATACATATATATATATATATATATATATATACATATATATATATATATAGTGTATATTTAAGGTATACATGAGGATGTTATGAGGTACATATAAATAGTAAAAAGGTTACTATAGTGAAGCAAATTAACATATCTATCATCTCACATAGTTAGTCACATTTTTTGTTTTTGTAGCAAAAGCAGCTAAAATCTATACATTTAGTATGAATCCTATTATATATAGGATTCTATATAGTACTATATAGTACCATTTTATTACCTGTAATCTTCATGTTGTATATTATTAAAATCTCTATACTTGTTCATTCTATATATCCCCTACTTTGTATACTTGGATCTACATTTTCAGCAATTACTTTATTAAATAAGCTTTCTGTTCCTTTCTCTGTCTCTTCTTCTGAAATTCCCATAATGTAAGTATTTATTTGCTTAATGGTATCCCATAAGTCGCATACAGTGTTGCCATTTTTTTCATTCTTTTTTTTTTTTTAATTTGACTGAATCATTTCAAAAGACCTACATTTAAGTTCACAGATTTTTTCTTCTGCTTGACCTAATCTGCTTTGGAAGCTCTTAGATGCTTTTGTATTTCACTGAATTCTTCAGCTTCAAAATTTCTGATTGTGTCTTTTTTTATATCTCTTTCTTGAATTTCTCATTCGCTTTATGAATTGTTTTTGTAATTTCATTGAATTGTCTATATGTACTCTCCTATATCTTGTTAAGTTTCTTTAAGATCATTATTTTGAATTCCCTTTCATTCAATTCATAAATTTCCATTTCTTTGAGGTCAGTTACTGGAGAATTATTGTGTTACTTTGGCGGTATCATGTTTCCTCGCTTTTTCATGTTTCTTATATCCCTGTGTTAATGTCTGCACATCTGGTGGTGCATTCACCTCTTCCAAACTTTACAGAGTGTGTTTCATAAAAGATTTTCACCTGTAGGTATGCCTAAGAGTGCCAGCTGGTCAGGGGCAGTTGCTCTGGTTCTATGTGGGTGAAGTGTTGTAGATTCTATGCAGTTTATTCAGTTGTAGTAAATGTTAGCAATGACTGTATATGCCTCAGTAGTCTAGGCTGCAGATGTTTTGGGCAATTAAACAGTAGCTGCATAAGTTATTAGGATAAGGCCTTTAGGGATATTCCCTTTCTTGTCTTCCTCACAAAGGGGAGTCTTAGCTGAGGAGATCTCTCCTGCTTTTGAGTTTTATAGGGCTCATAGGCAGCCACAGTGGCACAGAGAGCCCAGAAAGAGGTGCTCAGAGCAGCTATGGAGCCATTCTTGGGCTCAGGGTCTTGCAAAACTATTATAGTGCCTGGGACTTGAGGCACACACTTACTCTCCAAGGCATGAATGGATGTAGTTCTCCCACTAACCACAGTCTTGCTGGTATTTAGCTGTGTTTCTGACCCTGGGTGGGTGGGTAGAACAGAGAACTTCCAGGGTTCTGGGGAAGAATAGGTGCTCCAGAGGCTCAGACCCAATCATCAGGACACAGATGCAATTCAGAACCCATATCCAACAGGGCAGAATAGCAGTTTAGGCTCTGGGAGATGAGGTATCAGCAGTGGTGATTCTGAACTTTGGGATGGTGGGACACAGCAGTAGCTCAGGCTCTGTGAGGCTAGGTACAGTAATAGCAAGAACCCAGGAATGGAAATATGCCATTGGGGCTTGGGCCCTAGGGGGCAAAATCAGTGCAGTGACAACATCACTCTTTTGAGAAGTGGGGTACCTTGGCTGCACAGAATTCAAGGAACTAGTCCAGTTTCAGGTAGGTGGGGCACATGACTGTTTGACTTGAAGGATGAGGTGGCACAGCTCAGCCAAGGCTCTGATTCCCTGAGGCACAACACACCATTTTTGCTCAGCTCCAGAAAGTGCTAGAGGCCTGAGATTCCTTGGGGGGGGGCAGTGTGCTACCTTGGATATGGTACTTGGGGTGTGACTACTCTAGTAGTTTGAGGCTCTGTGTCCCTGGCAGTTGGGCACTACCTTTAGCTCAGCCCTAAAGGCAGGGTGCACAAGAGACTGGAATGGGGGAATGCAGCAGCTCTGAAGTAGTTTGGACCTATAGGGTAGTGAGTAGCAGCAGTTCTACTTGGGGATGGCTGGCACATGACTGGGTGGTCATGGTACAATGGTGGCTGAGCACAAGGAAAGGAGGGATGTAATAGCTCCTCACTCCTGGAGTAGGACACACTCTTGCTGTGGTTACAGTTCCAAAATGGCATGGGACAGTAGCAGTATGGGCCATTGGGTAGTGGCGGAAGCATCAGCTCCTTCTCTGTGGGTAGCTCAGTGTGTGGACTCTGGGGAGCTCTCTCAGCTGAGCTTAGGTGCTGTGAGGACTGCAGGAGTCTCCAGTAGCAAAGACTGAAGGTTTCCATGTTGGTGATGGGGACTGCTGGGGTCCTCTTGCTTACTGTTTTCCTGCAGGAAGAAGTCTCTCCTGTTTTAAGATGATCCTGACTGGGGAAATGGGGTGGCAAAGGCAAGATGTTTTATTTTCTTTTTTATGTGGCCATCCTGGGTTTCTGTACTCTACAGGATTTCTTCTGCTTCTTTGCTGTTCTCTTGTGCTCTCCTTTTGTTATGTTGGTAGCAACATAGCTGTTTATTCCTTGTTTTGGGTGTTTTTATCAGGGACAGAATACTAGGGACTTCTAGCTAACCATCTTGCTCAAGTATTTTGTTATGAGCAGAGAAATGGGATAGTTAGCTGAAGAGATACATGAGAACTACAGAGTAGTTTTTGTAGATGAGAGATATTAAAATATGCCTGTATAATAGTAGGAATGGTCAATAGAAATGGATATATTGATGATACAGGAAATATAGCAGATAATTGTCAAAGTAAAGTCCTTGAACAGGCATAGGGATGCAATTATGGTGCCAAATAGAGCTATTGACCTTTGATTAGGATCAGGAATTTCAATAATAAAAAAGTTAACCTTTATTCCATATATACTATGTGCCAGAAACTATTTTAAATGTCATTAACTCATTTTATTCTCATGACAATCCTATGAGGGAAGAACTATTGTTCCATTTTTCATATGAGAAAACTGAGGCACAGAGGACTGGTGCTTGGTTTGCATATTAAATACCTAGAGCAGAATATAGAAGCAGGATAGAGGTAAAAGTATTACATTAGGGCAAATGATTCCTGAGTATTTTTTGTGGATCAGATATGAGCTATATTGAAGGGTTAGCAGAAGATCATCATGTGTGTCTTAAGTAGGGTTGCCTGGTGGGGCAGATGTGAGAATTTCAGTGGCAAGACCTAAAAGTGAATGTGAGAATCATATGAACTAAGGAATGAATCACTAGCCACCAATGCAGATGTACATGCCAAAAAATAATCAAGAGTATATTCTCTCCTACAGGAGAGATGTTCTCAAAATTCCAAGAGAGCTCTGATGAGAGACAGTTAACTTTAAATATCAGTTGGATCCAGAGAATGCAAAGCCATTCAAAGATAAAACCAGTCCAAATGAGGCTTTCTTATCCTCATAGCTACCTCTTCTTCCAATCCATGTGACCCTTGAGTGGTCAGAAATTTGCTAGCAAACAAGGACTTGGCAGGGCAGGAGATAGAAATGGAGGATAAGCACAAAATGGAGAAACAGAAAATAAGTCAGCTATACCTTTTTCCCATTGAAGGCTTTCAACTTGAAATAAGTTCAAGCTAGGGATGGACAGATTTCAATAATCAAAGCTCAGAGTTAAATTAGTATTGTATACTGAGTATTCTCATTTTTCGATGAACTAAATTAGTGACTTAAAGTCACCACTGGACTGTCTATTACCTAAGGAGGATTATAAAAGTTTGAGAGCTGTTGGAATATTTTTAAGGGTAGAGTAAGATTACCTCTACTAAATAAATATTAAAGGAACAATGAAAATCAAAATAATAGAAATAATAATAAAGCAGAGAAGAAAAATGGCAGAGTAAAGGTAACCCCCTGGATCCTTGCTCCCAGAGAAAGAGGCATAGATTTTGGTTTCTAACACATGAATGGATCTCTCCCCAACAAGAACAGTGTTGTGAATCGGCAGAAGTTCAGCATGGCACTCTCAAAAAAGGAAAAAAAAAAAACAACAAAAAACAAGGTGAACAGGAGATAAGATCGCATTCTCTGGAGAGTGCAAAACAATAAGGCATAGAGTGTGGGAGGGCTCTGGCCCACCGGGCCAGGGAGTGATGTGAAATCAGACCCACAGGAGAACTTCTTGCTTCCCAATTGACCTCCACACCCACTCAGATATGGACCTGCCTGAAGTTGGTGCAAAATTGCAGCAGGAGTAGTGGGTGTTGTAGAGAGTGGTCATTAGCGGAAAGCACCATGAACTCCCCAGAGCTCTTTGCTAGGACGGCAGTAATTGGGGAGGAAACTGGTCTAAACTTCTAGGGGATGCAGTTAGATAACAGATATCTTGCCTCTGGTAACCAGTGGAGCCAGTCCTACAGAGGGGTTCATTAAGTTGGGGACTTTAAGCTGGAACAGCCTCGGGAGAATAGGCCCGCTCAGGGTGGGTCAGTAAGTGCCAGAGCTATGGCTGAACAGGTGTGAGATGGCGGGAAGGTGATATAAAAAAGAGAATGGGGCATCCTGATGACCCAGCTCCCCAATTCAGCACCTGCCATCTCTGGAACAGTCACCCCCAGTGCGGGTACTCTGTGAGTGGGAGGGCGGTCACCATTGTCGGGGTCCACAGCCCAGTTGCTGTGGTGTGATACAGTGTGACAGGCAGATCCCCTCCCATAGCCCAGGGACTCTCCTGACAAACTCCACCCTTACACAATCTACAATCAACTAGTCAGGCCTGTCTTGATGGATGAACTCTGAACACTAGTACTGAGGAGGCTAATGCCAATGAGACTTACAGCTGCTGGGGCACCGGGTTGCTGGGCAGACTAGGGAGCTACCTCCTCCCCCTAGCCTGCATCTTTTGTGTGGAAAGTGGTAGGCTCCACCCCTGGAGGCAGGGTGAGACAAGAAAAGCCACTTTCCAACTCGTCTAGGATGAATCCACTGGGCCTTGGCACAGATCAATAGCTGACAGCGCAATGACTTTGCTATTCAGACCAGTTTAGGTCACTCAGTTGATCAAAATGCTGGGGCTGGATCTCCACTCCCAGTCAGCTGCCAAAAGTCAGGGCCATGGTCAAGGAACAAATCCCCTGCAAGTGGCCACAATGGGCTCCACAAGTAACCCCCCTCCCATCAGGGGTAGCCTGCCAGGTGTGCTGGAAGCACTCCCCCCAGTGGCAAATCAAGAAACCATAGAAATGAGGACGCCCAGGGTGCCTCCTTTGTACACTACCCACAGAAATAGTGTATACAGAGAGTCTGTTACTTATCATATGATAGAACAACAGCTGATCCAGATGGGGAGGGCTCAGTGAAAGAATTCTGGAACTATGAAGAATCAAACTGAAAACACTCTCCCAAAGAGATACACCAGCTCTCAAGCAATGGATATTAACCAAATCCAGAACACTAAAATGACAGAAGAAGAATTTCAAATGTGGATTGTAAGAAAGCTCAATGATATACAAGAAAAAATGGATAACCAACACAAAGAAACCACCAAAAAAAAAAAAAAAAAGATTCAGGACCTGTTAAGAAAAATTCACTAAAGAAATTGAAATTTTAAAGAAAAATCAAACCGATCTCCTGGAAATGAAGAATCTATTCAGGGAACTACAAAAAACAGTGGAAAAACCTCAAAAATAGAGTAGACCAAACAGAAGAAAGAAGCTCAGAGATTGAAGATAACACCTTCAAATCAAATAAGTTAATCACACAGATAGAGCAGAAAAATAAGAGGTATGAGCAAAACTTACAAGAATTGTGGGATTATATGAAGAAATATGATCTGAGGATGTTATGGATTCCAGAAGGGGAGGGAGAAAAATTGTAAGGGTTGGATAAGCTATTTGAAGACATAACTGAGTAAAATTTCCCAGGCATTTCTAAAAAGCCAGATATTCAAGTACAAGAAGTTCAAAGGACCCCGGTAGACACAATGTAAACGGGAAAACACCACACCACATAGTCATCAGACTGACCAAAACATCAACAAAAGAGACCCTTCTACAAGCTGTGAGGAGAAAGAAGCAAGTTACATACAAAGGAAAGCCAATTCAAGAAACAATAGACTTCTCAAGTGAAATCTTACAAGCAAGGAGAGACTGGGACCCCATGCTCACTCTTCTGAAACAGAATAATGTCCAGCCTAGAATTTTGTACCCTGCAAAACTAATTTTTATGTATGAAGGATGAAAAAGACATTCTCAGATAAGCAAAGACTGAGGGAATTCACAAAGATAAGACCAGCCCTACAAAAAGCACTCAAAATAGTGTAACACATGGATCAGCATAATAAACACGAATGTAAAAACACTCAAAAGCTAAAGATTAAAGGCCAGATACCACAATGGCTCAAGAGAGAAAACAAAGCAATAAAATCCAACCCAACAGAATGAAAAGACATCTGCCCCACCTATCAGTTCTCTCAATAAATATGAACGGCTTAAACTCCCCACTCAAGAGACATAGGCTGGCTAAATGGAAAAAAAATACAAACCAAGTTTCTGCTCTCTTCAGTAAACATACCTAACCTGCAAGGATGCACATAGACTAAAATAAAGGGGTGGAGATCAGTTTTTCAAGCAAATGGAAAACAAAATAAGGCTGGCGTGGCAGTTCTGATTTCAGAAACTTAGTCTTTTTTTTATTTTGGCATATTATGGGGGTAAAGATTTTAAGGTTTCAGTAAATGCCCTTTCCCCCCTCCCCCTACAAGTCTGAGTCTCCATCATGACCATCCCCCAGATGGTGCACACCTCACTCATTATGCATGTATACACCCACTCCCCTCTCCCCTCCCACCTGCCCAATAGACTATTACTGTAGTACCTATGTGTCCACTTAGGTGATGCTCAGTTAATAACAGTTTGCTGGTGAGTATATGTGGTGATTGTTTTTCCATTCTTGGGATACTTGACTTAAAAGTATGGGTTCCAGCTCTAACCAGGAAAATATAAGATGTGCTATAACACCGTTGTTTCTTAGAGCTGAATAGTAGTCCATGGTATACATATACCACATTTTATTAATCCATTCTTGGATTGATGGGCACTTGGGCTGTTTCCACAGCCTTGCAATTATGAATTATGCTGCTATAAACATTCGAGTGCAGGTGTCTTTTTTGTAGAGTGTCATTGGATCTTTTGGGTAGATGCCCAGCAATGGGATTGCTGGATCAAATGGTAGATTCACTTGTATCACTTTAAGGTATGTCCATATTGCTTTCCACAGAGGTTAAACTAATTTGCAGTCCCACCAGCAGTGTAGGAATGTTTCCCTCTCTCTGCATCCACGCCAGCATCTATTGTTTGGAGACTTTTTGATAAAGGCCATTCTCACTGGAGTTAAGTGATACCTCATTGTGGTTTTGATTTGCATTTCCCTGTTGATTAGAGATGTTGGGAATTTTTTCATATGTTTGTTGGCCATTCTTCTGTCTTCTTTAGAAAAATTTCTGTTCAAGTCCTTTGCCCACTTTTTAATAGGATTATTTCATTTTTTCTTACTGATTTTCGTGAGTTCTAAGTATATTCCAGTTATCAGCCCCTTATCTGATGGGTAGAATGCAAAAATTTTCTCCCATTCCGTAGGCTGTCTGTTTATTTTCATGACTGTTTCTTTAAAACCAACAAACGTAGTGGAAGATAAAGAGGGTCAGTATATTATGGTGAAGGGTACAGTTCAACAAGAAGACATAATAATTTTAAATATATACACACCCAACTTAGGTGCACCCAGATTCATAAACCAAGCCTTACAGGATCTAAGCAAATTGATAAACAACAACTCCACAATAGTTGGAGATTTAAACACCCCACTGACTGCACAGGATAGATCCAAACAGAAAATTAATAAAGAAATAATGGACTTAAACAAAACTCTAGAACAATTGGGCCTGACTGACATTTACAGGACATTCTACACCAAATCCACTCAATATACGTTCTTCTCATCAGCTCATGGGACATTATCTAAGATTGACCATAGCCTAGGATGCAAAGCAAGTCTCAAAAAATTAAAAAAATAGAAATTATACCATGTATCTTTTCAGGTCACAGTGGAATAAAAGTAGAAATCAACTCTAACAGAAACTCACATTTCTACACAAAAATGTGGAAATTAAACAACCTTCTGCTAAATGATTACTCCATAAATGAGGAAATCAAGATGGAAATCAAAAAAATTCTTTGAACTTAATGACAATGGACAGACAAGATATCAAATCATCTGGGACACAGCTAAAGCAGGACTGAGAGGAAGGTTTATTTCCATAAATGCCTATATCCAAAAGTCAGAAAGATCACAAATAGACAATCTAATGAATTGACTCAAAGATCTGGAAAAAGAAGAACAGACCAACACCAAACCCAGCAGAAGAAGTGAAAATGACAAGATCGAATCAGAACTAAATGAAATTGACAATAGGGAAACTATAGAAAGATTAATAAAACAAAAAGTTGGTTCTTTGAAAAAATAAACAAAATTGATATGCCTTTGGCTAGACTAATGAAAAGCAGAAAAGAGAAATCTCTAATAAGCTCCATCAGGAAACAAATGTAATATCACAACTGATCACACAGAGATACAAGATATAATCTATGAATACTATAAAAACGTTTATGCACACAAACTGGAAAATGAGGAGGAAATGGACAAATTTCTAGAAACACACAATCTCCCTAGGCTCAACCAGTAAGAAGTAGAATTCCTAAACAGACCAATATCAAGAGCCAAAATAGAAACAGCAATTAAAACCTTCCTAAAAAGAAAAGTGCCAGCCCAGATGGTTTCACACCCGAATTTTATCACACCTACAAAAAAGAACTGGTGCCTATCCTTAAGAAATTAGTCCACAACATTGAGAAGGATTGAAACCTACCCAATTCATTCTATGAAGCCAATATCACTTTGATACCAAAGCCAGGAAAGGATGCAACAAAGAAAGAAAACTACAGACCAATATCACTTATGAAAACAGATGCAAAAATTTTCAACAAAATCCTACCTAACTGAATCCAGATGCTTATCAAGAAAATAATCCATCACGACCACATTGGCTTTATACCAGTGATGCAGCAATGGTTCAACATATGCAAATCTATAAATGTAGTTCACCACATACACAAAAGCAAAAACAAAGACCATATGACCCTTTCAATAGATGCAGAAAAAACATATGACAAAATTCATCACCCTTTTTTGATAAGAACACTTAATTAAATAGGCATAGAAGGGGCATACCTAAAAATGATACAAGCCATATATGACAGACCTACAGCCAACATCATACTGAATGGGGAAAAATTGAAAGCATTCCCACATACAACCGGAACCAGGCAAGGTTGCCCACTATCTCTGCTTCTATTCAACATAGTGCTGGAAGTCCTGGCTATAGCAATCAGACATGAAAGTAGAATTAAAGGTATTCAAATGGGGGCAGAAGAGATCAAACTTTCACTGTTCACTGATGATATCATATTATATTCAGAAAATCCCAAGGATTCAACCAAGAGACTCCTGGTATTGATAAATGAATTTAGTAAAGTGTCAGGATACAAAATCAATCCACACAAATTAGAGGCATTCCTATACTCCCAAAACAGTCAAATTGAGAACCAAATCAAAGACTCAATACCCTTCACAATAGGAACAAAGAAAACAACGTACCTAGGAATATATTTAACTAAGGAGGAAAAAGACCTCTACAGGGAGAACTCTGAAACACTGAGTAAGGAAATAGCAGAGGACATAAACAGATGAAAATCTATACTATGCTCGTGGGTCAGCAGACTCAACATTGTTAAAATGTTATACTACCCAAACTGATCTATATATTCAACGCAATCTCTATTAAAATCCCAACATTATTTTTCACAGATATAGGAAAAGTTATTTTATGCTTCATTTGGAACCAGAGAAGACCCCATATATTAAAAGCAATTCTAGGCAATAAAAACAAAATGGGAGGTATCAATATGTCAGATTTCAAATTATACTACAAAGCTGTAGTAGTTAAATCAGCTTGGCATTGGCACAAAAACAGGGACATTGACCAGTGGAACAGAACTGAGAACCCTGATATTAAACCATCCTCATATAGCCATCTAATCTTCAACAAAGCAGACAAAAAGATTCACTAAGGAAAAGAATCATTATTCAATAAATCGTGCTGGGAAAATTGGATAGCCACATGTAGAAGGCTGAAGCAGGATCCACACCTTTCTCCTCTCACAAAAATCAACTTATGCTGGGTAACAGACTTAAACCTAAGATATGAAACTATTAGAAGTCTAGAGGAAAACGTTGGAAATACTCTCCTAGACATTGGCCTAGGCAAAGAATTTATGAAGAAGACCCTAAAGGCAATCACAGCAGCAACAAAAATAAATAAATGGGCCTTGATGAAACTAAAATCTTCTGCACAGACAAAGAAACAGTCATGAGAGCAAACAGACAACTTACAGAATGGGAGAAAATTTTTACATCCTACACATCTGATAAGGGGTTGATAACTAGAATCTAATTAGAACTCACTAAAATCAGCAAGGAAAAATCAAACAACCCTATCAAAAAGTGGTTAAAGGACATGAACAGAAACTTTTAAAAAGAAGACAGAATAATGGTTAACAATCATATGAAAAAATTCTCAGCTTCTCTATTCATCAAGGAAAAGCAAATCAAAACCACAATGAGATATCACTTATCTCCAATAAGAATGGCCTTTATAAAAAATCCCAAAACGATAAATGTTGGCATGAATGCGGAGAGATAGGAGCACTCCTACACTGCTGGTGAGACTGCAAACTAGTTCAACCTCTGTGGAAAGCATTATGGAAATACCTTAAAGTGATACAAGTAGATCTACCATTTGATCCAGCAATCCCACTCCTGGGCATCTTCCAAAAAGAACAAAGAACAATCTACAAACAAGAAACCTGCACTCTAATGTTTATAGCAGCACAATTCACAATTGCAAAACTGTGGAAACAACCCAAGTGCCCATCAATATACTAGTGGATTAATAAAATGTGGTATATACTTACCATGGAGTGCTATTCAGCTCTAAGAAACAATGGTGATATAGCTTATCTTGTATTTTCCTGGATAGAGCTGGAGCCCATACTACTAATTGAAGTATCCCAAGAATGGGAAAAAAAGCACGACATATACACACTGGAAAATTGGTATTAACTGATCAGCACCTAAGTGGACACATAGGAATTACATTTATCGGGTATTGTACAGGTAGGAGGGGGAGGAGGGGACAGGTATATGCATACATAATTTGTGATATGTGCACCATCTGGGGGATGGTCATGCTTGAAGGTCGGACTTGAGGGGGAAGGGGGCAAAGGCATTATATGTAACCTTAAAATTTGTACTTCCATAATATGCTGATATTTAAAAAATAGTAATAATAAAGCTATGTTTTGATTGCATCATGAGTTATACTTACTCACTGCTTAGTAACTCATACTGTTACTAAACCAAACACATTTACATGTTATCTACAAACTACAGAACAAACCCTCCAAATTTGAATACCAACATGTTTGAAATTAAATCGGATATACAATTGACTACCTCGGTAAGCGTTCATTTGAATTTAGATTGCTTATTTTGTTGTGTACCCAAATATTTCAATTATTCCACTGTTTTTCTCTAAAGCACAGCGGAAACTCCCTCATCTGATGCAGTCAAAGAGAGGATCAATTGATAGTTGGTAAACTCTTTGAAAAATTGAGTTAGAGTGGTAAATAATGAAAATAAAATGCTTTAAATATTTTATTTCAACTCAAAACATATAAATGCACATTAAATAAATGACCTATTGTTCTAGCACCAAGATCTTTTCCTTGAGTATATATCCTGAAGGAGGTCCATGCTAATTTTTTACATACACTATATCTATTCTAGTTTAAATTTCCTTAAAGTGAATTGAGAAATTGAAGATGTTTGCTAAGTAATATGAATGCAGAATCCTATAATCATTATTATTTTCCAATCATTTGTACTTCTATCATCCATACCTAATTATAGAGCAAATATATTTATTGACATTTAATAAGCATTTTGAAAATTTTAAATGAGTTTACATAGAAGCTTCTTTCTGCCCTTAGTTCATCAGTTTACATGATATTTAAGTAAATTATATAATTATATGTACATATATATTATGTATAAATTATATAATTGCAACAAGTTTAACTAGTATAAACATGTTTAAAACAAGCACAGTTGACTCTTAGTAAGCATGCAATTCAACTAGTGAGAACAGACATACTCAAGCATTCTAGAGCTGTGTTGTACAATATGGTAGCCATTAGTAATGTATGGAAATATAAGATTAAATTGTATTAAATTAAAAATTCAGTTATTCAGTCAAACCAGCCACATTTCAGTTGTCCAATAGCAACATGTGACTAGTGGCTTCTGTATTGGACAGGATAGGTATAGAACATTTTCATCATCACAGAAAGTTGTTAGACTTCTCTCTTCTGGAGAATAATCAAAAGCTGTGTACTTTCACTGTGCTGTAGATATCATTTTAAATATTTTATAGAGTAAATAAGGATCATTAATTAATCAGGCAAGTTGGTTAAGTGAAAGTTGTTAAAATTTCTAATCTATTATGATTCTTGTCAAGACATTAAATCTACTTTGTCAAAAAGTATTGAAATAGTACTACATAGTGGCAACTTAATATTAAACACAAATGCAAATGGGGACACTAACTTTTCCTAGTATTACTCAGTTAAAAATAATTTTCTAGATTTTCCTTTAAATAATCTCATAAAGAAGTTACAGAGCCTATTAGTATGCCTGTAGAGCTCCAGAGGTTTGAGATCAAGGAAGAATTGTCCAAGTGATAGAGTCATTGAAGAGTTTTAATCTGGGGAATAACATAGTCAGGTTTGCATTGGATGAGGAAAACACAAGAAACAATAGAAAACTCTGGAAATGATAAATGTAAGAAAGAAAATAAGAAGATACATTTGAGAAATATTTTTAATGTGAAAATAGCATTTTTAGATGTGAAAAGTGACAAAAAGAGAAGAATTGCAAATGAATCTTAGGCTTGAAATTTGGGTGATAGAGTAGATAATTTATAAGAAACAAAATACAAAGAAAGCAAAATATGTTCAGGAAACTTGTGAAAAAATAGTTCAGATGATAAATCGTGGGACCCAAGATAATATGGGGAAAAAAAGAGAAATCAAATTATTGCTTATAATTGCAAAAGTAATGGAACAAATGAAGGACTCTTTGAGTTCAAAAGCAGATTTTTAAAGAAGTAAGATCATGAGAGTACTGGTAGAAGAGGAGGTGTGGATATAGTGGAATACTAAAGTTTAACTTTTTCTAAAATGGAGCAGTTATAATATATAGGGTATGGCCATGTGGATGGGGTGTTTAAAGTGGGGTGGTTCATCTAAACCACAAGGACAGAAACATACTCAATATGAAAGGATGGGAAAACATATTGCAAGCAAATGGAAATAAAAAGAGAGTAGGTGTAGCCATTCTCATATCAGATAAAATTGGCTTTAAACCAACAAAAGGAAAGAGAGACAAAGAGGGCCATTATGTGATAGTAAACAGAGCAATTGAACAAGAAGGCATAATGATCCTAAGTATATATGTGCCCCAAACAGAAGCTCCAAGATACATAAAGCAAATTTTACTAGAGCTAAGCAAAGAAATAAATAGCACCATCATAATTGCTGGGGACCTCAACACCTGACTTCCAGAGTTTGACAAATCATCAAAGCAAAATATAAATAAAGACTAAATGGACTTAAACCAAACTCTAAATCAAATGGACATAACAAATACTTACAGAACATTCCACCAAAAAATACAGAATGCACATACTTCTCAGCAGAAAATGGAACATTCTTCAAGATTGATCATATCTTAGGCCACAAAACAGATCTCAACAAATTCAAAAAATTTGAAATGATATGATATACCTTCTCAGTCCATCAGGAATAAAGACTAAACTCAGGAATAAAACCAAAAAGCAGTAACAAGAGAAACACTCAAACCTACACTAAGTCAGGGAAATTAGACACACTGATGCTGAATGATTATTAGATCAATAATGAAATTAAGATGGAGCTCAAAAAATTCTTTCAACTGAGTGACAAAGGGGACACAAATATCATAATCTATGGGACACAGCCAAAGCATTCCTCACAGGAAAAAATCATAGCATCAAATACCTACACCAAAAAGGCAGAAAGATAACAAATTAACCATCTAATTTCACACCTCAAGGAACTAGAAAAGGAAAGGAAAACCAAATTCAAAGCCAGCAGAAGAAAAGAAATAATAAAAGTCAGAGCACAACTAAGTGAATCAGAAAACAGTAAAACAATACATAGGATTAATGAGACAAAAAGTTGGTTCTTTGAAAAGATAAACAAAATCACGAGATCTCTCACTAAATTAAGCAGGAATATCAGAGAAAAGAGGCAAATAAGTTCAATCAGAAACAAAAATGTGACATTACAAATGATGCCACAGAAACATAAAACATCATTCATAAAAACTATGTAAATGTCTATGTGCATCAAGTAGAGAGTATAGAGGAAATGGGTAAGTTCCAGGAAAGACAACCTCCCAAGACTCAACCATAAAGAAATAGAACTCCTGAACATACCAATTATAAACAGCGAGATCAAAACAGTAATAAAACCTATCAACAAAAAAGAAAGCCCTAGACAAAATGGATTCACAGCCAAATCTTATTAGCCCTACAAAGAAGACCTGGTACTCATAATACAGAAATTATTCCATAATATTGAGAAGGAGTGAATCATCCTTGACTCATTTTACAAAGCCAGTATCACCTCGATACCAAAGCCAGGAAAGGATGTAAGAACAAGGAAAAAAAAGAAAACTATAGAACAATATCTCTTATAAATATAGATGCAAAGATCCTCAATAAAATACTAGCAAACTGAATTCAATAACACATCAAAACATAATCCACTAAGACTACGTGGGCTTCATCCCATGGATGCAAGTATGCTTTAACATATGTATATCAAGAAATGTGACTCATCACATAAAGAAAAGCAAAAACAAAGACCATATGATCATCTGAATAGAAGCAGAAAAAAAAATTGACAAAATCCAGCGCCTTTTATGATAAAAACCCTCAACAAACTAGGTATAGAAGAAACATATCTCAGAATTATTAAAGGCATAGATGACAAACCCACAGCCAACATCATACTGAATGGGGACAAGTTAAAATAATTCCTGCTAAGAACTGGAATAACACATGGATGCTTA
Source organism: Microcebus murinus (assembly GCF_040939455.1). Classification (NCBI taxonomy): domain Eukaryota; kingdom Metazoa; phylum Chordata; class Mammalia; order Primates; family Cheirogaleidae; genus Microcebus; species Microcebus murinus. The sequence continues at coordinate 11,368,607 of NC_134136.1, forward strand.
CTGTCACCAGTTCTATTCAACATAGTCCTAGAATTCCTAGCCAGAGCAATCAGGCAAGAGAAAGAAATAAAGTGTATTCAAATCAGCAAAGAGTAGGTCAAACTATCACTCTTCACTGATGATATGATCATTTATCTAGAAACCCCCAAAGATTCCACAAGAATCTCTTGAAATTGATAAATTCAGCAAAGTCTCACGACACAAAATCAATGTACAGAAATCAGTAGCATTTCTATATACCAGTAACAGTCAAGCCAAAAGTCAAATCAAAGACTCTACACTATTGACAACAGCCACAAAGAAAAACAAAAATACCTAGGAATATACTTAACCAAGGAGGTGAAAGACCTCTACAAGGAGAACTATGAAAATCTAAGGAAAGAAATTGCAGAGGATACAAACAAATGGAAAAACCTATCATGCTCAAGTATAGGTAGAAACGAAATTGTTAAAATGTCATTGCTACCCAAAGTGATTTTCAAATTCAAATTCCCCACCAAATTACCAACATAATTCTTCACGGATCTAAAAAAAATAATTTTATGCTTTGTTTGGAACTAGAAAAGAGTCTGGACAGCCAAAGCAATCTTAAACAAAAATAACAAATCTGGAAGCATCACATTACCAGATTTCAAACTGTACTACAATGCTATAGTAACCAAAACAGAATTATATTGATACAAAAAGAGAGACATAGACAAATGGAGCAGAACAGAGAACTCAGATATAAAACCATCCACCTACAACCAGCTGATCTTTGACAAAGCAGACAACAAGGTACATTGGGGAAAAAAAGGCCCATTCAAAACATGGTGCTGGGAAAATTGGATAGCCACATGCAAAAGAAAGAAATGGTACCCCTATTTCTCACCATTCACAAAAATTAATTCAGGATGAATAAAAGATTTAGATCTAAGACATAAAACCATGAGGAAAAAATGTAGGAAAAACTCTTCTAGATATCATCCTAGGCAAAGAATTTGTGACTAAGACTCCAATGGCAATCATGGCAACAACAAAAATTCATAAATGGGATTTGTTTAAGTTAAAAAGCTTCTGCACAGCTCAGGAAACCTATCAACAGATCAAATAGACAACCTATAGAATGGGAGAAAATATTCACCAACTGCACATCCAATGAAGAGCTACTAACCAGAATTACAAAGAACTCAAACAAATCAGCAAGAAAAAAACAAACAATCCTATTAAAAATGGGCAAAAGAGAATCAACATAAGCTTCTCAAAAGAAGATAGGCAAATGATCAATAAACACATGAAAAAATGCTCGATGTCATTAATCACTAGGCTAATGCAAATTAAAACCACAATGAGATATCACCTTGCCCCAGTCAGAATTCCATTTATTGAAAAGTTCATAAACAATTGATGGTGACATGCATGCAGAGAGAAAGGAACGTTTATACACTGTTGGTGGGACTGCAAATTAGTACAACCCTTATGGAAATCAGTATGGAAATTCTCTAGGAACTAAAAGTAGACATACTATTCAATACAGCAATCCCACTTGTGGGTATCTACCCAAAGCAAAAGAAGGCTTTTTATCAGAAAAACACATATACTCAAATGTTTATTGTAGCACAATTCACAGTTACAAAGACGTGGAATCAACCCAAGTGCCCATCAATTCATGAGTGGATTAATAAAATGCGGTGTCTGTATACTATGAAGTACTATGCAGCCACAATGATGATGAATTAATACCTTTTGCAACAATCTGGATGCAAGTGGAGGTCATTCTTGTGAGTCAAGTATCTCAAGAATGGAACAACAAACAACACAAGTACTCATTATTAAATTGGAATTAAGCAATGAGAACAGGTGTATACAGAGGGAAGTAAAACCCACGGGAAATCAACCAGGGAGGAGAAGGGAGGAGGAAAGAGGATACAATGAACACTATTTGGCTGATGGCCACATCTATAGCTGGGACTCAAGCATTACAAAAGTGATCCATATAACCTAAAACATTTGTACCCCCTTAATATTTTGAAATAAAAAAATAAAGTGGAGTGGCAAAGATCCAGTAATTGGAAGTCTGGATTTGTAGATGGTCCCCTGCACACATGTTTAAATAACAATAACAACAATAACAATAATAAAATGTGAGCTGCAATACATTGAGCATTTCTTATGGATCAGACATTTTGCTATGTTGTCTTATTTTATTCTTCCAGCAATCTTGTAAGACACTTTCACTATCCCACTATACATATAAGGATACCGAGAATCAGGCAGGTTAAATCTTTTGCCAAATTTTATGCTATTAACAAGTATTTAAACCTGGATGTAAATCAGGTCTATTAAAGTCTAAGATTTATACTCTTTCCAGTATATCATGGTGTCTGGCATGATGTAAGATTGTGAGGTTATTACAAAAGTTACAGAAGATAAAATGAATGTAGCTAGATTCGAGTCATTAATTTACTAATAACAGTATGAAATATTGAAACTTACTATAGACGGTACTCTTTATATGAATTTTTCATAAAACTTTTACAATTTCAAGAAAATGGTATCATTATTACTGTTTTATAAATGAAGAGACTGAGTGAGAGAACAGTTATGGGCCTTGCTTTAGGTTGTACAACCAGTAAATAATGATACGAGGGATTTAAACCTAGACTTGATAGAATCTAAATATTATATTTTGTGGAAAAAAACATTGTGCTTCAGTGGAAAACTATTCATTATCTAGACTCTAGAGAAAACCTTTCTCATTTATCTAATTCTAGAAGTTATTATATAATTCTGTGAATTGCAAATAACTGATAACAATGGAAAAAATCTTGTTTATGGACTTGCAAATTCTGTACTGTCCAGAAGTCCAAATGACTTCCCTTTTCCAGTTTCCCATTCCCCCATTGAAAAAGAAGTTTTGCCTCCATTTGCACATTCCTTTTAATATTATTGGTCTATAAAAGTATTGTTCTGCAGAGTATCTTTTGAACCAGTAGTCACATCTGTCTTACTCCCTCAAGATTAAATAAAATCTGTAATGTGCTCTTTTTTTTATATCTGTATGCAAGTATACTTTTTTTCTGAAAATTATCTTTTAACATTTTTTCCACAGATATGGTCAGTGGATTCATCTAATAGAATCAGGTAAATTTCTTAACCATAGAAGTGCATGTTATGGGTGATTTAAGCTCAAACAGATCTTTCTTGGCTCCTAGAAGTGGTTCCAAATTGGCAATATAGTACTGCTGACTTTGTGTTTCACTAATTTTAGTTTTCATCTTTACTAATTTTGTGTTTTGCTTTTGGTTTGTTTTGGTTCTTTTACAACTAATAAGTTATTTACTATACATGGATGCAATTATTGGGAATTTGGTTTAATAGTCTTATCAATGATCTCTCTAAGTGGATTAATTATTAATATTTACAGACATCTATTCTCTGTTGAGAGACAACAGAGTTTCCTATTTGTTAATTTTTTAAATTTTGTTTTTCTTTCTTATTTGTCTATTTTGAGCTCAAATAAATAAGAATTTTGTGCCTAACAGGAAGGAAAACAACTCTTTGATGTCTGGACTTGTCACTTTTTGTGTTTCTGTTTTTTTTTTTTTTTTTTTTTTTTTTTTAATTATTTTTTTTTATTTTGGCATATTATGGGGGTACAGATTTTAAGGTTTCAATAAATGCCCATTTCCCCCCCTCCCCCCAAAAGTCTGAGTCTCCATCATGACCATCCCCCAGATGGTGCACATCTCACTCACTATGTATGTATATACCCGCCCCCCTCCCCCCTCCCACCTGCCCAATACCCTATTACTGTAGCACCTATGTGTCCACTTAGGTGCTACTCAGTTAATACCAGTTTGCTGGAGAATATATCTGGTGCTTGTTTTTCCATTCTTGGGATACTTCACTTAGTAGTATGGGTTCCAGCTCTAACCAGGAAAATATAAGGTGTGTTTCTGTTTTTATTCTTGACCCATGGCTGAAATTTTAGAATTAAAGCTATAAACTCTTTCTTTGTCTATATATCTGTGTGTCTGTAATTCATAAAGACCTTGACCTCACTTATTATGTGAGTGTGTGATGTTTTTCTGCCTTCAGATGGTATTAATAAATTATATCATTTCTAACAAAATAAATAAAAGCAACTAACTTTTACCTCAAAAAAAATTATTTCATAAAGTACCTTGAATGAAATGACCTCTATTCTGTGTGGCTTACATAGATAAATGGTTATATAGACTGAATTTTCCTAAAATTTCATAAAACTAAGAAAATTGAGCAATTTTAACATTTGCAATGTGTTAAGGAAAATGTATTCTTGAAGAAACCATCTTAGAAACATTTTGCAAATCCAAGTTTACATAATTTAGGTAAAATTTTGGCAAACTAGAACAATTTAACAATTTTGTCTTTATAGAAATAGCCATGTCATTATGATTTATCAGTGTTAAGAAGCATACATTTTTATTCTACTTGGGTATGTTTTCCTAGACTTATACAAGTTTACCAATCAATTAAAATAGCATTACTTAAAGCTTAAGGTAACGAAAAATGTAAATTTTCATTTATCCAAATTGAATCATTATTCTGATAAACTATTTCAACAGTATTTATGCTTTGCAGTATGTCAGTTTCAAGATAATTTTTCAGATCTTTAGATAACTTGAAACATTGGAATAATACTGAATTGAGTTAATGGATTCATTGGATGTCCACATAATTTCTGAATCAAATAAAACTATGATTTCTAAGCATAAATTTACAATTATATGCTTTTGCTTCTTGTTTTTTTTTATATGAAACTGTATCTTTAGGTAATAGTCATATGTTCATTTTTGCCACTTTAAAAGGTTATATGTTGGATGTGTGTAGCTGCAAAAGATGTGGTATGCATATTTATTAGCTCTCCTAGTCTGCTAAATGCTGGTATGTGGCAGGCAATTTTCAGTTACCCATCCTTGGTTTTCTTTGTGAAATAAAAGTCACTTTGGTTAAAAATTATAATTAATATAAACATTTGAGACTATAATTAATAACAATAGTTTTAGAGACATATAATTGTGTACATATTTCTGTTTCTCAAAGACAAGAATACTCTTATCCTAAAACAGTAGTTCTCAGAGAGTTTTTGTTTGGTTTTGGTTTTGTCTCTAAATATTTTTACACTCTTCAAATGTATTGAGGACTCCAAGGAACATGTTTGTGGACTACAACTACAGTTATTTACCATATTAGAAAGTGAAACTAAGAAAAGTTTTAAATTTCTCTTTGTGGATTTATTTGAAGATACCTATGATGAATGTATTGTATGTTAATAACATCTTATTAATGTGAATGAATTAATCCTGACCTCAAAGAACCCCCTAAAGTAAACTATACTGCTCCAGAGTATGAAAGAACATAATGAAAGTCAAAAAGTGAAAGGAAGCTGTTTGTTTGCCTTGTTATGCCTGAGTATGAAAAGATATGAAATGTGTTAATATCTTGGCAAAGCTTTCTTTATTTTGATGAGCTTCTTTATTTGTTTTACTATTTATCACCTTTAACCAAGGTAACAAAGATTTTATGTCTAACTAGAATAATTTTCTGTGCTTTATGTTAACTTTATTACATCCTTGGATATTTAAGACGACAAAGATTTCTCTCATAGGAAAGAGCTAACGTTCTGTATAATCACATAAGCCTTCTAATTTTTAAAATTGTTATTGTCACTTTGAAATGATAAGACAAGTATCATTTCTTAGCCTTCCAGGACCCTATCTTAAGGGTTCAAATTTCCTTACAATTTTTCTTTTTCTTTTTTGATTTTATTTATTTCGGCATATTATGGGGGTACAGATTTTAAGGTTTCAATAAATGCCCATTTCCCCCCTCCTCCCAAAAGTCGGAGTCTCTAGCATGACCATCCCCCAGATGGTGCACATCTCACTCATTATATATGTATATACCTGCCCCCCAAACCCCCCACCTACCTGCCCAATACCCTATTACTGTAGTACCTATGTGAACACTTAGGTGATCTTCAGTTAATACCAATTTACTGGTGAGTTTATGTGGTGCTTGTTTTTCCATTCTTGGGATACTTCACGTAATAGTATGGGTTCCAGCTCTAACCAGGAAAATATAAGATGTGCTATATCACCATTGATTCTTAGAGCTGAATAGTACTCCATGGTATACATATACCACATTTTATTAATCCATTCTTGGATTGATGGGCACTTGGGCTGTTTCCACAGCCTTGCAATTATGAATTGTGCTGCTATAAACATTCAAGTGCAGGTGTCTATTTGTAGAGTGTCATTGGATCTTTTGGGTAGATGCCCAGCAATGGGATTGCTGGATCAAATGGTAGAATCACTTGTATCGCTTTAAGGTATGTCCATATTGCTTTCCACAGAGGTTGAACTAGTTTGCAGTCCCACCAGCAGTGTAGGAGTGTTCCTCTCTCTCCACATTCACGCCAGCATTTATTGTTTGGAGACTTTTTGATAAAGGCCATTCTCACTTGAGTTAAGTGATATCTCACTGTGGTGTTGATTTGCATTTCCCTGATGATTAGAGATGTTGAGTATTTTTTCATATGTTTGTTGGCCATTCTTCTATCTTCTTTAGAAAAGTTTCTGTTCAAGTCCTTTGCCCACTTTTTAATAGGGTTATTTGAATTTTTCTTCCTGATTTTCGTGAGTTCTAAGTATATTCCAGTTATCAGGCCCTTATCAGATGCATAGAATGCAAAAACTTTCTCCCATTCTGTAGGTTGTCTGTTTACTTTCATGACTATTTCTTTGGCTGTGCAGAAGCTTTGTAGTTTGATCATGTCCCATTTATTTATTTTTGTTGCTGCTGTGATTGCCTTTGAGGACTTCTTCATAAACTCTTTGCCTAGGCTGATGTCTAGGACAGTGTTTCCAACTTTTTCCTCTAGAATTCTAATAGTTTCATACCTTAGGTTTAAGTCTGTTATCCAGCGTGAGTTGATTTTTGTGAGAGCTGAAAGCTGTAGGTCCTGTTTTAGCCTTCTACAGGTGGCTATCCAGTTTTCCCAGCACCATTGATTGAAGAGGGATGCTTTTCCACAGCATATGTTTTTGTCTGCTTTGTGAAAGATTAGATGGCTATATGAGGATGGTTTTATATCAGGATTATCAGATCTGTTCTAAGGTCAATATTCCTATTTTTGTGCCAATACCATATTGATTTAAGTACTACAGCTTTGTAGTATAGTTTGATATCTGGCATATTAATGCCTCCCATTTTGTTTTTGTTGCCTAGAATTGATTTTGATATTCGGGGTCTTCTTTGGTTCCATAGGAAGCATAAAATTATTTTTTCTATATCTGTGAAGAATGCTGATGGGATTTTAATTGGTATTGCATTGAATCTGTAGATCAGTTTGGGTAGTATAGACATTTTGATGTTATTGAGTCTGCCGATCCACGAGCATGGTATGGATTTCCATCTGTTTACATCCTCTGCTATTTACTTCCTCAGTGTTTCATAGTTCTCCCTGTAGAGGTCTTTTACGTCCTTGGTTAAGTATATTCCTAGGTACTTTAATTTCTTTGTTGCTATTGTGAAGGGAATTGAGTCTTTGATTTGGTTCTCAATTAGATTGCTGTTGGCGTATATGAATGCCTCTGATTTTTGTGTATTGATTTTGTATCCTGAGACTTTACTAAAATCATTGATCAGTTCCAGGAGTTTCTTGGTTGAATCTTTGGGGTTTTCTAGATATAATATCATATGATCAGCAAACAGTGAAAGTTTGATCTCTTCTGCCCCTATTTGGATACCTTTAATTCCATTTTCCTGTCTGATTGTTGTAGCCAAGACTTCTAGCACTATATTGAACAGAAGTGGAGATAGTTGGAAGCCTTGTCAGGTTCCAGTTCTAAGTGGGAATGATTTCAATTTTTCCCCATTCAGTATGATGTTGGCTATGGGTCTGTCATATATGGCTTGTATCATTTTTCGGTATGTCCCTTCTATGCCTATTTTCTTAAGTGTTTGTATCATGAAAGGGTGTTAAATTTTGTCAAAAGCTTTTTCTGCATCTATTGAAAGAATCATGTGGTCTTTGTTTTGCTTCTGTTTATGTGGTGAATTGCATTTATAGATTTACGTATGTTGAACCATCCCTGCATCCCTGGGATGAAACCCACTTGGTCGTGATGGATTATTTTTTTGATAAGCATCTGGATTCGGTTAGCTAAGATTTTGTTGAAAATTTTTGCATCCATATTCATTAGTGATATTGGTCTGTAATTTTCTTTTTTTTTTGCATCCTTTCCTGGTTTTGGTATCAGAGTAATATTCGCTTCATAAAAGGTGTCGGGGAGGTTTCCGTTCTTCCCAATGTTGTGGAATAGTTTCTGCAAGATAGGAACTAGTTCTTCTTTCTAAGTGTGGTAAAATTAGGGTGTCAAAGTATCTGGACCAGGACTTTTCTTTTTAGGGAGTTTTTAAATTGCTGTTTCTATTTCAGCTCTTGATATTGGTCTGTTCAGGGAATCTATTTCTTCCTGGTTGAACCTAGAGAGCCTGTGTGTTTCTAGAAATTTGTCCATTTCCTCCACATTTTCCAGTTTGTGTGAATAAAGATTTTTGTAGTATTCATGAATTATATCTTGTATCTCTTTAAGATCAGTTGTGATATCTCCTTTTTTGTTCCTGATGGAGCTTATTAGAGATTTCTCTTTTCTGCTTTTCGTTAGCTTAGCCAATGGTGTGTCAATTTTGTTTATTTTTTCAAAGAACCAACTTTTTGTTTTATTAATCTCCTGAATAGCTTCCCTGTTTTCAATTTCATTTAGTTCTCATTTGATCTTGTTGATTTCACTTTTTCTGCTGGGTTTAGGGTTTGTCTGTTCTTCTTTTTCCAGCTCTTGAGTCATTTCGTTAGATTGTCTATTTGTGATCTTTTTGTCTTTTGGTTATAGGCATTTATGGAGATAAACTTTCCTCTCAGAACTTCTTTAAGCTGTGTCCAAGAGGATTTGATAACTTTTCTCTCCATTGTCTTTTCCTTCATAGAATATTTTATTTCCATCTTGATTTCTTCATTTATGAAGTAATCATTTAGAAAGAGTTTGTTTAATTTCCACGTCTTTGTGGAGAAATGTGAGTTTCTGTTAAGGTTGATTTCTAGTTTTATTCCACTGTGATCTGAGAAGGTACATGGTATGATTTTTATTTTTTTAAATTTCTTGAGATTTACTTTGTGTCTCAGGATATGGTCAATCTTAGATAACATCCTGTGAGCTGATGAGAAGAACGTATATTCAGTGGATTTTGGGTAGAATGTCCTGTAGATGTCAGTCAGACCGAATTGTTCTAGGGTTTTGTTTAAGTGCATTAGTTCTTTATTAATTTTCTGTTTGGAGGATCTGTCTTGTGCTGTCAGTGGGGTGTTGAAATCTCCGGTGATTATGGAGTTCCTATTAATCCATTTGCTTAGATCCAGTAAGGTTTGCTTTATGAAACTGGGTGCACTTAAGTTGGGTGCATATATATTTAAAATTGTTATCTCTTCTTGTTGAAGTGTGCCCTTCACCATTATATAATGACCCTCTTTGTCTTTTGTTGGTTTGAAAACTAAATCATCTGAAATTAGAACTGCCACACCAACCTGCTTTTGGTTTCCACTTGCCTGGAATACTGATCTCCACCCTTTTACTTTTAGTCTATATGCATCCTTGCAGGTTAGCTGTGTTTCCTGAAGACAGCATAGACTTGGCCTGTATTTTATTATCCATTCAGCCAGCCTATGTCTCTTGAGTGGAGAGTTTAAGCCATTCAGATTTATTGAGAGAACTGATAGGTAAGGTAGATTACTGTTCCTTCTGTTGGGTTGGATGTTGTTGCTCTGATTTCTCTCTTGAGCCATTGTATTATCTGGCCCTTAATCTTTGATTTTTGGTTGTTTTTATATTCCTGAGTTTTTATTATGGTGTTCCGTGCATAATACTGTTTTCAGTACTAGTTCCAGGGCTGGTCTTGTCTTGGTGAATTCTCTGAGTCTTTGCTTGTCTGAGAATGTCTTTATTTCTCCTTCATATATGAAACTCAGTTTTGCAGGGAATAAGATTCTAGGCTGGCCATTGTTTTGTTTCAGGAGAGTGAGAATGGGGCCCCAGTCTCTCCTTACTTGTAAAGTCTCATTAGAGAAGTCTGGAGTTATTCGAATTGGCTTTCCCTTGTATGTTACTTGCTTCTTTCTTCTTACAGCTCTTAGAAAGTCCTCTTTAGTTGATATTTTGGTCAGTCTGATGACTGCATGTCGTGACATCTTGCTGTTTGCATTGAATCTCCCAGGGGTCCTCTGAGCTTCTTGAACTTGCATATGGAGATTTTGAGCAAGGCCTGGGAAATTTTCCTCTATTATATCTTCAAATAGCTTGTCCAACCCTTGAGTGTTGTCTTCTTCCCCTTCTGGTAAACCCATGACCCTCACATTAGGTTTCTTCACACAATCCCGCATCTCTTGTAGGCTTTGCTCTTTTCTCTTGTTTCTCTGCTCTATCTCTGTAACAGTTTTATTTAGTTGGAGGGTGTAATCTTCAATCTCTGAGATTCTTTCTTCTGTTTGATCTACCCTGTTCTTGAGACTTTCCACTGTATTTTGTAGTTTCCTGAATTGATTCTTCATTTCCAGGAGTTTGGTTAAACTTTTCTTCATTGTGCCTATTTCTTTAGTGAACTTTTCCTCTAGGTCCTGGAGGCTTTTTGTGGTTTCTTTGTGTTGGTTATTGAGTTGTTGTTGCAGGTCGGTAGTGTTCTTGTGATCCACATATGAAATACCTCTTCTGTCATTTTGGTTGTCTGATTTGGGTTGGTGTCCGTTTCTAGGGGCCTGGTGCTCCTCTTTGGGGTGTGTTTTCGTTTGGTTCTTCATATTTCCTGAGTTCCTTCGCTGATTTCTTCCCATGTCGATCAGTAGTTGTTTCTTTTCTTTAGGTTTTTGTTTGGGTATTCACACGCCGTGTTTAGTTTCTGAGCCATTAGGTGGTGTCTCTGTCTGATGATTCGACCACTCCCTTTATAATGTACAGTACGTGCCATGAAAAGGCTGTGCAGGATGCTGTCCCTTTCAGTAGGTGTCGCTTGCTTGGAGGAACAGGCTATGCTGTTGTTTTTGTGTCCTGTTATAAGCTCTTGTTCTGGGCGGAGCTGGGTTGGGTAAGCATGCCCTCAGGCACCACCAATGCCGTTAGCAGGGGTCAAAGTTCTGTTCTCTGCTTTCAGGAAAAGCTGTCAGGGCAGGGCTGGAATGGCCCTGCTCAGCCACAAAGTCTGTTTGTTGTGGTGGGGCTGTTGGAGACCTGCAGTCTTGAGCGGGCCTTGCTTCTTTCCACCCTCCCCAACTCTGCAGCTACTCCTGGGCCTCTGCCAGCAGGCCAGACCACACACCACCAGGCCTCCACGGATTGTGATGCTGGCGGGGAGGTTCTCTGCACAGGAACGCCACCTTTTGGGAGGAGGGTTGCCCTTTAGGATGCTGATCTGCCCTGGAAGGCACACACACCTCAGTAGGCTGTTCACATATATCCCTTCTGTGCCCCAGGCAATGTGAGGCCTCGGTGCACGGGATCTGGTCTACAGGTCCGACCTCTGGGTCCCGGAGTTCAATCTGTATCCCCACCAGGGAGAGGAGTTCTGGTCCTAATTCACACACAAGGAGCCCAAGCTGGGTCTATGTTTCTCAGCCTCTGAGTCTGCACTGTTCTCCTGGGAACACCATGCCAGCAGCACCTGGGAGGGCTGGGTCGTATGGAGCTCACAGTCTGTGTTCCCCTTAGTCAGCTATAGGGTCCCAAAATGAAGGTCCCTTTTCCTGGAGGTGCCTCCGGCTGGTGGCTGTATTGCCTCTCTGGATAGCCGTGGGTAGGGTTGGGGGAGGGGAGGAGTAGGCAATATGGCACCTGCTGCGTGGCTTGGGTCTGTGCTCACGGAGGTTCCCGGAGGGAGTTGGGATCCTGGTGCCACGTCCGCTACAGGCTCACCGCTAGCTGGTGGCGGCCGTCTCTGGACTGGTGTCCGCAGGTCTCTCCACCTGCTGGGGAGCCCACCAGCAGTCCCAAATGCAGGGGAGGGGTAACTGCAGAGCAACCTACCCTTCCCGCTGGTCTCTGGGCTGCTCTGGCGGTCTCAGCTTCCAGTTCTCCTCCGCAGCCTCCTCCCGTAGAGTCTCCCGTGCTCTCAGTTACCCCTCCTTCCGGCCCTCGTCCGCTGTATGCTCGTCTTCTTGCTTCTTTTTTCTAATTTCTGCTAGAATCTGTCTTTTCTGTAGAGACACTCTGTCTGGCGGTGTTTCTCATCCGCCATCTTGATCCTCCCCCCTAAATTTTTATTTTTGCCTTCCAAGTATTGAATCCTAAAGGTAAACTAAACTAAAATAAACTTTTTGGATATGTTTTTCATCTAAAACTATCTTTGAGATTTTCCAGAGAGGGCAAACTCACAAAGGATCTGTTTTTTGCAACCTGTAAGAAGGGAAGGGCTAGAAATAATTAAATCTATTTGACATGTTACTATTGATGAGTTATATTGGAAGAGTTATCAAAAAAAATAAATAAAAAGGTCTACCTTTCCCTAAGATAAATTTGTATGGGTAAAATATTATTAATATGAGTATTTTGGTAATTGTGTGCTTCATGGAAAGTCCTATGGGATTTGTTAATGCTTTCACTTTTCATAATGGTTTAATCTCACAGAAAACACTAAAATAGTATTTAAAATTTCTGTTGAGTTTTCCCATATTTATCAGAGTTCTGAGAATTCTTTGATGTTAAGCAAAAACAGTATAGATAGAGCATTATTTAAAATGCTTATGTGGGCTTAATCTTACTTCTTTAATATGAATCTAGGATCTTCTAGGCAGTAGTTTCCAATTGGGGCTTCACATTACTTACCTGCTGAATTTTATTAAAAACCAGATATTTAGGTCATACTCTAGGTTACTAAATCTCCTTAGTTTGTGTTCTGGACATATATATTATGTATCAGGATTATATATGTTATATTTCTAATTTTTTCCTCTGCGAAAATTACATTCACCTATTTTTATAAAACATATGTAACATTCACTGTATTATTTGAAAATAGACTTAGGCATTATCTTTATAGGTATTTTGTCTAAAACTTTTAGGATTGGCTTTATCATCTTGTTTTGCATCCCACAGAAGCAACCAAATTTCCTTGGTAGTTACATTATTCTTGTTACAAGCTTTCATCAGATCTTTTACTTTTGAAAATTATCAGTAATAAATTATCTACAGCCACTTTTAGTCACTGTCAATTATAAGTAGTTTTTGTTTTGCTCAGATGCTTTCCTGAAGATTCTGCAATTGGCTATAGTTCAGAGTTCCTATGTTCAACCCAGAAGGAGTGTTTCAGAGTCCCATGGAAAAGGACTGCATCAGAAACTTAAAAGTGTTGGCACCTCAAAGAATACTCTTGGGGACTTCTGATGATGTCCCTTAAACAACTTTAAAACCATATCAGTATGTTAAGATGTCCAGAATTCTTTAGTTGAGAAGGAGATAGGTTCATAAGACTGTTAATCCAAGATCCAGAGGAACAGAAATAAATTACATAGAACAGAAGAAATGGATGAAATAACTGCAGGGAATGTGAGAGAGTGCTGCATAGTTAAATATAAAAGGATAACTCCATGTTAGGGGCTGTGAGAAATTGGAGTTTGTGGTAGCACCAATTTTCATGCTTATGTGAGTTTCTCCAGTGGCTCTGAGAGTAGGACCGAGGAAGGGGAAAAATTGAATTGATCCTAGATTAAGTTTTTTTTTTTTTTTTTTTTTTTTTTTTTTTTTTTTGGCCTAGATTAGGTCTTGATCAAAGGTAGCCTTAGAAGAAAGATGAAGAGGAAAATAAGTTGAAGGAGCTGGTAAGAGAGTGGTTGACTTCATACACTATGGGGTCTTGTTTCATCTATTCCTCTACTTCCACACCTACCTTTGATTATTTTGAAGCAAATCTCAGAATTATATACCACCTGTAAATATTTCATTATTTTCATCTAAAAGATAAGAACTATATTTAACATATATAAATAACATATTATTGTCATATCTAAAAAGTTAGTAACTCCTTAAAATCACCAAATATCCAGTGTCAAATTTCCAATTATCTTATGAGTATCATCCTATACTTTTAGCTGTTTGTTTGAATCAGGATTCAAATAAGGTACATACATTGGCATTGGTTGATATATCACTTGTTCCTTTTTTTCCCCAATGGTATTTATTTATTTATTTTTATTTCAGCATATTATGGGGGTACAAATGTTAAGGTTACATATATTGCCCTTGCTCGCCACCCCCTCGAGTCAGAGCTTCAAGCATGATCATCCCCCAAACGTTGCACATCTTGCTCACTATGTTTGTATATACCCATCCCTCCTCACCCCCCCACCTGCCCAACACTCGATAAATGTTATTTCTATATGTCCACTTAGGTATTGATCCATTAATACCAATTTGCTGGTGAGTACATGTGGTGCTTGTTTTTCCATTCTTGAGATACTTCACTTAGTAGAATGGGTTCCAGCTCTATCCATGAAAATACAAGAGGTAGATTTTTGCTCCATTTCTTTTTTTCTTTTCATAATATATTTATTGAAGAACTAGGTAATTTGTTTCATAGAATTTCCTAAGGTCTAGATTTTGATGATTTCATCTCACAGGTGTCATTTAATAAGTTATTCTTCCCTCTGCATTACCAGTAAATAGGTAGTTGAATCCAAAGTCTTGATCAGATTCAAGTATGATTTTTTTCAGTAGGGGCAGGAATATTTCATAGGTGATATTACATTATTCCACTATGGCATACATTATATGTCTGGCTGACTCTTGTTGAGATTTAGTAACTACTGATGTTAAATGTATAGATACATTAATTAATTAGAGTTGCAAAATGGTGATACCTAATTGTAACATTCCTTTTCTATTTATTATCTGGACTACTTCTGTGAAGAGAAACTTCATCTCATCTAGTATATTGTTACCCTGAGATACATTTTATTGAGGAGAGGCAGGGCAAATCTTGATTCTTTCTCTTTACCAACTTTTGAAATGGGGCTATTTACTAGCACCTTCTAATGGTGATCAATTCATTTTTTTAAACTTTCATTATGATCCAATTGATTGATGTGTTTCAGTCTATGACAGTTATTATTCTTATGGGTACTCAAATTGTCCCTCTTTGACCTGTGGGAGTCTATTCAAGTTGGCTTGTGAGTCCTTTTGATTCAGCCCCCGGTAATGTAATAATAGCTTCCTTGTTTCTGGTATGACAAGATGTTCCAGACTCATCTTGTACATTTTCTGCCCCAAACTTTGAATTTCTCAAAGTAACACTGCTTCATTTCAGAAGTAATGTTTTTTTCAAGACCACAATCTGAGTACTAGGAGTGCTCCTTGTTCCTGGGTTGCTCATTATTTCTGGGTATTTTCAGTAGACAGAGTTGGGATTTATTTTAAAGATGAAATACTTCATGAGTTTATACTGATACTTAAAATTCAAATCCCAGACCACAAGTTTTAAATTAACCTCTTTGATCTTACATGTGTATCTGTTTTCTTTAATGGGGTTATGAATCTCAGTTCTCAATGTCACCAGGAATGACAGAATTAAGAACTGTTTGCATTTCTTTTCCTGTGACCTGACTGTTGATTTATTTAGTTCATATTTTTAAGAGTGGTTGTTCTTTCTTCCCATTTGTAAAAGCACTTTTCTATATTACAAATGTTGTACCTCTGTGGTATGGAATTTTTTTTCCAATTTTGCCATCTGTCTTTTTTTGTTTGCTTGCTTATAGAGTACCTTTTGCCATGCAAATTAAAAAATACATGATAAAATTTATCTATCATTTCTCTTATTTCATCTGGATTTCCACTCATGGATAGGAAAGTTCTTTTTCACTTTCAAATTATAATGCAATTTACCCATATTTCTTCTAATATATGTAAGGTTTTAGTTTTTACACTTAAGTCTTTGTTTGCCTTATTGCATAGTTTGAGGAAGAAATCCAATTTTTTCTTTCCCTCATGAGGTTTTACATTTATCCTTATGCCAAACATTAGTAAGTCTATATTTTCTTTACTTACTTGATCTGTGACCTGAAGCAGAAGCCATAGGTGCTCTGTCTATATCCTCTTTCCCTTACCACTTTAGCACATGCCTACAGGACTTCCAATTACCATTAATTGCCTTTCTTTACCTGAGAGGTTTTCTCTGGGTACCAGAACCCACTTTGCCCACACATGGCAGGCTAAAAGTATTTGGGAATTAACACCCCGCAATCAATGACTAATAAAAGTCACTGACAAAATAAGCCTTAGTAGGGATAACTGAGGCACATGTTCTTCCAAGAATTACCTACAAGAAATAAGCTCTAGACACACACAGGTAATTTGCTTGATAACAGACCACTTATTGGCTGCCTTCCCTTGCCTTTTTAGCTTTCCTACTCCCTTATTGTTATTTCCTAGGATCACTGTGCAGATAAACTCTACTTTAAATCCTTGTCTCAGGATCTCTTTCTGGAGGATCCCGAACTAAGACACTTCCTTTATTGCATACTAAATTTGCATATTGTAATTGCATTTTCTACTGTGTTCCATTAAACTGTTTATTCATGCTCCAATACCACATTGTTTTAATTATAGAGGCTTTCTAGTGAATGTTAAAATCTGGCATCAACACCTCCTCCTTGCTTTTTTTGTCTCAGGGTTTAGCTAGGTATGCTTGATTGTTTGGTCTTCTCTATGAACTTTGTAATTACCTTATCTAGCTTCAGAAAAAATAAGCCTTATAGCATTTCCATTGAGATTGCATTAAATTAATGATTTATAGGGCTAACTGAAATTATTATGATTTCTTTTCTTCCTATCTGTATTATTCAGTTCAGGCTGCTATAAAAACATACCATACACTGGGTGGCATAAAAAGATATTTATCTATCACAGTTCTGCATGCTGGGACATGCAAAATCAAAGTACCAGCTGATTTAGTTACCAATGAGGGCCCTCTTTCTGTCCTGTGGTGACAGCCTTCACTTTGTGTTCTAACATGGTCGAGAGAGAGAGAAATAGAGGGATCTTCTTCTTCTTATAAAGCTCCTAATTTCATAATAAGGGCCTTACTGTCATGACATCATCTTACCCTTATTACCTCTGAAAGGCCCCATCTCCAAATACTGTCACTTTGTGGGTTTGGGCTTTGACATATGAATTTGGAGGGAACACAATTTGTCTATAGCATTCTGCACTTGGATGCCCATATTTATGTCCTTCTAAAATGCAAAATGCATTCATTCCTTTCCAACAACCCCAGAAGTCTTAACTCATTTCGGTATCAGCTCTAAAGTCAAAAGTCTCATCTAAATTATTATCTAAATCAGATATGGGTAAAACTTGATGTTCAATTCATTCTGAGGCAAAATTCCTCTCCAGCTGTGAACCTGTGAAACCAGGTAAATTATGTGCTTCCCAAATACAACGGTGAGATAAGCATAAGATAAATATTCTCATTATTAAATAAATTAATCAATAAATAAGGAAGAAGAAAGAAGGAAGGCATGATGGTTCTCAAGCAAGTCCAAATTTTATCAATGTAAATTCCACTAGTTCTTAAGGCTTGAGAATGATCCTCCTTGGTTTGATGTTCTGCTTTCCAGACCTAATGGGGTTGTGATCCTGTCTCTAAGGCTCTGCTCAGTAGAGGTCATACCACCAAGATTCTGGGCTACCAGAACCCCAAGGTTCCACAGTGTGGTCCTGCCCTCAAGCCTCTGTAGGCTGGTGGTTTTCATCATCTTTGAATCAACTTGGAGCCCCTCTTCCCTTTTCTTGAGAATAGCACTTATTTGCAGTTGAATGGTTTTATGGTCTGATTCTGAATGATGTAGGAAATCTGACAGCCTTCCTTTATTTTATCTCATTTTTATGTGCCCTTTAGTTCAAACTGGCAGTGTCTTTGCTGGTATAATTCCATCTCTATTCCTCATTTCTGTTGAAATGGCTGATTAAGTTCCTGAGTGCTCCCATGATTACCTTATCAAATGGCTTTTCAGCCACACTTTTAGTGTTCTTTTCAGAACAAGCCTTCTCATTTTTGCAGTATAGATTGGCTGAGAATATTCCAATCTTCAAGTTCTGGTTCCTTTTTCCTTAATAATCCCTTCTTCAATTCATCTCTCTTCCATGACATTTTACTATAGGAAGTCAGGAGAAATCAAACTGCTGTTTTAACACTTTGCTGAGATATATCCAGTTCCTTCACTGTCAAGTTCTACTTTTCACAAAACACTAGAACACAGTTCAGCCAAATTCATCACTTATAACTAAGATTGAATTTCCTCCAGTTTCTAGTAACATGTTTCTTTATTTTCCTCTATTTTAAAATTTTTATTAAGGGCTACAAAAATATCCAGTAACATAAATAAATGTGATGCAATGATATCTGTCCTAATATGAAGAACTTTCTTTCACTGCATTGTTTTCCTTCACAATGACTTTCAAATCATAGGAGGCAGTGATTCCACACCATTTCCTCTTCTTTTATTACATGCTGCAGGATTTTTGAATCAGTATCCCTGCCCTCAGTCTTCTCATTTATAAATCAAATTCATTTTCAATCCATTGTATGAAGACAGCATATTTTTTTTCTGTTCTATGAAGAGGACTTTTTGTTTCACAATTGGATAATAATGCAAAAGAGTCCATTTTTCCTATAAGCAGCTTCTCTTGGTGTTGAAGGAATAACCTGCCCCAGCTTAGCTCATCATTTTCATCAGAATGTTTTTTGAATTGCTCTTGGCAAAGAAGACTGCAGAGAGGAACATGGCGACTGCCCCTGTGCCACCGTGTTTCTCAATTCCAGCAGAAACCTCACGAGAATCCCCCTTGACGTCCATATATCTAGCATGCACTTTAAAACTCTTCTAGCCTCTACCTATTACACAGTTCTAAAGCTCCTTGAACATGTTTAGGTGTTTTTACAGCACGAACTCACTTCTCAGTACCAAAATCTGCATTAGTCTACTGAGGTTACTACAGCAAAATACCATAGACTGGTATTTATAGCAAAATACCATAGGCTTAAACAACAGATATTTATTTTTCACAGTTCTAGAGGTTGGGAACTCCAAAATTAAGGTGTCATCCAATTTGGTTCCTGTTGAGGGCCCTCTTCCTGGCTTGCAGACAATTGCCTTCTCATTGTATTCTCATGTGGTGGAGAGAAAGACCTCTCTCTCTCTTCTTCTCATGAAGCTGCTAATCCCATCATGGAGGCTCCATCCTCAAGAACTTATCTAACACTAATTACTTTCCAAAGGCCCCATATTTAAAAATCATCGCAGTGGAGGTTGGCCTTCAACATGATGAATTTTACACGGACACAATTGAGTCCATAACACTATGCAAGAATATGTCTTTCCATTTGTTCAAGTCTACTTTTCTGTCTTTCTGGATTGTTTTATAGTTTCTTCATACAGGTTTTTGATATTTCTAGGTAATAATATGCCTACATATTTAAGTTTCTTTTATGCTATGATAAATAGGGTCTTCTCTCCCATTATGTCTTCTAATTTTTGTTTATAAATAGGAAAGCTATTAATTTTATGTTAATTTTATAACTCACTAATTAACTAAGTTCTCTCATCTTTTGTAGAGTTCTTCATATCAATTCTTTTGGGTTTTCTAGATATAAAACATAACTTCTACAAATATAGATACCTTTACTTTTTTCCAATTCTTATGCATCTTAGAAATTTTAAAAATTGTATCATGATAAGGAAGTATGCATAGGTTTCTTTTTAGTGTTTTTCTGTTTTTAACCTAATTTGGTGTTAAATTTTGTATAAAGGCTTTTCTGCATACATAGACATTATCTGATAATTTTTTCTTTAGTTCTATTACTAGTGTGAATATTATTCATGGATCTACTGATATCAAGCCACCCTTGCTTTCTTGGAATAAAATTTATTGGGTGTGAGATCTCTCTCTCCTCTCTCTCTCTCTCTCTCTCTCTCTCTCTCTATATATATATATATATATATATATATATATTTTTTAACTTTTTTTTATTTCAGCATATTATGGGGGTACAAATTTTAAGGTTTCAAATAATGTCCTTTCTCTCCCTCCCCCACAAGTCTGAGTTTCCAGCATGACCATCCCCCAGATGGTGCACATCTCACTCATTATGTATGTATACACCTGCCCCCCTCCCCCTCCCACCTGGCCAATACCCTATTACTGTAGTACCTATGTGTCCACTTAGGTGCTGTTCAGTTAATACCAGTTTGCTGGTGAGTATATTTAGTGATTGTTTTTCCATTCTTGGGGAAACTTCACTTAGTAGTATGGGTTCCAGCTCTAACCAGGAAAATACAAGATGTGCTATATCACCATTGTTTCTTAGAGCTGAATAGTACTCCATGGTATACATATACCACATTTTATTAATCTGCTCTATGATTGATGGGCACTGGGCTGTTTCCACAGCCTTGCAATTATGAATTGTGCTGCTATAAACATTCGAGTACAGGTGTCTTTTTTGTAGAGTGTCATTGGATCTTTTGGGTAGATGCCCAGCAATGGGATTGCTGGATCAAATGGTAGATCCACTTGTTTTGCTTTGGCAGAAACCTTAAATAAAATATCAGCAATATGCCAATATTTTATTTAAAGTTTCTGCCTCATATCTAAACATTCAGGAATGAGATTGATTTATGAATTCCTTTTTTGCTATAATTTTTATCACATTATGGGATCAATGTTTTACTTTCTAAAATAAACTTGGCAGTTTTCTTTTTTATGCTCTAAATAGTTTCATTTACTTTGGAATGATCTCATTTTATAAAGTTTACTAGAATTCCTAGAGTTCCTCTTGTGAAACATCTGGGCTACTTTGTTTTTTGTTTATTTATTTGTTTTTAGGGGGTACTGTTTACTTTCTTAGTTCTATAGTAATTAGACTATACAGACTTTCTCCACTAGGGTAAATTTTGTTAAATTGCATTTTTTTTCTAGCTCATTGATTTCTGCTTTTATAATACATTTATTAATTCTTTCCTTTTTTTGTTTTGTTCTTTTCTAGCTTTTTAAAATATGTTTAAATATTGATTAGGTGTTCTTTACATAGGTATTTAACATGATGAAATTTCATATGGTATTGATTTAGCCATATACCATAGATTCTGATATTTCATATTTTCTTTATCATTACATTTAAAAAATTATGTCATTTTGCTTTCTATTTCCTATTTAACAAAATGATTGTTTGGTACCATGTTTTCTCTTAATTTTTCAGGTGGAAAATACTGTTTTTGGCAGGAGGGGCACTGATAATTTCTAGTTTTATTGCATTATAGTAAAAATGCAGTTTGTATTATTTTTATTCTTTGACATTTATTGAGTTTTTGTTTGGGGCTAAGATATGAATAGTATTTGTGAATGTTCTCTGAACATTTGAAAAGAAAATATAATCTATTCAATATATTTTAAAGTTCTTTTATATTGTTACCATTTTTTTAACTACTTGACTTGTATTGAACAGAATGAGTTAGGTTGAAATCTCCTATTATTCATATGTTTTTTCCATTATTCCTTGAATATCCCATAGTTTTATTGAAATTGTGTTATTTTGCACACAGGTGATAATAATGATAACACTGATGACAGCTATTTTAACTTTATTGTGAATTTTTGTAACTTACATTTTAAAACATCCTTTTCCTTTTTGAGGAATTTATTCTGAAATCTACTTTATCCAGCATCAAAATTGTGAGTCTTCCTTTATTGTCATTTTATGTCCATTCACCTGAATATAACTCTATTCATCCATTTTTGTGTTTGCCTTCCCCCCTCTCTCCTCTCCTAATGGTATTCCAATTATATGTATATTAGATCAATTAAAATTATCCCACAGCTCATTGATACTCTGTTCATTTTTAAAATTTTTTGTCTGTGCTTCATTTTTATAGCTTCTATAGCTATTAATTAAGATTTTTACTGGGTTTTCTCTCCCTGCACTTCAGCTTGGAAATACTCTCAAGGCTACATTTGTCAAAACTCATAGAACTCTACACCAAAAAGAAAGAATATTTGTGTATATAAATTATAGGAGAAATTATAGGGCTCAACTTCATTGTTTCCCTTCTCTTATGGATCACTGTCTTTTATTGCCTCATGCCCCAAATCTTGGAAACTATTACTTCATATATTTTGATCATTCTTTTTTTTTTTTTGTCTGGATTTAATAGTTTAATTATTTTTAAGAAATATACCAAATTTTTGAGACATCAACAGTATAAGACATCTAACTTCGTTCATGAACAAAACAGTTTTAAGAACCTGCACTTTTAGACTCTGTTAATGTTTTTCCTTGTGTACACTGCCTAGTAAAAGCACAGATCTACATGATTTCCTTTGTACATATGAATTCCATTTCATAATATTAATTCAACACTCCAGGCAGTGCATTTCTAAGGGATTATTCCACATCCCTGAAGTGGATAAAGCCACTTGGACTAAGGCTTTAAAATACCCCCTAAGGTGCTCTATCATTACCCAGAAACATTGGCCTGCTATAAGTTATTGCTTAATTTTTATATTTTTACTTTAAATAATAAAAAAAAATACTGTCTTGTTCTTAAAAATTCTAATCTCAATTACCGCATGCATTTCAGGACAGTAGAACAAACGTGAATAAAATGATTTTCTTATATCCTTTCTTTTTTTTTTAATTTTTTTTTTATTTTGGCATATTATGGGGGTACAGATTTTAAGGTTTCAATAAATGCCCATTTCCCCCCCTCCCCCCAAAAGTCTGAGTCTCCATCATGACCATCCCCCAGATGGTGCACATCTCACTCCTTATGTATGTATATACCCACCCCCCTCCCCCCTCCCCCCTCCCCCCTCCCACCTGCCCAATACCCTATTATTGTAGTACTTATGTGACCACTTAGGTGCTGTTCAGTTAATACCAATATACTGGTGAGTATATGTGGTTCTAGTTTTTCCAACTTTGGGAAACTTCACTTAATAGTATGGGTTCCAGCTCTAACCAGGAAAATATAAGATGTGCTATATCACCATTGTTTCTTAGAGCTGAATAGTACTCCATGGTATACATATACCACATTTTACTAATTCATTCTTGCATTGATGGGCACTTGGGCTGTTTCCACAGCCTTGCAATTATGAATTGTGCAGCTATAAACATTCGAGTGTAGGTGTCTTTTTTGTAGAGTGTCATTGGATCTTTTGGGTAGATGCCCAGCAATGGGATTGCTGGATCAAAAGGTAGATTCACTTGTATCGCTTTAAGGTATGTCCATATTGCTTTCCACAGAGGTTGAACTAGTTTGCAGTCCCACCAGCAGTGTAGGAGTGTTCCTCTCTCTCCACATCCACGTCAGCATTTATTGTTCGGAGACTTTTTGATAAAGGCCATTCTCACTTGAGTTAAGTGATATCTCATTGTGGTGTTGATTTGCATTTCCCTGATGATTAGAGATGTTGAGCATTTTTTCATATGTTTGTTGGCCATTCTTCTGTCTTCCTTAGAAAAGGATCAGTTCATGTCCTTTGCCCACTTTTTAATGGGGTTATTTGATTTTTTCTTCCTGATTTTCGTGAGTTCTAAGTATATTGTAGTTATGAGTCCCTTATCAGATGCATAGGATGCAAAAATTTTCTCCCATTCTGTAGGTTGTCTACTTTCATGACTATTTCTTTGGCTGTGCAGAAGCTTTGTAGTTTGATCATGTCCCATTTATTTATTTTTGTTGCAGCTGTGATTGCCTTTGGGGACTTCTTCATAAACTCTTTGCCTAGGCTGATGTCTAGGACAGTGTTTCCAACTTTTTCCTCTAGAATTCTAATAGTTTCATACCTTAGGTTTAAGTCTGTTATCCACCATGAGTTGATTTTTGTGAGAGGTGAAAGGTGTGGGTCCTGTTTTAGCCTTCTACAGGTGGCTATCCAGTTTTTCCAGCACCATTGATTGAAGAGGGATTCTTTTCCCCAGCATATGTTTTTGTCTACTTTGTGAAAGATTAGATGGCTATATGAGGATGGTTTTATATCAGGATTCTCAGATCTTTTCCACTGGTCAATATTCCTATTTTTGTGCCAATACCAGATTGATTTAATGACTACAGCTTTGTAGTATAGTTTGATATCTGGCATATTAATGCTTCCCATTTTGTTTTTGTTGCCTAGAATTGCTCTTGATATTCGGGGTATTCTTTGGTTCCATATGAAGCATAAAATTATTTTTTCTATATCTTTGAAGAATGCTGATGTGATTTTAATAGGTATTGCATTGAATCTGTAGATCAGTTTGGGTAGTATAGACATTTTGATGATGTTGAGTCTACCGATCCACGAACATGAAATGGATTTCCATCTGTTTACATCCTTTGCTATTTCCTTCCTGAGTGTTTCATAGTTTTTCCTGTAGAGGTCTTTTACCTCCTTGTTTAAGTATATTCCTAGGTACTTTAATTTCTTTGTTGCTATTGTGAAGGGAATAGAATCTTTGATTTGGTTCTCAATTAGATTGTGGTTGGCGTATATGAATGCCTCTGATTTCTTTGTATTGATTTTGTATCCTGAGACTTTACGAAATTCATTGATCAGTACCAAGAGTTTCTTGGTTGAATCTTTGGGGTTTTCTAGATATAATATCATATGATCAGCAAACAGTGAAAGTTTGATCTCTTCTGCCCCTATTTGGATACCTTTAATTCCATTTTCCTGTCTGATTGCTGTGGCCAAGACTTCCAGCACTATATTGAACAGAAGTGGAGATAGTGGGCAACCTAGTCTGGTTCCAGTTCTAAGTGGGAATGCTTTCAATTTTTCCCCATTCAGTATGATGTTGGCTATGGGTCTGTCATAAATGGCTTGTATCATTTTTAGGTATGTCCCTTCCATGCCTATTTTTTTAAGTGTAGGTATCATGAAAGGGTGTTGAATTTCGTCAAAAGCTTTTTCTGCATCTATTGAAAGAATCATGTGGTCTTTGTTTTTGCTTCTGTTTATGTGGTGAATTGCATTTATAGATTTACATATATTGAACCAACCCTGCATCCCTGGGATGAAGCCCACTTGGTCATGATGGATTATTTTTTTGATAAGAGTCTGGATTCGGTTAGCTAAGATTTTGTTGAAAATTTTTGCATCTATATTCATTAGGGATATTGGTCTGTAGTTTTCTTTTTCTGTTGCATCCATTTCTGGTTTTGGAATTAGAGTAATATTCGCTTCGTAACAGGTGTCGGGGAGGTGTCCATTCCTCTCGATGTTGTGGAATACTTTCTGCAAGATAGGTACTAGTTCTTCTTTGTAAGTGTGGTAAAATTCGGGTGTGAAACCATCTGGAGAAGGACTTTTCTTTTTAGGGAGATTTTTAACTGCCGTTTCTATTTCAGCTGTTGAGATTGGTCTGTTCAGGGAATCTATTTCTTCGTGGTTCAGCCTCGGGAGGCTGCGTGTTTCTAGAAATTTGTCCATTTCCTCCACATTTTCTAGTTTGTGTGCATAAAGATTTTTGTAGAATTCATAAATTATATCTTGAACCTCTTTGGGATCAGTTGTGATATCTCCTTTTTTGTTCCTGATGGAGCTTATTAGAGATTTCTCTTTTCTGCTTTTCGTTAGCTTAACCAATGGTGTGTCAATTTTGTTTATTTTTTCAAAGAACCAACTTTTTGTTTTATTAATCTCCTAAATACCTCCCTGTTTTCAATTTTGTTTAATTCTGATTTGATCTTGTTGATTTCACTTCTTCTGCTGGGTTTGGTGTTGGTCTGTTCTTCTTTTTCCAACTCTTTGAGTCCTTTCGTTAGATTGTCTATTTGTGATCTTTTTAACTTTTGGTTATAGGCATTTATGGAGATAAACTTTCCTCTAAGAACTGCTTTAGCTGTGTCCCAGAGGATTTGATAACCTGTCTCTCCATTGTTGTTTTCTTTATAGAATTTTTTTTATTTTCACCTTTATTTCTTTATTTATGAAGTAATCATTTAGAAGGAGGTTGTTTAATTTCCACGTTTTTGTGTAGAAATGTGAGTTTCTGTTAGAGTTGATTTCTAGTTTTATTCCACTGTGATCTGAGAAGGTACATGGTATGATTTTTATTTTTTTAAATTTCTTGAGATTTATTTTGTGTTCTAGAATATGGTCAATCTTAGAGAATGTCCCTTGAGCTGATGAGAAGAATGTATATTCATTGGATTTTGGATAGAATGTCCTGTAAATGTCAGTCAGACCAAATGGTTCCAGGGTTTTGTTTCAGTGCATTATTTCTTTATTGATTTTCTGTTTGGAGGATCTCTCTTGTGCCATCAGTAGAGTGTTGAAATCTTCGGGGATTATGGAGTTCCTATTAATCCACTTGCTTAGATCCAGTAAGGTTTGCTTTATGAAACTGGGTGCACCTAAGTTGGGTGCATATATATTTAAAATTGTTATCTCTTCTTGTTGGACTGTGCCCTTCACCATTATATAATGACCCTCTTTGTCTTTCACTACTTTTGTTGGTTTAAAAACTAAATCGTCTGAAATGAGAACTGCCACACCAGCCTTCTTTTGGCTTCTATTTGCTTGGAATATTGATCTCCACCCTTTTATTTTTAGTCTATATGCATCCTTGCAGATTAGCTGTGTTTCCTGAAGACAGCATATACTTGGCCTGTATTTTATTATCCATTCAGCCAGCCTATGTCTCTTGAGTGGAGAGATTAAGCCATTCACATTTATTGAGAGAACTGATAGGTAAGGTAGATTGCTGTTCTTTCTGTTGGGTTGGATGTTGTTGCTCTGATTTCTCTCTTGAGCCATTGTATTATCTGGCCTTTAATCTTTGGGTTTTGGTTGTTTTTATATTCGTGAGTTTTTATTATGGTGTTCCATGCGTAACACTGTTTTGATTACTTCTTGTAGGGCTGTTCTTGTCTTGGTGAATTCTCTGTGCTTTTGCTTGTCTGAGAATGTCTTTATATCTCCTTCATATATGAATCTTAGTTTTACAGGGAATAAGATTCTAGGCTGGGCATTGTTTTGTTTCAGAAGATTGAGAATGGGACCCCAGTCTCTCTTTGCTTGTAAAGTCTCATTAGAGAAGTCTGGTGTTATTCCTATTGGCTTTCCCTTGTATTTTACTTGCTTCTTCTTCTTACAGCTCTTAGAAGGTCCTCTTTAGTTGATATTTTGTTCAGTCTGATGACTGCATGTCGTGATGTCTTCCTGTTTGTATTGAATCTCCCAGGGGTCCTCTGAGCTTCTTGAACTTGTATATCGAGATTTTTTAGCAAGGCCTGGGAAATTTTCCTCTATTATATCTTCAAATAGCTTGTCCAACCCTTGAGTGTTGTCTTCTTCCCCTTCTGGTAACTCCATGACTCTCACATTAGGTTTCTTCACACAATCCCATATCTCTTTTAGGCTTTGCTCTTTTCTCTTGTTTCACTGCTCTATCTCTGTGACGGATTTATTTAGTTGGAGGGTGTTATCTTCAAGCTCTGAGATTCTTTCTTCTGTTTGGTCTACCCTGTTCTTGATACTTTCCACTGTATTTTATAGTTCCCTGAATTGATTCTTCATTTCCAGGAGTTCGGTTAAACTTTTCTTCATTGTGTCTATTTCTTTAGTGAACTTGTTTTCTAGGTCCTGGAGGCTTCTTGTGGTTTCTTTGTGTTGATTACTGAGTTGTTGTTGCAGGTCGGTGAGTGTTCTTATGATCCACATACGAAATTCCTCTTCTGCCATTTTGGTTGCCTGATTTTTGTTGGTGTACATTTCTAGGGGGCTGTTGCTCCTCTTTGGGGGTGTTTTTTCCGTTGTGTTCTTCATATTTCCTGAGTTCCTTCGCTGATTTCTTCCCATGTCGATCAGTAGTTGTTTCTTTTCTTTAGGTTTTTGTTTGGGTATTCACATGCCTTGTTTAATTTCTGAGCCGTTAGGTGGTGTCTGTGGGTGAGATTCGACCACTCCCTGTATAATGAGTCAGTAGGCGCCGTGTAAAGGCTGTGCAGGAAGTCCTCCCTGTCAGTAGATGGCGTTTGCTTGGAGGAAGAGGCTACGCTGTTGTTTTTGTGTCCTGTTATCAGCTCTTGTTCCTGTAGAGAGGCACTCTAGTGCCTCAGGTGGTGGGTGGGGCCCTGGGACTTCCAGGTGAGTCCTTTTCTCCCCCTCAGTGAGTGCTGGTCTAGGAGAGAGTCTGTGCGAAGCTGGGTTTGGTAAGCCTGCCCTCAGGCACCACCAATGCCGTTAGCAGGGGTCAAAGTTCTGTTTTCTGCTTTTAGGAAAAGCTGTCAGGGAGGGGCTGGAATGGCCCAGCTCACTCAGAAAATCTGTGTGTGGGGGTGGGTATGGACCCGCAGTCTGGAGCAGACCTCATTTCTTTCTACCCTCCCGAACTCCGCAGCTACTCCTGGGTCTCTTCCAGCAGGCCAGACCACACACCACCAGGCCTCTCTGCACTGTGATGCCAATGGGGAGTTTCCCTGTGCAGGAACGCCACCTGGGCTGGGTGTACGGCCTCCTTTTGGGAGGATGGTTGCCCTCTAGGACACTGCTCTGCCCCTGAAAGCACACATACCTCAGTAGGCTATTCACGTATATCCCTCTGTGCCCCAGGCAATTCGAGACCTTGTTGCACGGGATCTGGTCTGCAGGTCTGACCTCTGGGTCCCAGAGTTCAAACTGTATCCCCACCAGGAAGAGCAATGCCAGTCCCAATTCACCCACAGGGAGCCCAAGCTGGGTCTATGTCTCCCTCCCACCTTCTTGATTTCCATTGAGTTTAATTTACATATGTGCACATAAGTGTTGATTGACTAGTTCCAATTTAGTATTGAGTAAATGTGCTGCTAATACCATGGAGTACTACTCAGCCATAAAAATGGTGATCTAGTACCTTTTGTAATATCCTGGATGGAATTGGAGACCATTCTTCTAAATGAAGTATGGCAAGAATGGCTTATTTTATTTAACATGATATCTTCCAGTTCCCATCCATGTTGTGGCAAACCATTCTTTTTTATAGCTGAATAATATTCCATGCTGTATACATATCACATTTTCCTTACCCATTTAACCATTGATGGACACTTAGATTGATTCCATATTTTAGCTATTGTATATAGTGCTTTAATAAACATGGAAGTACAGACTTCTCTTTAATGTTCTGATTTCTTTTCTTTTAGATGTGTAACCGGCAGTAGGAATGCTGGATAATGTGGTAGTTCCATTCTTAGTTTTTTGAAAAAAGGATCCCCTAATACTGTGTATGAACAGTGTGAGAAGCCTCCATCCTGTTTTTCCTAGTGGCTATACTAATTTACTTTTCCATCAACAGTGCATGGGAGTTCTCCTTTCACCACATCCTCACCAATATTTGTTATTGCCTGTCTTTTGGGCAAAAGCCATTTTAAGTGGGGTGAGATGATATATCTCATTGTAGTTTTGATTTTATTTTTCTATTGAGTAGTGACATTAAGTATTTTTTTCACATACTTTTGTAATTGTATGTCTTCTTTTGAGAAATGTATATTCAGGTCTTTTGCCCATTTTAAAATGAGATTTTTTTAAATGTCCTATTGAGTTGTTTGAGCTTCTTATATATTCTGGTTATTAATCAATAATTTCAGAGAGTTAGCTGTCTACTGTTTTTCTTTTGTCTTGTTGTACACATTTCTGGTTTGTCTGAATTATTTTTATTTTTTTTTATTTCAGCATATTATAGGGGCACATATGTTTCAGTTACATATATTGCCTTTGCACTGCCCGAGTCAGAGCTTCAATCATGTCCATCCCTCAAATAGTGTGCACCACACCCATTAAATGTGAATATACCCGTCCCCTCCCCCTCCTCCCACCTGTCCAACACACTGAATGTTACCACTATATGTGCACATAAGTGTTGATCAATTAACACCAATTTTATGGTTAGTACATGTGGTGCTTGTTTTTCCATTTTTGTGATACTTTACTTAGTAGAATGGGCTCCAGCTCTATCCAGAATAATACAAGAGGTGCTATATCCCTCTCGTATTTTGTGACTGAGTAGTACTTCATGTTATACATATACTATATATATATATACATATATATATATATATTTTTTTTTTTTGAGATAGATTCTTGTTCTGTCTCCCTGGGTAGAGTACAGTGACATCATCATAGCTCACTGCAACCTCAAACTCCTGGGCTCAGGTGATCCTCCTTCTTTAGCTTCCCAAGTAGCTGGGACTAGAAGTGTGCACCACTATGCCCAGCTAATTTTTATACTTTTAGTAGAGATGAGGTCTTGCTCTTTCTTGGGCTAGCCTCAAACTCCTGAGATCAAGCAATCCTTGAGCCTCAGCCTCACAGAGTGCTAGGATTATAGGCATAAGCCACTGTGCTAGGCCCCAAATAGCTCTCTTGAGGAAGCATAATGAACTTGAAGATAACACAGAGAACAAATTTAGAATTGTGTAAGAGTAATTTAACAAAAACATTAAAACAATAACAAAATCAAGCAGAAATTCTGGAGCTGAAAAATTTAATTGAAAAACTGAAAAATATATCAGTCTCTTAACAACAGAACTAATCAAGCAGATGAAAGTATTAGTGAGGTTGAAGATAAGCTATATGAAAATATATAGTCAGAGGAGAAGAAAGTAAATTGAATAAAAAGAATGAAGCATGCTTACAAGATCTATACAATAGCCTCAAAGGGGAAAATCTAAGAGTTATTGGCCTAAAAGAGGGTGTAAAGAGAGAGATTGGTGTTGACCTATGCACATTTTTAAAAGTATATTCCTAAATAGTTAATATTGTAGGTGACTCTCTCATATATTGTGCTTACTGCAAGAAACCAGACACAATGGGTAAATTCTTCATGATCCTTTTTATAGGATATTTTGCAAAAGTGAAACTGTAGAGAGGAAGAAAAGATCAGCAATTGTCAAGAGCTAAGGGTGAATAAAGGGTTTGATTGCAAAAAGTAGCGCAAGGAAATTTTATGGTAGGTGATAGAACTGTTTTGTGTCTCGATTGTGGTGATGGTTACATGACTCTCTCCATTCGTCAAAAGTCATAGAATTCTACAAAAAAAATCAAAGAATTTTTCTGTACGTAGATATTTTTTATTTCAGCATATTATGGAGGTACAAATGGTTAGGTTAGATATATTGCCCTTGCCCTGCCCTCCCCCACCCCTGAGTCAGAGCTTCAAGCATATCCATCCCCCAGATGGTGCACACCATACTCATTATGTATGTATATACCCAGCCCCTCCTCCCCCCTACCATATGTCTGGTGCCAGATAAATGTTATTCCTGTATGTCCACTTAGTTGTCGGAAAAACTCTTACAGACATTGGCTTAGGCAAAGAATTTATTTAAAAGACCACAAAGACAATCACAGCAAAAATAAATAAATAAATAAATAAATAAATAAATAAATAAATAAATAAATAAATGCGATCTGATCAAATTAAAAAGCTTCTTCACAGCCAAAGAAACTGTCAGGAGAGCAAACAGACAACCCACAGAATGGGAGAAAATTTTTGCATGCTGTATATCTGATAAAGAGCTGATAACTAGAATCTATTTAGAACTCAGGAAAATTAGCAAGAAAAAAATCAAACAACCCTATCAAAAAGGGGACAAAGAACATGAGCAGAAACTTTTCAAAAAAAGACAGAATAATGACCAAAAAACACATGAAAAAATGCTCAACATCTCTAATCATCAAGGAAATGCAAATCAAAACCACAATGAAATATCATTTATTTCCAGTGAGAATAGCCTTTATCAAAAAGTCCCAAAACAATAAATGTTGGCATGGATGTGGAGAGATAGGAACACTCATACACTATTGATGGGACTGCAAACTAGTTCAACCACTGTAGAAAGCAATATGGAGATACCTTAAAGTGATACAAGTAGATCTACCATTTGAACCAGCAATCCTATTACTGGGCATATACCCAAAAGAACAAAAGACATTCTATAAAAAGGACATCTGCATTTAAATGTTTATAGCAACACAATTCACAATTGCAAAGTTGTGGAAACAACCCAAGTGCCCATCAATTCATGAGTGGATTAATAAAATGTTGTATATGTATACCATGGAGTACTATTCACCTAGAAGAAACAACGGTGATATAGCACCTCTTGCATTTTCCTGGATAGAGCTGGAACCCATTCTACTAAGTGAAGTATCCCATGAATGGAAAAATAAGCACCACATGTACTCACAATCAAATTGGTTTCTTTAATTCTCTAATGAACATGTATTTTAGCTGGAAATCAACTCAGTTAAGATCAGATTACAAGTTATGTGTCTCCTTATGTGGATAGTGGTTCCTATATTCAATTATAAAAGCTTTTGATTATGCTGCTTTCACTGTCTACCACACATGTGCAGCTTAGAAATGATCCCAAGACTTTTGAAGGTTCATACATAGTATTAGGGGATCCTTTTTTCAACTCTTTTCTTTATCGAATTTCTCTCACTCTTTCAAGCATGAAAGGGCCTCTTTTCTTGATCCTCTGTCTAGAAAGATAGTGTTCTTCTCATAGTATTAGGTGCCTGAGCTGCTACTGGGTTACTCTGCAAATGGGGCTCCCTCTAGACTCACAACTGAGGGATGCAGAGTGTTGTGGAGGGGAGGGGCATACCTCTAGCCCTTACTAGAGAGAGGCAAAGATATAAAATTTAACCAAAATGTTTGTACTCTCATATTTTCCTGAAATAAAAAAGTTGCAAGATAAAAGCAGAAAAAATGGGTAACTCACCCTGTATGAATAATTTATTCGCTATGACACTCCCTAATCTGACTGCTTTTGATTATCTTCAAAGCCTTCATGTAGTTGCTTTTGTTGTTGTTCTAAAGTTTTTCTTATAATTAGCAGGAGAAATAGACACTATTGGGCTTATATTTGAAAATTGTGACAATTACATTTATTTTTTATGTATGAATTTTTTTCATATTTTCTTTTCTTCCGTTTCCTGTTTCCCCCTTTTTTTTCTTTATTTCCTCTTTCCTTTTTTTTCCCTCCTTTTATTTCATTATATTATGGGGGTACAAATATTGTTGGGGTTACATATATTGCCTCTGCCACCCCTCCTCCCCTCTGTGCCAGCACTTCAAGCGTGTCCAACCCCCAGTTGGTGCACACCACACCCATTATGTAAGTATACCCCCTTCCCCCTCCCCCTCCCACCTGCCCACCACTTGATAAAAGATTTTTTTTTTGACATTTTGGTTACATTGTATATCTTTGCCTCTCCCTAAGAAGGGTTACAGGTATTTCCTTCCCCTCCACAATGCTCAACACATCCTTAAGATGTAGCTTCCCCACCCCGAATCCCTGGTACTACCACCATTTGAGCAATATAGTTTTAGCCAGTCAGTACCAATTTGATGGCAAGTAGATATGGAGCCCATATTTCAGATCTTGTGTCACCTCATTTTGGATAATGGGCTTAAACTTAACCCAGGATAGCATAAACAGTGCAAGCTCACCGTCATTTGTTAGAATTGAGTAATATTCCATTGCGAGCATATACCAAATTTTAATTATCCACTGGTGAATTGATGGGCACTTGGGTTGTTTCCATGTCTGTGCAATCGTGAATTGTGCTGCCAAAAACATTCAGGTGCAGATGTCTTTGTAATAGAATGTCTTATGCTCTTTTGGGTAGATACCCAACAATGTTATTGCTGGGTCAAATGGTATTTCTATTTCTAGCTGTTTGAGATATCTCCAAATTCTTTTCCAGAAAGGTTGCACTAATTTACAGTCCCACGAGCAGTGTAAGAGTGTGCCTGTCTCTCCACATCCTCACCAGAATTTGTTGTTTTGGGCTTTCTTGATATAGGCCATTCTCACTGGGGTTAGGTGGTATCTCATTGTGGTTTTGATTTGCATTTCTCTGATGATTAGAGATGTTGAGCATTTTCTTATATGTTTGCTGGCCATTATTCTGTCTTCTTTGAAGAAGTTTCTGTTCATTTCCATTGCCCATTTCTTGATGGGGTTGTTTGATATTTTTCTTGTTAAATCTTTTAAGTTCTAGATAGATTCTTTTTTTTTTTTGATGTCCTTTTTATTTTTCCGGCATATTATGGGGGTACAGATTTTAAGGTTTCAATAAATGCCCTTCCCCCCCTCCCCCCACAAGTCTGAGTCTCCAGCATGACCATCCCTCAGATGGTGCGCATATCACTCGCTATGTATGTATATACCCGCCCCCCCTCCCCCCTCCCCAATACCCTATTACTGTAGTACCTATGTGAACACTTAGGTGCTACTCAGTTAATACCAGTTTGCTGGAGAATATATCTGGTGCTTGTTTTTCCATTCTTGGGATACGTCACTTAGTAATATGGGTTCCAGCTCTAACCAGGAAAATATAAGTTGTGCTATATCACCATTGTTTCTTAGAGCTGAATAGTACTCCATGGTATACATATACCACATTTTATTAATCCATTCTTGGATTGATGGGCACTTGGGCTGTTTCCACAGCCTTGCAATTATGAATTGTGCTGCTATAAACATTCGAGTGCAGGTGTCTTTTTTGTAGAGTGCCATTGGATCATTCGGGTAGATGCCCAGTAATGGGATTGCTGGATCAAATGGTAGATTCACTTGTATCGCTTTAAGGTATCTCCATATTGCTTTCCACAGAGGTTGAACTAGTGTGCAGTCCCACCAGCAGTGTAGGAGAGTTCCTCTCTCTCCACATCCATGCCAGCATTTGTTATTTGGAGACTTTTTGATAAAGGCCATTCTCACTTGAGTTAAGTGATATCTCATTGTGGTGTTGATTTGCATTTCCCTGATGATTAGAGATGTTGAGCATTTTTTCATATGTTTGTTGGCCATGTTCTGTCTTCTTTAGAAAAGTTTATGTTCAAGTCCTTTGCCCATTTTTTAATAGGGTTATTTGATTTTTTTCTTGCTGATTTTCATGAGTTCTAAGTATATTCTAGTTATCAGCCCTTTATCGGATACGTAGGATGCAAAAATTTTCTCCCATTCTGTAGGTTGTCTGTTTACTTTCATGACTGTTTCTTTGGCTGTGCAGAAGCTTTGTAGTTTCATCATGTCACATTTATTTATTTTTGTTGCTGCTTTGATTGCCTTTGGGGATTTCTTCATAAACTCTTTGCCTAGGCCGATGTCTAGGAGAGTCTTTCCAACATTTTCCTCTAGAATTCTAATGGTTTCCTACCTGAGATTTAAGTCTGTTATCCAGCGTGAGTTGATTTTTGTGAGAGGTGAAATGTGTGGGTCCTGTTTTAACCTTCTACAAGTGGCTATCCAGTTTTCCCAGCACCATTTATTGAAAAGGGATTCTTTTCCCCAGCGTATGTTTTTGTCTGCTTTGTCAAAGATTAGATGGCTATATGAGGATGGTTTTATATCAGGATTCTCACATCTGTTCCACTGGTCAATAATCCTATTTTTGTGCCAATACCAGATTGTTTTAATTACAACAGCTTTGTAGTATAGTTTGATATCTGGCATATTAATACCTCCCAATTTTTTTTGTTGCCTAGAATTGCTCTTGATATTCGGGGTCTTCTTTGGTTCCATACAAAGCGTAAAATTATTTTTTCTATATCTGTGAAGAATGCTGATGGGATTTTAATAGGTATTGCGTTGAATCTGTAGATCAGTTTGGGTAGTATAGACATTTTAATGAT
Source organism: Microcebus murinus (assembly GCF_040939455.1). Lineage (NCBI taxonomy): Eukaryota > Metazoa > Chordata > Mammalia > Primates > Cheirogaleidae > Microcebus > Microcebus murinus. Next base: position 11,404,343 of record NC_134136.1, read on the forward strand.
GTTGAGTCTGCTGATCCACGAGCAAGGAATGGATTTCCATCTGTTTACATCCACTGCTATTTCCTTCTTCAGTGTTTCATAGTTTTCCCTGTAGAGGTCTTTTACCTCCTTCATTAAGTATATTCCTAGGTACTTTAATTTCTTTGTTGCTATTGTGAAGGGTATTGAGTCTTTAATTTGGTTCTCAATTTGATTGTTGTTGGCGTATATGAATGCCTCTGATTTCTGTGTATTGATTTTGTATCCTAAGACTTTGCTAAATTCATTTATCAGTTCCAGGAGTTTCCTGGTTGAATCTTTGGGGTTTTCTAAATATAATATCATCTCATCAGCAAACAGTGAAAGTTTGATCTCTTCTGCCCCTATTTGGATACCTTTAATTCCACTTTCCTGTATGATTGCTGTAGCCAGGACTTCCAGTACTATGTTGAATAGAAGTGGAGATAGTGGGCAGCCTTGTCTGGTTCTGGTTCTAAGTGGGAATGCTTTCAGTTTTTCCCCATTCAGTATGATGTTGGCTATGGGTCTGTCATAAATGGCTTGTATCATTTTTAGGTATGTCACTTCTATACCTATTTTCTTGAGTGTTCGTATCATGAAAGGGTGTTGAATTTTGTCAAAAGCTTTTTCTGCATCTATTGAAAGAATCATGTGGTCTTTGTTTTTGCTTCTGTTTATGTGGTGAATTGCATTTATAGATTTACGTATGTTGAACCATCCCTGCATTCCTGGAATGAAGCCCACTTGGTCATGATGGATTATTTTTGTGATAAGCGTCTCGATTCGGTTAGCTAAGATTTTGTTAAAAATTTTTGCATCTATATTCATTAGGGATATTGGTCTGTAGTTTTTTTTGTTGGATTCTTTCCTGGTTTTGGTATCAGAGTAATATTCGCTTCATAAAAGGTGTCGGGGAAATTTCCATTCTTCTCGATGTTGTGGAATAGTTTCTGCAAGATAGGTATTAGTTCTTCTTTGTAAGTGTGGTAAAATTCGGGTGTGAAGCCGTCTGGACCGGGACTTTTCTTTTTAGGGAGATTTTTAATTGATGTTTCTATTTCAGCTGTTGAGATTGGTCTGTTCAGGGAATCTATTTCTTCCTGGTTGATCCTAGGGAGGCTGTGTGTTTCTAGAAATTTATCCATTTCCTCCACATTTTCCAGTTTGTGTGAATAAATATCTTTGTAGTACTCATAAATTATATCTTGTATCTCTTTGGGATCAGTTGTGATATCTCCTTTTTTATTCCTGATGGAGCTTATTAGAGATTTCTCTTTTCTGCTTTTTGTTAGCTTAGCCAGTGGCGTGTCAATTTTGTTTATTTTTTCAAAGAACCAACTTTTTGCTTTATTAATCTCCTGAATAGCTTCCCTGTTTTCAATTTCATTTAGTTCTGATTTTATCTTGTTGATTTCACTCCTTCTGCTGGGTTTGGGGCTGGTCTGTTCTTCTTTTTCCAGCTCTTTGAGTCGTTTCATTAGATTGTCTATTTGTGATCTTTTTGACTTTTGGTTATAGGCGTTTATGGAGATAAACTTTCCTCTCAGAACTGCTTTAGCTATGTCCCAGAGGAGTTGATAACTTGTCTCTCCATTGTCATTTTCTTCATAGAATTTTTTCATTTCCATCTTGATTTCTTCATTTATGAAGTAATCATTTAGTAGGAGGTTGTTTAATTTCCATGTTTTTGTGTAGAAAGGTGAGTTTCTGTTAGGGTTTATTTCTCCCCTTATTCCATTGTGATCTGAGAGGATACATGGTATGATTTCTATTTTTTTAAATTTCTTGAGATTTACTTTGTGTCCTAGGATATGGTCAATCTTAGAGAATGTCCCGTGAGCTGATGAGAAGAACGTGTATTCGGTGGATTTGGGGTAGAATGTCCTGTAGATGTCAGTCAGACCCAATTGTTCTAGGGTTTTGTTTAAGTCCATTATTTCTTTATTAATTTTCTTTTTGGAGGATCTATCTTGAACCGTCAGTGGGGTGTTGAAATCTCCGGTGATTATGGAGTTGCTATTAATCCATTTGCTTAGATCCAGTAAGGTTTGCTTTATGAAACTGGGTGCACCTAAGTTGGGTGCATATATATTTAAGATTGTTATCACTTCTTGTTGAACTGTGCCCTTCACCATTATGTAATGACCCTCTTTGTCTTTCACTACTTTTGTTGGTTTAAAAACTAAATCGTCTGAAATTAGAACAGCCACACCAGCCTTCTTTTGGCTTCCACTTGCCTGGAACACTGATCTCCACCCTTTTACTTTTTGTCTATATGCATCCTTGCAGGTTAGATGTGTTTCCTGAAGACAGCATAGACTTGGCCTATATTTTCTTATCCATTCAGCCAGCCTGTGTCTCTTGAGTGGAGAGTTTAAGCCATTCACATTTATTGAGAGAACTGATAGTTAAGGTAGATTACTGTTCATTCTATTGGGTTGGATGTTGTTGCTTTGATTTCTCTCCTGATCCATAAAGATATCTGGCCTTTAATCTTTGGGTGTTGGTTGTTTTTTTTTTTATATTCGTGAGTTTCTATTATGGTGTTCCGTGCGTAACACTGTTTTGAGAACTTCTTGTAGGGCTGGTCTTGTCTTGGTGAATTCTCTGAGCCATTGCTTGCCTGAGAATGTCTTTATTTCTCCTTCATATACTAAGCTTAGTTTTGCAGGGAATAAGATTCTAGGCTGGGCATTGTTTTGTTTCAGGAGAGTGAGAATGGGGCCCCAGTCTCTCCTTGCTTGTATAGTCTCATTAAAGAAATCTGGAGTTATTCGAATTTGCTTTCCCTTGTATGTTACTTGCTTCTTTTGTCTTACAGCTCTTAGAAGGGCCTTTTTAGTTGATATTTTGGTCAATCTGATGACTGTATTTTGTGACGTCTTGCTGTTTGCATTGAATCTCCCAGGGGTCCTCTGAGCTTCTTGAACTTGTATATCGAGATTTTGAGCAAGGCCTGGGAAATTTTCCTCTATTATATCTTCAAATAGCTTGTCCAACCCTTGAGTGTTGTCTTCTTCCCCTTCCGCTAACCCTATGACCCTCACGTTAGGTTTTTTCACATAATCCCACAGCTCTTGTAGCTTTTGCTCTTTTCTCTTGTTTCTCTGCTCTCTCTCTGTGACTGATTTATTTAATTGGAAGGTGTTATCTTCAATCTCTGAGATTTTTTCTTCTATTTGATCCAACCTGTTCTTGAGACTTTCCACCGTATTTTGTAATTCCCTGAGTTGATTCTTCATCTCCAGGACTTCGGTTAAAGTTTTTTTCTCTGTGTCAATCTCTTTAGTGAACCTTTGTTCCGTATTCTGGAGGCTTTTTGTGGTTTCTTTGTGTTGGTTATTGAGTTGTTGTTGCAGGTCGGTGAGTGTTCTTATGATCCACATTCGAAATTCCTCTTCTGTCATATCAGTTGCCAGGTTTTGGTTGTTGTCTGTTTCTAAGGGGCTGGTGCTCCTCTTTGGGGGTGTGTTTTCAGGTTGTTTCTTCATATTTCCAGAGTTCCTTCGCTGATTTCTTCCCATTTTGCTCAGTTGTTGTTTCTTTCCTTTAGGTTTTCGTTTGGGTATTCACACGTCTTGTTTAGCTTCTGAGCCAGTAGGTGGAGTTGCTCTCTGGCGGCAGCTGTCGCTGGGGTGGTGTCTGCAGGTCTCTCTACCCGCTGGGGAGCCAGCAGTCCGAGATGTAGTGGAGGGGAAACAGCCAGTTACCCTACCCTTCCTGCTGGTCTCCGGGCTGTTCCGGCGGCCTCCCATCTTCTGTCTCCTTAATTACACAGGTGGGGATAGATGGCAGGAACGAGAGCAGTTCCTATCTCAACTCCACCCCCAAGGCGAGGCTAGAAACTTTGGAACTGAAGGCCTAGCCCCAAGTCACCAGAGTGTGTGGGTCGTAACATCTCTCTGACTTGTATTCACCAAAGGCTGCTTCTTACTAGGCTAGGCCCTGCCCAGGCAAACTCCAGGGTCTGGACACTGAATGCAGAAGACCTGTGCAGATAGCGACTGGCCTGAAGCCGGCAGGCCCATAGCCAATCCCACGGAATCCTGTCTTCTGTCCCTTTAATTGCACAGGTGGATATAAGCAGTAGGAATGTATACCACATTTTATTAATCAACTCATGTATTTATGGACACATGGGTTGTTTCCACATATTTGCAGTTGTAAGTTATGCTGCTATAAACATTCTAATGCAGATGTCTTTTTTGTAATGTCTTCTGTACTTTTCAGTCGAGCTCAGTAATGGGATTGCTGGATCAAATGATAGTTCTACTTGTACCTCTTTGAGGTATCTCCATATTGCAATCCACAGAGGTTGTACTAGTTTGCAGTCCCACCAGCAATATATGAGTGTTCCTATTTCTCCACATCCACGCCAATATTTATTGTTTTTGGACTTTTTGAAAAAGGCTGTTCTCATGTAGGATAAGTGATATCTTATTGTGGTTTTGATTTGCATTTCCTTGATGATTAGAGATGTTGACCATTTTTTCATATGTTTGTTAGCCATTAGTCTATCTTCTCTTGAAAAGTTTCTGTTCATATCCTTTGTCCAATTTTTGTAGGTTTGTTTGATTTTTTCCTTGCTAATTTTTTTGAGTTCTAAATAGATTCTAGTTATCAGCCCTTTATCGGATATGTAGATGCAAAAACTTTCTACCATTCTGTAGGTTGTCTGTTGCTTTCTTGACAGTTTCTTTGGCTGTGCAGAAGCTTTTTAAATTATCAAGTCCCATTTATTTATTTTGTTGCTGTGATTGCATTTGGGGTCTTCTTCATAAATTCGTTGCCTAGGACAATGTCTATAAGAGTTTTACCAACATTTTCTTCTAGAATTCTAATAGTTTCATACCTTAGTTTTAAGTCTGTTACCCAGTGTGAATTGATTTTTGTGAGAGGTGAAATGTGTGGATCCTGTTTCAGTTTCTACATGTGGCTACCCAGTTTTCTCAGCACCATTTATTGAATAAGGATTATTTTCCCCAGTGTATGTTTTTGTCTGCTTTGTCAAAGATTATATGGCTATATGAGGCTAGTTTTATATCGGGTTTTCAGTTTTGTTCCATTGGTCTATGTCTCTGTTCTTGTGTCAGTTGCATGCTGTTTTAGTTACTATATCATTGTAGTATAGCTTGAAGTCTGGTAAATTGATGTCTCCCATTTGTTCTTTTTGTATAAGATTGCTTTTACTATACAGGGTCTTCTCTGGTTCCGTATGAAGTGTAGAATTATTTAACAAAATAGGCATAGACGTGACTTACCAAAAATGATACAAACCATATATGACAAACCCACAGCCAACATCATAGTGAATGGGGAAAAATCAAAAGCATTCCCACTTAGAACTGAAATCAGAGAAGGTTGTCCTCTGTCACTGCTTCTATTCAACACAGTATTGGAAGTCCTAGCCAGAGAAATCAGACAAGAGAAGCAAATGAAAGGCATACAAATGGGGGCAGAAGTGGTCAAACAATTGCTCATTGTTGACAATGTGATCTTATATCTAGAAAACCCCAAAGATTCTGCCATTAGACTACTGGAATTGATAAACAATTTCAGCAGTCTCACATTAAAAAATCAATGTACAGAAATAAGTAGCATTCCTATATGCCAACAACAGTCAAACTGAGAATCTCATCAAAGACTCAATACCCTTCACAATAGCAACAAAGAAAATTAAGTATATAGGAATATATTTAACTAAGGGGGTAAAAGACCTCTACGAAGAGAACTATGAAACACTAAGGAAGGAAATAGCAGAGAACATAAACAGGGGAAAACCATACAATGCTCATGGGTTGGCAGAATCAATATTGTTAAAATGTCTATACAACCCAAAGTGATCTACAGATTCAATGCAATCCCTATTAAAATACAAACATAATTTTCACAGATCTGGTTTTGTTTTTAAACAATCATTGAGCTCCCATTTTGCATTAAGTACTCTACTAGGGACAATATAGAATACAGAGATGAAGACGACAGCACGTGCTTGTGTTAATCTATTCATATTGCTGTAACAAAATACCTGATATTGGGTAATTTATAAATAATAGAGAAATTTATTTCTCACAGTTATGGATACTAGAAAGTCCAAAATCAAGGCTCTGTCAGGATAGGTGTCTGGTGAAGGCCTGTTCCTCATAAATTTTGTCATCTGTGTGTCTTCACATGGCAGAAGATATGGAAGAACAAACAGGGCCTAAGCTAGTTCCCACACACCTTTTTATTGGCACTAATACATTCAGGAATGGGGGAGCCCTCATGACCTAATTACTTTCCAAAAATGCCCCACCTCTTAATACCACCATAATAATGCTGACTACATTTCAAAATGAATTAAATGAGAGGACACATCCTAACCATGGCACTGCCTTCAGAGAAGCATAGCTAAATAAGATAAGACATTCACACAAATATCTGTAAGATGAGAACTCATACAAATACAAAGAAAGTGCAGAAGGTTTATTTCTAATTTGGGTGAGCATTAAAGGGATTAGAGAAAATCATTTTAGTGGAGTTTTGAAAGTTTAGCAACATCCCAGTGAATGAATATGGGAGAAAGATCATCCCAGACTAGGGAAAGATTGAGATATGTTCGGATGTGATTGAGTAGTCACAAAAGGGAATAGTGGCATATAAGTTTGCAAAGATCATGGATAAACTCTATGATGATATTAACTAGAATAAGATAAAATTACAGCAGAACTGTATGTGAGAGCTGAATATACCAATGTTCCATCTTTTACCTATATCTTGCCATCTAAATATATCACCCAGGTGTCTTAATATTTTATTTCTAATTATGTAACATTTGAGAATTAATAGCTATTTCATTTGAAAATGACAATAGGAGACCCGAGGAGGTTTCCTGGCACTTGTATCGAATTTAGTATACTACAACTTCAGCAATCTAGACAAATCGGTAAGAGCATGAAGTGGGAAAATTTTATAATTACGTTACTTATAAAGGAAGGTCATTATAATGCAGGTTTATTTATTTAATGCAAAATTATATTTGGCAACACTGAACTTTTCAAATTTGTGATTAATTTAATAGACTCATTATTGAAATAAGGTCACCTAGGAAAACCTATTCCTGTGAGTGAATTGCTGGTTAGAAAAAAAGTTTCTGCCACTGATGCTCAAGCGGCCAACTTTCCTCCAAGAGAAATGATTGACTTATTTGGCTTTCAGCCTTCAAGTGTGAATCCAAGAATCAGTGTGCTGACATTAAAAGGGCTGAAAAATGACAGATTAAGGGAATATTTGGCTAACATTTCAGTTCATGCAAGATGCATTTTATCCCTGTGTTTCCACAAGGACTTTGGGATAAATTGAGACCATAGTATTCAATACCACGTAGAACAATGCCAAGTATACCAAGTTAAAGAAAAGATTTTTCCATAATTCACAAAATAAAAGAAAAATAAGTTATAAGAAAGAGGAGATAGTGAATAAGTGTAGCTTATCTCTTAGAATAGTTGCTTCAGCTATTTAATTAACCAACAGTAAGTTTTGTTGTCTTCCTTTTTTGGGGGGGGAGGGGCTGGATAAAACCTTTAATTGCAATTGGGAGAATAGACAGAAGGTTAACAAGACCAAATAAAAAAAGAAAAGAGAGTAAACATTTACTGATCATCTAACACGTGGTGGTTCCCAGTATTGTACTGAAGTTAGCTAGTACTGACACATGGCGAGAGCCCATTGTTAAATTTTCAAGAATTTTTTTTCTTCCTTTTTTTATTTAAGAATATGGTGGGGGTACACATATTTTGGTTACATGTACTAATTTTGTACAGTTTGAGTCAATGTTATAAGGGTGCCCATCACCCAGATAATGCCCACAGTATCAGTTAGGTGTGAATTTACCCATCCCATAATTCCCCCTCCTATCTACTTGATTTCCATCGAGTTTTATTTCCATATGTGTATATCAGTATTGATCAGTTAATTCTATTTTAACAGTGAGTACACGTGGTGTTGGTTTTTCCATTCTTCTGATATCTCACTTAGAAAAATGGTCTCCAGGTTCATCCAGGTAGTTAAAAAAGGTGTCATTTCCCCATTTTCTTATGGCTGAGTAGTACTCCATGCTATACATATGCCACATTTTATTAATCCACTCATGTATTCATGGGCACTTAGGTTGATTCTACATCATTGTGATTGTGAATGGTACTGCAATAAACATTCAGATGCAAGTGTCTCTTTTATAAAATGTATTTTTTCCTTTTGATAAATAGCCAACAGTGGAAATTCTGGATTAAGTGGTAGGTCTGCTTCTAGTTCTTGGGTGTACCTCCATACTGCTTTCCATAGAGGATGTACTAGTTTTTAGTCCTAACAACAGTGAGTAAGTTTTTCTTTGCATACACACTAGCATCTGTACTTTTGAGCCTTTTGGATCAAAGCCATTCTCACTGGAGTTAGTGGTTTTGATTTGCATTTTCCCAATTATTAGAGATGTTCAGCATTTTTTCATGTATTTATTGACCATTAGTGAATCTTCTTTTGAAAAGTTTCTGTTCATGTCTTTTGCCCACTTTAAAATGTGGTTTTTGTTTTGTTTTGTTTTGTTTTTCCTGCTGTTCTGCTTCAGTTCTTTATATATTCTGGATATTAGCACTTTATCAGATGTATAACATGTAAATATTTTCTCCCATTCTGTCGGTGCTCTGTTCACTCTATTGATTTTATCCTTGGTTGTACAGAAGCTTTTTAAATTTGATTAGGTCCCATTTATTTTTGTACTTATTTTGTTGCTATGATTGCTTTTGGGGTATTCTTCATAAATTCTTTGCCTAGGCTGATGTTTATAAGAGTTCTTCCAACATTTTCCTCTAGAATTCTTATAATTTCATACCTAGGTTTAAGTATATTATCCATCAAGAATTAACTTTTGTCACTTGTGAGAGGAGTGGATCCAGTTTCATGTTCTGCATGTAGCTGTCCAATTTTCCCAATATCATTTATTGAATAGGGATTCTTTTCCCTAGTGTATGTTTTTCACTGCTTTGTAAAATTTCAGATGGTAATATGCAGATGGTTTTATATGTAGGTTCTCTGCTCTGATCCATTGCTCCATGTCTCTCTTCTTGTGCCAGTCCCATGCTGTTTTGATTACTATGACCTTGTGGCATAGCTTTAAATCTGGTAGAGGGATGTCTCCCAATTTCTTCTTTTATTTATTTATTTTTTTTTTTTGAGACAGAGTCTCGCTTTGTTGCCCAGGCTAGAGTGAGTGCCGTAGCGTCAGCCTAGCTCACAGCAACCTCAAACTCCTGGGCTCCAGTGATCCTTCTGCCTCAGCCTCCCGGGTAGCTGGGACTACAGGCATGCGCCACCATGCCCGGCTAATTTTTATATATATATATCAGTTGGCCAATTAATTTCTTTCTATTTATAGTAGAGACGGGGTCTCGCTCTTGCTCAGGCTGGTTTTGAACTCCTGACCTTGAGCAATCCGCCCGCCTTGGCCTCCCAAGAGCTAGGATTACAGGCGTGAGCCACAGCGCCCGGCCTCCAATTTCTTCTTTTAGATTAAGGTTGCTCTGGCTATGTGAGGACTTTTCTGGTTCTATATGAAGCATAGAATTATTTATTCTAGGTCTGTTAAAAATGACACTTTTATTTTGATGGAGATTGCATTGAATCTGTAAATCACATTGGGTATTATAAACATTTTAACAAAGTTGATTCTACCAATCCATGGGCATGGTATGTTTTTCCCTTTGTTTATATACCCTGTAATTTCCTTCCTCAGTGTAGTTCTCCTTGTTGATGTGTTTCACTTCCTTGTTTAAATATATTCCTAGGTATTTTATTTTATTTTTTGCTACTGTGAAAGATATTGATACTTTGATTTGATTCTCAGTTTGACTGTTGCTTGTGTATAAGAATACTACTGATTCGTGTATATTGAATTTGTAACCTGAAAATTTGCTGAATTTATTTATCAGACCCAAGAGTCTCTTCCCAGAATCTTTGTGGTTTTCTAGATATAAGATCATATGATTGGCAAAGAATGATAGTTTGACCGCTTCTCCCACCATTTGGATGCTCTTGATTCCTTTCTCCTGTGTGATTGTTCTGGCTAAGACTTCCACACTATGTTGAATAGAAGTGGTGATAGAGGGCAGCCTTGACTGGTACAAATTTTAAGTGGCATTTCTTTAAAATTTTCTCCATTCAGTATGATGTTGGCTGTGGGTTTGTCCTATATGGCTTTTATCATTTTGTGGGAAGTCACATTTAGCATATTTTGTTACGTGTTCTTATCATAAAAGGGTGCTGAATTTTGTTGAATGCTTTTTCTGCATCTATTGAGAGGATCATATGGTCTTTGGTTTTACTTCTATTTATGTGGTGAATTACATTCATAGATTTGCATATTTTGAACCATCAGTGCTCCTCTAGGATGAAGCCCACTTGGTCATGATGAATTATTTTATTTTATGAGCAGCTGAATTCAATTTGATACAATTCTATTGAGAATTTTGGCATAAAAATTCATAAGGGATATTGGTCTGTAGTTTTATTTTTTTGTAGAGTCCTTTCCTGGCTTTGGTATCACGGCGATGTTAGTTTCATAAAATGTACTGTGGAGGATTCCTTCTTTCTTGATATTGTGGAATAATTTCTTCAGGATAGAGACCAGTTCTTCTTTGTAGATTTGGTAAAATTCAGGGTGAAAACATCTGGTTGACATCTTTTTTTAGATAGGAGGTTTTTTATTGCTGCTTCAATTTTGGTATTTCATATTGATCTGTTCAGGAGTTATATTTCTTCCAGATGGAGCCTAGGGGTGCCTTTCAATTCTAAAAGTGTGTCCATTTCCTCCACATTTGCAAGTATATGTGCATGGAGATTTTTATAATATTCAGAGATAATATTTTGTATTTCTGTTGTATCTGTCATAATTTCTTCTTTTTTATTCTTGATTGAGCTTATTAGAGTCCTTTCTTTTCTGCTTCTTGCTAATCAATCGAGAGACATGACAATGTTGTTTATCTTTTTGAAGAAACAACTTTTTATTTCAATAATCTTCCATATAATTTTTTCGTTATTGATTTCATTTAGTTCTGCTCTGATCTTTGTTATTTGTTTTCATCTGCTGTTTTTGGTGTTGGCTTGCTCATCCTTTTCTAGTTCTTTGAGATGATTCCTTAGATTGTTGATGTATGATCTTTCTGTCTTTTGCATGTAGGCATTCATGGATATGAATTTTCCCTCAGGACTGCTTTAGCTGTTTCCCAAAGAATTTTGATAATTTGTGTCTCCTTCTCATTTATTTGAAAGAATCTTTTTATTTCATCTTAATTTCCTCCTTGACCTGACTATCCTTCACCAGTAGGTTGTTTAATTTCCATGACCTTGTGCAAAGATGAGTGTTTGTGCTGGAGTTTATTTCTAGTTTTATTCTACTTTGGTCTGAGAAGATGCATGATATAATTTCTATTTTGTAATATTTGTTGAAATATATTTTTTGGCCCATGATGTGATCAATCTTAGAGAATGTGCCATGAGATGATGAGAAGAATGTATATTCAGTGGATTTAGGGTAGAATGTTCTGTAAATATCTTTTAGGCCCATCTGTTCTAGAGTTCTGTTTAAGTCCATTGTGTCTTTTTTGTTTGTTTTATTTTATTTTATTTTATTTTATTTTATTTTATTTTATTTTATTTTATTTTTGGAAAGTCTGTCCTGTTGAATGAAATGTGTGTTGAAGTCCCTAGCTTTTATGGTGCTGCTGTTTACCACTTTGTTCTGATACAGTAGAATTTACTTTATGAATCTCGGTGCTCCTTTTTTGAGTGCATAAATATTTAGAATTGTTATGTCTTCTTGTCGAATTGCTCCCTTTTTCATTATATAATGACCATATTTGTCTTTCATTACCTTTGTTGATTTGAAGATGAATTTATCTCATATGAGAACTGCCCCACCAGCTTTATTTCTTTATTTTGTTTCCATTTGCATAAAATATTGTTTTTCATCTCTTAACCTTGAGTCTGAATGAGTCCTTGTGGATGAAATGTGTTTTCTAAAGGCAGCACATTCTTGATTTGCATATATTTTTCCATTCAGCCAGCCTATGTCTCTTCAGTGGGTGGTTCCAGCCATTCACATTTATTGAAAAAAGTGATAAGTGGTGTGAATTTCTGTTCATCCTTTTTAGTTGAACTGTGTTGCTTTGTTTTGTCTCTTTAGCCATTGTAGTATCTGGCTTTTGACCTTTAGATTTTGCGTGATTTTACACTGGTATGTGTCTATTGTGCTGATCCATGTATAACACAGTTCTTAGTACACCCTGTCGGGCAGGTCTTGTCTTGACACATTCCCTTGGTGTTTGCTTGACTGAGAAAGATTTTATTTCCCACTCATATATGAATCTCAATTTTGCAGGATAAATAATTCTAGGATTATAATTATTGTGTTTCAGAAGACTGAGAATGGGACCCCAATTCCTTCTGTCTTGTAAGGTCTCAGTTGAGAAGTCTGCAGTTAGTCTGATGAGTTTTCCTTTGTAAGTTACCTGCTGCTTTCACCTTTGGACTCATAGACATGCCTCTTCTGTGTTTATTTTGGCTGATCTGATGACTATGTGTCCTGATGTTTTCTTCTTTGTGATGAATCCCTCAGGATTCCTTTGAACTTCTTGTACCTGGATATCTAGATTTCTATCAAGGCCAGTGAAATTTTCCTCCATTATATCCTCAAATACTTTATACAACCCTTGAGTATTTTCTTCTTCACCCTCAGGAATGCCTATGATTATTACGTTCGCCTCTTCACATAAACAAATATTTCTTGTAAGCTTTGCTCATTTCTCTTATTTCTCTCCTCTCTCTCTGCGAATGGCTTGTTTAATTGAAAGGCATTGTATTAAAGGTTGTATTAAAGGTCTGAGATTCTTTTTCTTCTTTATCTAACCATTTGTATGGCTTTCAACTGTGTTTTGCAATTCCTTTAATGTATTTTTCAGTTTCATAAGTTCTATTTGATTTTTTATTTACATTTCAATGTTTTAGTGAATTTTTAATTGATTTCCTACATTGCTTTTTGTGGTTTCTATGTATTGGGTTTCCATTTTATTTTCTTTTTCATTGAGCTACCATGTGCAAAATTATTCATCTCATTTCAATATTCTGATTTGGGTTGGTATCCATTGCTAGAGAGCTGGTATTACCTTTTGGGGGTTTACTTTCAATTTGATTGTTCATATCTCTGGATTTCTTTCACTGATTCCTTCCCATCTGGAACTGCTGTTGCTTATTACCTTTGGATTTTCTTTTGTTTGTATAATGACACTTCCAGTTTAATCTCTGAGCAAGTAGGTGGTGCTTGTGGGTAAGAAAGAACCCCACCTGATGATTCCCATATGGGAATCTGAATATGATGATTCAGCAAATGCAGCGAAAAGGAGTGAAAATTGACTTCCATGTCACTAGGTAGTGCTTGCTGGAACAACAATCTGAAATGTTGTTTTTAGATCCTGTGACCTGCTCTAGTTTCTCAGGAGAAGTACTCAAATGTCCTAGGTTATGGATGGGATCCTGGAACTTCCAGGTGTGTCCTTATTCTCCACCTAAACAGGGACAGGTGTGGGAGTGAGGCTGGGCATGGCTTTGTTGGGTAACCCTGCCCTCAAGGTCTGAAAATGCTTGCAGCAGGGGTCAAATGTCTTTTCCCCACCTCCGGATAAAGCTTCCAGGGAGGAACTGAAGTGGTCCCATTCAACCAGAAAATCTGCATGTGGAGGCAGGGATGTCTGGCAGATCCAATCAGGTAGATTGGATCAGGCCTTGCTCTTTTCCACCTTTCCCTATTCTGCAGTTTATCCTGGGCCTCTGCCATCAGGCAGGACCTCAAGACAGCCAAGCACACCTATGACTGTGACCCAGACCAGGAATTTCCTTACCCAGGATCCCAGCCTGAGCTGGGAACATGCCCCCCCTCATCGGAGTAAGGGTACCTCATGAGCACACCACAGCTAGGGCCTATACTGCACTCTGACTCCTGATCTTCTCCTGCAGGCACCCACACCTCATGAGGCTATTTCATAAATATCCCCTCTGTGCACTCTAGTGATGCAATCAATACCTGAGTGTATGTGATTTAGCCTGCTGGTCCATTCCCTGAGCCCCAGGGATGAATTCCTGACCATTCCAGGGAAAAGGGTGCTGGTTCCAAGTCACCCATGCAGTGCCCAAGCTTGTTTTATGTCCCTCTACCCCTAGTTGTGTCCTACTCAGCTGGAATTTCTGAACAAGCAGCACCACTGAGGGCCAGTAGGCCCATCAATCTGCTGTACGGCCCAAAAAGGAAAGATATGAGCCCTGTTGCCTATGGAAACCTCCATGTGGTGGCTCAATTGTCTCTCTTGGCAGCTGCAGGTATGGAAGGGAAAGGGGAGTGAAAGAGTCTAGGTGGAGTAAAACCTGCCAAGTGGTCATCTCCAACCCTCTCTCCAGGAGGCAGTCTGCCCAGAAGATGTAGCTCTGGAGTCATGCAGATCACCTGGGCCAGAGTTGGGAAATCTCTGTGTTGGGATGAGCAAGACAGAACCTGAGGGGCTGAGGCCCCCTGGTGAGGACAAATGCACCTTATGTGTAGAGAAGCAAGGTGTCGCCTGCCGACTGGTTTGGGTCTGTAGTGTGGTAGACGCCTAGGTTTAGCTTGGAGCCTGGTGCCCTGTCTGCAAGAAGATCTATGCTCAGTGGCAGCAGCAGTCTGTCGCTGGTGTCAGCAGAAGGTCTCTCTAACAGCTCGGGAGCCCACCAACAATCTGAGATGTGAGGCAGGAGTAGGTTAACTGAGCCACACACTCTTCTCACTGGTGTTCAAGCCTCTCAGGGCTTAATCCCTGCTGATGCCTTTCTCCTTCTAGATCTGCTCCACAACCTCTTCCCATGGAGTATCCTGTAGGTTCAGGCACACTTCCTTCAGACTCTCTTCCAATCTATGCTTGCCAGTCTTTTTATGTTTTTCTCTCTCTTTCATGTAAAACTTCTCCTTACAGAGACGTTCTGGCTAGCAGTTTATCTCTGATCATCCATCTTGTATACACCATATTTTCTTTACTCATATTATTCATGGACATTTAGGGGGATGTCATATCTTTGCAATTGTGAATTGTGCTGTAATAAACATTTAAGTGCTGGTGTCTTTTTGATAAAATGATTTATTTTCCTTTGGGTAGATATCCAGTAGTGGGATTGCTTGATTGAATGGTACGTATACTTTTAGCCCTTTTAATAATCTCCATTCTGTTTTCCATAGAGCTTGTACTAATTTTCAGTCACATCAACACTGTATAAGCATACCTTCATCTCTGCATCCATGCCAGCATCTGCTGTTTTTTTTTTTTTTTTTTTTTTACTTTTTAATAATGACCATACTGACAGGGGTATGATAATCTCTCACTGTGGTTTTAATTTGCATTTTCCTGATGATTAGTGATATTGAACATTATTTTCTAAGTAAGTTGGCAATTTGTCTAACTTATTTTGAAAACAACTTATGTTGATATCTTTCTTTCACTTTCTTACATTTTATTGTCTTTCTGTTTTGTTGGAGTTCTTTGTGTATTCAGTAAAATAGGCCTTGTCAGATGTATACTTTCTGAATATTTTGTACCATTCTTAAGGCTGCCTGCTTACTCTGTTAATTATTTCCTTTGGAGTTCAGAAGCTTTTAATTTAACTAAGTTCCAGTTATTTATTTATTTATTTTTGCTTCTGTATTTGCCTTTGCAGTCTTAGTCATAAATTCTTTGCCTAGGCCATTGTCCAGAATAGTTTTCCTAAGTTTTCTTCTAGGATTTTTTGTGGTTTTAGGTTTTACTTTAAAGTTTCCGATACATCTTGAGTTAATTTTTGTATATGGTGATAGAAAGGGATCCAGGTTCATTCTTCTTCATGTGGCTATCCAGTTTTCTCAGCTCCATTTATTGAATAGGGAATCCTTTCCCCATTGTATATTTTTGTCTGCTTTTTTGAAGATCAGTTGGCCATAGCTGTGTAGTTTTATTCCTGGGTACACTATTCTACTTCGTTGATTTATGTCTCTACTTTTATACCATTATCATGTGTTTTTATTACCATAGCCTGTAGAATAATTGGAAGTTCAGTAATGTGATGCCTCCAGATTTCTTCTTTTTGCTTAAGATTGCCTTGGCCATTGGGAATCCCCTTTGGTTCCAAGTGAAGTTTAGGATTATTTTTTCTAGATCTGTGAAATAAGACTTTGGTGTTTTTATGGGAATTATGTTGAATTGCTGTTGGCAGAATTAACATTTTAATGATCAGGATTCTACCAATTCATGAGCATGGTGTGTTTTTCCATTTGTCGTGTCATTTATGATTTCTTTCATCAGTGTTTTGTAGTTGTCCTTGTAGATATCTTTCACTTCCCTGGTTAAATATATCCTAAGCATTTTATTCTCTTCATAGCTATTGTAAATGTTATTGAGTCCTTGGTTTGATTATCATCTAGAATATTATTAGTATAGAAAAATGCTACTGGTTTGTGTACATTGATTTTGTAACCATAGACTTCACTGAATTCATTTATAAATGCTAGGAGTCTTTTGGTAGAGTCTTTGAGTTTTCTAAATACAGGATCATATTGCCAGCAAGCAGGGATAATCGGACCTCTTCTTTCCTGATTTGGATGCCCTTTCTTATTTTATCTCTGAGTGATGGTTAGGACTTCCAGTACCATGTTGAATCATAGTGGTGACAGTGTGTATAGTTGTCTTTTTACAGTTTTTAGTGGGAAATCTTTAAACTTTTCTCCATTCTGTATGATGTTGGCTATGAATTTGTCATGTATGGCTTTTATAATTTTGAGATATGTTCATTCTATGCCTAGTTTATTGACATTTTTCATCATGAAACCATGATGGATTTGGTGAATGCTTTCTATGCCTCTATTGAGACAATTGTATGGTCTTTGTTCTTTATTTTTCATTATTTTATTGATTTATTTTTATTTCAGAATATTATGAGGGTACAAACTTTTAGGTTACATAAATTGCTTTTGTACCATTTGAATCAAAGTTATAAATGTGCCCATCCCCCAAATAGTGTGAATTGTAACTGTTAGGTGTGAATTTAACCTTTATCTCCTGCTCCATCCCACCTGCATGATTTCCAATGAATGTTATTTCTATATGGGCACGTAAGTGTTGATCCATTAGTTCCAATTTAATGGTGAGTGTGTATGGAGTTTGTTTTTACATTCTTGTGATACTTTACTTAGAAGAATGGTCTTCTGATTCAACCAGGATAATACAAGAGGTATTAGTTCACCATTTTTATGGCTGAGTAGTATTCCATTGCATACTTATACCACATTTTATTAATTAATTCATGTATTTTGGGGTACTTGGGTTGTTTCCACATCTTTGCAATTGTGAATTATGCTGTTACAAATATTTCAGCGCAGGTATGTTTTTTATAAAATGTCTTTTGTTCCTTTGGGTAAATACCCAGTAGTGGGATTGCTGGATCAATTGATATACTACTTTTAATTATTTGTGTTATCTCCATGCTGATTTCCATGGAGATTGTACTAATTTACAGTCCCTCCAGTAGTGTAAGACTGTTTCTACCTCTCCACATCAACACTAACATTTGTTGTTTTGAGACTTTTTGATAAAATCCATTCTCATTGAAGTTCAGTGATATTTCATTGTGGTTTTGATTTGCATTTCACTGATGATTAGAAATGTTGAGCATCTTTCCATATGTTTCTTGGCCATTAGTTTATCTTCTTTCAAAAAGTTTCTGTTCATGTTGTTTGCCCAATTTTTTACTGTGATACTTTGATTTTTTCCTTGCTAATTTGCTTGAGTTCTTAGGAATACATTTAGCTACAGCAGTGAAAGACCTCTACAGTGTAAACTATGAAACACTGAGGAAGAAATATCAGAGGATATAAACAAATAGAAATAAATCATTATTATCTTGATTATGATGATGGTTTCATGGGTTTATATGTATACCAATACATATCACATTTTTCATTTAAAATATGTACAATTTATTGTATGTCAATTGTTCTGCAATAAAGCTGTTAAAAGAAAAAGTATGGTGATAATTAAAACAGCAAACATCGGTTTAAGTTGCTGCAGTAAAAGAATCATTTATGCTAAGGGAAAGAGTAATCTAAATGTTTCATAAGCTGCTGCTATTCATATAATTTTCTCCCAATCCAAAATAATTCCCTTCCTTCAAGTTTTACTATTGTCTAAAATTAGTATACCATTTCAGTGACTGTCTAATGAAGATGTCGAGCACACATTTGTGCAGTTGGAAATGCCCAAAAATTATCTAAAATATGTACTTTGTTTAAAAAAATGCTGGATTCCAAGATATACTTGTGACAAGAACATTGAAATCATATACTCTACCCTGCAATGTAACAAACATATCCTTAGTATAGCCAGGAGTATTTCCTAAAGGAAGGTAGAACTTAGAGAAAATCATAATGAACTTTCCAACATTTGTATCCAGGTGAAATTGGATGGAAGTATAAAGGCAAACTTAAATGGGGAAAACAAATTACAAAAGAGCATAGTACAGCATGAGAGAGTGTTGTGGCAAATTGACAGAGCAAACTCACACCAATTTAAGTTTAGGGAAAATATTAACAACCAGAAACTCTAAGTGCTTTTTACATATTATCTCATTTAATCATCACAACAATGAGCCACCCTGTTATCCTCATTTTACACATGAGGAAACTGAGGCTTAGAGAGATTAAACCACTTGATTATGGTTTCGCCACTGGTTGCTGGCAGAGCCAGTGAGGCAGATACATTATAATGTGTCACAACTTTTGTAATAACTTGCCTTGAATATAGGCTGAATCTGTGACTGGTTTCAATCAATAGAATATGGCAAAGGTGAAGGGAATTTGCAGATGGAAATAATGTCCCAAGACAGTTGATTTTCAGTTAATCAAAGGGAGATTATCCTGGGTATAGCTGATTTAATTATGTTAAAGCTCTTATAAAAGAGGCAGGAACCATCCCTGAGATCAGAGACTCTCTTTCCCGCTGGCCTGTGAGAAGAAAACAAACATGAGTTCTAAATCCACAAGAAAATGATTTTGCCAATGACCTGAAGAAGCTTGGAAGTGGATCTTTCCACAATCAAGCCTCTGATGAGAATGAAGCCTGGGCAACAACGTGATTATAGTCTTATGAGGCCTTGAGCAAGTCTAGCTAAACTGTGCCTGGATTTCTGATCTATAGAAACTGTGAGATATTAAATGCATGTTGCTTAAACTACTATATTTATAGTATTTATAATGAAGAAATAAAACACTAATACAGACAATATTGGGAATGTGACTGGTGTATGAACATTGAGCTATTTTGTTTTGTTTTATAAGCACCAACTGGCTGGCCTGTGCTCTTTCCCAGCAGGCAACCTTTCTTGGTTGATTGTCACAGCTTGATAGTCCAACAGCAGTGGACAAGGGGTCCAGATTCCCTGTACTCTTGACAGAGCTTTGGGCATAGCCACTAGAAGGCCATAAGCATAATAAACCTATACCACAAAGTCTTAGATCCAATACTCTGTTACTAGATTTAGAAATCAGGGAGGAAAACAGTTCAGAGATTCACTAACAATGAGAAAACTCACAAAAGAGACTCTAAAGAAAGAATTGGGTAGGGGGAAAGACATTGTTATTACTAAAATTAAACAAGATCAATACACTAACTTAGAAGCACTGATGGGACAATAGAGAATCATAATTTTTTCTCAAGGAACTTAGAATTTTCACTCTTCTTCAGTAGGGAGATCAATTTCCATATACTAGCTCAGGGGTAGTCTAAGTTTAATATGCACATAGTGATATCAAAATAAGCAAAATCTCAATTTGTATGTATTTGGTGAATTTCTGCAAGTTTCTTTCCTAGGACAAACATGCTTCTATGTTACATTTTCTTCTCCTTATCTTGAACATATAATCAGAAACAGACTGTAACTGGGCAGATCCCTATTGGCTTGGATTGTTAAGGTCTTTTCCATCTCTGAAAAATGTTACAAACAAATGTTTTTATGGCACAATTTTAGAAAAAAATTAAAGTAAATATTAGAAGAACAAGCTTGTGTTCCAGCTTATAATTGAGAGACTGTGGTTCACATTGTAATATACCATACCTGTATACAAATACCATGTTACTGACCCATTAATCTCTGTTTTTTGTTTTCTGACTTGATTTTAGAATAGCAGGGATGAATTCTTCAGAGCCATTGACTCTGTCTCTACTGACTTACCCTACTGCCCAGCCCCCAATATCCATAAGAGCTAGACCAAATGCGTCTTAGAGAAAACTGATCTATCTAGGTTAAGAGCTCAGTCATGCCTCAGTATCAAAACAAGGTTAACTTATCCAATCATGGATGGAGCCAAAGTCTTTGGCCTTATTTACACTAAGGTCGGTCTATTTTCAGTTCTGACCCACTGAACTGACCATTACATTGCTTTATTTTATTTTTTTGTTGTTATTGCTCTAATTCTGTGTTTTGTTATTTTATTGGTTGTAGAATTTATAGTATAAATCTTGAATTTACCAAAATCTCCCTTAAAGTGATATTACATTCCTTCATATAGAAGAATCTTACAAACATATACTTCTATTTTTCCCTTCTCAGCTTTTATGTTATTATCATTACATATGGTATATTTACACATATATACATTTACATATACATATGCTTACATGAAATATTACATATATGCATTTACATATGTTATAAAGCCCTACTACATTGTCATTATTTTTGTTTACTGGCATCAATGTGTTAGTCATTTCTGTCGCTCTTTACTTCTTTGTGTAGATCCAGGTTTCACTCTGGTATCATTTTTCTTCTGCCTGAAAGGCAGCATCCTTTGATTTGTCATGTATTGTGGATTTGCTGATGATAAATTATTTTGCTTTTTATATGTCCACAAATCTCTATTTTGCAATCATATTTAACAGATTTATTAAGATATAAATAATAGACCATAATTTTCCCAATTTAAACTGTACAGTGATTTTTAGTATTCACTGAATTGTACAACTATCATCACAATCAATTTTTAGAATATTTTAATTGCCTCAGAAGTAAAGCCCACACATATAAGCAACCATTCTCCTTTCTCCCCAACTCCCCGAGGTTTGGCAAACACTAATCCAATTTCTATATCTCCATATTTGCCTATTCTGAACATTTCATATTAATGAAATTATAGAATATGTGGTCTTTTGTGGCGGGATTTTTTTTTCCCTAGCAAAATTATCTTCAGTTACATTCAAATTTAGCATATATCAGCACTTCATTATTTTATGGCCAATGATATTTCATTATATAGATATACTACATTTCTTTTTTATTTCAGAATGTTACAAAAATTCAAACATTTTGGATATATGAATTGCTTCTGTATGGATTTAGTAAAAATCATAAGCATGTCCACTACTCAGATAGGGTGCATTGTACCCGTTAGGATTGTACCCATCCCCTCCTCCTCCTTTCCACCTGCTCGATTTCCATTGAATGTTACTACCATATACACACACAAGTGTTAATCTATTAGTTCCAATTTAGTAGTGAGTTCATATGGTTTTTATTTTTCCATTTATGCAACGCTTCACTTAAAAGGATGGTCTTCAGTTCCATCCAGGCTGTTAAAAAGGCATGTCACCATTTTTTTATGGTTGACTAATATCCCATTGCATACACATACCACATTTTATTCATTCACTCATCTATCAATGGGAACTTGGGTTGTTTCCACATCTTTGAAATTGTGAATTGTGCTGCTATAAACATTCGAGTGCAAGTGTCTTTTTTTTTTCTTTTCTTTTTTTTAGATAAAATGTCTTTTTTTTTTCTTATGGGTAAATACCCAGTAGGAGGATTTCTGGATCAAATCGTAGGCCTACTTTCAGCTCTTTGATGTGTTCCCATACTACTTTCCATAGAGGTTGTACTAGTTTGCAGTCCCACCAACAGTGTATAAGTATTTTTTTTGTCTGTGTATCCACACAGTATTCCTTTCTCTGTGCATCTGTTGTACTGGGACATTTAGATAAAGACCAGTCTCACCAGAGATACGTGATATCTCACTGTGGTTTTGATTTGCCTTTTCCTGATGATTAGAGACGTTGGGTATTTTTTCATGTTTATTGGCCATAGGTCTGTCTTCTTTGGAAAAGCTTCTGCTCATGTCTTTTGCCCACTTTTTAATGGCATTGTTTGATATTTTCTTGCTGATATACTTGAGCTCTTTGTAGATTCTGGTTATTAGCCCTCTATCGGGTATATAGCATGCAAATATTTTCTTCCATTTGATAGGTTATCTATTTGCTCTATTGACTGTCTCCTTGTCTGTGCAGAAGCTTGTTAATTTAATCAGATCCTGTTTAGTTATTTTTGTCATTGCTGTGATTTCCTTTGTGGTATTCTTCATAAATTCTTTGCCTAGTCCAATAAAGAGTTTTTCCTACCTTTCCTTCTGTAACTCTTATAGTTTCATGCTTTAGGTTTAAGTCTATTTTCCATTGTGAATTAATTTTGGTGATTTGTGAGAGGTGTGGAACCTGTTTCAGTCTTCTACATATAGCTATACAATTTTTCCAGCATAATTTATTGAATAGGGATTCTTTTCCCCAGTATGTTTTTGTCTGCTTTGCCAAAGATCAAAGGGCAATAAGATGATAGTTTTATATTTGAGCTGTCTTTTCTAATCCATTGGTCTAGGTGTCAGTTTTTGTGTCAGTCCATGCTGTTTTGGTTACTATGGCCTTGTAGTATAGCTTGAAGTCTGTTAAATTGATGCCTCACAATTTGTTCTTTTTGCTTGCAATTTTTTTTGCCATGTGAGGTCTTTTCTGGTTCAATACAAAGCATACAATTATTTTTCCTAGATCCATGCAAAAAATGACTTTGTCCTACACCAATTCATCTGGAAAAAAAAATAAAATAAAAAAAAATGACTTTGGTACTTTAATGGGGATTTTATTGAATCTATAATTCACCTCAGGCAGTATGAACATTTTAACAATGTCAATTCTGCCAATCCAAAAGTAGTAATTCACTTTGGGTAGTATAGACATTTTAATAATGTCAATTCTGCTGAGCATGATATTTTCCCATTTGTTTATATCCTCTGAAGTTTCCTTTCTCAGTGTTTTGTAGTTCTACCTATAGAAGTCTTTGACCTTCTTGGTTAAATATGTTCATAGGTATTTTGTTGCTATTGTGAAAAATACTGAGTCTTTGATCTGACTTTTAGCTTGATTTTTGTTGGTGTATAGGAATGCTACTAATTTGTGTACGTCGATTTTGTAGCCTGAGACTTTGCTGAATTTATTCATCAATTCCAGATGTTTCTTGACAAAGTCTTGGGGTTTTATAGACATAAGATTTTATGATCAGCAAAGACCGATAATTTGACCTGTTCATTCCCCATTTGGATACACTTGATTTTCTTCTCGTGCCTGATTGCTCTGGCTAGGACTTCCAGAAGTATTTTGAATACAAGTGGTGACAGTGGGCAACCTTGTCTCTTTCCAGTTCTAAGCTGGAATGCTTTCAATTTTTCCCCATTAATTATGATGTTGGCTGTGGGCTGTGGGCTTATCATACATGGCTTTTATAACATTGAGATATATTCCATCTATGCCTATTATATTAAGAATTAGGGTGTTAAATTTTCACAAATGCATTTTCTGTGTCTATTGAGAAGATTATATAGTGTTTGTTTTTGCTTTATTTATGTGGACAATCACGTTTATAGATTTGTGTATGTTGAACCATCCTCGCACCCCTGGGATGAAGCCCATTTGATCATATTGAATTATGGTTTTGATGTCCAGGTGCATTCAGTTTGCAAGAATTTTCTTTACATTTTTTCATCTGTATTCACAAGGGGTATCAATCTGTAGTTTTATTTTTTGTTGTATCCTTTCTTGGCTTTAGTATAAGCTGATATTGCCTTTGTAGTGGAGGATTTCTTAGTTCTCTATGTTATGAAATAACTTCTGAAGTATAGGTACTAGTTCTTTGTAGGTCTAATAAAATTTGGTTGTGAAGCCATATGGTCTGGGACTTATTTTTGTTGGAAGAATTTATACTGCTGCTTCAATTTTGTTCATTTACATTGGTCTGTTCAGAAGTTCTATTTCTTCCTGATTGATCCTGGGGAAGTTATGTGTTTCCAATAATTTGTCCATTTTCTCAACATTTTTATATTTTATGTTCATATATATTTTTATAGTATTCAGAGATTATATTTTGCATTTCTTTAGTGTCAATTTTAATATCTCCTTTTTCATTTCTGATTGAGCTTATTAGGTTCTTTTCTGTTTCTAGTTAACCTAGCTAGAGGTCTGACAATTTTTTTCATCTTTAAAAAAATCAACTTTTGGTTTCATTATACTTCTGTATAATTTTTTGATATCAATTTCATTTAGCTCTGCTCTGACTTCAGTTATTTATTTATTTTTTTTGCTGGGTTTGGGATTGGTTTGCTCTTCTTTTTACAATTCCCTGAGATGATTCATTCGGCTGTTGATTGTTTGCTCTTCCTTTTCCAATTCCTTGAGATGATTCATTAGATTGTTGATAGCCTGATTTTTGATTTTTCTATCTTTTGTATGCAGGCATTTAAGACTACAAATTTTTCTCTTATCACTTATTGATTTTTGCAGAATCCCACAAATTTTGGTAATTTTTGTCCCCTTTGTCATTTATTTCAAAGATTCTTTTGATTTCTGTGTTAATTTCACCTTGACCCAATAGCTATTCAGCAGTTGGTGGTTTATTTTCTATGACTTTGTGTAGGGTTGAGTGTTTCTGTTGGAACTTATTTCTAATTTTATTCCACTGTGGTCTGAGAAGATACATGGTATAATTTCTATTTTTGTTTTAAAATTTGTTTAGGATTATTTTTTGGCCTAGGATGTGATTAGTCTTAGAGTGTTCTATGAGCTAATGACAAAAATGTATATTCAGTGGTTTTGCAGTAGAATGTTCTGTAAATGTCTTTAAGGCCTTGTGTTTTAGAGTTCCATTTAAGTCCCATCATTTCTTTGCTAATTTTCTGCTTGGAGGATCTGTGCCATTCTGTTAGTGGGGTGTTGGAGTCTCTAGCTCTTATGATGCTTCTTTGTATCATTTTAATTAGATCAGGTAGGGTTTGCTTTATGAATCTGGCCACAGCTGTGTTAGGTACATAAATATTTAGGATTGTTAGGTCTTCTTGAATTGTTCCCTTCACCATTATGTAATGATCATCTTTGTCTTTCTTACTTTTTCTGATTTGAAATCTATGTTATGTGATATGAGAATGGGTATGCCAGCTTACTTTTTGTTTCCATTTGTGTGGAATATTGTTTTCCATCCATTCACCTTGAGTCTAGATGAGTCCTCATTACTTAGATATGTTTCTTGGAGATAGCAATTTAACTTGTATTTTTTTATTCATTTAGCCAGCCTATATCTGTTGAATGGGAAGTTCAAGCCATTTACATTTATTAAAGTAATTGATAGGTGGGGTGGTTTTCTGTTCATCCTGTTGAGTAGAATTTTATTGCTTTGTTTTATCTCTTGTGCTTGTTGTAGTCGGCCTCTGACCTTTAGCTTTTCATTGGTTTTTCACCGGTGGGTGTCTATTTTGTTGATCTGTATATAACGCAGTTCTGAATACTTCCTTTAGGACAGGTCTGGCCTTGACAAATTCCCTCAATGTTTGTGTTAGAAAGTCTTATTTCTCCCTCATATAAGAAGCTTAGTTTTGTAGGATGCAAATTGAGGCTGGCCATTATTCTGTTTTAGAAGGCTGAGAATGAGACCCCAATCCCTTCTGGCTTGTACGATCTCAGTTGAGGAATCCACAGTTTGTCTGATGGGTTTTCCTTTGTGGGCTATCTGCTGCTTTCACCTCACAGCTTACAGGAGTGACTCTTTTGTGTTTACTTTGGTCAGTTTAATGACTATGTGCTGTGGTGATTGCCTCTTTGCAATGATTTTCCCAGGGGTCCTTTGAGCATCTTGAACCTGGATATCTAGATTTCTAGTAAGGTCAGGGAAACTTTCCTCGATTATTCTCCCACATAGATTTTTCTACCCTTGTGTATTTTTTTCCTTCACGCTCAGGGATGCCTATGATTATTATGTTAGGCCTCTTTACATAGTCTCATATTTCTTGTAGGTTTCATTCTTTCCTCTTTTTCTCAGTTCTTTCTCTTTAACTGTCTTTTTTAACTAGAAGGTGTTTTCTTCAAGGTCTTAGATTCTTTCTTCTGCCTGATATAGCCTATTCTCAATGCTTTCACCTGTGTTTTATATTTTCTTGAACGAATTTCTCATTTCCAGAAGTTCTATTTGAAATTTTTTTTAATATTTTAATTTCCTTAGCAATTTTTTAATTCATTTCCTGCATTGTTTTTATGGTTTATTTGTGTTGGGTTTCTATTTTCTCTTGTATTTCATTGAGATTCCTTATATAGTCTATGTTTCAGATTCTTCATGTTTCCTTTCTATCTTTTCATTTTGTTTGGTACCCATTGGTAAGGAGTTATTGTTTTGGTTTGGTGGTGTCCTTTTGCTCTATTTTTCATGCTTCTGGAGTTATTTTGCTGGTTCCTTCTCATCTGGTCTCTTGGTCAAGAACTTGGTGTGCTAGGCCTGGTTTAGGCCTGTCTCTGGGTCTCAGCATATTGATCCCTGTGCCTTCTATTGAGAGGAGTGCTGATCCTGAGTTGCCTGTGGGGTATTCTAGAAGGTTTGGCATACCTCTTGAGTTACCTCTGACCTACTGTCTTCTCCTCTTCCAAAGAATGTATAGTGAGTTAGTTCCCCCATGTTACTCTTGGTGATGGTGGGTGGTTATTTTTATTGTGCGTCAGCCACACCCACACCCTGTTTGTATGAGTTGGAAGTACCTATGATGAAGTATTTTGCTGTTCTCCCTTGTCATTGGTTCATATTTGTGTGATAGAGCCAGATGCTGATGTGTTCTTTTGTGTCCATTGTAGACTCTGGTCCCCCAGATGGAGTACTTGAGTGCTCCAAGATTTAGGAGGTACCTTGCAGCTCCCAGGGGGTTTCATGATCTCCACCATCACTGAGATGGGGAGAGGAGCAAGACAGGTTGTGACTAGATTATGGGAGCCTGAAAGGCTTTGCATAGTCTCTGTGGGTCTCAGTAATTGCTTTTCCAGCCACTAGGGGGAGCGTCCAGTAAGGGGGTTGGGACAAGCTCTCCATACCTGGAGGGTTGCTCAAGGGGGGTGGGTGCTAAATGCTTGTATGCTAAGGCATCAGCCTGGGTTTTTTCCACCCTTATCCAGTAATGTAGTTTTCTCTGGGGAGTTGTAGGTGCTCCCCCAAATGGCCAGTCCTTGTACCCCCACATATTCTGTAAAATTGTGTCAGTAAATGCTATAAATGGTGTATAAATTGACCCCCTTCTCAGTAAGTGGCACTTGCCAGAAGGGACGAGCTATAATGTTGTTTTGGGGTCTTGTGACCAGCTCTAGTCCCTCAGGAGATACATTTGAATGCCCTAAGTGGTGGGTGGGGCCCTGGAACTTCCAGGTGAGTCCTTATTTTCTGTGGCTTCAGAAGCAAGTGGGATAATAGTGCAGCTGGGTGTAGTTGGGTTCTGTGAGCTTGCCCTCAGGCTCTACAGAAGCTGGCAAGTTAGATATTTTGGCAGGGGTCAAAAGTCTGCTCCCAGTTTCTGGGCAGAGCTACGAGGGAGGGGCTGAAATGGGCCCACCCAACCAGTCTGCTTGTCAAGGCAGGTCCATCTAAGGTTAACAAACTGGCTGTTTGCAGTCTGCAATGGGCCTCACTCCTCTGCTCCCCTCCTCTGCTCCACAGTCTCTTTCTGACATCTGCCAATAGGCAGGAGACTTAGGCAGCTGAGGCCCCCACCAAATGTGCTGTGGGCTGGGGTGTTCCCTACCCAGGATCCTGGCATGAGTGGACAGTGAGGCCCTCCCACAGGGGAAGGGGTGCCCTTAGAGCACACTGCAGCTAGGACTCACACTGCACTCTCTCCACTGATCTGCCCATATGAGCTTCCTCACTTCCCAGGATCAAGATGTTTAATCCTTGACCATGCCAGGGAGAAGCTCACTGGTCCCAAAGGGTGCCTGAGCAGGATTGATGTCCCTCTGATTCAAAGTATGCCTCTGATGGAGCTGCTAGGAAAGTGGCATCAGGGAGGGCTGGCAATCTTGGTCTGAGCTCTGCTTGGGCCACTGCAGGACCCTAAGAGGTAAGGCCTGAGTCCCGCTCTCTTTAGAAACCTCAGTATGGTGGTAAAATGGTCTCTCTCAGCAGTTGTGGGTGGGGGAAGAATGGGGGAGAGAGAGAGTCTATAGGGAGGAGCGCTAACACTCTTGTTGTCTCTCACTCTCTCTGTGGGAGGCAGTCCACCCAGAATATTCAGTCTCTGGTGTCACACAGATCACTCAGGACCCACTGGACCCCTGTCACTCCTGCAGTCCAGGCCAGAGATGGTATATGTCTGTGTGGAAATGAGCAGAAAAATACCTGAGGAGTTGAAGCCCCCCAGGGAGGACAGAGGCACATGGTGGTTGGAGAAGCAGTATGGCACCTGCCATCCCGGGTAAGTGTACCAGGGGGCCTGAGAGACCAGTGCCCTGTCCACAAGCAGTTTCCAGCTCACAGGCGGCAGCAATCTCTGGGATCATGTGGGCAGAAACTATCTCCAACAGTTTGGGATACCACTGACTGTCAGAGGTGCAAGGGAGGGGGAAACAAAATCCTCCGCCTACCCTTCTCATTGGACTCCATGCTTCTCAGGAGTTGGTCTTTGCTGATATCTTGCTCCTTCTTGTTCTGCACTACAAATTCTTCCCGTGGAGTCTTCTGAAGGCTCTGGAATACTTCCTTCAGACCCACATCTGATCTATCTCTGTCTGTTCATTTTTTTCACTTTCATATGAAACTTATTCCTACTGGGATGCTCTGGCAGCTGGTGTTTCCAGTAGGCTATCTTGTCCCTTTCACTGAATTGTTTCAGATGTACTACATTTCATTGCAATCATTAGCTGATGGCTTTTTAGGTTATTAATATTTTGGCTATTTGAGTAACTCTGCTATGAACATTCATGTATAAGTGTTTATGTGAATATATGTTTTAATTCTCTTGGCTTTACACCTTAGAGTAGAATTGCCAAATCATATAACTATATGTTTAACATTTGGAGGAAATGCAAAACTATTTTCCAACGTGGATGTACTATTTTACAGGAGTCTGAGAGTTCCAATTTCTCCACATCTTTGTCCAAACTTGTTATTGTCTATCTTTTTTTGTTGTTGTTATAGCCATCCCAGTGTGTATGAAGTGATATCTTCTTCTTCTTTTGATTTGCATTTTCCTAAAGATAAAAATATTGAGCACATTTCATATGCTTGCTTGGCTATTTGTGTATCTTTTTGAGAAATATCTATTCAGTTCTTTAGCTCATTTAAAAACATAGTTATATCCATTATTATTAATACATTGCCATACTTTTGAAAGCTGTTTTCACTGCATATAGAGTCTACACAGATGGAATTTTTCTTACAGTATTGTTTTCCTTTCAATATGGTTTTCCTTTCAGATGTTGCTCTGAAAATTTTCTTCTAGATTGCATTGTTTCAAGAAATCTACTGTAATACTTAATTATGTTCCTCTTAATGTAAAGTGTTTTTTGTTGTTGTTGTTGTCATTAAGCTGCTTTGAAATACTTTTTTATTGCTGGTTATAAACATTTTGATTATAATATGTATTGGTGCAATTTTTTTAATTTTTCTTAAGTTTGGGATTTTTGAATTTTTTGGATCTGTGATTTATATTAATAGTTTCTGCCAAATTTTGGAAATTTTAACCATTATTTATTCAAATATTTTTCTACCTTCTCTTCTGGTTTTCCTGAATTATATGTATATTAAGACAAATGAAGTAGTCCCAAAGCTCACTGACACTATATTTATTTTTTAAAAACTTTTTATTTTGGAATATAGATTTATAGGAAGTTGCAAAAATGGTACAGAGAAGTCCCATGTACCCTTCACCCAGTTTTCCCAATGATTACTTCTTACTATTTCCACCCATTTATATCTTATTGTAAAATACAAATGGATACTAATAAAAATGCAATAAGTTAATACATTACAATTTTGCTAGTCCTATATTATGCAATACTACCAATTAAGTATAAAATTCATTTACACAGATAGATTGGATGGCAGATTCAGATGACCTTTGTATTACAAAACTTTACTGTGTTAAAATGTTTCCCTGTCTCTCAATCAAGATCCTTAAAATTTTTAAAATAGGAAATTATGTCAAATATGGGACTAAAGAATTATATATAATATTGACTAAATGAATGGAAATTTATCATTAGTGAGATTTAACAGTAGTTTGTTCTCAATGACAGGAATACTGGTTACATACTGACTATCATTTATTAATATGTAATTTGAACTCCAGTGTGTTCTTGCCTATTAAAAATATTATATCATTTAAATCTCTTCCAATTTACATTTCCACTTAAGCCCTTTCTTGTCCTTGCAACTTATCTGTTGAAGAACTTGAACAATTTAACATGTAGAATTTTCCAGTATGATTCAGTTCTACATACTCGTTTCTGTATTTTGCAAATATAACTGAATCAAGCTAGATCCTTTGGTAGCACTATAAGTGGTGTTGGAATCTTTTACTAGAATGCATATATAATTGTCTCTCTTCTTGTGATGTTAGCATCTGTGAGCCTCAATGCCTAGATTTGTTAACTCATTGTGAGTATAAAATGGTGTATTCTAATTCTATAATTTCTTCATTTATTGCATTGAATATTTTTCTGTAAATGTTTACTCTAATCTACTACTTAGTTATGCAGTGGTATACTTCATATAGGAAATACAGGAGAAATGTTGAATTTTTTCTTTTATTTAATAGTTTCAAGATAATTGATTCCCTATCATTCTCTGAAGGTGAAAAATTAGTTTATGAATATCATCATGACTTATGAATCTCCTTTAATCTACACCAAGAATCCATTCTTTTTATTTTAAAAATAGCTGTACTATAATAACACTGCTTGAGCAGATAACAATTGGATTCAATATTATCTTCATTTTAACCTTCATTTGGTATTAATTCTATAAGTAACTATGTTGTCCTATATACTATTTGTTTGTTTTATGTAAATAGGATCTCTGTCACCCAGGCTATAGTGCAGTGACATGATCATAGCTTATTGTAACCTCAAAGAACTGGCCTCAAGCAATCTTCCTGCCTCAGCCTCTCAAACTGATGGGATTACAGCCATGAGCCACTGAGCCTGGCTCTTGTTCTATATGTTTAGTGCTCACCACCAGTCTTGACATCATTGTCTTTCTAGATATTTTGGTTGTCTAAAGATTTTTCTATTATAGATCCCTCCAGAGGATATCATAGAAACAAGATGCTGAGTTTTTTCATGTTGATAAGTGTTTATGCCCTTTATACTTGCAAGTTACTTTTGCTGGATGTTAAATACTGGGATCACATTTTTGCGTATATTAAATATGTTTCTTTATTTTCTTCTGAGGCAAAAATGGTGTTGTTGAAAAGTTAAATGATTATGGAAAGTTAAATGATTATGGAAAGTTAAATGATTATACATATATTTCCTTTATAAGTCACTTACTGATTTTTCCTAGATCAGGGTTTTTAAATGTTAGCACCTTTTATTAATCCATTCCTGGATTGATGGGCACTTGAGCTGTTTCCACAGCCTTGCAATTATGAATTGTGCTGCTATAAACATTCGAGTGCAGGTGTATTTTTTGTAGAGTGTCATTGGATATTTTGGGTAGATGCTCAGCAATGGGATTGCTGGATCAAATGGTAGATTCACTTGTATCGCTTTAAGGTATCTCCATATTGCTTTCCACAGAGGTTGAACTAGTTTGCAGTCCTACCATGGAGTACTATTCAGCTCTAAGAAACAATGGTGATATAGCACATCTTATATTTTCCTGGTTAGAGCTGGAACCCATACTACTAAGTGAAGTATCCCAAGAATGGAAAAACAAGCACCACATATACTCACCAGCAAACTGGTATTAACTGAGTAGCACCTAAGTGGACACTTAGGTACTACAGTAATAGGGTATTGAGGAGGGGGGAGGGGAGAAGGAGGCGGGTATATACATACATAATGAGTGACATGTGCACCATCTGAGGGATGGTCATGCTGGAAACTCAGACTTGTGGGGGGAGGGGGAGAAAGGGCATTTATTGAAACCTTAAAATCTGTACCCCCATAATATGCCAAAATAAAAAAAAAAAGATGTTAACAGAAAAGCAGTAAAAATACTGTATGAAATAAAAAAAAATAAAATAAATGTTAGCACCACTGACATTTTGGGCTGAATAATTTGGGGGGGGCGGGGGGAGGGTTTGTCCTGTACATTATAAGATTTTTCGAAGAATTTATGGTCTCTGCCCACTAGATGCCAGTAGTACACCAGTTGTGATAACCAAAAATGTCTCCAGATATTTCCAAATGTCCCTGGGGGGCAAAAATGACACTGAATAAGAATCACTGTGGTTTAGATGCTCATAGATATATAGATTTTTATAATAGTCTGATAATTGTACTATAATATATTTTTATATTGATCAAGTTGGGTTCATATTTTCAGTTATGTGACATTAGTTACTTATATAGTTTGGAACAGTTTTCATTTCAGAAAAGATTTCTTGAATAAATTTTTTTTGGATTTGTTCTTTGTTTTTCTTCTCAAGGAATTCCTATTATCTATATGCTGTTTCTTTTTTTAAATTTTTAATTATTTCAGCATATTTTGGGGGTACAAAATGTTAGGTTACATATATTGCCTTGACCAACCCGAGTCAGAGATTCAAGTGTGTTCATCCCCCAGACGGTGCATACTGCACCCATTAGGTATGTATATACCAGTCCCCTCCTGTCCACTCCCACCTTCTGGACACCTGTTGAATGTTATTACTATATGTGCACTTAAGTGTTGATCAGTTAAAAACAATTTGATGGTAAGTACCTGTGTTGCTTGTTTTTCCATTCTTGAGATACTTCACTTAGAAGAATGGGTGCCACCTCTATCCAGGATAATACAAAAAGTGCTATTGTTGTTTGTGGCTAAGTAGAAATGCATGATATACGTATACCACATTTCATTAATCAACTCAGCCCTTAATTGTCACTTGATGATTTAAAGACTAAGTTATCTGAAATCAAAACTACCATGCCAGCCTTCTTTTGGCTTCCCTTTGCTTGAAATATTGTTTTCCATCCCTTCACCTTGAATCTGAAAGCGTCCTTGCAGGTTAGGTGTGTTTCCTGAAGACAGCAGATACTTGGATTGTGTGTATTTATGCATTCAGTCAGTCTATGACTCCTTAGTGGGCAGTTAAAGCCATTCACATTTACTGGGATAACTGATAGGTGGGGCAAATTTCTGTTCATCCTGTTGGGTTGAATGTTGTTGCTTTGTTTTCTCTCTTGAGACATTGTGATGTATTGCCTTTGATCTTTACCTTTTGAGTGATTTTACATTCTTGAGTGTTTATTGTGCTAATCCATGTGGAACACTGTTTTGAGTACTTCTTGGAGGGCTGGTCTTGTCTTGGTGAATTGTCTCAGTCTTTGCTTACCTGAGAATGTCTTTATTTCTCCTTCATATGCAAAACTTAGTTTGGCAGGATACAAGATTCTAGGTTGGGCATTATTCTGTTTCAGAAGAGTGAGAATGGGGCCCCAGTCTCTTTTTGCTTACAATATTTCAGTTGAGAAGTCTGCTGTTATTCTGTTGAGTTTTTCTTTGTAGGTTACTTGCTTCTGTTGCCATACAGCTCATAGGAGGGCCTCTTTGGTGGTTATTATGGTCAGTCTGATGACTCTGTGTCATGGTGTCTTCCTGTTTGCAATGAATCTCCTAGGAGTCCTTTGAGCTTCTTATACCTAGATATCTAGAATTTTAGCAAGGCCTGGGAAATTTTCCTCTATTATATCCACAAATAGCTTATCCAACCATTGTGTATTTTCTTCTTTACCCTCATGGATGCCTATGATTCTCACATTAGGCATCTTCACATAATTCCACATTTCTTGTGGGCTTTGCTCTTTCCTCTTATTTCTCTGCTCTATCTCTGTGACTGGCTTATTTAATTGAAAAGTGCTATCTCCATTCCATGAGATTATTTCTTTTGTTTGATCTACCCTGTTCTTGAGGCTTTTCACTGTGTTTTGTGGTTCCTTGAATAAATTCTTCGTTTCCAGAAGTTCAGTTTGGTGTTTATTTAATATTGCAATTTCTTTAGTGAATTTTTCTTCCAACTCCTGGGTTTAGTGTGTGTGTGTGTGTGTGTGTGTGTGTGTGTGTGTGTGTGTGTGTTCCTTATCCCTTTTTTCTTGCATATCATTGAGACTTCTTACAATCCATGTTCGAAATTATTCTTCTGTTATTTTAGAGTTCTGAATTTGGTTGATGTCCATTGCTAGAGATCAGGTGTTCCCCTTTGGGAGTGATTTCCATTTGATTCTTCATACTTCCAGAGTTCTTTTGCTGATTCCTTCCCATCTGGATAAGCTTTTGCTTCTTACCTTTAGATTTTCATTTGAATAATGACATGCCCTGTTTAGTCTCTCAGCCAGTAGGTGGTGTTTTGGGGTGAGATTCAACCATACTCTTTATGATGAGTCTGTAGATGCACTTAAAGTGTGTGTAGAATGACCTCCCTGTCAGTAGGAGGCACTTTCTTGGAGGAGCAGGCTTTAGTGTTGTTTTGGGGTCCTGTAACCAGCTCTTGTTCCTCTGGAGTGGCAGACTAGTGCCTCAGGTGGTGGGTGGTGCCCTGGGACTTCCAGATGTGTCCTTATTATCCACCTCATTAGAGGTAAATGGGGAAGTGATTCTGGGCTTAGCTACGTTGAGTGAGCCTGCCCTCAAACTCTACAAATGCTTTTTTAAGGTGTCAAAAGTCTGTTCTCTGCTTCTGAGCAAAGCCACCAGGCAGGGGCTGAAATGGCCCCCCTCAGCTGAAAAGTCTACATGTGGTAATGGGCATATCTGAGACTTCTTCATCCACTATCCCGCAGTCTCTCCCAGGCTTCTGCCAACAGGCAGGACATCAAGCCAGTGGATCTCCCCTGGCTGCGATGTGGGCTGGGAGGTTCCGTGCCCAGGACCACAGCCTGAGCTGGGAGCATGGCCCTCCCATGTAAGGAGGGCTGCTCCAAGCATGCTGATGTTCCCCTGAAGGAATACACACTTCAGTAAGCTCGTTCACAAATATCCCTTCTGTGCCCCCAGGCAATGCAATTGAGACCTGGGTGTATGGAATCTGGTCTGCAGGACTGTCCGCTTGGCCCAGGAGATGAATCCCTGACCCTGCCAGGGTGAAGAGTGTTGGTCTCAAGTATCCCATAGGGTGCTCAAGCTGGATCAATGTCTCTCCACCTTGGGATTTGCCCTGCTCTCCTGTAGTCACCAAGCAAGCACCACCTGGGAAGGCTGGCAGACAAGGAGTTCACAGTCAGGGTACTCCTCAGTCTGCTAGAGGGCCCTAAAAAGGAAAGGTCCCATTCCTTGCAGATGTCTCCATGTGTTGGCTCCATTGTCTGTCTCGGGAGCTGCAGGTAGGAAACGGGAAGGGGAAATTGAATCAATATGGCACCTGCAAATCAGCTTGGGTCTGTGGGCTGGGAGGTGCCCCAAGTGTGCTGAAAGTCTGGGGACCTGTTCGCAAGATGCTCATTGCTCACTGGTGGCAGCCATCTCTGGGCTGATATTAGCAAGTGTCTCCAACCACTCAGGAGCCCACCAGCAGTCCAAAATGCAAGGAAGGGGAAGTTTAACTGCTCCACCTACCCTTGTGGCTAGTCTCCAAGCCTCTCAGGAGCCTTTCTGCTTCTATTTCTCCTCCACAACTTCTTCCTGTGGAGTCTCCTGTAGTTTTAGGCACCCTTCCTTCTGACCCTCATCCCATCTATGTTTGTCTGCCTGTTGATTTTTAGTTTATTCATTTTCTTCTAAAATCTTTCTTTCTGGTAGAGACACTCCAGGTGGTGGTTTTTCTTGTCCACCAACTTGCCCCTCCCTGTGTATGCTGGTTCTTCTTTAACTGCCTTTAACTTTTATTACTAACTGTTAATTCTTTTTATCTCTTTTCACTTCTTTTTACTTTAAACATTTCCCTCATTTTTGCCTTCTATTTTTCTTAAAACATAATCTATTGTCTTTATTCAATATCATGTTCCTGCTAGGTTAACCTCTTATTCTGAAGTAATTCTTTTCTTTTATCTCTAATTGTTTCCTGAATTCTGTCACCTTATTTCTCATATTTTTTTAATTCTGATTTATATAGTGGTTTATTATTTTCTATGCCTTGTAGCATGTTGTTTTCTTCCTTTTGAAATAGAAGGTTACAGTTTTGATTTGTTCTCTGAGCATGAGTTTCATAATCTTCAGGGATGTTATTCAACACCTTTCTCTCCTTTATCTTATAGTGACTTTTAATGAAACTTTTTATAATAACATTTATGTAAAATTTGTTTTTCTAAACACTTTAAAGGCAGTTTGTTTCCATGTAGCTTTTCTAACTTTATGGAACTCTTCTTCTGTTGTTTATGTGTAGTTTTCAAAAGTTTCTTGTCTTGCTTTCTAACATTTTCTGGCTCTGTATCCCTATTTCACTTTTATCTGAACCTTATCTTTATTTATTTTTTTATTTTTCCCTGTCATAGTTTGATTCCATTCCTTTTGATGTGGAAACCTGTAACATAAGGTGCCCCTAGTTGTTTAGTTTCAAGAATTCATGGGGTCTTAAAATCTCCACCCATTCAGACCCCACCATGGGCTTCTCAATTGCTATTGTATTGGGGAAAATAGCTCTTCATTTCAGCTGCTGTTGTTAATCTGACCCACTATACTCTCCCCTAAACACCTGTGAGTTATTTTGGCATTTTCCCATTTCACATCTGTAAGGTGTCCTGATGTTGTTATCTGCTTTCTCTTATACCAACACTGATTCCAGTTGGGTCATTTCTTTGTTGGTGAATTATTCTCTCCTACTGGTATTTTGGGATTCTTAGGGTTATATTATCACCTTGTTTAATGACAAATATTGTTCTTGGGTTTTGGATTTGCTAGGTAATTGCCTATGCATTACGGTGAATTTTAGAGAGATACAAGAAAACATGATGCCATTATAATATTTCAAGGATACTCTCATGGACCTCGTTTTTGTAATATTATTTATTTTGTGTTAAACAATTATCACATTTTCTTCATTCATTCATTGAATAAATATTACCCCTTTTCCTCTTCTGAAACCTTGTGAGCTTTTTCAATGTGAGTGACACTGCCCTCTTCCTAGTTACTCAGACAGAATCTCATAGTCATCCTAGATGGCTTTCTCTACTTTATATCCATATTAAAATGACCTTCAAATCTTATTACTTTTCTTAGCATTTATCTTTCATGACAGAAGGAGTCTTTTGTTCATTGATATATCCTCAGTACCTAGAATATTATTTAGAAGATAATGTCTAAATTCCTTATTTAGCACATACAATGTCCTTCATGATTTGGCTCCTCCAAACATCATTATCCTCGTTTCATAGATTCTACAGGAGAGTGAGAGTAACACTCTATACCATTTATGCATGTTTAATATGTATCTAATAATGTACACTCTTTTTTGCATAACCCCAGATTGGTATTAAGAGCTCCATGTTATGCATGAGGAAGGAAATTGACGCTGGCATCATTTCCGTATTGCTCAATTTACATAGCTACTAATAGGCAAAGCTATCATTTATATACTTTCTTGTTATCAAAATTATGTTGCTTTATACATTCTCAAACAGGTCCTATTACATTTATCTTATCTGGAAGGTGATCCCTATCTTATCTTAGGATACAACTCTGATTTATATTTTAATCCTAATTTAAGGCTTCCCTTTCCCTTTTCCACTTCTCTTTTTTCCTAGTTTGGGCCAGGGGTTGTTCCTTTGTTACCCAGCATCCTGGATAGACTTCTGTGTCAAAGCATATGATATTCTTTAGAGTAATTGTTAATTTATTTGTATGCCTTACCTACTAAGACAGAGGTAAGCCAAATCTAGTGTATGGACTGTTTTTGTACATCCCAGGAACCAAGAATGGTTTTTATAACATTCAATGCTTGTACAAACAAATAAAAATTTGAGCAACAGAGACCATATATGGTTAACAAAGTATAAATATTTACTATCTGACCCTTTACAGAAAAAAAAAATTGCTGACATCTTAACTACAGTATAAACTTCATGAGAAAGGGAAATATGTCTGATTTATCTTTCTTTGCTCCATACCTATCCCAGGGTCTGACAAGGAGTAGGCAGACATAGTCCTTGCCCCCAAATACCTCACAATATAGCAGGAGAAATGTAAAAAAAAAATACTGTAGAAACCATTTTATTTAATGAATTTGAATCTAGTGATTAGTTGTTTTAATAAAAATTTTGTAAAAGAGTACAACTAAAATCATACATATATATCTTAAATGTTTTATTTTAAATGAAAATATATAAATTCCATTTGATTTTATTGACTATTTCCAAGAATTTAAATTAATTTTCAAGTTGTACATAGATGGAATGGATTATATTTGGAAAATAGAGGGCCCTGTCACTGAAGGTACTCTAGTCCAACCTGGCTGGTTATGTTCTAAAAAATGTATGCATTAAATAACCCTTAAGTCCTTTTCTAAATTACTGTGATTATAAATTAGGACTCTCTTCAATAGCAGCCTCATCCAGTGAAATACTTTTCATAGATGATAAAGGTAAAGATTAGCAATTGATAGTTTACTGTAATCATACTACTTGAGCTAAGATGACTTAATTCTTCACTCAATGAAAAGAAGACACCAATTTCCTTAATTCTTCTTCATGTGAAAGGATGATAGGTCAACTTAGGTGATGAGATAATGGAGTACTTAATGGTCAACAGTGTTTTCTTTAAACATCTTTATTGAGACATAATTTATATGCAATAAATTATAAATATTTAAAATAAATTATCAATTACTACAATCAAGATAATGGACATGCCTGAGGGGGGGCAAGATGGCTGATTAGGGACATTGCTTGCTGGACCTTCCCTGAGGGAAGGAAGGGTTTCAGATAAAGCAGAGGGGAGAGGGGAAACAGCTCACATGTAGGTCAGAAAGAGAAGTATTGGAGCCTGCTGGGGACCTCACAGAGGAAAATTGTGAAGCAGAGAAGGAAGAGGATAAAGGGAAAAAGAAGAAGGCAAGGATCCAACCCAGAAAGGGTCAGAACCCAGTAAAGAGGTAAGAGGGGATCCCTTTTTCCCTCCAACATTCCTTTAGTGATCAGCAGGCTACCAAGTTACTTGGAAGCTTTTCTACCCCCTTGAGCCCAAGCACTGTGGTGACCACATAATTGTGGGAGAACTTTCATGATCCAAGATCTTGAACATTCCATGTGGGGTTCCCTTCCAAGAAGAGTGACCTGAGAGACCAGAGAGCCAGCTTTCTTCCATTCAGACTCTTGTCCTTCCCCACCCCTCCCCACAAATTACAACTGGGAGAGCAGTATGAGCTGAGAATTTGATGAGTAACTGGCTGCCTCTTCCCAGCTGGCACAACCTGGAATCTGAGGTTTCCACAGAGTGGTGCCCATGACTTTCTCCTTGAGGACCTCCAGTGGATCAGGGGTAGATGACCTGGGAGCTCTCTGCCTGCTTGCATTTCTCAGAGATGCACACCAGCAGGTCAGACACACAGGCCAGATCCCATGTCCCTGGACATGAGCAGGTTGCTGAGGGACATAGCAGGGAGGTTTGCAAGTTGGACTTAGTACACAAGGGAGCCCCCATTGGTGGAACTGACAGGAGAATACTGTCGGAATCCACGATGCAGTGATCTGTGAAAACACCCACGCCCCCAAATGAAACCCATGCTGTTGGACTAGGGTGGCTACTCCAACAGGGAGGATCCCAGCCTATGGCAAGATAGCAACCAAGAGTGGTGCATTCAGGCATGCCCATTGGCAACTAGACACCAGAGGTCAGAGGTAACACAAGAAGGGTGGGGCTCACTCCAAACAGCCAAAAGGGGGATTTTGGCTCCTTGCCCATGAATAGCCTTACTAGTACGGAGAGGCTACCTTGACCCTCCTCTCAGTGGCTTTCCCTAAGAGTCAGGAAAATGACCTTAGAGCCCTACTGAGACTCAAAGCCACACTGTGAAATTAGGGAGGATCATCCTGAGGGGATGATCTCAGACCAGGTAACTATAGCAATTAAGTGTGATGCATTCAGGCCTTCTGATTTGCAACCAGACAATAGAGGAGAGGGTCAAGGCAAAAGGGGCAGGGTTCATGCCCCACAGCCAGTCAGAGAATTGTGGCCAATCATGAGCAGCCCTCTGCTCTGGAAAACCTGTCTTGACCCTCCCTCCCAGCAGCTCCCCTTAACAACTGGGAAAATGAACTCTGAGCTCTCCTAAGGCTTTGCAAAGCCTTCCAAGCTTGCACAACCTAACCACACCCAGCCTCACTCCTCCAACCACCTCTGCTGTGGTTGAGATTAAGCCACTCCCTTGGAACTACAGGGACCCTCCCAAAGTCTGGGGCATTTAACTGTTCCACCTAAGGGACTAGAACTTACAACAGGCACAAAAGAACATCTCAGTAGCTGGCTCTTTCCTGCAAGCATCAACCACTGATGGAATTGATAGCTCTATAACTCATTATAGCATCTACCAACTCAATCAAACATGGCATGAGTGATTCTTACCTACAAGCATCATCCTCCATGTCACAGATTAAACTGGAGGTTCCAATACAATTCACACTACTAGCAAGGGGAGAAGATAGCAGGATAGAAGCAACCCAAAAAGACACTGCTTTTTATGAGAGAAACAAAAGTTACAAGGAGCACTATCTGTGTGGGGTCTCCCTCATCAACTACAGACTTCTGGGCTAATAATGGGGCTTCTCAGAGTCTGTACAGAGACATTCCACTGGAGAGAAGATGCAGCAGAGATCTAGTGTCTGTCGATCCCAGGTTTCTGCAACCAACACAATTCTGATCATCCTGGCTCACAGATGCATGTCTGCTCAGGACTCATCCTTCCAGGAGTAGCCTGTGCATCACCCCCTAGAGGTCAGGGAAGGAACAAACACTCCCCAGTGTCATGCCCTTTGACTGGTGCTGAGTACACCTCCTCCCTGTATGGGAGCCAAACAGAGGAGGAGCTCCCAACACAACAGACAACATTTGGGAAACCTGGGCTGAATGCCTCAGTGGGTCCTAAGTGTGGGTGGAGAACATTTGTGGACCAGCAGCTTTTGCCACCTACATGGACTCTGAGTCATTGAGACAAACCCCTGCCTAAGTGACTGGGCATCAGCAGTACCCACAATGGTGGAACAGCCTCCATAGGGGCAACTCTGTCCCCCAAATCCCCAGAGTCAGGTCTGAAGCTCTAACCATACCCAAGTCCAAGGCTCTGCCCAAGTAGCTCCAGGGCTCAATATGGGTGAGCAAGTCCAACCCTGAGACTACAGAGTTGTACTTGGTTGGCAAGACCCCACTACTGAGCCCCACCACTACCGCTGGGCTGGCAGAATCTCATTGAGGCCCAACACTTCACTAAGAACCCTCCAGCCTAGAGCATCCATCACGTCTGGACTTGGTTCTAAAGAGTTCCAAGAAAAGGAGAGCAAGTGTCCTGCAATCCTAATAATGCAAAACTGATGGAAGAGGAGCCATATGAGAAGAAACAAGCCAAAAAAACCCTGGTAACATAAAAACAAAAGATAGCTTGACACTAGCAAAAGAATACAATAGAGCTACACAAATGGACTCTACCCAAAGAAAATCGCCAAAATGACAGTAACAGAATTCAGAATATGGATGGCAAATAAGATGAATGGAACTGAAGAGAAAGTTGAAAACCAACAAAAAGGAGCCAAAAAAGTATTTCAGAAAATTAATGACAAAAAAGAAAATGTCACTGGAAAGCTAGAAAGGATAAGAAAGGATATAATCGAACTTAAAGAAACAAAAGCGTCATTGAGGTAATTTCAAAACACATCAGAAAGTTTTAGCAACAGTCTAAACCAAGGAGAAGAGAGAATCTGAGACCTTGAAGATAAGGCTTTAGAGATAAAAACAGTCATTCAAAGAGTCAGAGGAGAGTATAAAAAGGTCTGGGACATCACTGACAGAAATATGGGACTATCTGACATGAACTAACATTTCAATTATAGGCATCCCTGAGGGAAAAATGAGATAAAAGCATGGAAAACCTAGTTAAGGAAATTATTGAGGACAACTTCCCTGGTATCACCAGAAATTCATACATATAGGTACAAGATGGACATCAAACACCAGGAAGATTGGAAAATTCATAGCAAATTGGTCTGCTCCAAGATACATTGTAATAAACCTGGGCAAAGTGAAAATGAAGGGGAAAATTCTGCAAGCAGCAAGACAAAAGCAACCTACAAAAAATAACCTACAAAAAATAACCTAGAAAGGAAAACCAATCAGCCTAACTGCAAATTTCTTGGTGGTGACCTTATAGGCCAGAAAGGATTGGGGACCCATCTTCAATCAATTTAAACAAAAAACTGCTAGCCTAGAATTCTGTACCCTGTAAAATTAAGTTTCACAATAAATGGAGAAACTAAGTCATTGACAGACAAGCAAACAGTGAGGGAATTTTCTATGACCACACCTGCCCTGCATAAAATAACCAGAACATCTCTATACATAAATCAGCACAACAGATACTCAACAATGTAAATACGCTTAAAAAAAACCCCAATGCTCACAACCATTATAAAGCAATAAAACAAGAGGTAAAACAAAGCAAAAAGGGACTATCCAACAAGATGAATAGAGCAACATCCCACATATCAATGCTATCAATTAATGTTAACAGTTTGAATCTTCCTCCCAAAAGACAAGGCTGGCTGAATGAATGAGAAAACACAACCCTGGTATCTTCTATCTCCAGGAAACACCTCAAAACCACAAGGACGCACACAGACTGAACATATGT
Source organism: Microcebus murinus (assembly GCF_040939455.1). Taxonomy (NCBI): domain Eukaryota; kingdom Metazoa; phylum Chordata; class Mammalia; order Primates; family Cheirogaleidae; genus Microcebus; species Microcebus murinus. The sequence goes on from NC_134136.1 coordinate 11,447,496, forward strand.
GGGTGGAATAAAATATATCATGCAAATGGAAACAAAAAGAGAGCAGGTATAGTCATTCACATTTCAGATAAAATTGACTTTAAGCCAACAAAGGTCAATAAAGACAAAAAAGGTCATTATATAATGGTAAAGGTAGCAATTCAACAAGAAGACATAACAATCCTAAATATATATGCACCCAAAAGAGGAACTCCTAGATACATAAAGCAAATTTTACTAAAGCTAAGCAAAAAAAAAAAAAAAAAAATAACAACACTTTAATTGCCAGGGACCTCAACACCCCACAGTCAGAGCTCGACAACTCATTATAACAGAAAATAAATAAGGAAACAATGGACTGAAACCAACATCTAAATCAAATGGATGTAACTGACATTTACAGAACATTGTACCAAAAGTCTACAGAATACACATTCTTCTCAGAAGCACATGGGACATTCTCAAAGAGTGATCACATCTTACAAGGTCACAAAGCAGGTCTCAACAAATTGAAAAAAATAAAAAATAAAAAGCAGGAGATTGGGAGCAAGATGGCGGACGAATAACACCGCTAGAAAGAGTGTCTCTGCATAAAAGACAGATTCTAGCAGAAATTACAGGAAAGAAGCAAGAAGACGAGCATACAGCGGACAAGGGCCAGAGGGAGGGGTACCTGAGACACCGGGAGACTCCACGGGAGGAGGCTGCAGAGGAGAACTGGAGGCTGAGACCACCGGAGCAGCCTGGAGACCAGCGGCAAGGGCAGGTGGATTTGCTGTTTCCCCTCCCCTGCATTCAGGACTGCTGGTGGGCTCCCCAGAGGGTGGAGAGACCTGCGGACACCAGCCCAGAGACCGCCGCCACCTGCCAACGGTGAGCCTGTAGCAGACGTGGCACCAGGTTCCCAACTTCCTCCGGGCACCTCCGTGTGCACAGACCCGAGCCACGCGGCAGGCGCCATATTGCCTCCTCCTCCTCCTCTCCGCCGAGCCTACCCGCGGCTGCCCAGAGAGACAATACAGCCACTAGCCAGAGGCACCTCCAGGGAATGGGACCTTCCCGTTTGGGACCCTACACCTGACTCAGGGGAACTCAGACTGTGAGCTCCCTACCCGCCCGGCCTCCCAGGTGCTGCTGGCACCGTGTTCCCAGGAGAACATGCCGACTCAGAGGCTGAGAGACATAGACCCAGCTTGGGCTCCCTGTGGGTGAATTGGGACCAGAAATCCTCTCCCTGGTGGGGATACAGTTTTAACTCTCGGACCCAGAGGTCGGACCTGCAGACCAGATCCCCTGCACCGAGGGCTAGCATTGCCCGGGGCACAGAAGGGTTATACATGAACAGCCTAATGAGGTGTGTGTGCCTCCAGGGGCGGATCGGCATCCTAGAGGGAAACCCTCCTCCCAGGAGGAGGCTGTGCGCCCAACACAGTTGGCGTTCCTGTGCAGGGAACCTCCCTGCTGGCATCACAGTCCGGGGAGGCCTGGTGGCTTGTGGTCAGGCCTGCTGGAAGAGGCCCAGGAGTAGCTCCGGAGTTGGGGAGGGTGGAAAGAAGCAAGGCCTGCTCCAGACTGCGGGTCTCAGACAGCCCCACCCCCACACACAGACTTTCTGGCTGAGAGGGACCATTCCAGCCCCGCCCTGACAGCTTTCCCTGGAAGCAGAACACAGAACTTTGACCCCTGCTAACGGCCTGAGGGCAGGCTTACCCAACGCAGCTCCGCCCAGAACAAGAGCTGTTAACAGGACACAAAATCAACAGTATAGCCTGTTCCTACAAGCAAACACCACCTACTGAGAGGGACAGCATCTTGCACAGCCTTTCCACGGCACCCACTGACTCAATATACAGGGAGTGGTCCAATTTCACCCACAGACACCACCTAACGCCTCAGAAACTAAACAAGGTGTGTGAATACCCAAACAATAACCTAAGGAAAGAAACAACAACTGATCGACATGGGAAGAAATCAGCGAAAGAACTCAGGAAATATGAAGAACCAAACGGAAAACACACCCCCAAAGAGGAGCACCAGCCCCCTAGAAACGGACACCAACCAAAATCAGGCAACCAATATGATAGAAGAGGAATTTCGTATGTGGATCATAAGAACACTCACCCAGCTGCAAAAACAACTCAATAACCAACACAAAGAAAACACAAAAAGCCTCCAGGATATGGGAAAAGAAATAGACACAATGAAGAAAAGTGTAACCGAACTCCTGGAATTGAAGAATCCATTCAAGGAACTACAAAATACAGTGGAAAGTCTCAAGAACAGGGTAGATCAAACAGAAGAAAGAATCTCAGAGCTTGAAGATGACACCCTCCACAAAATAAATCAGTCACAGAAATAGAGTAGAGAAACAAGAGAAAAGAGCAAAGCCTACAAGAGCTGTGGGATTATGTGAAGAAACCTAATGTGAAGGTCATAGGGTTACCAGAGGGGGAAGAAGACAACACTCAAGGGTTGGACAAGCTGTATGAACATATAATAGAGGAAAATTTCCCAGGCCTTGCTCAAAATCTTGATATACAAGTTCAAGAAGCTCAGAGGATGCCTGGGAGTTTCAACGCAAACAGGAAGACGTCACGACATGCAGTCATCAGACTGACCAAAGTATCAACTAAAGAGGCCCTTTTAAGAGCTGTAAGAAGAAAGAAGCAAGTAACATACAAGGGAAAGCCAATTCGAATAACATCAGACTTCTCTAATGAGACTTTACAAACAAGGAGAGACTGGGGCCCTATTCTCACTCTTTTGAAACAAAACAATGCCCAGCCTAGAATATTATTCCCTGCAACACTAAGCTTCGTATATGAAGGAGAAATAAAAACATTCTCAGACAAGCAAAGGCTCAGAGAATTCACCAAGACAAGACCAGCCCTACAAGAAGTACTTAAAACAGCGTTATGCACGGATCATCATAATAATAACCCACGAATATAAAAACAACCAAAACCCAAAGATATCAAAGGCCAGATATTACAATGGCTCAAGACAGAAATCATAGCAACAACATCCAACCCAACAGAATGATCAGTAATCTACCTTACCTATCAGTTCTCTCAATAAATGTGAATGGCTTAAACTCTCCACTCAAGAGACATAGGCTGGCTGAATGGATAAGAAAATACAGGCCAAGTCTATGCTGTCTTCAGGAAACACATCTAACCTGCAAGGATGCATATAGACTAAAAATAAAACGGTGGAGATCAATATTCCAACCAAATAGAAGCCAAAAGAATGCTGGTGTGGCACTTCTAATTTCAGACGATTTAGTTTTTAAACCAACAAAAGTAGTACAAGACAAAGAGGGTCATTATATAATGGTGAAGGGCACAGTTCAACAAGAAGGGATAACAATTTTAAATATATATGTACCCAACTTAGGTGCACCCAGATTCATAAAGCAAACCTTACTGGAGCTAAGCAAATGGATTAATAGCAACTCCATAATCACTGGAGATTTCAACACCACACTGACGGCATGAGACAGATCCTCCAAACAGAAAATTAATAAAGAAATAATGGACTTAAACAAAACTCGAGAACAATTGGGTCTGACTGACATTTACAGAACATTCTACCCAAAATCCACTGAATATACGTTCTTCTCATCAGCTCACGGGACATTCTCTAAGATTGACCATATCCTAGGACACAAAGAAAATCTCAAGAAATTTAAGAAAATAGAAATCATACCATGTACCTTCTCAGATCACAGTGGAATAAAACTAGAAATCAACTCTAACAGAAACTCACATTTCTACACAAAAACGTGGAAATTAAACAACCTCCTACTAAATGATTACTTCGTAAATGAAGAAATCGAGACGGAAATAAAAAAGTTCTATGAAGAAAACGACAATGGAGAGACAAGTTATCAACTCCTCTGGGACACAGCTAAAGCAGTTCTGAGAGGAATGTTTATCTCCATGAATGCCTATAACCAAAAGTTAAACAGATCACAAATAGACTATCTAATGAAACAACTCAAAGAGCTGGAAAAAGAAGAACACATCAAACCCAAACCCAGCAGAAGAAGTGAAATCAACAAGATCAAATCAGAACTAAACGAAATTGAAAACAGAAGATATTCAGGAGATTAATAAAACAAAAAGTTGGTTCTTTCTAAAAATAAACAAAATTGACACACCATTGGCTAAGCTAACGAAAAGCAGAAAAGAGAAATCTCTAATAAGCTCCATCAGGAATAAAAAAGGAGATATCACAACTGATCCCAAAGAGATACAAGATACAATTTATGAATACTACAAAAATCTTTATGCACACAAACTGGAAAATGTGGAGGAAATGGACAATATTCTAGAAACACACAGCCTCCCTAGGCTCAACCAGGAAGAAATAGATTCCCTGAACAGACCAATCTCAACAGCTGAAATAGAAACAGCAATTAAAAATCTCCCTGAAAAGAAAAGTCCCGGTCCAGATGGCTTCACACCTGAATTTTACCATACTTACAAAGAAGAACTAGTACCTATCTTGCAGAAACTATTCGACAACATCGAGAAGAACGGAAACCTCCCCGACACCTTTTATGAAGCGAATATTACTCTGATACCAAAACCAGGAAAGGATGCAACAAAAAAAGAAAACTACAGACCAATATCCCTAATGAATATAGATGCAAAAATGTTCAACAAAATCTTAGCTAACCGAATCCAGACACTTATCCAAAAAATAATCCACCACGACCAAGTGGGCTTCATCCCAGGGATTCAGGGATGGTTCAACATACGTAAATCTATAAATGCAATTCACCACATAAACAGAAGGAAAAACAAAGACCACATGATTCTTTCAATAGATGCAGAAAAAGCTTTTGACAAAATTCAACACCCTTTCATGATATGAACACTTAAGAAAATAGGCATAGAAGGGACATACCTAAAAATGATCCAAGCCATATATGACAGACCCATAGCCAACATCATACTGAATGGGAAAAAACTGAAAGCATTCCCACTTAGAACTGGAATCAGACAAGGCTTCCCACTATCTCCACTTCTATTCAACAAAGTGCTGGAATTCCTTGATTTTGTACCCTGAGACGTTACTAAATTCATTTATCAGTTCCGGGAGTTTCTTGGTTGAATCTTTTGGGGTTTTCTAAATCAGACAAGAAAGTGGAATTAAAGGTATCCAAATAGGGGCAGAAGTGATCAAACTTTCACTGTTTGCTTATGATATGATATTATATTTAGAAAACCCCAAAGATTCAACCAAGAAACTCCTGGAACTGATAAATGAATTTAGTAAAGTCTCAGGAAACAAAATCAATACACATTAAACAGAGGCATTCGTATAGGCCAACAACAATCAAATTGAGAACCAAATTAAGACTAAATATCCTTCACAATATCAACAAAGAAATTAAAGTACCTCAGAGTATACTTAACCAAGGAGGTAAAAAACCTCTACAGGGAGAACTATGAAACACTGCGGAAGTAAATAGCAGAGGATGTAAACAGATGGAAATCACTGCGATGCTCCTGGATCGGCAGACTCAACATCATTAAAATGTCCATGCTACCCAAACTGATCTACATATTCAATGCAATACCTATTAAAATCCCATCAGCATTCTTCACAGATATAGAAAAAATAATTTTATGCTTCGTATGGAACCAAAGAAGACCCCGAATATCAAAAGCAATTCTAGGCAGCAAAAACAAAATGGGAGGCATTAATATGCCAGATATCAAACTATACTACAATCCTGTAGTAATTAAATCAATATGGTATTGGCACAAAAATAGGAATATTGATCAGTGGAACAGATGTGAGAATCCTGATATAAAACCATCCTCATATAGCCATCTAATCTTTGACAAAGCAGACAAAAACATACGCTGGGGAAAAGAATCCCTCTTCAATAAATGGTGCTGGGAAAACTGGATAGCCACTTGTAGAAGGCTAAAGCAGGACCCACACCTTTCACCTCTCACAAAAATCAACTCATGCTGGATAACAGACTTAAACCTAAGGTATGAAACTATTAGAATTCTAGAGGAAAATGTTGGAAACACTCTCCTAGACATTGGCCTAGGCAAAGAGTTTATGAAGAAGTCCCCAAAGGCAATCACAGCAGCAACAAAAATAAATAAATGGGACATGATGAAACTAAAAAGCTTCTGCACAGCCAAAGAAACAGTCATGAAAGTAAACAGACAACCTACAGAATGGGAGAAAATTTTTGCATCCTACGTATCCGATAAAGGGCTGATAACTAGAATATACTTAGAACTCACGAAAATCAGCAAGAAAAAAATCAAATAACCCTATTAAAAATTGTCAAAGGACTTGAACAGAAACTTTTCTAAAGAAGACAGAAGAATGTTCAACAAACATGAAAAAATACTCATCATCTCTAATCATTAGTGAAAGGCAAATCAAAACTACAATGAGATATCACTTAACTCCAGTGAGAATGGCCTTTATCAAAAAGTCTCCAAATAAATGCTGGCGTGGGTTCGGAGAGAGAGGAACACTCCTACACTGCTGGTAGGACTGCAAACTAGTTCAACCCCTGTGGAAAGCAATATGGACATACCTTAAAGCGATACAATTGAATCTACCATTTGATCCAGCAATTCCATTGCCTGGGATCTACCCAAAAGATCCAATGACACCCTACAAAAAAGATACCTGCACTCGAATGTTTATAGCAGCACAATTCATAATTGCAAGGCTGTGGAAACAGACCAAATGCCCATCAATCCATGAATGGATTAATAAAATGTGGTATATGTATTTCATGGAGTACTATTCAGCTCTAAGAAACAATGGTGATATACCACATCTTATATTTTCCTGGTTATAGCTGGAACCCATACTACTAAGTGAAGTATCCCAAGAATGGAAAAACAAACACCACATATATTCACCAGCAAACTGGTATTAACTGAGTAGCACCTAAGTGAACACATAGGTACTACAGTAATAGGGTATTGGGCAGGTGGGAGGGGGGAGGGGGGCGGGTATATACATACATAATGAGTGAGATGTGCACCATCTGGAGGATGGTCATGCTGGAAACTCAGACTTGTGGGGGGAGCGTGGGAAAGGACATTTATTGAAACCTTAAAATCTGTACTCCCATAATATGCCGAAATAAAAAAAAATCAAGTGATCATATGTGTGTTGATATATGTCTGACTGTATTTGTTTTAACTGAGAGAAAGAGATCAGTGAAACAGAATAGAATCTGCAATATATGTAACCAAAGTGTTTGTACCCCTATCATATTCTGAAATAAAAAAGCAATAGTCTATAAAAAAAGAATGTAATCTGAAATAAAGACAATGTCAAAATGCAAGTTTTCTCATATATTCTCTTAAATTGTTTAAGGAATTGTCTTTCTATTCTTACTTTAGTGGGCATTTTTTTCGTCCAGGAATGAATTTTGGAAATATTAAAAATTTTCTTTGCATGTATTGAGGTTACATATAAGATTAGATTTTTAATCTCTTAGTATGATTAATTACATTGACTTTCAAATGTTAAACCATTTTTGAATTCCTGAGATAAACCCAAATTGGTCATGATGATCCATCTTATTATATTGTCAAATATCATTTGCTAAAATTTTATAATTTTATACCTATTTTCTTTTTCATTATAATCAGTATATAACAGTTGTATGTATTTATGAGGTACATGTGATATTTTAATTTAAGCATACAATGTACAATAATCACACCAGGGTAATTGGGGTATCCATCACTTCAAGCATTTATAATTTCTTTGTATTAGGAACATTCTGATTTCACTATTTTATTTTATTTAAATATATACTCTATTATTAATTATTGTCACCCCATTGTTCTGCAAAATACTGGATCTTATTCATTTTATCTAATATATTTTTGTACTAATTAAGCATTACCACTTTAATCCCCTCTCCCTGCTACACTTCCCAGCCTCTGGTAACCATCATTCTACTCTCTATCTCCACAAGCTCAATTTTTTAAAAGTTTTAGCTCCCACTTATGAGTGAAAACATGCAAATTTGTCTTTGTCTGCCTGGTTTATTTCACTTACCATAATGTCTTCTAGTTCCATCCATGTTGTTGCAAAGGACAGGATTTCTGTTTTCCTTTTCTGTCTTTTTGTTTTGGTTTTGGTTTTCTTTTTCTTTCTTTTTTTTTTTGTTCTTTGCAGGTGCAGAATTTGGCAAGGATTTCAGTATTTTTATGGCTGAATGATATTCCATTGTGGATATGTACCACATATATCTATTTTCTTTATTCATCTGTTCATGAACACATAGGTTGATTCCGTATTTCCACAATTGTGAATAGTGCTGCAATAAACATAAAAGTACAGATATCTCTTCGATACATTTGGTAGGATTTCTCTTATTTTGGATATACGAAGCAGTGATATTGGTGGATCATATAAAAGTTCTACTTTTAGTTTTTTTAGGAACGTCCCTAGTGTTCTCCATACTGAATTTACTAATTTACATTCCCATCAAAAATGTACAAGTGTTATCCTTTCTCCACATCCTTGCTAGCATTTGTTATTGTCTGTATTTTGGATAAAAGCCATTTTATAATAACTGGGGTGAGATGATATGTCATTGCAGCTTTGATTTTTATTTCTCTGTATATTACTGATGTTGAACATGTTTTCATATATCTGCTGGCCACTTGCATGCCTTCTTATGAAAAAATATTCAGATCTTTTGCCCATTTTTAAATCAAATTGTTTATTTTTCTCCTATTCTGTTGTTTGGGCTTCTTATATGTTCTGAATAATAATCCCTTATTAGAGGGGTAGACTGATATTTTCTCTCATTCTGTGACTTGTTTCTTCACTTTAATTGTATTCTGTGCTGTGCAGAAGTTTTTTTGCATGATGTGATTCCATTTGTCCAATTTTGCTTTGGTTGCCTGTGCTTTTGAAGTATTACTCAAGAAATCCTTGTCCAGATCAATATCCTGGAGAGTTTCTCTAATGTTTTATTCTTGTAGTTTCATAGTTTCAGGTCTTAGGTTTAAGTCTTTACTCCATTTTGATTTATTTTTTTAATATGGCAAGAAATCGTGGTCTACTTTTACTCTTCTGCATGTGCATATCCAGTTTTCCCAGTATTGAAAAGATTGTTCTTTCCTCAGTGTATGTTCTTGGTACCTTTATTTAAAATGAGTGAACTGTAAATTGTGTGGATTTATTTCACATTTTCTTTTCCATTCAACTTGTCTATGTAGCTGTTTTTATGCCAGTCCCAAGCTATTTTGGTTACTATAGCTTTGTAGTATAATTTGTAGTCAGGTAATGTAATTCCTACAGCTTTTATTATTTTTGCTCTGGTTGATATTGGCTATTTTAGTTCTTTTCTGGATCCATATAAATTTTAGGATTGCCTTTTCTATTTCTATGAAGAATGTGTTGGTATTTTGATAGGGATTGCATTGAATCTGTAGATTGCTTTGGGCAGTATAGTCATTTTAAGGATATTGATTTATTTGATCCATTTGTATGGAATATCTTTCCACCTTTTTGTGTCCTCTTCAATTTCTTTAATCATTTTTTTCTTATAGACATCCTTTGCTTATTTGGCTAAGTTTATTCCTATGTATTTTATTTGTACCTATTGTATATGGGATTACTTTCTTGGTTTCTTTTACAGATTGTTCACTGTGGGCATACAGAAATGCCACTGACTTTTGTATATTGATTCTGTATCCTGTAACTTTACTGAATTCACTTATCAGTTCTCATAGTATTATGGTGGAATCTTTGGATTTATCTAAATATAATATTATACCATACAAAGAAGGAAAATTTTATTAACTTCCTTTCCAGTTTGGAATGCCCTTTATTTCTTTCTCTTGTCTAATTGCTCTACCTATGACTTCCAGTATTATGTTAAATAACAGTGGTGAAAGTGGTATCTTTGTCCTGTTTCAGATCTTAGAGAAAATACTTTCAGTTTTTTCTCTTTAAGTATGATTCTACCTATGGGTTTATTATATATGGCTTGCATAGTTTTGAATTATGTTCCTTCTTTTCCTAGTTTCTTGAGAAGATTTATTATAAAGAGATTTTCAATATTATCCAGTTCTTTCTTGGCATCAATATGGTTTCTGTCCTCTATTCCGTTGATAGGATGTATCACATTTATTTATTTGGGTATTTTCATCCATTCTTACAACCCTGGGATGAATCCCACTGATGATGATGAATGATATTTTTAATGTGTTGTTGAATTTGCTTTGCTAGTATTTTTTTTTTTTTGAGGATTTCTTTCTTTCTTTTTTTTTTTTTTTGAGACAGAGTCTTGCTTTGTTGCCCAGTCTAGAGTGAGTGCTGTGGCGTCAGCCTACCTGACAGCAACTTCAAACTCCTGGGCTCAAGCGATCCTGCTGCCTCAGCCTCGTGAGTAGCTGAGACTACAGGCATGTGCCACCATGCCCGGCTAAGTTTTTCTATATATATTAGTTGGCCAATTAATTTCTTTCTATTTATAGTACAAATGGGGTCTTGCTCTTGCTCAGGCTGGTTTTGAACTCCTGACCTCGAGCAATTCACCCGCCTCGGCCTCCTAGAGTGCTAGGATTACAGGCCTGAGGATTTCTTAATCTATGTTTATCACATATAGTTGCTGGTAGTTTCCTTTTTTTGTTTTTGTTCTGTCTTTGTCTGGTTTTGATGTCAAGGTAATACTGGCCTCATCAAATAAGCTTGGAAGTATTCTGTCCTAGATTTTTTTTAAAAATAGTTTGAGTAGTATTGGTATTCTTCTTTAAATGTGTAGTGGAATTCAACAGTGAAGCAATAAGGTTTTGTGTTTTTCCTTGATGGGAGGTATTTTATTACTGCTTCTATATCATTACTTGTTATTAGTCTATTCAGATTATGAATTTCTTCACAGTCCAATATTAGGTTGTACATGTCTAGGAATGTATCCATTTATTCTAGTACATCTATTTTATTGAAGAATATTTTTCTTTGCATTTCCTTTATTTAAAGTGTTCATGAAATAAATCCTCCATTTTTTAAAAAATTTGTGTAGAATTGGCATTATTTTTCATAGAGTTATATTTGATAGAATTCTCCAGGGAAGTCATGTTGCTTTGACTTTTTAATGTGGGAATGTAATTAATCCAATTAATTTTCCTTAATAGATATTTAGATTTTATTTATTTTAGCATATTATGGGAGTACAAATGCTTAGGTTATGTATATTGCCCTTGCCACACCCTCCCCACCAAGTCAGAGCTTCAAGCCTGTGCATTCCGCAGAAGGTGGGCATTGAACTCATTATGGATTTATATACTCATACCCTCTTCTGCCCTTCCATCTACTTAACACCTGATAAATGTTACTTCTTTATGTGCACATATGTGTTGATAAGTGAACCCAATTTGATGGTGAATACAAGTGGTGCTTATATTTCCATTCTTGGGATGCTTCTCTAGTAGAATGTGTTCCAGCTCTATCCAGGGTAATATGAGAGGTGCTATATCACCATTGTTTCTTGTAGCTGAATAGTACTCCATGGTATACATATACCACATTTTATTAATCAACTCATGTATTGATGGGCACTTAGGTTGTTCCACGTATTTGCAATTGTGAATTGTGCTGCTATAAACATTCGAGTGCAGATGTCTTTTTTATAGAATTTCTTTTGTTATCTTGAGTAGATGCCCAGTAATTGGATTGCTGGATCAAATGGTATATCTACTTATATCGCTTTTAGGTATTTCCATATTGCTTTCCACAGAGGTTGCACTAGTTTGAAGTCTGACCAGCAATGTATGAGTGTTCCCACCTCTCTGCAACCACAGCAACATTTATTGCTTTATGAATCTTTGATAGAGGCCATTCTTAATGGAGATAAATGATATCTCATTATGGTTTTGAGTTGCATTTCCTTGATGATTAGAGATGTTAAGCATTTTTTCATATGTTTGTTAACCATTAGTCTATCTTCTCTTGAAAAGTTTTTTTTAATATCTTTTGTCCCCTTTTTGATAGAGTTGTTTGATTTTTTCTTGCTGATTTTCCTGAGTTATATATAGATTCTAGTTATCAGCCCTTTATCAGATGTGTAACATGTGAATATTTTCTCCCATTCTGTAGGTTGTCTGTTTGCTCTCGTGATAGTTTCCTTGCCTGTGCAGAATTTTTTTTATTTGATCATGTCCAATTTATTAATTTTTGTTGTTGTTGTGATGGTCTTTGAGGGCGTCTTCATAGATTCTTTGCCTAGGACAATGTCCATAAGAGTTTTCCAACATTTTCTTCTAGAGTTATTATAGTTTCATGCCTTAAGTTTAAGTCTCTTATCCATCGTGAGTTGATTTTTGTGAGAAGTGAAAGATGTGGATCTTATTTCAGTCTCCTACATGGGCTATTCAGTTTACCCAGCACCATTTATTAAATAAAGTTTCTTTTTTCCAGTGTATCTTTTTTCTACTTTGTCAAAAATTATATGGCTATATGAAAATTGTTTTATATCTGGGTTCTCAGTTCTGTTCCATTGGTCTTTGTCTCTGTTCTTGTGCCGGGATAATACTGTTTAAGTTACCATAACCTTGTAGTATAGCTTCAAGTCTCGTAAATTGAAGCTCCCCAACTTGTCCTTTTTGTTTAAGATTGCTCTTGTTTAGAGTGTCTTTCCTTCTTCCATACAAAGCATGAAATTACTTTTCCTAGGTCTGTGAAAAATGAGGGTGGTAGGGATTGCATTGAATATGTACATCACTTTGTGTAGTATATACATTTTAACAATGTTGATTTTGCCTACTCATGAGCATGGTATAGTTTTCCACCCGTTTATGTCCTGTGCTATTTGCTTCTTCAGTGTTTCATAGTCTTCTTGTAGAGGACTTTTACCTCCTTAGTTAAATATATTCCTAGGTGCTTTATTTTCTGTGTTGCTATTGTGAAGAGTATTGAGTGTTTGATTTGGTTTTCAATTTTACTGTTGTTCATGTGTAGGAATGATATTAATTTCTATACATTGATTTTGTAGTGTGAGACTTTGCTTGACCTATATATTAATTCTAGTAGTCTCTTGGAAAGATTGTCGAGGTTTTCTAGATATAAGATCATATCATCAGCACAGAGAGATAGTTTCAACTCTTCTGCCCCCATTTGAATGCTTTTGATTTGCTTCTCTTGTCTGATTTTACTGGCCAGGACTTCTAACAAAAAAAGAAAATTACATACCAATATCCCTCACGAATATAGATGTAAATATCCTAACAAAATTTTAGCAAATAGAATCCAGCAGCACATCAAAAAATAATTCAATGTGACAAGGTGGGTTTTATTCCAGGGATGCAAGGCTGGTTCAACATACACAAGTCTATAAATGCAATTCGCTTCATAAATAAAAACAAGAACAAAGACCATATGATCATCTCAATAGATGCAGAAAAAGCATTGGACAAAGTCCAACACACCTTTATGATAAAAACTCTTAATAAAATAGGCATAGGCAGCTCATACCTTAAGATTATCAAATCCATTTATGACAAACCCATGGAAAACATCATATTGAGTGGAGAAAAATTGAAACCATTCCCACTTTGAACAAGAACTAGACAAAGATGCCTGCTATCTCCTCTTCTACTCAACATAGTGCTCAAAGTCCTACCTATAGCAATCAGGCAAGAGAGGGGTATTAAGGGCATCCAAGTGGGGGCAGATGAGATCAAATTCTCGCTCTTTACCGATGATATGATATTATACCTAGAAAACCCCATGGATTCGTCCAAGAGACTCCTTGATTTGATAAATGAATTCAGTGAAGTCTCAGGTTACAAAATCAATATACACAAATCAGAGGCATTCACATATGCCAAGAACCATCAAGCCAAAAGTCAAATAAAAAACACAATACCGGCCGGGCGCTGTGGCTCACGCCTGTAATCCTAGCTCTTGGGAGGCCGAGGCGGGCGGATTGCTCAAGGTCAGGAGTTCAAAACCAGCCTGAGCAAGAGCGAGACCCCGTCTCTACTATAAATAGAAAGAAATTAATTGGCCAACTGATATATATATAAAAAAAATTAGCCGGGCATGGTGGCGCATGCCTGTAGTCCCAGCTACCCGGGAGGCTGAGGCAGAAGGATCACTTGAGCCCAGGAGTTTGAGGTTGCTGTGAGCTAGGCTGACGCCACGGCACTCACTCTAGCCTGGACAACAAAGCGAGACTCTGTCTCAAAAAAAAAAAAAAAAAAAAAAACACAATACCTTTTACTATAGCCCCAAAGAAAATTAAATATCTAGGAATATATTTAATGAAAGATATAAAAGACTTATACAAAGAGAACTATGAAATGCTAAAAGAAAAAATTGTAGATGTAAACAGATGGAAAAATCTACCCTGTTCATGAATTGGTAGAATCAATATCATTAAAATGTCAATATTACCTAAAATAATCTACAGAATTAATGCAATCCCCATCAAAATGCCATCATCATTCTTTACAGATCTAGAAAAAATAATTATTCACTTTGTATGGAACCAGAAATAACCTCGTATATCCAAAACAATCTTAAGTATAAAGAACAAAGTGGGAGGCATCAGTCTTCCTGACTTCAATCTTTACTATAAAACCATAATAATAAAATCAGCCTGGCACTGGCTCAAGAAAAGAAGTATCAAGCTTTAGAATAGGACTGAGATTCCAGAGATGAAACCATCTGCATATGGTAACTTAATCTTTGATAAAGCAGACAAAAATAAACATTGGGGAAAAGAATCTGTCTTCAATAAATGGTGCTGGGAAACTGAATAGCTACATGCAGAAGAATGAATCAGGATCCCTACCTTTCACCTCTCACAAAAATCCACTCAAGATGGATAACAGACTTAAACCTAAGACATGAAACCTTAAGAATCCTAGAAGAAGATGCTGGGAAAACCCTTTAAGACATTAGCCTAGGCAATGAATTCTTGAAGAAGACCACCAATGCAATCACTGCAGCAACAAAAATATACAAATGAGATCTGAACAAATTAAAAAGCTTCTTAACATTTGTACCCCCATAATATGCTGAAAAAATAAATTAAAAAGCTTCTGCACAGCCAAGGAAACTATAATTAGAGCAAATAGACAACCTACAGAATGGGAGAAAATATTGGCTCTCTACTCTTCTTATAAAGGTCTGATAACTAGAATCTATTTAGAACTCAAAAGAATTAACAAGGAAAAAATCAAACAACCTCATTAAGAAACGGGCACTGGAAATGAACAGAAACTTTTCCAAAGAAGACAGAATAATGGCCTGCAAACATATAAAAAATGCTCAACATCTCTAGTCATTAGAGAAATGCAAATCAAAACCAAAATTAGATATCACCTAACCCCAGTGAGATTGGCCTGTATCAAGAAATCCCAAAACAACAAATGCCAGAGAGGGGATGTGGAGAGACAGGAACACTCTTACACTGCTGGTGGGACTGCAAATTAGTGCAACCTTTGTGGAAAAGAATTTGGAGATACCTCAAAGAGCTAAAAATATAAATACCATTTGACCCAGCAATAGCATTATTAGGCATCTACCCAAAAAAGCATCAGACATTCCATTATAAACACATCTGTACTGAATGTTTATGGCAGCACAATTTACTATTGCAAGGACATGGAAACAACCCAAGTGCTTGTCAATTCATGAGTGGATTATTAAAATTTGATATATGTTTACAATTTAATATTACTCAATTCTAAGAAACAACAGCGAGCTAGCATCACTTATATTATCCTGGATTAAGCTTAAGCCCATTATCCAAAGTGAGGTGACACAAGATCAGAAAAATGGGCTCCACATGTACTCAGCATCAAATGGGTACTGACTGATTAACACTATGGTGCTCAAATGGTGGTGGTGTTCACCAGTGATTCGGAGATTGGTGGAGTAGACCCATATCTGAGGGATGTGGTGAGCATGGTGGAGGGGTAGGGCATACCTCTAACCCTTGCTAAGGAGAGGCAAAAATATATGATGTAACCAAAATGTTGGTACTTTCATATTTTCTTGAAATAAAATTTAAAAAAAATAAGTGGTGATGGGGGCAACCTCATCTGGTTCCAGTTCTAAGTGAGAATGCTTTCAATTTTCCCCATTCAGTATGATGTTGGCTGTGGGTTTGTCTCATATGTCTTTTATCATTATGACATAAGTCCCATTTATGTCTATTTTGTTAAGAGCTCTTATCATAAAAGGGTGCTGAATTTTTTCAAATGTTTTTTCTGCATCTATTGAAAGGAGCATGTTGTCTTTGTTTTTACTTTGATTTATATGGTCTAATACATTTATTGATTTGTGTATGTTGAACCATACCTCTATCTCTGGGATGAAGCCACTTAGTTGTGATGGATTATTATTATTTTTTCGATAAGCACCTGAATTCTATTTGCTAGGATCTTTTTTTTTTTTTTTTTTGAGAATTTTTGCATCATTATTCATAAGGCATGTTGGTCTGTAGTTTTCTTTTCTGGTTCAGTCATTTCCTGGTTTTTGTATCAGGGTGATGTTGGCCTCATAAAATGTGTTGGGGAGGATTCCTTCCTTCTCAGTGTTGTGGAATAATTTCTGCAGTATAGGCACTAATTCTTCTTTGTATGTCTAGTAAAGTTTGGGTGCAAGACCCTCTGATCTAGGACTTTTTTTTTAGAAGTTTTTATTGCTGTTTCAATTTCAATACTTGATCCAGGTCTGTTCAGGAATTCTGTGTCTTCCTGAATAAATCTAGGGAGTCTTTGTGTTTCTAAGGATTTCTCCATTTCCTGTATGTTTTCAAGTTTATGTGCATAGAGAATTTTTTAGTATTCAGAGATGATATTTTCTATTTCTGTGATATGAGTTGTAATTTTTACTTTTTCATTCCTGATTGACCTTATTAGAGTTCTTTCTTTTCTGCTCCTCATTAATCTATGAAGAGGCATATCAATTTTGCGTTTTTTCAAAGAACTAATTTCTTTAATTTATTGTCTGTGTAGCATTTTTTACTGCTTTCATTTAGTTCTGCTGTCATCTTTGTTATTTCTTTTATTCTGATGAGTTTGTGATTGGTTTGTTCATCTTTTTCTAATTTTTGAGACAATTCTTTAGATTGCTGAATGTGATCATTCTGTCTTTTGTATGTAGGCATTTATGGCTATAAATTTCCTCCACAACTGAATTAGCTGTGTTCCACAGATATTTACAAGTTGTGTCCCCTTTATTATTTAGTTCAAAGAATCTTTTGATTTTCATCTTAATTTCCTCCTTGACCCAATAATCCTTCAGCGGAAGGTTGTTTAGTTTACATGACTTTGTGTAGAGATGAGTGTTTCTGATGGAGTTGATTTCTCATTTTATTCCATTGTGGTCCATTAAGATGTATGGTATTATTTCTATTTTTTAATTTTGTTGAAGCAAGTGTTGTGGCCTAGGATATGGTCAATCTTTATGAATACCCCATAAAGTGATGAGGAAAATGTATATTCAGTGGTTTTGTGGTAGGGTAGAATGTTCTGTAAATGTATGTCAGGCCCATTTGTTCTAGAATCTGTTTAATTCCATTCTCTCTTTGTTTATTTTCTGTTTGGAGAGGTCTGTCCTAATCTGTCAGAGGAGTGTTAGAGTCCTTGGCTACAATGGTGCTGCTGTTTATCATTTTATTGAGATTGAACAGGATTTGCTTTATGAATCTGGGTGTACTGGGTTAAGTGCATAAATATTTAGAATTGTTATGTCTTCCTATTGAATTGTATCCATCATTATATAAGGAACATCTTTGTCTTTCATTACTTTTGTTATTTTGAAGACTAAGTTTTCTGAAATTTGGACTACTATGCCAGCTTTCTTTTTGACTTCCAATTGCATGGAATATTGTTTTCCTTCCCTTCTTTTTGAGTCTGAATGAATACTTGTGATTTAGATATGTTTCCTGAAGATGGCAGATACTTTGTTTGTGTATATTTATCCATTCAGTCAGTCTATATCTCTTTAGTGGTCAGTTAAAGCCATTCACATTAATTGAATGAATTGATAAGTGGGGTGGATATCTGTTCAACCTGTTTAGTTGAACTTTATTGCTTTGTTTTCTCTCTTAAGCCATTGTGGTATTGGGCCTTTGACCTTTAGTTTTTAGATGATTTTTGGCCTTTAGTTTTTGGATGATTTTAAACTGGTGAGTTTATATTGTGCTGATCTGTGTATAACACTGTTCTAAGTACTTCCTAAAGGGAAAGTTTTGTCTTGAATCATTCCTTCAGTGTTTTCTTGTCTGACAAGATCTTTATTTCTCCTTTGTATAATATACTTAGTTTTGCAGGATACAAAATTCTAAAATGGGCATTATTCTGTTTGAGAAGACTGAAAATGGGGCCCCAGTCCCTTCGGGCTCTAGGTCTCAGCTGATAAGTCTTCAGTTAGTCTGATAGGTTTTCCTTTGTGAGTTTCCTGCTACTTTTGCTTTAGAGCTTATAGGAGGGCCTCTTTCATGTTTATTTTGGCCAGTCTGATGACTACGTGTTGTGTTGTATTCCTTTTTGCAATGAATCTCCCAGGAGTCCTTTGAGCTTCTTGTACCTATATATCTAGATTTCTAACAAGGCCATGGAAATTTTCCTGCATTGTTCCCTCAGATATTTTTTCCCACTCTTGTGTATTTTCTTCTTCACCCTCAGGGATGCATGTCATTCTTATATTAGTCCTCTTTACATAATCCTACATTGCTTGTAGGCTTTGCTTTTTTATCTTATTTCTCTGATCTATCTCTGTGACTTGTTTAATTGAAAAGTATTGTCCTCAATCCCTGAGATTGTTTCTTCTGCTTGATCTACCCTGTTCTTTATGCTTTCCACTGTTTTTAATTCCTTTAATATGTTTTTCATTTCCAGAAGTTCTATTTGATTTTTCTTTAAATATTTCAATTTCTTTCATGAATTTTTTGTTCATTTCCTGGATTTTTTAGTGGTTTATTTGTGTTGATTTTCCCTTTTATCTTGCATTTTATTGAGTTTTTTACCATGCATGTTCAAACTTCTGCATCTTTCATTTCAGTGTTCTGATTTGGGTTGGTATCCATTGCTAGAGGGCTGGTGTTTCCTTTTTTGGTTGTGCTTTCAGTTTGATTCTTCATACTTCCAGAGTTCTTTGACTGATTCTTTCCCATATGAAACACCTGTTGCTTCTTACCTTTGGATTTTTTTAGATAATGACACACTTAGTTAAGTCTCTCAGCCAGTAGGCGGTGCTTGTGGGTGAGAATTAACCATACCCTGTATGATGAGTCAGTAAATGCAGTAAATGGAGCCTGCAAATTGTCCTCTCTGTCAGTAGGTGGCACTTGCCAGAAGGAACAGAATGCAATGTTGTTTTCGGGTCCTGTGGTCAGCCCTAGTTCCTCTGGAGAAGCAGTCTAGTACCTCAGGTTGTGTGTGGGTCCCTGTTACTCCCTGTTACCACATGTATCCTTATTCTCCATCTCAGCAGGGAGTGGTGTGGGAGTGAGGTTGGGCAGGGCTGGGTTGGATGAGTCTGCCCTCAAGCTCCACAAATGCTTTTAGCAGGGATCAGTAATCTTTTCCCTGCCTCTGGGCAAAGCTGGGCTGAAATGGCTTCATTCAACCAGAAAGTTTACCTGTGGGGGCTGGGCAGTCTTAGACCTGCAGTCTAGCAGTCTGGAGCAGGCCTTCTGTGGTTTCTCCAGGGCCTCTGCTCGCATGCAGGGCCCCAGCCAGCTGAGCTCCCCCATGACTGTGATGTGGACCAGGAGGTTTCCCTGCCCAGGCTTCTGGCTTGAGCTGAGAGTGTAGCCCTCCCATGGGAGGAGGGGTACCCAGCAAGTGTACTGCAGCTAGGACCCACTCTGATCTGGCCCTTCAGTCACCCACACCTCAGTAGACTAAATCACAAATATCTTCTCTGTTCCCCCAGGCAATGTGATTGAGACCTTTGTGTATGGAATCTGTCCTACAGGCCTGTTCCCCAGGCCCTGGAGATCAATCTCTAATATGCCAGGGAGACAAATGCTGGTCTCAAGCCACCCCCTGGTGCACAAGCTGGATCAATGTCCCTTTGCTTTAGGGTTTGCCTCTCTCTACTGGAGTCACCTGGCAAGCATAAACAGGAAAGGCTAGCAAATAGGGAGCTCACAGTATGACACTCCTTAGCCTACTGCAAGATCCTCAGAGTAAACAGGTGCAAGCCCTATTCTCTGTGGATGGCTCTGGGTGGTGGCTTAGTTGTCTCTCTCAGCAGCCACAGGTGAGGGAAGGGAAGAGCCAAATGAAGGATGAGGTGGAGAAAAGACTGCACACTGGTCATCTCCTACCCTCTCTCTAGGAGGCAGTCCACCCAGAATGGCTTGGCTTTGGAGTCACACAGATCTCCCAGGACCCACTGGACCTCTATGACTCCTGAAGTCTGGGCCAGAGTTAGAAAATATCTCTGTGGGGATAAGCAAGACAGATCCTGAGGAGTTGAAGCCCCCCAGCGAGGAAAATGATGCCTATTGGGTAGGGAAGAAATACGGTGCCTGCCAACAAGCTTGGGGCTGTGTGTGGGGCACCCCGAGGGAGTTGGGAACCTGATGCCCTGTCTGCAAGAAGCTCTCCACTTACTGGCAGCAGCAGTCTCTGTGCTTGTGTTGGCAGGTCTCTCCAGCAGCTTGGGAGCCCACCAGAAGTCCCAGATGCAAGGGAGGGGAATTTTAAGCATTCTACTGACTCTTGTCACTGCTCTCCAAGCCTCTGGGGTTTTTATTCCTGCCAATGCTTTTCTCCTTCCAGTTCTGCTCTGCAACCTCTTCCCGTGGAATCTCCTATAGGTTCAGGCACCTTTCCTTCTGACCCTCATCTGATTTATGTTTGTCTGTTGTTGTTTTTTCTTTCATTAAAAATTTCTCCTTTTTGGTTCTCTTCTGCCTCTCCAAACTAGCTATTTCTATTAAGCTAAATATTAAGGAAATTTTCAAATATGCAAAACAATATCACTCTTACTAGTTTTTCAGTATATATAGTAATTTTTCATAAAATGGTTTATTAATGTTACCATGTAATGGATTTATTATTGCTATTTTTTAAATAAAGTAATACATAATTATTTTTAAAATTCTCATCAGTTTTAAACAAAAGCTCTTTGGGCTTCTCAATAATTTGTAAATGTAAAGGAGTCAGTCCTAATACCAAAAAGTTTAAGAATTACTAGACTAGATTATTTTGTAAGTCTGGTTCAGCTAAAATATTCTATGACTTTTTGACTTGAACAGAGAAGAACACTGTGTTAGGCCCATAAATACATTATTCCAATCATGATTTTTACCTTTTGCATTAATTTTAAAAGAGCTCAGAAACACTGTAAAAAGGAGATGCTCCTGTTTTCTTCATCTGTAGGAAGCTGACTATACAGATAGCCTTTTAAGTCATATCTCTTACTTTGTGTTCCCAACTCTTCCCCAGCTAAGTCTCCTTTCTCCATCTTCTTCTACCCTGTGTATTTGACTCTTCTTTGTTTGATATTTATAGATAGCATATTATATCAATTAGAATTTAAGTTCCTATAGGAAGATTCTCCCTACAGAAAGGACAAATCTGAAAAAGAGGCCCCTTCTGGACTCTGGTCATCTTTAAAACCTGGTCAGAATTGACAGATTCGGATGCATTCTCTAAGCAGAAGAGCATTGTCTGTAAGACGGAGTTACAGCAGGGGTCCTCAAATTTTTTAAACAGGGGGCCAGTTCACTGTCCCTCAGACCATTGGAAAGTGTGCACTGTGGGCCCGGGACAAGTTGACTGCTAAGCAGGACAGGCAGTGGTGGCAAAAACACCTGGCGGGCTGGATAAATGTCCTAGGCAGGCAGCACATGGCCCGTGGGCTGTAGTTTGAGGGCGCCTGGCTTAAAGGAACACATTTCATTTCCTTTATTCTAAATACATGAATATTTTAATATATAATATTTATAATTCTGTGATTTTATAAACAAAGTAACTTTGTATATATTAACTGTGAGTTATCTGTATTAAGAGCACTGCATTCATTATGCTTACCTATACTTCAACATGTATAATATGACCTGTGATGTGTCTATGAATACACAGTGTTCTGTAATGGTGTCAAATGAATATGCATGTATGTAAATTCATAGAGACAGTCCTGCCAGTTTCTTCTAATATAGTGGTTCTTGTCAAATTTGAACTTATCCTACAATGTTACTCTTTTAGCTAAAATGGTAACCTAATTAAAGTGGTAGTGATATAGGAACACTCAAACATGACCACTATCTATAGGCAGTACATTAAACTATTAAATTAATTTTAAAAATGAACAAAATGAAGATGTCTTTGGCTATGTCTAGAACCAGAGATCTACAAAGAGATTCAGAAAACAGATGAAAGAGGTATTTTAAGGCCTTGATATGGTCCTATTGTTCTATGATATCATATTATCAGAGCAGATTATAGAGAACCTCAAGTATAACACTTCAGTTAATATGTGAATCTCAATTACAGTATCCACTGTCAACACTTACTACTCAGCATTAA